>NC_134080.1:30621257-31233757 GCF_000715075.1 Nicotiana tabacum
TTATATGTTTTGCCCAGGGATTTCTGCATTTGCGACCCTGAGACCGCATCTGCGGTCCCACTTCTGCAGAAACTTTGTCGCATCTGCGACTATCATTTAAATACTAGAAACCGCATTTGCGATTACATTTTCGCAGATGCGACACCGCTTCTGCGGTGTCCCTTCTGCATCTGCGGAACATGAAGGATAGACCAAAATCCGCTTCTGCGGTCCCTTAATCGCTTCTGCGGCACCACATCTGCGGTCCCCAAACCGTACATGCGAAAATACCAGAAAACCTGCTGCTGCACAACTTCAACTCCAAAATATCCTCCGTTAACCTTCCGAATTCATCCCGAGACCCCCGGGACCTCAACCAAAGGCATAAACTTGCTTTCAGTTGATTTCTGTGTCTTCGAGGCTTTGAAAACCTCATTAGAGTCACCTCTATTTACGTGCACAGTTCGGGCGCATAGCCGGAAAGCTTAAATATGAAACTCTGTGAAAAATGCTAAGTTTTGATGCTAAAATGAATATATTTGACTTCGATCAATATTTTGGGTAAACGGACCCGGATCCGTGATTCGACGGTCCTGAAGGGTCCGTAGGAAAATATGGGACTTGGGCAATGCCCGGAATTGAATTTCGAGGTCCCAAGTCCGAGAAATGAATTTTTAAGTGAAACTATTTTTAGAAATTGTTTAAGAAAATTTGAAATGAAAACTGATTAGAAAGCAATAGTATCAGGTCCGTATTTTGGTTTCAGCACTTGGTACAGGTCTTATATATGGTTTAAGTCATTTCTGTAAAGTTTGGTTGAAAACAGACGTCATTTGACGTGATTCAGACCTAAATTGCTATATTTTCTACTTGATGAAGTTTGGAAAAAAATTCTTGATTTTGAGGTTTGATCCATCGTTATTAAGGTTATTTTGGCAATTTGATCACACGGATAAGTTCGTATGATGTTGTTGAGTTAGTACGTATGTTTGGTTAGGAGCCCCGAGGGCTCGGGTGAGTTTCGGGTAGGTTCCAGGATGCCTTGGGCTTAGAAAGTCAGATGTTGCAGGTTCAGGAAGTTGCATGCCTCTGAACCCTCTAATGTTGTCCGCGAGAAATTTCGTGCAACCGCGGAGGGCCAGCACGGCCGCGGTCGCCTTTGTGCGAGGCGCGATGGAAGATGTGTGGCCGCAGTCGCCTTTGTGCGGTCCGCACAGGGTGCTGAACGGCAGGTCTTCAGGGAGGCCTATGCGGTCGCGGTCCATTTGATACGGTCCACACAGGGGGTCTGAGAGGGGTATAAATAAACTGGAAGTTTAGTTATTTTTCACTTTTCAAAACCCCAAAAACATAAGAGGCGATTTTTCAAACAACCTTTCTTCTCCAAAACGTTGGTAAGTGATTTCTAACTCACTTTCTTCACATCTTAACATCTTTTAACATGATTTCAACTTCAAATCAATGATATTCATGGGGGAAATTGGGTGTTTTGGGTAGAACCTAGGTTTTTTCAAAAATTGGGGATTTGGACCTTGATTTGAGGTCCGATTTCAAAACAAATTATATATTTGGGTTCGTGGGGAAATGGGTAATTGGATTTTGGTTCGAACCTCGGGTTTCAACCACGTGGACCCAGGGACGATTTTGACTTTTTGGGTAAAACTTTGGAAAACTCATTTTTCATGCATTCAAATTGATTCATTTAGCATTTATTGATGTAATTAAGTAACTTGTGGCTAGATACGAGCGAATTGGCGGAGGAATCAAGGGGTAAAGCTATAATTGAAGCTTGAGTTGTGTTCGTGGCATCGAGGTAAGTGTTTGGTATAACCTTAGCTTGAGGGATTAGGAGTTGTGTCCTATTTGCTAATTGTTTCTTGTCGAGTGCGATGTATAGGCATGGTGACGAGTATCTATGCGTTGGTGTTAAGCATGACCGTGAGTCTTATCTTGTGATTTTCATGATCTCGTTGTATTATTCATGCCTTGGTGATGATTTCTATTTGTTGTGTAAAGTTGTGGAAAAAGTTGTGACCTATGAACATTGAGGAGCGTGGGCTCCAATTGTATAACGAATTGTGAAAGTATAATGATAATCGAAACTCTAGAGCATTGGCTCGAGTTGTGAAGTGAATTGTGAAGTAAAAGTGTGAAAGAGAAGGGACCATTATGTTGTCACACCTCCTTTTTCCGCCCCCACGAGGGTGCAAGGGAGTTTTCTCCAATTAAAGGACAGTCGAAACGGGATTTGTTTGTTTGTTTCAGAGTCGCCACCTGGGAATTTTAAGACGTCCCAAGTCACCGGTTTTAATCCCTGAATCGAGGAGAATATGACTCTGTCTATTTAACAGTCTGCGCACCAGAAATCCGGATAAGGAATTCTGTTAACCCGGGAGAAGGTGTTAGGCATTCCCGAGTTCCGTGGTTCTAGCACGGTCGCTCAACTGTTATATTCGGCTTGATTATTTTGATTTGCAAAATACATTTTTTATTGCATGATTTTATTGTTACCGCTTCTATTTAGATTTAAAGTCCCTTCTTTGAATCGAATCACGCGTACGTATATTCGTGTTATAAATTATATTTTTAAAAACATGCGGAGTTGTGTCACGCGCACGTGTACACAATAATATAGATAATATTTTTATTAAAATAATTATTTTCGAAATTATGCTTTAATAAAATCAAGAACATTCGCCCTTTTTGTATAATTAAGTAGTGAACCTCACATCTCGGGTTTTTATGAAATTAATAATGATATTCTCCGAGGAATCCCTTTTATTAATATTCGATCGAAGTTGCGTGAACGCATAATCCGAATTGCTTTTAGAAATATAATCAGGTTACGCGAACGTATCCCTAATCACAAAAATATTCTTGACAGTAATATAAATTCTCTACAAATGTTTATTGCATCCATCTATTTTTAAATGTAAGAGTCATGAGAAATCACTATTTGAGATGCCTCTAAATTCCTTGAAAAGAATTCACAATTCATTAAGTGTTGACCGCAAATTATATTTTTACGTGTGAATTATATTCCTCAAAAACCATGAGTTTAAAGAGTAAAAAATAAAAATAAAATAAAAATAAACAACATGTGATTAATACTACCATTTTTTATGGTAAATACAATATTTATCTACCCAAAAATTGAATTGCGTATAAACTTAGGAAAACAATTGATTTAATAAATGAAGTAATATTTTTTGAAGAATTTTCATTGTTATATTTGGAGCAAACGCTATTTACACATTTTTTGACTTAAAATGTTACAATCGATAAATCCCATCCTTCTTTTACACCACTTGTTTTCAGTCCGATGTTATAATTGTTTGGTTAATTTTGCTTACGAAGATTGAGTTTGAGATAAATAAACCAATTCTTATTCTCTGCCTATACGAATATTTGCAAACACTTAACTCTATATTTTGTAAAAAAAATCATTGACATTATTTCATATATTAAAAGAAATGAGTTGATCGCGTTCCTAAAATAACTAAGCCATTTGTTATTAAGAAAGAGAACTAATCTACCAATTGATTTAATACTATATTAACCAACTAAAACAAAACTTAAACTTAAACTAATAAAATTTAAATGAGTAGAAGACATCCTTATAATTCCAAACTTCATTTACTTGCCATGTTGAAGCTCTTCACAACATGAGTTTAAAAGATATGTACCTGATATTGGAAGCAAAAGAAAGTGAAGATGAAAATCAGCGGCAGTAATAACAGTACAACAGAGCAACAACTGCCCAGCAACAGTAACAACCCAGTAACAGACCGGTGGAGTAGTAATCCCAAAAACAAAAGCTTTAAGCTTTAAATGAAACAACAACCATTAATACTAATTTCAAACAAAGAAAGAAAGCAGTAGATTTTTTAGCTTTTATTTTTATTTTTGAAAGCTTAAATATTTTTCAGAATTTTTCTCTCTTCTATTCTCTGTCCGTTTTTTCTCTCTATCTGTGTGTGTATTTTTTTTCTTATCTCTTTCTATTGTCTCTCTCTGTATTCTGTCTTATGTTCAAGACTTCACATATATAACTCATCCCACAAACCTTTCAATTAATTAAAATCCATACTTTTTCTCTACCCAACCCATTATCTTTCCACTCATCCACATTACATTAAATAAACATATCACACCACCCCATTATATTTTGTCCCCCATGCTTCATTTAAAATAATGCAAGATTCCCCTTTAAATTAAATCTTGTCCCCCCTTTATATTAAATAATCATATCACAACCCACCCCATTTCATTTTGTCCCCCATGCTTCAAATAAACAATTACAAAATGTACAATTCCTAAACTACCCCCTCCGGCCTTACTGAAATTACCAAACTACCCCTGAACGTACTACAAATTTACCAAACTACCCATCAGCTATAACACATCAATTAATCAAACTTAACCAAAATATAGACAATATGATCAATTTCTAACAATGTTCAAACAACAATATGAACACGGATGAACATCATAACAACAATATCACATGAACACGATTTTAACAACATTTCAACAACAAATCACATGAACACGAATTGAACAACAAAGAACAACTAAAGTTTGATTGAACAATATTTTAGCAACAAAACCTATTTTCGGATTTACACAACAACAACAATCAAACAAGTACATTTAGATTAAATTCAATAATATTGAACTTAAAATCAACTCTAACAACATTACAACAAACAATTCTTATATTAAACTTTAAACAAGATTATGAGAACAATTCAAGCAATAATCATAAATGGTAAACAAGAAATCAAACTATACAAAATTCGGATTCAAGATCATCCAAACAAAGTATGAACATGAATGAATCTATTTTAACACAACAAACATGACGGATTAAACGATTAAATCAATATATTCCTTTAACACAACTAAATTCTTTAAACAAATAACAAGATCGACGAAAAAATAATTATGAACTTAAACTTGAACTTAACAATATTAACAATTTCTAACAATACATAAACACATGAAACAAATTGAAGAAATATTTAATTAAATTTCAATTTGTATCTAACAAACATCAAACTAACAAATATTCACTTAAACAATAATACAAACATGACATGAATATGAAAACAACTAATTAAACTTCCATTTTAAAATCTGAAAATTAATTTAACAAATAACACATGAACATGAACTAAAAATTAATTCAAACGATAAACAAAACAAACATTTGTTGATTTTAGATTCGAAAATATCAAAACAAAATACGGACAAAATAAAACTCAAAAACTACTAACCGGATCGAAAGACGAACAACGACCAAACAAACAACGAACTTGACGATGAACTCACGACGTATAGGATCTTCACTTGACGAAAAACCCTCGACCTTTGCCGGACTTTAACCGGACTGCCTTGCATCGTCAACAACAGTACAATGGTGAGCAACCAAACGGCAGACTCATGGGGTCGTCGATGGCAGTACGCAGCAGCGAAGGAGACGACGTGAAGCAGCAACAGTCCAAAGCAGCGAGCAGCAGCAACTGTCGACGACGTCCATGGCGAAATGGACTGCTTCCGATGGCAGCGTGCGAGCTTGTTCGTGACGAGCAGCGGCGATGGGAGCTTCGAACAACAGCTGACTCGTCGAGGCTGTGTTCGTTTGGTTGTTTGGTTGAGACAGAAGCAACAGCGACATAGACGTCGAGCTCAACAAGCTTGAGCTCGACGAGCTTCATCAATGGCGGATAGGGTTGGGGTCGTTTGAACGCGAAGGAGGTTGTGTCGTTTGGTGATGTTTGGACGGTGTTTGGGTGGTGTTCGACGAAGAGGGGTGGCTGCTGGGTAGCCATGGCAGCTCACTATTTTGGAGATGGAGAAGAAGAAGAAAAGAAGAAGAAGAATGATAGGGGGGCGGATGACTTAGGTCATTTTTAGGGTTTTTGGGTTTTTTTTTTTGTTTTGTTTTGTGTCTTTGAAATGCAAGATAGGGGTATTGGGTCTTTTGGGTTATGGACTGAGTCGATCCAGTTCGAAATGGACTGGGTCGTAGGGAAGATTGGGTCATTTTTTGGGCCTGTGGCTTGAAATTGAAGAAGAGGCCTAATTCCGACTTTCTTTATATTTTCGCTCTCTTTTCTTCTTTTATTTTTTCTAAAACTAAATTATAAAAATACTTAAACTATTATTAAAAACTAAGTTAAGTTATAAAGGCGCAAATTAACTCCCAATAATAATTAACGCACAATTAAGTATTAATTAAGCATAAAATTGTATATTTGGACATTAAATGCTAAAAATGCAAACGATGCCTATTTTTGTAATTTTTTAATTTTTGTAAAAGATTTTAATTACTAACAATTGTAGAATTAAATCCTACATGCAAAATGCGACACATTTTTGTATTTTTTAATTTAGCGAATAAACACGCATAGACAAATACAAATAATTCTTCAAAATCACAAAATATCACAAAATTGCACACCAAAGAAAAATCAATTTATTTTTGAATTTTTTGGGAGTAATTCTCATATACGGCAAAAATCACGTGCTTACAGCTGCCCCTCTTTGCCCGTAGACACGAAGGGTTTTCGTGCAAAGATAAAGCGAGCGATTTTTGCCCATCCGAGTACTCCGTGGAAGCATTTTTTTGAAAAAGATTTGACCGAACCTTTGCTTCAAAGGTTTCCTACATATTCTGGGCTAAAAAGGAATCAGGTCAATGTAATTCGGGAAATTTTGGTAGCTGGGACTACTGTGGGACTGCATTGTTACTGTTGTTGCATGCTATTACTACTGCTTACCGATCTCCTTGTTACATCTTGCTTAAAAGAAAACAAGAAGCTAGGCTAGAGTACAATTTGTTTTTGTTGTCTTGCTTCCTTATCTGCTTGCATTTCTTCCGGTGCTTTTCTTCTTTTGACACATGTACTTGAGTTTGTACTGTGACCTCTTGTTGCAACCTTCTGTTTCCCGGTGCCGGGGAATTTTATTGTTTCCTGTTGGGGATTCCTATTGTAACCCTCTGTTTTATTGTCCTCTGACTTGATCTTGAAATGTATGCCTCTGTTCTATGGGCGGGCTCCCAACTTCAATACTTGAAAATTAAAGACTAGAAATGTATGCCTCTATTATTTGGGCGGGCTCCCAACTTCAATGCTTGAAATATAAAGACTGAAATGTATGCCTCTGTTGTCTGGGCGGGCTCCCAACTTCAACAACTGAAATGTAAAGACTGATATGTATGCCTCTGTTATCTGGGCGGGCTCCCAACATCAATAACAACTTTAGAAATAAACGTCATTCCTCTCTTCAGGCGGGCTCCTGACTTCAACCAATACATTGTCATTCCTTTCTTTAGGTTGGCAATATTTCAACAACTTTTAAAAAAAAATGCCTTTCCTCTCTTCAGGCGGGCTCCTGACTTCAACAACAACTTTGAAAATAATCGTCATTCCTCTCTTCAGGCGGGCTCCTGACTTTAACCGATACATTGCCATTCCTTTCTTTAGGTTGGCAAGATTTCAACAACTTTTAAAAACGCCTTTCCTCTCTTCAGGCGGGCTCCTGACTTCAACAACAACTTTGAAAATAATCGTCATTCCTCTCTTCAGGCGGGCTCCTGACTTCAACCAATACATCGCCATTCCTTTCTTTAGGTTGGCAAGATTTCAACAACTTTTAAAAATGCCTTTCCTCTCTTCAGGCGGGCTCCTGACAACAACTTTGAAAATAATCGTCATTCCTCTCTTCAGGCGGGCTCCTGACTTCAAACCATACATCGCCATTCCTTTCTTTAGGTTGGCAAGATTTCAAAAACTTTTTTTTTAAAACGCCTTTCCTCTCTTCAGGCGGGCTCCTGACAACAACTTTGAAAATAATCGCCATTCCTCTCTTCAGGCGGGCTCCTGACTTCAAACAATACATCGCCATTCCTTTCTTTAGGTTGGCAAGATTTCAACAACTTTTAAAAATGTCTTTCCTCTCTTCAGGCGGGCTCCTGACAACAACTTTGAAAATAATCTCCATTCCTCTCTTCAGGCGGGCTCCTGACTTCAAACCATACATCGCCATTCTTTTCTTTAGGTTGGCAAGATTTCAACAACTTTTAAAAATGCCTTTCCTCTCTTCAGGCGGGCTCCTGACAACAACTTTGAAAATAATCGCCATTCCTCTCTTCAGGCGGGCTCCTGACTTCAAACAATACATCGCCATTCCTTTCTTTAGGTTGGCAAGATTTCAACAACTTTTAAAAATGCCTTTCCTCTCTTCAGGCGGGCTCCTGACAATAACTTTGAAAATAATCGCCATTCCTCTCTTCAGGCGGGCTCCTGACTTCAAACCATACATCGCCATTCCTTTCTTTAGGTTGGCAAGATTTCAACAACTTTTTAAAACGCCTTTCCTCTCTTCAGGCGGACTCCTGACAACAACTTTGAAAATAATCGCCATTCCTCTCTTCAGGCGGGCTCTTGACTTCAAACAATACATCGCCATTCCTTTCTTTAGGTTGGCAAGATTTCAACAACTTTTAAAAATGCCTTTCCTCTTTTCAGGCGGGCTCCTGACAACAACTTTGAAAATAATCGTCATTCCTCTCTTCAGGCGGGCTCCTGACTTCAAACCATACATCGCCATTCCTTTCTTTAGGTTGGCAAGATTTCAAACTCTAAATCGTCATTCTATTCTTCAGGGGGGCTCCTGACTTCAACAACTTCTTCTTTTTTTTCAAATTCAAACTTCTTTTTTTTTTCAAATTATCCTAGGAGAAAATTCATCAAACTAGGATTTGATATCTTATCTTAGGAGAAAGATTCATCGGACTAAGATTTGATATCTTATCTTGGGAGAAAAATTTCATCAGACCAAGATTGTGACTCTAGGAGATAAATCGTCAGACTAGGTCCATTTGTTGTGATCTTAGGAGAAAGATTCATCCGACTAAGATTTTATCTTGGGAGAACAATTTCATCAGACCAAGATTTTGACTCTAGGAGATAAATCGTCAGACTAGGTCCATTTTGTTGTGATCTTAGGAGAAAGATTCATCCGACTAAGATTTGATATCTTATCTTGGGAGAAAAATTTCATCAGACCAAGATTTTGACTCTAGGAGATAAATCGTCAAACTAGGTCCATTTGTTGTGATCTTAGGAGAAAGATTCATCCGATTAAGATTTTATCTTGGGAGAACAATTTCATCAGACCAATATTTTGACTCTAGGAGATAAATCGTCAGACTAGGTCCATTTGTTGTGATCTTAGGAGAAAGATTCATCCGACTAAGATTTTATCTTGGGAGAAAAATTTCATCAGACCAAGATTTTGACTCTAGGAGATAAATCGTCAGACTAGGTCCATTTGTTGTGATCTTAGGAGAAAGATTCATCCGACTAAGATTTGATATCTTATCTTGGGAGAAAAATTTCATCGGACCAAGATTGTATCGGGAGGTAAATTCATCAGACTAGGACTTTTTATCCTAGGAGAAAAATGTAAAGATCAATGATTTGAGAAACTTACCTTCGTAATTTCTTCTTTTCTTTTCTCCTTCCTTCGCGCTGCTTTGTTCTTGCTTGCTGGGGATAATACCACTGCGGGAGTCTTCTTTCTTCCCCTCCTTCAAATTCAAATTTTTTTTTTTTGGTTTTTTTTTTCCAACACTGTTGGGGATATAAGTGTTATCTTTTTGGGATAACGTTGTTGAGGATAACGCTGCTGGGGAATTTTATCCCTTCAAATCGATGCTTCATTCTTCTGGAAGCTGCTGGGGATGATAATGGCTTTTGCTTTTTCTATACACCAATTTCATCTCTTTGGTTCTGTCTGCTGGGGATCAATTTCCTCCATTGGAAACTTATTATGTTGGGGGAAACCCTGGTTCAAAGACCACTTCCTTGGTGCTATCTTTATTCTTCCCCAAATGGGTACCTGATTTTCCAGAAAATTTTCTAACTGAAAAGAAAATTTTCTGCCCCAGTTTGACAATCTTTCTTGTGGCATGCATTTCCGACATCAATGCCATTTCCTTTACCTGTTTTAACTCAAACAAAATTTGTTAGCTTAAAGCGTGGTACTTGGTTGTGATACTCCACTGGGATGGCTTTTCCCTTTCTCCTTCCTTGCTCTGCATTTCACAAGGGACGATATTATTTGCTATGGATAATCCTTTTCTGCTGGGGATATCCCTCTTGACACTCGTTGGTCTTTTTGTCAATTCCCTTTTGCTGGGGATATCTTTTTTGACACTAGCCTCGCGCTTGTTCCTTGCTGACTATACCATTTGTATGTACTAGTCAGATCTTATCTTGGAAAGCTGATGGCCTATTTTGAAGTCATTTCCCACTGGTTCTGACCAAACAGACTCTACTGGGGAATTTTCTATGAAAGGAGAAAGATAAAAAGGAACAGAATAAAAGACAAAAGAAAAAATATGACTCTTTAACGAAAGAAACTATAAATAAAAAATTATCAAACGCAGACACCGACTCTAATGGTCATGACATGCATATGTGGTCTATCCTCTGCTGTCAATCATCTTTCAAGATCTTCAATTGGCAATTCCCCATCTAATTCTTAATCTTATCCGACTTGTAGTGCCCGAAGGGTTTTCACTATCAAGCCTCTCTCATTTTGGGTTTTTCTCTCAGCTTTCATCGCCTTATGGTGTCCGTGAAGATTTTCACCGATAAGACTCTCTCATTTATATCACTTTCCAGTTGGGGATTTGGAGTGTTGCCGGTATGACTCTCTCTGCTGGAGATTAGAGTCCTTTCTGTTGTGGAACAGAATGTTATGTTCGCCGGTAAGACTCTCATTTGTCTGACTTGGCATCTTTTGCAGACTGGTCAGAAGGTCTTTCTTTGGACCGTAATGTGGGTTTTTTGGATAGGCTTAGAAAGAAAGGGTATTAAAGGCTCAAAAACAAATCAAATTTGGGATTCAAAATTACAACCTTCGAAATCATATTTGTTTACAACAAGCGCAACCTTTGCCCCAGTTTCTTGCTTGGGGATTATTTATTTATTATTTATATATTTTTTTTTAATTTTTTGTTACACTATGCACACCATGCACTTTATGCACACTATGCACCCTATGACCGAGCCGTGAAGCGCCTACGTATCCTCTTTGAGGAATCAGGTCAAACGTAGTTCCCAATTCCTCTTTTATCATTTGACTTTTTTTTTTTCATTTTTCTTTTTCTTTTTCGTTTTTTTTTTATTATTTTATTTTTTCTTTACCTTCCAGGCTCATATTTCCTAGTCGTTGCTATTGATTCCGAACGAGGGGTATGAAAGAAAATAAATAAGGCTCAAAAGGGGTAACAAAGGATAAAGTGTTTAGGTAGCAGAATAAAATGCCTTCGTCATTCCAGTCTTCAAAACATGCCAAGTGCAAACAACACAATTGAACATAGATTTATAGTCTCTTCCGATGGTGCTGGACTTGACAATTATGTTAAACACTTGCTTTTTCATTTGTCATTTCTAAAGCACTGCTGGGCGACACTCTCACTCTCATGAACGAACCTCATGCCAATTCGGCGAATCTTGCATTTAATGGTTTTCTTTGTGTTTTACTTGCCCTAATTCCACATGACTCGGGCTTCAAATAATCTCACACCGTTCTGATTTCCTTTAAATGCTTTGAGCACCTTCCGAGGGTTTTATGATTAACTTTTAAGATTAGGCCCAATATGTGCGCATGTCATGTCACGAGAATCGGCGCTGAACAAAAAATGATAAAAGAACTAAACAAAAGATGACTGGAAACAATAAAAGACCGGCTTTTGTATTAAACTACCGGCGAAATGGTTTGAATAATAAAACAAACAAAACAACCAGAATAAAATCCTAACACAGCCTTGACAAAACTTAAACAAACTGGAAAGATAAGAAGGTTTGACACAAGACAATATTCGGATTACAACCCTAAGAATAATCCGGACAACAGAAATGACAACAAAATAAGACACCACCAACTTCTCTTTTGCTAACCAAGGAACGGAGCGTCCTCCCACTTTATCAAAATTGGCATCTTTAGCCACTGAGCTTTGCATCAGTATTGTCCAGACCATTTCCGACTTTGATATCATCAACCTTAGTCAACAAGTCCCAATAGGATTCGAGTGCTTCTGTTATCATGCCTGATCCCTCCAAAGTGTGCTTCTAGGTCTTGTATTTCCGGCTTACCACAAACCAACCACCTTCTTTCTTTGTGATTCAAAGCAAAACAGGGTAGAATGGACTCAGTTGGTCCCCATTATTAACAACATCTTTTTTTCATTTTCTTTTTTTCTTTTTTTTCGATTTTGTTTTTTCATTTTTTTTTTCATTTTTTTGTTGTGGTCGAATCTTATGGAGATTGCCTACGTATCATGACCCCGCATGAATCAGACCTTGCGTAGTTCGGACCAATAAAAGATAAACAATACTAAACATTTTTTTTTCAATTTAAAACACACTGGGTTTCAAAGGTTTAAAGATGACCTACAAACTCGAAAATCAAACAACCCACATATTATAATTAAAGATTTATAACCTCGAAATAAAAAGGCCAACTTCCTTTCCCCGTTTGACAAATGCAACCGAACGGTTATTTTTGCAAATGTGGCCCCTTCCAAATTTTGAGGCCGGAGAGGATTATTTTACGACACTTTACAAACTTGTTCATTCTTTTACGAAAATAGCCTTTCGACAATTGAAAGATACTCTAGGGCTATTTCGGCAAGAACGGTTTAAGACGCGGTCAAAGCTGGCTCGGCTTATTTTGACCAAAAATCCAAACGGTATTCACCTGACCGTTGACTCTTTGTTTTTTTTTTCAAATTACAATAAAAACCAGGTGGTGCAACACGGCCCTTCAGCGCCTCGGGGACGAAGATTTTTTAAGGCTGTGTGGGTCAACTGAACCAAATTTTAAAAAATGACCCAAAGGTGGCTGTTTATGCAAAGTCAGCCTTCCAGCGTCCCTTTCGGGAACATTCGGCTATGTCTTGATAAAACAGCGTCACCCGACTTCTTTATGACAAAACTCAAATTTGACAATTTTTTTTTGGCTATTTTGTTTTAGCAAAAAGTGGAGGCCGGACACTGCCCGACTTATTTATGAAAAAAATTAAAATTTTGACATGTTTTTTATTTATTTATTGGTTTTTGGCTATTTTAGCAAAAATGGGGGTTGGACCCGATGAGGGTTGCCTACGTATCTCACATCCGGTGAGAATCAAACCCGCGTAGTTCGGGCAGGTCATGAATAAAGTAAGTAAACTAATTTTAAATTATTATTATTTTGAATTTGTAAAAGAACTGCTTTGAAAGAAGAAATGAAGTATATATATTTTTTTTGAATTTTTGATTGATTTTCTTTTTGAAAGAAAGACTTCTAAGAATTCCTTTTCTTTTGATTTGAACTTTGAGAATTTCAAAAGTAAAAGTAAGATTTATTTTTTGTTCTTCCTTATTCTAAGAAGAAAAAAAAATATTTTTTTTGGAATTTTACCTTTAATAAAAGAAATGCTTTCTAAAAAAAATATTTTTTTGAATTTTGAATTTTCTTTTCAACTGAAGGAAAATATTTTCGAATTTGTTTTATTTTATTTTATATATATATATATATATATATATATATATATATATATATATATATTTAATAATTAAAAAGACTTTCTTAAAGAAGTCAATAATGGAAAATATTTTTGGATTTTTTGTTTTGAAAATTGGGAGTCTAAAAAAAACTTTTCTAGACTTTTTGGCAGGACAAATATTTTTGCAACAAATAAAGATATATATACATTTTTGGAAATAAAGAAAAACTTTTTGGATTTATATATATATATATATATATATATATATATATATATATATATATATATATATATATATATTTGCAACAAATAATAAAACCACTTTCAACGCGACTCTTTTTATTTTATTATTTTGAATTTTTCAGAAACGAATAAAAAAAATTATTTTAAAAGTAAGACTCTTTTTCATTGTCATTTTCAGGGGAAGACAAACTATTTTCCTTTATATATATATATATATTTATTTATTTTTTATTTTTTTGAAAAATAAGACAGAACAACGATTTTTTTTTCTTTCTATTTTTTCTTTGGTTTTAATAAAACAAACTAATAAAACATTTTTTTTTCATTTTCTCAAAATTTCGGCAGAGTTTTGACAGTATTTGGGCATTGGTTTTTTTTTTCAAAAATAAACAGTCAATTCCCTAACCGCTATTTCTTTTTTTTCAATTTTAAAATATTATTCATGATATTCAAAAGTCAGTCAACACACAAATCCGGATCAAATAAATGCGCAAGTAGCAGCAAGTAAGATGCATCAGGATGGTCATTTTTTTTGGTACACCTGTCCTAGACAGACCCAACCCCTGTGTTGAGTCTCCAAAGTCAAATGCACGTGATGCAAACAATCGCTCCTACTAGGGATCCGGCATGAAGCTGAGTTATTCTAAGTGAAAAAACCTGAGGCATATTGATTAGCCCTGGCTTACCCAAACGGACAGTTTGAGCCGAAGCGGGGGCAACGTACCGGGAACACGAAAGTCTACCCGGCCTAGTTACTTGTCCCAACTTCGTCTTATTTGGTATGACTTTAACAGAAAGGTGGGCCACGCGCACGTGTGCACCATAAATTTAGAAGACTCAGAAAGAAGGGGGTTTCGTAGCAGTTGTATATATTCATAATTCAAATAATATTAAAGCGTTAAAAGTGTCATTTAGCACATTGGGCATATATCATGTAGAAAAAAAATCAGATAATAAATAAAGCCAACTATAACAATTATTTTAAGCTCGAATTCTTGAACCCTGAACCAGTGGTTCTGGGTTTTGTCCCCAGCAGAGTCGCCAGAGCTGTCACACCTCCTTTTTCCGCCCCCGCGAGGGTGCAAGGGAGTTTTCTCCAATTAAAGGACAGTCGAAACGGGATTTGTTTGTTTGTTTCAGAGTCGCCACCTGGGAATTTTAAGGCGTCCCAAGTCACCGGTTTTAATCCCTGAATCGAGGAGAATATGACTCTGTCTATTTAACAGTCTGCGCACCAGAAATCCGGATAAGGAATTCTGTTAACCCGGGAGAAGGTGTTAGGCATTCCCGAGTTCTGTGGTTCTAGCACGGTCGCTCAACTGTTATATTCGGCTTGATTATTTTGATTTGCTAAATACATTTTTTATTGCATGATTTTATTGTTACCGCTTCTATTTAGATTTAAAGTCCCTTCTTTGAATCGAATCATGCGTACGTATATTCGTGTTATAAATTATATTTTTAAAAACATGCGGAGTTGTGTCACGCGCACGTGTACACAATAATATAGATAATATTTTTATTAAAATAATTATTTTCGAAATTATGCTTTAATAAAATCAAGAACATTCGCCCTTTTTGTATAATTAAGTAGTGAACCTCACATCTCGGGTTTTTATGAAATTAATAATGATATTCTCCGAGGAATCCCTTTTATTAAATATTCGATCGAAGTTGCGCGAACGCATAATCCGAATTGCTTTTAGAAATATAATCAGGTTACGCGAACGTATCCCTAATCACAAAAATATTCTTGACAGTAATATAAATTCTCCACAAATGTTTATTGCATCCATCTATTTTTAAATGTAAGAGTCATGAGAAATCACTATTTGAGATGCCTCTAAATTCCTTGAAAAGAATTCACAATTCATTAAGTGTTGACCGCAAATTATATTTTTACGTGTGAATTATATTCCTCAAAAACCATGAGTTTAAAGAGTAAAAAATAAAAATAAAATAAAAATAAACAACGTGTGATTAATACTACCATTTTTTATGGTAAATACAATATTTATCTACCCAAAAATCGAATTGCGTATAAACTTAGGAAAACAATTGATTTAATAAATGAAGTAATATTTTTTGAAGAATTTTCATTGTTATATTTGGAGCAAACGCTATTTACACATTTTTTGACTTAAAATGTTACAATTTATAAATCCCATCCTTCTTTTACACCACTTGTTTTCAGTCCGATGTTATAATTGTTTGGTTAATTTTGCTTACGAAGATTGAGTTTGAGATAAATAAACCAATTCTTATTCTCTGCCTATACGAATATTTGCAAACACTTAACTCTATATTTTGTAAAAAAAATCATTGACATTATTTCATATATTAAAAGAAATGAGTTGATCGCGTTCCTAAAATAACTAAGCCATTTGTTATTAAGAAAGAGAACTAATCTACCAATTGATTTAATACTATATTAACCAACTAAAACAAAACTTAAACTTAAACTAATAAAATTTAAATGAGTAGAAGACATCCTTATAATTCCAAACTTCATTTACTTGCCATGTTGAAGCTCTTCACAACATGAGTTTAAAAGATATGTACCTGATATTGGAAGCAAAAGAAAATGAAGATAAAAATCAGCGGCAGTAATAACAGTACAACAGCAACAACTGCCCAGCAACAGTAACAACCCAGTAACAGACCGGTGGAGTAGTAATCCCAAAAACAAAAGCTTTAAGCTTTAAATGAAACAACAACCATTAATACTAATTTCAAACAAAGAAAGAAAGCAGTAGATTTTTTAGCTTTTATTTTTATTTTTGAAAGCTTAAATATTTTTCGGAATTTTTCTCTCTTCTATTCTCTGTCCGTTTTTTCTCTCTATCTGTGTGTGTATTTTTTTTCTTATCTCTTTCTATTGTCTCTCTCTGTATTCTGTCTTGTGTTCAAGACTTCACATATATAACCCATCCCACAAACCTTTCAATTAATTAAAATCCATACTTTTTCTCTACCCAACCCATTATCTTTCCACTCATCCACATTACATTAAATAAACATATCACACCACCCCATTATATTTTGTCCCCCATGCTTCATTTAAAATAATGCAAGATTCCCCTTTAAATTAAATTTTGTCCCCCCTTTATATTAAATAATCATATCACAACCCACCCCGTTTCATTTTGTCCCCCATGCTTCAAATAAACAATTACAAAATGTACAATTCCTAAACTACCCCCTCCGACCTTACTGAAATTACCAAACTACCCCTGAACGTACTACAAATTTACCAAACTACCCATCAGCTATAACACATCAATTAATCAAACTTAACCAAAATATAGACAATATGATCAATTTCTAACAATGTTCAAACAACAATATGAACACGGATGAACATCATAACAACAATATCACATGAACACGATTTTAACAACATTTCAACAACAAATCACATGAACACGAATTGAACAACAAAGAACAACTAAAGTTTGATTGAACAATATTTTAGCAACAAAACCTATTTTCGGATTTACACAACAACAACAATCAAACAAGTACATTTAGATTAAATTCAATAATATTGAACTTAAAATCAACTCTAACAACATTACAACAAACAATTCTTATATTAAACTTTAAACAAGATTATGAGAACAATTCAAGCAATAATCATAAATGGTAAACAAGAAATCAAACTATACAAAATTCGGATTCAAGATCATCCAAACAAAGTATGAACATAAATGAATCTATTTTAACACAACAAACATGACGGATTAAACGATTAAATCAATATATTCCTTTAACACAACTAAATTCTTTAAACAAATAACAAGATCGACGAAGAAACAAATATGAACTTAAACTTGAACTTGACAATATTAACAATTTCTAACAATACATAAACACATGAAACAAATTGAAGAAATATTTAATTAAATTTCAATTTGTATCTAACAAACATCAAACTAACAAATATTCACTTAAACAATAATACAAACATGACATGAATATGAAAACAACTAATTAAACTTCCATTTTAAAATCTGAAAATTAATTTAACAAATAACACATGAACATGAACTAAAAATTAATTCAAACGATAAACAAAACAAACATTTGTTGATTTTAGATTCGAAAATATCAAAACAAAATACGGACAAAATAAAACTCAAAAACTACTAACCGGATCGAAAGACGAACAACGACCAAACAAACAACGAACTTGACGATGAACTCACGACGTATAGGATCTTCACTTGACGAAAAACCCTCGACCTTTGCCGGACTTTAACCGGATTGCCTTGCGTCGTCAACAACAGTACAATGGTGAGCAACCAAACGGCAGACTCATGGGGTCGTCGATGGCAGTACGCAGCAGCGAAGGAGACGACGTGAAGCAGCAACAGTCCAAAGCAGCGAGCAGCAGCAACTGTCGACGACGTCCATGGCGGAATGGACTGCTTCCGATGGCAGCGTGCGAGCTTGGTCGTGACGAGCAGTGGTGATGGGAGCTTCGAACAACAGCTGACTCGTCGAGGCTGTGTTCGTTTGGTTGTTTGGTTGAGATAGAAGCAACAGCGACATAGACGTCGAGCTCAACGAGCTTGAGCTCGACGAGCTTCATCAATGGCGGATAGGGTTGGGGTCGTTTGAACGCGAAGGAGGTTGTGTAGTCTGGTGGTGTTTGGACGGTGTTTGGGTGGTGTTCGACGAAGGGGGGTGGCTGCTGGGTAGCCATGGCAGCTCACTATTTTGGAGATGGAGAAGAAGAAGAAAAGAAGAAGAAGAATGATAGGGGGGCGGATGACTTAGGTCATTTTTAGGGTTTTTGGGTTTTTTTTTTGTTTTGTTTTGTGTCTTTGATATGCAAGATAGGGGTATTGGGTCTTTTGGGTTATGGACTGAGTCGACCCAGTTCGAAATGGACTGGGTCGTAGGGAAGATTGGGCCATTTTTTGGGCCTGTGGCTTGAAATTGAAGAAGAGGCCTAATTCCGACTTTCTTTATATTTTCGCTCTCTTTTCTTCTTTTATTTTTTCTAAAACTAAATTATAAAAATACTTAAACTATTATTAAAAACTAAGTTAAGTTATAAAGGCGCAAATTAACTCCCAATAACAATTAACGCACAATTAAGTATTAATTAAGCATAAAATTGTATATTTGGACATTAAATGCTAAAAATGCAAACGATGCCTATTTTTGTAATTTTTTAATTTTTGTAAAAAAATTTAATTACTAACAATTGTAGAATTAAATCCTACATGCAAAATGCGACACATTTTTATATTTTTTAATTTAGTGAATAAACACGCACAGACAAATACAAATAATTCTTCAAAATCACAAAATATCACAAAATTGCACACCAAAGAAAAATCAATTTATTTTTGAATTTTGTTGGGAGTAATTCTCATATAAGGCAAAAATCACGTGCTTACATATGTTACCCCTTGTCAGGCTATTGTTGAGTTGAGGTTACCTTGCATTGTGTTCTTAGTGGATATTACGGATGTTTAGGTTGATAATTCTTCGTGTTAGGTGTTGTAACAAGTTTAGTTATAGCTGAGGTAGTTAGATGCTGAAACTAGTTGAGTTATAGCTTAGTTATGGCTGTTTCTCCCTTGCTGGGAAGGTTAATTATAATTATTGTTGATTGTATATGTGGATCGGGTTTCACGCCGCAACAGATATTATATTGGATCGGGTTGCACGCCGCAACAACTATATATGTGGATCGGGTTGCACACCGCAACAAATATTATATTGGATCGGGTTGCACACCGGTATTGTTATCGTATTGATTGTAGACATCGAGTGTTCTTTCATACTTTATTAAGTTTCTGATAGAACTGGTATGTGTCCCCGAAGCATGTTTCCCCCTCCCTTTAAAACTGTTGTTACCTGTTTATATTTCTGATGTATATTATATAACTGCACAGGTTTATCTGGAGTCTTGTCCTAGCCTCGTCACGACCTCGCCGGGGTTAGGCCAGGCACTTACCAGCACATGGGGTCGGTTGTGCTGATACTATACTCTGCACTCTGTGCAGATACCGGAGTAGCCTTTGGTCAGCAGCAGTAGCTCGGGAGCCAGCCTTCAGTCCACCGAGACACCGAGGTAGCCTTGCAGGTGTCCGCAGACCCAACGTCTCCTTTATCTTATTACATATTCTGTTATCTCAAGTATTCGAGACAAACAGTGTTATATTTCTTTCAAACGGTTGTATTTAGTACTCTTAGTAGTCCGTGGATGTTGTGACACCAGGTTCTGGGTAGAGGCATGTATTGACTTTTGAAACATTCTGGTTTTATATTTATTTAAGACTTCCGCTTAAATCTCATATTCCGTTGTTATTTAACTGTTTATTTCCATGTTAATCTAATTGGTAAGAAGTTTTAAAATAAAGGAGTTCATGATTTCTAAGTTCATGGCTTGCCTAACTTCTACGAGTAAGCACCATCACGACTCCCGAGGGTGAAAAATCCGGGTCGTGATAACATATCCTAAAACATTATTCAAACTTGTACAAATATTCAAAACTCTTCAAATAACATCAAAACAACCAAAACACATCGGATTCAAGCCTAAGTTTCTAAAATCTTCTGAATTCTGCTTTCGATCAAAATACCCAACCAAAACACGTCCGAATGACCTGAAATTTTGCATACACATCCCAAATGACACAATGAAACTACTACAACTCTCGGAATTCCATTCCGACCTTCAGATCAAAATCTCGCTATCAAACCGAAAACTTCAAAAATTCACCCTTCGGCGTTTCAAGCCTAAATTAGCTATGGACCCCCAAAACACAATTCGAACACGCTCTTAACCCCAAAATCACACAACGGAGCTAACGAACATCGAATTTCCATTCCGCAGACGTCTTCACACTATTCCAACTAAGGTCAATTTTCCAACACTTAAGCTCTCATTTAGGGACTAAGTGTCCCAAAACTCCCCGAAACTCAAACCGAACATCCCGGCAAATCACATTAGCAGAAATAAACTTGGGGAAAGCAGTTAATAAGGGGTCGGGGCGTTAATTCTTAAGACGACCGGTCGAGTCGTCACACATGAGTATCTACCAAGGTCTGAATACAACAAGAGTCTAAAAATGTACTAAATATAGTAATGAAAATGAGAGGAAGGAAATCAGATCTGTGAACGTCGTGCAACTACCTTGCTAACTCCGATGACTCCGCCTCTGAGCAATTAACACCCGCTACCGGGTTCCGAAATACCATTTATAATCAAAGAGATGAAAACTATAATCGGCCCTTCGGGCAAAACATAGTTTGTACACGACCCTTCGGCATAACAGAAATTCCCAACCATTTCATAACTTAAAACATCAGTTTAAATAAAAGTTATTTAAAACATTGGTTCAACCTTTTCAATAGAGGCTCGGTCTAAAGATGAGTGAAAGCAGTAATTAAATCAACATATTTAATAGAAACTCACTTTAAAGAGGAGTGAAAAAAATAGTAAGTTCATAAACAGGCCCCTCAGGCAAAGCATCACTCATGTACATGTATATCTATAGCCCATCAGGCAAGCCTCTCAGTCTCTCGTGACTCCACTCTCACAATCAGCGCTCACACTCAGCACTCACACTCAATAGGCACTATATAGTAACCACTGCAGCGTGCAGCCCGATCCATATATCACTGCGGCGTGCAGCCCGATCCATAAATATAGTCGACTGCGCTCACTGGGGGTGTGCAGACTCCGGAGGGGCTCCTACAGCCCAAGCGCTATATCGTTGCGGCGTGCAGACCGATCCAATATATATATATCGCTGCGGCGTGCAGCCCGATCCATATACATATCACTGCAGCGTGCAGCCCGATACATATACATATCACTGCAGCTACATAAATATATATACATTCATATATATATATATATATATATATATATATATATATATATATATATATATATATATATATGAATGTATATATATTTATGTATATGTATGTATATGTATATGTATTGCTGCGGCGTGCAGCCCGATCCATAGATATATAATCCTCACAACCAGGCCCTCGGCCTCTCTCACTCATTAACCTCACAATCAGACCCTCGGTCTATCTCAGTCATCAACCTAACAATCCGACCCTCGGTCTATCTCAGTCATCGATCTCACGATCACCCGGACCATCAGTAAGACAGGGAACTCAACCCAAACAGTTTTCACATTTAAAGAAGTAAAGTGATAAAACCATATTTAGACAATAAACAGATAAAACATGACTCAGGATATACATTCAAAACAAATAGAGTGAGGAAAAATAGTAAAAATACCCCTAAGGGTCTCAACAGGTTGGCACAAGGCCCCAAACATGGCATACAGCCCAAAATATAATATCAGTCTCTAAAACATGGAATATCATAAGATTTTCAAATCAAACACGCTACTTAACATTTTTATGGGACGGACCAAGTCACAATCGCCAACGGTGCACGACTCCACGCTCGTCATCTAGTGTGTGCGTCACCTCAAGTAGCACAACAATATGAAATCCGGGGTTTCAAACCCTCAAAACAACATTTACAATCATTACTTACCTCGATTCGGTCCAAACTCTAGCCCGCGATGCTTTTTCCCTCACGAATCGACCTTCGAATGCTCCAAATATAGCCACAATTAGTACATAACTACTAAAATATGCTAAGGGAATAAAGCCCACTCGAAAATATCCAATTTATATCAAAAATCCCGAAATTGCTCAACCCCCCCCCCCCCCCCGAGCCCACGTCTCGGAATTCAATAAAAGTCACATCAATAGAATCCTCATCCTCTCACGAGTCTATACATACCAAGAACATCAAAATCGGACCTCAATTGCCCCTTCAAATTCCCAGTTTACACTCTCCAAATCCAAGCCCAAATTCCCCAATTTTGGCTTTAATTTTCACATATTTCATGATTAAACAAGTAAGAATCAACATAGGATCGAGTATATAGTTCAAAAATCTTACATCCAAGTGTTACCCTTCGATTCCCTCTTCAATCTTTCTCAAAAGCTCTAAAGATTGCTCAACAATGGAGAAAATAGACCAAAAATCGTGAACTCACTTTCAAAAGCTCTAAAGAACGCGAGGCTTGGACCGCGTTCGCGAAGCACAAAAAATTTGTTGTCCAAAAATTCCCTTACGCAAACGCGACATCCAGCTCGCGAACGCGAAGCGTCCGCTTTCCAAACCAACGAGAACGTGACCTCCTTACGCAAACGCGAAGCACAAAAGGCTGGGACCCCATCTAATTCTACTTACTGTATGCGAACGCGGTACATGCCTCACAAATACGAAGAATCAAACATCACAACATCACGAACGCGACACACGAAACACGAACGCGAAGGCAAAAATTCGCGCCTCAAAGGAACACCCTTCGCGAACGCGGGTCCCAGACCGCGAACGCGAAGAACAAATTGTCTGCAGCACTTCAGTTGGTTTTTTGCAATTCCACACAACATGAAATGGTCCGATAGACCACCCGAAACTCACCCGAGGCCCTCGGGACCTCAACAAAACATGACAACACATCCCATAACCTCATTCAAACTTGTTCCAACCTTCGGAACGCTCAAAACAACATTAAAACACCAAAATCGCATCGGATTCAAGCCTAAGAATTTCAAGAACTTCCAAATTCTGTTTTTGATAAAAAACCCAACCAAACCACGTCCGAATGACCTGAAATTTTGCACACACATCACAAATGACACAACGGAGCTATTGCAGCTTCCGGAATTCCATTCCGACCCCTATATTAAAATCTCACCTATCAACCGAAAAACGCCAAGATCTCAATTTCGCCAATTAAAGCCTAAACCTTCCACGGACTTTCAAAATGCATTCCGATCACGCTCTTAAGTTCCAAATCACCTAACGAAGCTAACCAAATCATAAAAATTCCGATCCGAGATCATATACCTACAAGTAAAATCTTGGTCAAACTTTTCAAATTTCAAATTTCAAACTTCAAACTGAAAACTATTCTTCCAAATTCATTACAATTACCCTGAAAACCAAATCCAACAATTTACATAAGTGATAATCCATCACGCGGGGCAAGTCATGCCCGAGAACTAACGAGCAAGGTGTAAAAGCTCAAAACGACCGGTCGGGTCGTTACAAGATAACAAAGATTCAAGGTTATAATTCAAACCTAGGTTTTTTTTAGGTGGAGAAGAAGAGAAAGGGGCAGCAGCTCCAGCGGTGGCTCAAGCAGTCATAGTGGTGGTGCGGGGTGGGGGGATTGATTTGTGTGAGGGAAATAGAGAAGGGGAGGGAAATGTGATGAGAGAGAGTTGGGGAAATTTTGTTTTAGAAAATAAGAGAATGGGAGGGGGAAACCCGTTTTTGAGTCTGGATTTATAAAAAGCAACCAACGTTGGTCGCTATTTTTGGTAGCTAATTAAGTTTTGACCGTTTGACCAAAATAGCGACCAATGTTGGTCGCTATTTTTTTACTGTTTGACCAAAATAGCGACCAACGTTGGTCACTGTTTCTAAAAAAAATTAAATAACTTTTTTCTATTTTGGTTTTTAAATATTATAAGCTATAAAAAATCTTATTAGCTATAAATATTTATTTTATTTAACTAAAATAGTTATAAATAATTAAAAACTATAAGCATAATCTTTAAAAAAATATATTAACTAGGTAATTACTTTTAATAGATTATAATAGCATGTATGTAAAGGAATTTTTTAAGTTATATTTAAGTATATGAGTAATTTCATACATACGCATAAACTATATTGTAATTGATGATCAATCTTATACATTACTACGTACGAATAATTAATGAACTGATAAACCAATATAATATTATTCTATGAATTGTGTGTGTGTGTGTGTGTATATATAGACACACACACACACACACACACAGACAGACACTTCACTGTAATACTATAACGTATATATAACTTGTTATAGTATATGTTAGTGTGTGTGTGTATATATAACACACACACTTCGTGCTACTTTAACTACATATATAGCATGTTATAGTACATGATATTGTATTCATTATTTGAACAGAGTTAATGAATTACATTCATTCATCACTAGGTTATAAGTCGATGAATCAATTATAACAGATTAATTGATATAAGTCGAGATATATTATTTTTAATATTCAACGATGCATCTGAGTAGGTTATAAATCAATGAATCAATTTACGCACAGATATATTTGATGAAAAATTATATATACTAATTAGGATCTTGACAAGTCTATCAATCCCTAAAAGAACCTCGAGAGAAATTGTATCTTCTTTTCTTGTTCATTGACACTTATCTTGCATAGTACTAACACATACAGGTACTTTCAAGACTTCTTCAGAAAGATTTTGTAAATCCCAAGACTACTTTTAAATAAAAGACAACACATTAATTTTGAAAAGAAAAGGCTACAGATTGAATGCCATAAGTAGTGAGACTTTTTCTCTGACCAGTAGTCTTTTCTTGTCAAAAAAATATGTATGCGTACATTTCTTTAAATAGTATATAATATAATTTAAAAGCAGTCAAGACACTTTGATTTGTCAAAACTAGAAACTTTGATTTGCACACATAGGGTCCTTTGGTTGCCGGTTAGATTTATGCAGGTATTAGTTATTCATGTATTAGTTATGTATGTATTAGTTATGCAAGAATAAATAATACAGGGATTAGTTATGCATATATTAGTTGTATATGGATTAGTTATGCAAGGATTATTTTTTTTGAATATTAGTTGTATATGGTCGGGTTCTTTTAGGGATTGATAGACTTGTCAAGATCCTAATTAGTATATATAATTTTTCATCAAATATATCTGTGTGTAAATTGATTCATCGACTTATAACCTACTCAGATGCATCGTTGGATATTAAAAACAAAACGTCTTGACTTATATCAACTAATATGTTATAATTGATTCATCGATTTATAACTTAGTGATGAATGAATATAATTCATTAACTATGTTATATTACAAAAGTATTAAAGGATTACATTTATATTATTTAGATAATAAATACAAAAGTGATTTTTAATTTTGACCAATGTTGACATGAAAAGCGACCAACGCTGGTCGCTAATTTTAAATAAGATTTATTTATATTTTATAAAATATTTTAATTAATAATATAATTATTAAACGTTAGAACTGGGTCACAAAAGAGCGACCAAAGTTGGTCGCTACTTGCTTCCCCTTTCATAACCGACCAACTTTGGTCGCTAACTTTGAATTATATTTATTTATATTTTATATTTTTTTAAATAATAATATAATTATTAAAATTTTATAATTGGGTCCCAGATTAGCGACCAAAGTTGGTCTCTATCTGCTTCCCCTTTCGTAAGCGACCAACTTTGGTCGCTAATTTTAAATTATATTTATTTATATTTTATAATTTGTTGTGACGACTCGGCCAGTCATCTCATGAGTTACCGCTCCGTTTTTCCCATTTCTGCTTCTAATTGCTTTGTATTATGGTTCTATATGCGATCGGGTTGATTGGTTAGGGTTCGGAAAGGATTTGGTAAGAATTGAGGCAAAAAGTCTCTTTAGAGTGAGTTTAAGTTGGAAAAGTCAATCGGATGTTGACTTGTGTGTTAGAGGGATCGGATGTGAGTTCCAATTGTTCGGATAGCTTTTGGAGGTGATTTGGAACTTAGGAGCGTGATCGGAATGAGTTTTGGAGGTTCGGAGTAGATTTAGGCTTGAGTTGGTGAAATCGGATTCTTGGCGATTTCCAGTTGATAGGTGAGATTTCGATATAGGGGTCGGAATGGAATTCCGAGAGTTGCAGTAGCTTCATTGCGTCATTTGGGATGTGTGTGCAAAATTTCAGGTCATTCAGACGTGGTTTGGTTGGGTTTTTATCAAAAGCGAAATTTGGAAGATTTTAGAAGCTTAGGCTTGAATCTGAGGTGTTTTGGGTGATTTGATGTTGTTTGGGGTTTTTTGATGATTTGAACAAGTTTGAATGAGGTTTTAGGAAATGTTGATGCCTTTAGTTGAGGTCATGGGGGCCTCGGGTGAGCTTCAGAGGGTTGAACAGATCATTTTGAGTTAAGAGAAATTGCAGAAAAATGTTTTCAGCTGTTGTAGGTGATTTGGTCTTCGCGTTCGTGAGAGGACCCTCGCGTTCGCGAAGGCCAGGAAGGGAGGTGTCATGTTTGGCCTTCGCGTTCGCGAAGGGTAGTCCCGTGTTCGCGAAGGGCTGGATTTGGTAGGCATCGCGTTCGCGTGAGTCTGGGTCGCGTTCGTGTAGGTTGGTGAAGCTGAGGCATCACGTTCGCAATGGGGGAATGCTTTCGCGAAGAAGAATTTTGGTCAACAGAATTTTTGTGCTTCACGAACGCGAGGCTTTGACCGCGTTCGCGAAGAAGGATTTTCAGGCCTGGGCAGAATGTTTAAAAGGTCGTCTTGTCCGTGAATGTGGGTCTATTTTCCTCCATAGTTGCTCATTTTTGGAGATTTTTGAAGGAGATTGAAGAGGGATTCAAGGAGAAACGTTTGGAGGTAAGATTCTTGGTCTAGAAACTCGATTATTATGTGAATTTCACCTAGAAAATCATGGAATTTAAGCCTAAAATTGAAGAACTAGGGCTTGAAATTGGAGACCAAACATTTGGGATTTGAAGGGTCATTTGTGGATGGATTTTGATGTTCTTGGTATGAATGAACTCGTGGGGAGATAAAGAATCTGTTGATGTAAAAAATTTCGAATTCCCAGACGTGGGCCCGGGGGTCGGGTTTGGCCAATTTCGGGATTTTTGGTATTTTTCGATTGTTTTCGCTTGGGCTTCGTTCCCTTAGCATATTTTGACGTCATGATTCTGAGTTAAATAGATTCGACGCGAGTGGAGGCCGATTCGAGGGGCAAAGGCGTCGCAAAGTAGTATTTTCACTGGTTTGAGGTAAGTAACCATTGTAAATCTAGAACTGAGGGTGCAAAACCCCGGTATTGGACTTGTTTTTGATAAATGCGATGTCGCACGTGCTAGGTGAAGAGCGTGTGGGCGTGCACCAGTAGGGATTATGACTTGGTCCGTCCTGTAGCGAATATTAAGTCGCGTATTTGATTTGGAAATATTATGTTATCTCGTATTTTGGATATTTATATTGTATTATAGGCTGTATGCCATGTTTGGGGCCTTGTGCCGACCTGTAGCAACTCTTAGAGGCATTTTGACTATTTTTCTCACTTTACTTTCTAGAAGTATATCCTCAGTCTTGTTTTACCCGTTTAAATGATTAAAACTGATTTTATCACTCTACTCCTAATTGCGAGGACTGTTTGGGTTGAGTTCCCTAATCTCTATTGATAAGCCCGAGAGGCTATGAGGTTAATGACTGAGAGAGGTTGAGAACCTAATTGTGAGGATATTTGTATATATGTGAGTTATGGATCGGCTTGCACGCCGCAGCAATACTTATATGGATCGGGCTGCACGCCATAGCGATATACATATGGGATCGGGCTGCACGCCACAGTGATATGACGCTTGGGTTGTAGGAGCCCTTCCGGAGTATGCACGCCCCCAATGAGCGTAGTCGACTATAAATATATGGATCGGGCTGCACGCCACAGTGGTTACTATGATTTATATTATTATTATTATGAGATATAATGAGCCGAGTGACTGAGAGGCTGCCTGAGGGGCCATATTCTGAGTGATTCCTTGCTCGAGGGGCCCTGTTATGATGTTTTCACTGTTTTCACTCTTCTTTTAAATAAGCCTCTATTGGATATATTGCTAAGTAATTTATTTCAATGTTTAAACTAGAAATGATGATTTTTATGATGGAACTGATTTTTAAGCTATATGTTTTGAACTGCTCGTTACTGCTTTCAGTCCTTATTTACTTTAGTTACTTACTGATTTGGCGTACTCACGTTACTCCTTGCACCTTGTGTGCAAATTCAGGTGCCCGAGCGACCGAGTGAGGGCTTTCAGCTGTTTCAGCATTTGACGGAGACTTCGAGGTAGCTGCATGGCATCTGCAACCCTGTTCTCTCTCCCCTATCTTATTATTTTTCGCATTTTCTAGACTATGGATGTATTAGGTAATCAGACTTGTATTAGAGGCTCTAGACTCGTGACACCAAATTGTTGGGGCTGTGTAGTTTCCCTGTTATCTTGACTTCCGCATATTTCTGTTGCTTAAACGCTTATAATGAATTTGGTATTTAAAACTTGCTTTAGAAAATGGCTTAAATGTTAAAGGAAAAAAGGTTATGGTAAATTGATTAGTTGGCTTGCCTAGTAATGTGATAGGTGCCATCACGATCGGTATTTGGGGTCGTGACATTTGTTTTAAATAATAATATAATTATTAAAATTTTATAGGTGGGTCCCACTTTAGCGACCAAAGTTGGTCGCTAATTTCAGTATTTCTTTGATCAAGCAAGTCTGACCAGTCCGGTCAATATTTTGACCACATTATCGACCAAAAAGCAACCAACCTTGGTCGCTAATGTTTTTAGAATAATTATTTAATTATTTTCTCCAATTTAGCGACCAATTTTGGTCGCTTTTCTTGACAGACCAATTTTGATCGCCATTCCGATGGATCTTCCGTAAGTTTGTCATCAACTGGTAAACCTTCAACTTTGGTACCACAAGAAGATACTCTAACAACTATTTCTATTTTTCTGTTTATTTTGGATATATTTTAATGGTGATTTTCCGTAACGCTATTTCTAATAAATTCTCCATTCCTATATGTTTGAGTTGGATATGACTGCCTGTTATTTCCTTCAAAAACGCTGGTTGTGTGATTTAAAAGGGTGGATATTTGAAGCATGTATGGAACAGACTAAGATGGCCTTCAATTATAGAAGATCATTGTTACTGGATTTTATCTTACATGATACTATATATAGTATATTTACATTTACTTTCATTATATCTTTCTGATGTTAGGTATGCGTCATGACATGTACCTTGCTATTGTGATACATTTGTACTTCAGTTATTGCAACCTGTTGTTTTTATATTTTGGTACAGACATTAAAATGATTTTGAGCAACTTACTTGGACTCATGCATTTTGACACATATAATTGAGTGAAGAGAAAAGATAAAGGAATGGTACATGTGAAATAAGTGATTATGACATGTATTGCCAATAATGGGAGTGGTATTTCTAATTTTTAGGTTTTTAAAATAGAAGATAAATTTTTAAATCTTACCTGCAGTTTTCACAAGCTCTAACCTTTGTAGAGAAGAATTGGTTTAGCTTCGTTGCCACTTTTTAACTTCCCTTCATTATATGCAATAGGCATTACAGATTTTCCAAGTGCAGAACTCCATTCAAGAAAAAAGAAATGCAACACTCTTAAAATTGCATGATTACAAGTTTGTTATTTTTATTTACATGTTATTCTAATTTTCACACCTTATGCACCGGCATCTTTCATAGCTTTTTTCATATAGTGTATAACCATTAATTGGCTACCGATCTACAATCACCTTTTATTTTCATAGATTCGAGAACTCACAGGGAAAGAAGATGTAATCACCCCTCCCTAAAAATGGAAATTGTCCTCTATCATCGAGATAATCATATTAGAGGCATTTTTGAAAATAGGAGTGATGACTGGATCAACTTTAGAATTCAGGAAAAAGTGTCAATTCATCCCTGACAGTAATGTCATGTCTTTTTGAGGTATTTGCATTAATTAGTGAGAACGGGTTCTTCTATAAACAATGCCGAGAAAACATGAGCTTAACATCTTTCTTCTTTGTTGGATTGACAAGGTAGAGTTATTTGAGCAGTTTATTGGCATGAGTTGTTCATAAGACATCATATTGTGGCTGTCTGATGGGCTTAACAATGAAAGTTTACACCACTTTTATTAACTAGCATTGTAGCATAACAGATTCTGAATTTTGAATATTCTTATATTTGTAAAATGGTACGACTACAAAGGAGGAGAAAATGAACGAATGTTAAGAAAACAATTGAAGACCACATGTGTAAGTTCAAATCACTTTGTTATGTAATTTTGCCTTAGCATTAATAGTATACAGAGCTATAAGAGTAGTCTAATTAACACTAAGTTTTGGTCATTGTAGTTAGTTTCTCATGATTTATTGCTGTTAGAACCCAAAATAGAAAGTAAAACAAGAAAAATAAAAATAATTATAGCATATAAGAATGATGGTAGTAGAATTCTAATCTCACTCATTGAATTATTGTTAACTGCTAAATTTGGATTGGTGGAGAATTATCACATGCAGTAACATTCTCAAAACAGGAATATCTGACATTCATGAAGATTATTTTGGCTTCGCTATAGATATTATTTAATGCTATTTGAAATAATATTTGGATATCAAATACTTTTGTTTTTCAAACTTCAACCAAATAATATCGAAATGCATACTTAACCTTTTTATTTCACCAGTTGTAATCAATGTAATAATTCATGTTAAAATCATGAAAAATGTTTGATTAATAGAGTATGACATTAATTATTTAGTCATATTTTATTTTTCTTTACGATCGCGCAAAGCGCGAATAAATGTACAAGTTATTAATATTTCGTGAGGCAAGATCCGACAAGTGCGGATTTCTTCGCCTGGAGTTGCATCGTAAATAATGTTGATATATATCATGGAATTTCACACCATCACTTTTACAAGTATAATTCTCGAGGTACTATAAAAAAGAGGATTATGTACTCTTGCAATGTACGAGTAATAAAGAATTTTTACCTAATTCTTAATTATAAACGTTTTTATCTCTAATAAAGAGATAATTTAATTATAAAAGTAATGAACTTTTTGAGAACCAAAAAGAAGAAGCAGAGATTCAGACTCCAATCTTCCGCTTGAATAAGACTTCATTGACAGCTATTAAAAAACTTTGAAACTTCGAATTTAAAAACTGAATTTTGCAAAATTAATATTTGTTTAGATTAGGTGTTCTCGAAAATAATTGAAATATCTGGTTGGAAATTATATCTCAATTTGCAGGAATTTTGGTAAAGATTCAAGTTGGTTTTGATTGGAATTTCAAATTGAATCTCAAAGAAAAAGAAGAATCATGATATACAAATAAGTTGTATGTATTGTATATGTCGGTTATATGTTATTTATATGTTCAATGTATCACTAGACATGCAGACATACAGTTCACGACATACAAAACACATGCAATAATATAATTGATGCAAGTTTGTATGCACCAATAATTTTATATTCTGATTGTATGCTACTATGTTTTAGTTGCTGACCGCAGAGTTTGAAACGAGAAGCTTGAAGTTCTATACTGCTGGTGGATTTGCGTTGCTCATATAATTGCTACAAAAAATTTCAAATTGAGATTTTAATTAAGATTAAACCTACTTGGGTAAGAGAAGAATGCATGCAAATGTTAGCACCACTTTTACATGATTCAAGGTGTAATTAGAATTTAGGACTATGTAGGTATATTATAATACTAATAGTAGTACTAGTAGCACTTGCCAAATATCTTGAAAAAGTCTATAAATACTGCCCCTGGTGGAGGATGGAAATGCATTACTATTGTACTAGTAATTACTCTTATCAACCTCTGAAGTCTACTCAACTAGGAGTATTAACATGGCTGGAAAAGTTGCTATCCTTCTCACCACTCTCCTTGTGCTTATTGCTGGTAACTTATTTTAGCCTCCTACATTGTTAAAATATAGATGCATATTGTTTGACATGTATGTTTTTTCATTGGCTTTGTATTTTAACGGTATCTTTGCACAAATAGCCGGACGAATTTACTGTTTACTTTTTTTAGCCAGTATACATATATAGATCTATACACTGATTATACACGATAATTCACATATTACACATGAATTATATATGTCTTATATATTTGCTGGCTATTTTTAGTTTAACGGCCGGGTGGAAGGCTATTTAAGTTAATTATTTTTTTTATTTTTTTGGGTACTAAATTCAATTTTGGATTTAAATATGATTTGCAGCCCATTCATTTTGGTCTACGAAAATTCATGTGATGGCCCTACGAGATCTACAACCATTTGCAGCGAAACTATCTCAATTACCTCCAAATTTTGGGCACCTTGTCAAAGAAACTATGATTGCACAAGTTTGACTTGTCCCGTTTGTGATTGGCATGATACATATGGGAGGATCTGTATGATAAGGCCTCGTCTCCAAGCTAAGGAATAAAATAGGAGACGTCATATGTGTTCTTCAATTAAATAAAAGAATATCGCTCAATATATATGTGTGCGCGCAATATATATTTCCTTCGATTTTATTTCCCATACATTTTATATGTCAGCTCCAAATCTCGTACTATGTGTTCTTCAATTAAATAAAAGAATATCGCGCAATATACATGTGTGCACACGCGATATATGTTTCCTTTGATTTTAATTTCCGAACCATTTTACGTGTCACTTCCAAATCTTCAGTTCCTGTTTATGCACTTTTCTCTAAGATAAGAAAATTGTTACTCATAAAATCTTAATTTGTCTCCTATTTTCTCCTAATTAGGCAGAATAAAGACCGATGCTTTCGATAGTAAATGATGCAAAATTGCTAGACTCGTGACAATATGCAAGTTTCTTAAAATACCATTAAAGAATCTTGAGAATTAAGTTGAAATGTATATCTAAAAAGTGGACAGATATTTCAGGGAAGCTAAACCATATCCTGTCATTCTTGATTAATTGCACAAGATGATAATGCATTTGATAGAGATCCTTTTTTTCCCTCTATGCAATTAGACATTTCAAAGTACAGAATGAAGAAAAGGGATATGGAGTTTCACTACTATATTACAACTCTGGTTTTAATTCATTGAGAGATTACAATAACAAGTATCTGGATTTAATCTTAAAAAAACTTGCTCTTCCATTTCTTAAAAAGTGAACTCGTTATTGTTACACCCCACATTATTTCTCTGCATATATGAAGTTAAGGATTAACGAGGGTTTGGTACCACCAATCAGCTGAAGGCACGTTACAGGGCAGAGAGGCAGTTTCATTTGGCTTGCGGCAACTGTCCCACCGAGCACAATGGCTGGTGGGGGGGGGATCCGTTTAGCACTTGGGACGGCAGAATTTTCTAAATTAGGTATAGTATAAAAGGTTTTGCAGCTCTCTTCTCTTTCATTCCAGGAGATATCACCCACTTTAGCTCACTCAAAATGCTCTCAAACCCTTTTAGAATTCCCAAAGAATCGAAGGCTAAATCGGAGGCGAACTCTATAGGATCTAGTGTGAAGAAGCTTGAAATTGTCAGTGTAATATCAGTTATTTTTTTATATCGATTTCTGAAGATCCATTAAGGGCGGAGTTAATCACCATAGGAGCATAAGAATTCAAAAGGTGTAACTAGTTCTTCAAAAAGGTATGTAAGGCAACCTTCATTCTTGGCATGATTTGGTGTAAGAATCTCTCTCTAAAGGATTTCTGTGTTGTAAGATTGGTTTGTTCTAAACTTTCTGAATAACGTTGTTCCTGTTCTTGTACATTTTTGCTAGTAGCATTTCTTTCATGTCTAAGATGTTCTCGGTTATTATCTTGAGGTCGAAAAATATGATTCATTTGAGTTACTCTTAGTATTTATTGAAAATGATCTTGAATGGCAGTTATATACATGTAAATGTATCCATTTTACTTACCGTGCCACGTTATATATAGAGGACCAGGCACGACACCTATTGTGCAACCACTGATCAATTGTGTTTGATGAGATACAATGTGAAACACAACCGAGCCCTTGTGTGGCCGGGTATGACCGAGCTCTCTATGAGGCCGGGTACAGAATCATATACTATGAAACACCATCGACACTACTAGAAATACAGCATTTTCCCACGGAAATTTCCCATGGATAAATTATTAGTGGCAATTCCCACCGAAACTCAGTAGGAAAAGTAAAATTTCTTGTCCACGCAAAAACAATAATGTTTCCCATTGTCTATCTGTGGGAACATTTTGGCGCAAAAATGAGCGCAATTTACTTTCCTCTAGTTCTGTGGGAAAAGTCATAAAAAATAATTATATAAAACTAAAAGAATTTCCCCGGGAAAACAGTGGGAAAAATAAAAAAAATTGTTTTTAAATATTTAAATATTTTCAAATATTCCGCGTAAACAAAAAATTTTGAACTTTGAATTTTTATGTTTTATGGAAAAGGTTTTCCCACAGAGTTCCCACGCATGTAGTGGGACAGTTATCTTATTATTCACATACGGCCTTTTAGTTTTCTCTCACTCTATATTTCATAGTTTCTGCCCTTTCCGCCTCTGTCTCTCCGTCGAGACCAATTTTCACCTCGAGCTCACTCCGATCCCTTCCCAGGTAACTCTCGTTCTCTCGCTCCTCTCTCTCTCTCTCTCTCTCTCTCACCCCCTCCTTTCCGATTTTGATTTTTCAAAATTTAGGGATTTTTTGCTATTTCAAACCCTAGGTTTGAAAAAATTATTGTTATTAAACCTAAGTCTTTTATGTCTTATAGAGCGTAATTTAGGAATTTTCTGTCGAAATTTAGGGATTTTATATCGCAATTTAGGGACATAAATCTAAGTCTTTTGGATCCCCCCTTCCAAAAGACCAAGCCAGCGCATACATCTTTTAGGGATTTTATAGTTGTTGCTGATTTCGGGTTTGTCGCAGCTGAGCTTCATCTCGGAAGTTTCTCCATAGTAAACAACTGCAAATCATCCTCATTCTTCAATAGTGTTCCATTGATACACCTCTCAAAACCTGACTCAAAGAACCTCATTGTAAAGGCCTGTGAAGAATTTGGATTCTTCAAAGTCATTAACCATAGCGTCCTTACAGAATTCATAACTAAACTTGAATCTGAAGCCATCAAATTCTTCTCCTCTCCCCTTTCTGAGAAACAAAAAGTTGGATCTCCCGACCCTTTTTGGCTTTGGCAACAAGAAAATTGGACCCAATGGCGATTTCGGTTGGGTTGAATATATTCTTGTGTCAACTAACTCTGAATTCAATTACCCAAAGTGTGCATCTATATTAGGTGTAAACCCGAAAACAATACGGTAAAATAATTGGACTAAACAGAGCATATTTTGGGAGTTACCTTATTAGAAGCATAATCTTCTTCGACATAACTTGGATGTCATGCATATTGAAAAGAACTTCTTTGATAACCTGTTTCATACTGTAATGGATGACAAGAATAGGACAAAAGATAACTTGAAGGCCAGGATGGACTTACAGGAATACAGGTGAAGAGAATTAGAACTACGACAAGAAAATAATAGGATGGTGAAGCCTAAGGCCAGTTATTCATTCAAAATGGATGACAAATGAAAGATCTATGATTGGGTTCGAAATTTGAGAATGCCTGATGGGTATGCTTCAAACTTATCCAATTGTGTTGACATGAAAGAAGCAAAGCTGATGTATATGAAAAGCCATGATTGTCACATTTTCATGGAATCATTACTTCCTATTGCATTTAGATCATTTCCAGAGAGAATATGGAAACTCATCACAGAGATAAGCTTATTTTTCAAAGACCTATGTTCTAATACATTGAGGGAGGAAAATCTAGTTTTCATGGAAAGTAACATCCATTTAATTATAAATAAACTGGCAAAAATTTTTCCATGTGATTTTTTCAATACAATGGAACATCTTCCAATTCATCTTGTAAGAGAGGGACGACTTGGAGGGCCTGTTCAATGTGGATTGATGTATCCATTTGAGAGGTAATAACCATTAATTATTTTTCCTTTATGTGTTTTGATTACACTTCTTCCCATCTAAAATTATGCTATGTTGGATTGTTGGCAAATGTAAACGGATGATGAAACAAAAATCCAAGATTGAGGGATCAATATGTGAAGCATATCTAGTTAAAGAAACTTCTCATTTCTGTTCATATTATTTTGAGCATCACGTGCCATGTTTGAGAAATAGGCCAAATCGGCATGACGATGAAGGTGACAATGATCTTTTGGCACCGCCTATATCCATATTCAATCAACCCGGTAGAAGTTCTAAGAAATATCAAAAAAGAAATTGGACTGGGATGGAGAAAAAGTCAGCTACAACACATGTATTGCTCAATTGCCCCGAAGTTCAACAATTTTACAAGTAGGTTTGAAATTATATTATTGACCTACTTGCATGATCTATCCGTATTGTTCAGTACATGATATAACTTATACGGTCAAGTATTAAGAGTATTTTTGGGAAGGTATATTGGTAATTTACATTCTTTTTAACATAGGCTAATCTTGATAGTCAAATGCAAGGAGCTTCATATTTAAGTTTAAACTTTCTATTACATTCTATGTTGCACGACTCTCTTACCATCTGTATATAATGTGTTTTTCTCTCTTCTTTGGGCTAAAGCAAAAGAAGCAAACTTCCACCTTTTTAGGCAATGTATACCCTGTCACACCTCCTTTTTCGCCCGCGCCGCCGCGAAGGGGCGCGGAAGGGAGTTTTTCCAATTAAAGGACAATCGAAACGGGATTTATTTATTTATTTCAGAGTCGCCACTTGGGAGATCTATGGTGTCCCAAGTCACCGGTTGAATCCCGAATCGAGGAAAAGAATGACTCTGTTTAACAGTCTGCGCACCAGAAATCTGGATAAGGAATTTTGTTAACCCGGGAGAAGGTGTTAGGCATTCCCGAGTTCCGTGGTTCTAGCACGGTCGCTCAACTGTCATATTTGGCTTGATTGTCTGATTTTATACAATTACGAACATATGTGCGAATTTTAAACTCTTTACCGTTTTTATTATTATTATTATTATTATTTATCGAGAATTGCAACATCGTAAAAATATATCTCGAACCACGTCACATCAATGCACCCATGGTTGTTGGCATATTTCAACTCTGTTGAGATTTGGATTTGGGTCACATAAATGTGCACGCGAGTTTAAGAAGATAACCTTATTAAATACGCGCCTAAAGCGACTAGCGTATCATTATTTTTTTGGGTAGGGCTGTGAAATTTTGCTAAACGGCCTATCCCGAAGTCTAAGTATTTTAAAACAAATTATTGAGGGCCCGCAACTTGTGTATTCTTGTTTGTCGAGGCTCGCCTCATTTATTTTAAGGATATCCTAAAATGACTACATTTCTATTAAATTCGTCTCTAAAATAAAAGAGAAAAAATCCTAATTAATTACATGCTTGCCCAAAAAAGGCGTAACATATTAAATACTAGATTAAGACAAATGTTAACGGAAAGGAATATTACTAAAATTGAAATTATAAATAAAATACAGAATCGACAAATAATATATTCAAAAGAAACTAATTATCCTATAATTAGATTAAACTCGCATTGTTAGATGACTTGAACCGTTGGAATTAATTATTTACAACTATTTGAAACTAGAATCAATCTTAATTACTGATGCATATTCGAAAGTTTATTAAATTTAAACGTTAACTCGTCTTGTTTGAACTCAAATCATACCATAATGTCTAATTTACAAAATTAATTTAAATTCATGCTTTAACTAAATTTAGCTACATGTTCACGATTAACCTACTGTTGACAATATTAAAACCTTCATAGCTAGTGAACCAATCAGTTTTGCCAAGCCGATTCACTAAAGACCAACTTATGTTATTTTCCTCTTATTCCAATTATTAAACAATTTGACAGTAATGAGCATGCTTAAATATACACTACCTAATAATCAAACTAAAGCAGAGTATTATTTAATACATCACTACAAGATGCCTAGTTATGCAAAACAACAGAGATTTACAGAATAATTAATACATGAAATAGCCTAAATACAATCAGTAAAAGAAACAAAGAAAATGTTAAATTAAAACTTCAAAGTTCCATTCTTCATATGTATTCATGTTTTCACATTTCAGTTTACAATATCGACAAGGTTACAGCCGTGTACCTGGTATTGGAAGTAAAAGAAAAGGAAGATCAGCAGAAATGCAGTAGCATATAACAACAGCAACACCCCGCAACTAGTAACAACCAGCAACGAGAAACCAGTGACAGATTTTAAAATCAAAATAACAATCCAGCAATAACCAGTGAAGTAGTAGCAAATAACCAACCAAACTCAAGGAACAAACCACATGAAAATCCAGAAACACCAACAATAATCAACGGGCAAAAACAAAATGAACCTTGTTTTTTAGATTGAAAGACCAGTTAATGTTTAACCCTTAATTTTCTTTTAATGTTCGGAAAATTCTTTCTTTTAAACTCTCTTCAAATTCGAATCCTCAAAAATCTTTTTTCTTTTCGAATTCTTCTCCTTCTTCCTTTATTTGTGTCCAGCTCCCCCTATTTATTTACAAATTTGAAGCATTTAAACTAAATCTCACCATCTTCTACCCATCCCCCTTTTGAATCCCACTACCTAATGTTTTGTCCCTCACTATATTAAACAATATATTAATTCCCCACCATTATGTCTTGTCCCCCACTACGTATTATTTTAATATTATTGGTACCTAGTGGACGGAGCACTCATTAATTATTTTTTAGACTCATTTAAAATCCCGAAAATGCCCTTGAAAATACTGTAATTTACCATTCTACCCTGAAAATACTGCAATTTACCATTCTACCTCCATCAGCTATAACCAATTCACCTAATCAATCTAACCAAAATACATCATCTATAAATAATTCCTAATCAAATTTCATCAACAAATTTAGGCTAGAAACTCAATATTTTTTACTGAACAATATTTTTAACAACAAACATACTTTCAGATTCAATAACAGTAACAAATTGAACATAACAAACAAGTAGATTCAAATCACTCAATAATCAATTGAACTTTAAATTAAATCTAACAACATGATTAAACTAAACACTTCTATATTAAAACTAAACAAGAACATAAAACAAACTAAAGAAATAATCAAGAAATGATAAATAACGAACAAGAAAAGAATCAAACATATACTGATTTCAGTACCGAGAATATCAAACAAAATACGGACAGAAATAAAACTTAAACCAACTAACCGGAAATGAACAACGACGAACTCGAACAGAAACGGAAAACTCGGACAGCAACCTCGACGTACCGGATCTCGACTCAACGAAAACCTACCTTCTCTTTTAACCTCGACGAACTTAGACTGGACCTCACCGAACGACGAACAACGACGGACTCAAACAAAACCAAACGAGACTTTGACAGAACTTCGCCGGACTTTAACCGGACTGCTTCGCTTTTCCTCCGTCTATCTCTCACTTTGTTTCAATGACCTCTTGTTGCTGCTCTATCCGTGTGTGTGCGTGTGGTCGTGGAAGCAGCAACAGTGATGGTGGTTTGGGTTTGACGATGGTTCGACGCTCGTCGAAGAAGATGAAGACGGGGCAGAAGAAATAGCAACCATGGGAGGTTAGAGCTCGACGGACTATGGTTGTTTAGCAGATGGTCGTTTGGGACCTATGGGGACGAAGAAGAAGAAGCAGCAGCGATGGTTGTTTCACTGGTCGTTCATGGCTGCTGGACGAAGAAGAAGAAGACAAGGGTGGTCGACGCAGCAGCGCTGCTGCTCGTCAATGGCGGATGGGGGGTCGACTTGGGTGGTCCGACGGACTGTGAGGGCTGCGAGTTATAGAGATGGAGATAACGACGTGAAGGGGAAGGGGCAGCCATGGGAGGGGGGCGTTGGACGTGAGGAAGCTGGTTGCTGCTAGTTGGGCGACGAAGCAGCGGCCACGACGAAGAAGATGAAGACGGGGCAACCATGAGAGGGGAGGTCGCTGGACGTGAGGGAGCAGAAGCAGCGAGAAAGGCAGCCATGAGAGAGAGCTTGGTTTGGAGAAGGAGAAGAAGAGAGGGGGGGGGGATAGCTTTAGGTTTTTTAGGGTTGGGAAAAATGAAAAAATGAAAATGGGGGGTGGGGGTTGGGATTAGTTTGGGTTATGGGGCGGACTGGGTCGGGTCGACCCGGTGGGGTTATTTGGCTTGGGCCTGGTTGATTTAAATTAAAAGGTGGCCCAATCCGATTTTCTTCTTCTTTTATTGCTTCTTTTTTTCTTCTTTTATTTTTTTTTAAACTAAAACTAATTTCTAAAAATCCTAAATTATCCTATAGAACTAAATTAATTTATAAAAGTGCAAATTAACTCTCAATAACAATTAACACACAATTAAATAGCAATTACGATAAAATCACACAATTTGGACATTAAATGTTAAAAATGCAACATACATTATTTTTATAATTTTTTGTTCTCGTAAAACAAACTTAATTGCTCCTAATTGTAGAATTAAGTCCTAAATGCAAATGCGATATATTTTGTATTTTTTATTAATTTAACAAATAAACATACACGGACAAAATACAAATAATTATCCAAAAAAGCCACGAAAATTCTCAAAATTGCACACAAAGGAAAATTGTTTTATTTTGAATTTTTTGGGAGTAATTCTCTCATAGGGCAAAAATCACGTGCTTACACACCCTAATATCCTTATTTAGCTCTACAGCTTTTGCTTGTCTTTTTGACCTCACAAGTATCGCACATAGTGCCATTCTGCAAATCTTGCATATGTTTGGTAGGTAGATAGTGAAATAAGCTCTTGTTTGTTTCTGCTTCAAATGCTATAGAATCAACTTCTTGTTGAATTGTACCTATCACTCATGTAACAATATTATCTAAATTCAAATACCATCTCTTTTGGTTAATTGTTGTTCTTCCATCGCTCTTGTGTCAGTTTGGTGTTGCTTCGTTGTTGTTCTGTGTTTTCCTTATCTCTCTGTTTTTTTATTGTGATTATGACCTGATGTACCTATGATGGCAAAACCTTGTAGATAGATTAACTTTTGCATTCAAAGATGAAGAAAGCTAAAGAGAAAGAAAAATGAAGAACAATTCTAGAACCAGATAAAAACCAAAAACAATTGTAGTTCATTCTTGAGCTGTTTGAAAATGTGGAAAAGCCTAAAGACTCTTTCATATAATTCAGAATCTAATATTTCTATGTTTCTTCATTTGTGCCTGCTTATTGAGATTTTATATGTAAAAACTTTGTTTGGGTAAATATACTGAAATTCATCTTATTGTTTCCCCATTACAAATACTGGAGAACTAGTAGCTAGTAGATTATGGGTATTGATTTTTACAAAAGAGATGGTGTAGTAATTTTCCCCCATTAGAAGTACCGATGCATTGTCTACACATTATCTTTCTGTGTGTTTCACTTTAAAATTTGAGGAATAAAGTTACGTGCATAAATTTTCTTTAAATTTTACTTTTATAATAATTGTAATTTTTTTACAGGATAATTTCAAACAAATCTTGGAGGAGTTCATTCAAGCCAGCCGATTGATGATCAAGGTAGGCCAATCCAACCAACCCAAGAGGAGATCATGGACATGTGGATTAGGGCAGCTAGTGGCATGCATAAGGGGAGAGTTTACGGCCTTGGATCAGAGTTTAGTCTCGGTCGTCGCACTTCTGGATTGGTTGGTTCTTATTTTTTGTCATATTGCTCGGTTGATCTGGATGAGTTTGAGCAATTGAATAGGAAGGTAGCGAAGATTACAAAATTGTATCTTCAAGAAAGGGCTGCAAAGGAAGACGAGGCAACGCGAAGGGATGAAGAAGATAGGCTAAGAGAGGAAGAAATGAGGCGAAAGGACGATGCATTAAGACTTGTCACTAGTGATGTTAAAAGTCTCAAGTCTCAGATAAACTCCCTCTTAGAATCTGGTGCATTTCATGTGCCCCGTTCTCCAGCATCTGATGATAACTAAGGAGTAGTTTCTTTTATTAGCTTGTCTTGGATGGTATTTGGATGTTGAATATTGAATGTTGGATTTTTGAGTTTTTGTTCTACTTTTGGATTAGTTGGATTAATTATGAAATGAATTGATTAGTTGTTGTTTATGAAATGAATTGGATTGCATGTTGAATTTGGTATTTGAATGCTTAATTGTATTTAGTCTTGTATTGTTGGTTGTACTTTCTGTTTGGCAAGTGGTCTAGTTCTAAAAACAGATTTGGCCATGAAGATATTTTTTAGATTTCCCACCGACTCTGTGGGAATTTTGTGCATTTTTTTTCCAGAATTTCAACATTTCCCACTGATTTTTCGTGGGAATTTTCATATGTGTTATGAATCTTTTCCACTACTTCCATGGGTAAAAAAAAAGAAATATCTGAATTATTTTTAATATTCCCACGGATTCGGTGGGAAACATAAGAAAATTAAATTATTTTATTTTCTTACTTTTCCCACGACGTTGTGGGAAATTACACTTGGTGACCCCACCAAACCCTCAGTGGGAAACTCGCTGGGAATTACTCACGAATGTCGTGGGAAACCATTTTTCCTACCGATGGTCTCCAAAATTTATTGATACTTGGTAAATTTATCGATACTTGGTAAATTTTGGGGCCTTCAAAATTGAGGCCTAAAGCCATGGCTTTAGTTGGTAAAAATAGCACGGTATAGTCAGTTTTCGGACTGGTCATTCAAAAATAGCCAGCGTTTACGAAGTCAATGAAAAATAGCCACTATTTTGCTACAACAGAGACCGGTCCGGCATAATATACTGGAGTTCGGTGCACCTGTGTATGAACTCCAGCATATTATGCTGGACTACTTTGCTGACTCCAGTATAATATACTAGAGACTGGAGCACCGGTGCTCCAAACTCCAGTATATTATACATGACAATTATACTTACTGGAACTCCAGTATAATATGCTGGAGTTCTAGTGTACTTATGCTGGAACTCCATCATATTATGCTGGAGTTCCAGCATACTTATCCTGGAACTCCAGTATAATATGCTGGAGTTCAAGCATACTTATGGTGGAACTCCAATATAATATACTGGCGTATTTTCGGGGTTTTGAATAGTGTTTTCGCTCAGATTTATCTTTACATAAAAAGTGGCTAAATTTCAATTACTTTTGAAACTGAGCTATTTTTAAACGACCAATTGTAATTCTGGTTATTTTTTACTTTCTCCCCTTTAGTTGCCTTACTATCTAGCCGGCTCCAGAAAATTTATCGAATCACTCCTATCGAATACGGATGAGGGGCTTGCTCTCCATATATTGCTTAGACAATTCTCACTTCATGAATTGGGGTTTGGAGTTGTGTCAGATCCATAATTTATTTAGTTATTTATTATGATATCAGAGATGATCTCACCCAATTTTTTGTTTCATCGTGCCCGAATAATATATTGCCACCCTCCAGTTGAAATACTACATTTGGTGGGTGAGTTTTCTTCTATTTCTAGTCCTTACATCGTTGACAACTATTGTTAGTTAGACCGATCTTTAATTAGTTAGTTACTCTAAATAATTGAAATTGGAAGTGGACATATGTCAGTCGTCCAAGAAATGTGCACTGTCCATTGCAATAGCAACTTAATTAACTATCTCTTCATTCACACTATAATAATTAGCATAATAATTAATACAGTCGTTTTAACATTGAATACCACATTTCGTGAGGCAAGATCCGACAAGTGCGGGTTTCTTCGCATGGAGTTGCATCGTAAATGATTCTCATGTTTATCATAAAACTTCACTCCATCACTTTTACAAGTATAATTCTAGGCAGGGGCGGATGGCTATGGATTCATTAACTTTCGACATGAAGTAATATATATATAATTCTATTAAAGTTTCAATAAATATTAAATTAAAATTTATGATTTTAACAATATAATTAATTAAGTACAAAATTGAACTCACTAAATTTCAATTATAAATCCGCCTCTGATTCTAGGGGTACTATTAAAAAGAGGATTATGTACTCTTGCAATATAATATAGTACTAGTAGTAGTAGCCCTTGCCAAATATCTGGAAAAAAGTCTATATATACTGCCCTTTCGTGGAGTATGGAAATGCATCACTATTGTACAAATTACTCTTATCAACCTCAAAGTCTTAAACTAGTAGTATTAATATGGCTGGAAAACTTGCCATCCTTTTCACCACTCTCCTTGTGCTTATTGCTGGTAACTAATTTTAACATGTATGATTTTTCTTTTCGTGTGTCTTTGTATTATATTATTTTTTCTAAATTTGATTTTGGATTTATTAATTATGATTTGCATGTTGGGAATAAACCCCCTATCAAAATAATATTTACGGTAATAAAAGCGGAATAATAATGTAGCACCGAGATACGGTAATTAACAAGAATAAAAGAGTAACAATGACACCAAAATTTTTACGTGGAAAACCCTTCTGAATAAGGGAAAAACCACGACCCCGAGAGGAGCAACTGATATCATTATAGTAAGGAATTTACACTTTGTAGGCCCGAGTAAAATACTACAAAGACCACTACAATACTCAAAAGAAATAACCCTCTTTTGATATTTCACCTCACTACAATATTGCTCACACTCTCTATTTTCTTCACAGACTATTTTCTTATACCCTGTCTGTGAAACCTCACTCTTTTTTTCTAGCTCTCAGATATATTTTCCTCTGAGATTGTGATGAAAGAATGAGAGCCGAAACTCTCATTTTATAGGCAAAATATGCCTACCAGCCTTGATTTTTCAACTTCTGCAGCCTGTCATTTTTGACAGAAAAATGAGAAACGTGGGCTGCCTGCTTCTGCCAACTTTGAAAATGAAGAAGAAAGGAAGAAAACAACTTCCTTAAAATGTGGGCTGGACCCCACAGATCTCCCCCTCTAGTCTCATTCACCCGAAGGAGGTAACTTCGCAGTTTCTAGTTTGAGTGTATGTGGACAAGTTCTTTGCATAGCTCAAACTTGTCTCTTAGTACCACTTTGGTCAGCATATCGGAAGGATTCTCACTTGTATGAATCTTTTTGACCTATAAAGATTCGTTCTCCATCTGCTCACTAATCCAATGATATTTCACATCTATGTGTTTGGTCCTTGCATGGTACATAGAGTTCTTGCTAAGGTCTATTGCACTTTGACTGTCACAATAGACGACATACTCCTCCTGATGCAATCCAAGCTCTTGAAGGAACCGTTTGAGCCATATCATCTCCTTGCCAGTTTCTGTAGCGGCAATGTACTCTGCTTCAGTTGTTGAAAGTGCAACACACTTCTGCAACTTAGACTGCCATGATATAGCTCCCCTTGAAAATGTAAACAAATATCCAGTAGTAGATTTTCTGTTGTCAATGTCACCTGCCATATCAGCATCTGTATAGCCCTTCAAGATTGGATCAGATCCTCCAAAGCACAAACAATCTCCCGTGGTACCTCTCAGGTACCTGAGTATCCACTTGACTGCTTCCCAATGTTCCTTTCCAGGATTTTCAAGAAACCTGCTGACAACACCAACTGCGTGAGCAATATCAGGTCTAGTACATACCATTGCATACATCAAGCTTCCGACTGCTGAAGAATAAGGAACTTTAGCCATGTTCCCTTTCTCCTCCACTGTTGTAGGACACATCTTCTTACTCAACTTTAGATGACCAGCAAGAGGTGTGCTGACTGGCTTAGCATTCTTCATGTTGAAGCGTTCTAGTACACGTTCAATGTACTTCTCCTGAGATAGCCACAACTTTCTACTTGTTCTCTCTCGAACTATCTTCATCCCTAGAATTTGTTGTGTTGGGCCCAAGTCCTTCATATCAAATGACTTGGACAGATCTCCCTTCAACTTTGCTATCAACCCCTTGTCTTTTCCTACAATTAACATGTCATCCACATACAATAACAATATAATAAAGTTATTCTCAGAAAATCTTTTGAAGTATACACATGGATCAGAATAGGTCTTTAGGCATGTTTGACTTTTCATGAATGAGTCAAACTTCATGTACCACTGCCTTGGTGCCTGCTTCAATCCATAAAGACTCTTATTCAATTTGCACACCATGTATTTCTTTCCAGCTACTTCAAATCCTTCTGGCTGCTCCATATAAATCTCCTCTTCCAAATCTCCATGAAGAAATGCAGTTTTCACATCTAACTGCTCCACTTCAAGATCTAGGCTAGCTGCTAAGCTCAAAATTGTTCGAATAGAAGTCATTTTGACAACAGGTGAGAAAATTTCATCAAAATCAATACCTTTCTTTTGTTCGAAGCCTTTAACCACCAATCGAGCTTTGTATCTGACCAGCTTGCCATTTCCATCTTTCTTGAATTTAAAGACCCATTTGCATTTGAGTGGTCTTTTACCCTTTGGAAGTTCAACCAGCTTGTATGTGCCATTTTTCTGTAGAGATTTCATCTCTTCTTGCATAGCTTTCATCCACTGGTTCTTTTCTGGATGGGACAGCACCTCCTTAAGACTTTCTGGCTCCCCCTCATCACTGATGAGGACATATTCTGTGGAAGGGTACCTGCATGACTCTACCCTTGGCCTCTCTGATCTCCTCAGAGGTTGAGGTTGTTCTTCTCCCTGAGTGGGGTGCTCCACTTCCTCGACACCTTCATCAAGTTGCTCCCCCTGCTCAATAACCTCACCAGGTTGCTCCCCCTGCTCGGCAACCTCGTCAGTCGTACTTTCTGCACTTGTGGGATTGTTAGAAGTAGAAGGAATAGTAACAAAGTTAGGAATTATACCATTCTTCGCCTTTTCTGACATATCAGCAACAGTTCCAACTTCACTTTCTCGGAAGGCTATATCTCTGCTTCTGATGACCTTCTTCTTTACAGGATCCCACAGTCTGTACCCGAACTCTTCATCTCTATATCCGATAAATATGCAGGGAACAGATTTATCATACAGCTTTGTTCTCTGCTCTTTTGGTACATGTGCAAAAGCTCTGCAATCGAACACCTTCAGATGCTAGTAGGACACCTCCTTGTTGGTCCAAACTCTCTCTGGGATTTCAAACGCCAACGGAACTGATGGACTCCTATTGATCAGGTAACAGGCTGTCTGAACTGCTTCGCCCCAGAATGACTTAGGCAGTTTAGTCATTCTGAGCATGCTTCTCACCTTCTCTACAATGGTGCGATTCATCCTCTCGGCTACGCCATTGTGTTGTGGGGTTCCAGGAACTGTCTTTTCATGTCTGATCCCATGACTTGAACAATACTCTTCAAATTCCCTTGAAGTGTACTCACCTCTGTTATCACTTCGGAAACGCTTTAGCTTTCGACCCGTCTCCCTTTCTACTAGAGCATAAAACTTCTGGAAAACTTGAAACACCTGATCTTTGGTTTTCAAAATATAAACCCATAATTTTCGTGAACCATCATCAATAAAAGTAACAAAATATTTGTTACCGCCCATTTATTCAATTTCCATTGGGCTGCAAACATCAGAATATACTAAATCAAGTATATTCAATTTTCTTTCAGACGATGTCTGAAATGAGACTCTATGCTGCTTACCAAATAAACTGTAGTCACAAGGTTTTACCATTGTACCTTTGACATAAGAAATGAGTGATTTCTTGGCAAGAATCTGCAATCCCTTTTTGCTCATATGAACCATTCTTTTGTGCCACAAATCTGCAGAAATCTCATCTTGTGCCGCGTTCAATTCACCTTGGCATATTTCTGCATTTGTCCTGTACAACGTGCCGCGAGCAACTCCCTTTGCAATCACCAATGATCCTTTAGTGAGTCTCCACTTTTGATTTGCAAAATAGTTCTCGTATCCATCTCGGTCTAAATCAATTCCCGAGATCAAGTTCATCCACAAATCAGGTACAAGCCGCACATCCTTTAGAACCAATGTGCATCCGACATTTGTCTTGATACAAATGTCACCAATCCCCGCAATCTTTGAGTAGCTTGTGTTACCCATTCTCACTGTGCCGAAATCACCTGCTACATATTTGCAAAAAAGATCTCTTACCGGTGTGGCATGGTAAGATGCCGCTGTGTCAACCACCCATTCCGACTCTGGACCTGACAGGTACATGCATTCCTCTTCCTCAATTATAAAAAGGACAACATTATAATTATTTTGCACCATGGCGGTTGTGTTGTCGTCATTCTTCTGGCCACTGGTTTTACCTTTGCCCTTCCTTGGATTTGGGCAATCTCTTTTGAAGTGACCTGGTTGATCACAGTTGTAGCAATTTCTGGCTCTTGATTTAGATCAGTTCTTTGACTTCCCACGAGCTCCGGATCTACCATAGTTGCTCGAACTCCTTTGATAACTCCTGCCTCTACCTTCTCTGATGAGAGCCTGTCCTTGATTTTCAGGCTTTTTTCTCATCTTCTCATTGAGTAGAAGAGCCGATGTGACATCTTTCAACTCAATAGTAGTCTTACCGTGCAAGATGGTTGTTGCCAAATTATCGTACGAAGATGGCAACGAGTTCAATAGCAAGATGACTTTATCTTCTTCCTCGATTTTCACTCCGAGGTTGGCAAGCTGTGTGATTAGTCCGTTAAACACATTTAAATGTGACAAAAAATTCGTACCTTCACTCATGTGTAGGGCGTATAACTGCTTCTTCAGGTACAATTTATTTGTCAGCGTTTTGGACATGTATAGGCTTTCCAACCTTGTCCAAATTCCACGTGCAGTGTCTTCATCAATGATGTTATTTACCACATCATCTGATAAGTGCAACCTGATTGCACTAGCAGCTCTTTCATCCAAGTCAGCCCAATCCTCAATTTTCATGGTATCAGGCTTTTTGGAATCGGCATCTAGAACCTTATGTAATCCTTGTTGGATGAGCAGATCTCTCATCCTTTTTTGCCATGTTGAGAAACCGTTATCTCCGTTGAATGTTGCTACCTCGTACTTTACTCCAGACATTTTTATTTTTCACCAAGTATAGTACTATCGACAGTGAATAGTGTTTCAGTGAACGAGCAGAACCTGTGCTCTGATACCAGTTGTTGGGAATAAACCCCCTACCAAAATAATATTCACGGTAATAAAAGCGGAATAATAATGTAGCACCGAGATACGGTAATTAACAAGAATAAAAGAGTAACAATGACACCAAAATTTTTACGTGGAAAACCCTTCTGAATAAGGGAAAAACCACGACCCCGAGAGGAGCAACTGATATCACTATAGTAAGGAATTTACACTTTATAGGCCCGAGTAAAATACTACAAAGACCACTACAATACTCAAAAGAAATAACCCTCTTTTGATATTTCACCTCACTACAATATTGCTCACACTCTCTATTTTCTTCACAGACTATTTTCTTATACCCTGTCTGTGAAACCTCACTCTTTCTGTCTAGCTCTCAGATATATTTTCCTCTGAGATTGTGATGAAAGAATGAGAGCCGAATCTCTCATTTTATACTTCTGCAGCCTGTCATTTTTGACAGAAAAATGAGAAACGTGGGCTGTCTGCTTCTGCCAACTTTGAAAATGAAGAAAAAAGGAAGAAAACAACTTCCTTAAAATGTGGGCTGGACCCCACACTGCAGCCAATTCATTTTGCTCCACGAAAATTCATGTGATGGCCTTACGAGATCTACCTAAGGATTTACTACCATTTGCAGCCAAACTATCTCAAGGTGGAAACTGTGGGGATCGTTGTCAGCGACACGAAGATTGCTATATTAATTTAAATTGTAACCTATGTCGTTACCATGATATATATGGGAGGATCTGTAATCGAAGGCCTAATTTGCAAGCTGAGGAATCAAATCTTCCATTGTTGATCTGATAGGAGATACATCAGATGTGTGTAATGTATTCTTCAATTAGAATTGTGTCGCAAACTAAAATAATTTCACTATTGATGTTTGAACTTGTTCTCGAATATAAAAAGTTCATTTTTGTCATTTTCTCTACTTATACATATAAATATGTACTCAAGATCAAAATCATGTGTTCACTTGAATAGCTGTCTTTACATAGAAATGTCAGATAAAAGCACACATGCTTTCTCATGGCTAACAAGCAGAGTTTTTTTTTTTTTAATTTTTTGTGGTAATTAAAGAAATTCTATTACCAAATAAGTCATTATTTACGTACAGATCATTGAAAAATTGAGAGTCGAACAACACAGACAACTACAAGTGATAATATGAAATCTCGATCAGTCTAAGTAACATGTAATTATTCAATTAGACACATATTTCATATTTTTGTCGAAGATACCTTAAATATACGCCCTTCATTTCTTTTTACTAGTCCAGTATAGACCTGGCATTTCCTTTAAGATATCATCTCTTGAGATTTTATTTTATTAAAATACCCTTATTAATGATAATTAATCTTATTTGCTAAGATGAACAAGTAAACGGAAAAAATTATATTTGATACACTGAACTACTCCCTCCGTCTAATATTATCAGTCGTGGTTATTAAAAATAGTTGTCTCAAATTATTTGTCACTTTAAAAGTTCAAGACAAAATATATTATCTTTTTTCTTTTTTACCCTTAGTAATAATTATCCTTGAAGACTACAAACACCTCAATTATGAATAACTTTGTTCAAATACTAATGAATAAAGATTAAATATTACAATATGAATAAGGGTAAAATAGTTAAAATCTCATCCTCATTATTTTCTTAAAGGGCGTGTAATAAATCATGACAGATAATATAAGATAGAGGGAGGAATATGAAGCAAATTTCCTATCTTAGAATAACAACAAAACGTGTTAAACGACTCCAATGAGTAAAAGTTTTAGGAGATTCCGGAGAATTGAAACAATATAAAATCATCTGATTCGTTTAAGATAACGTGCACAAGATCCGTGCATCATGCTCCAAGAAATTAAAAATTGATTTTTTTTTATTTGTTTTTAGTCATTTCAAACAATCTCCGAATATCTAACTTATTGTAATATTAAGTTGCTTCGGGAACTGCAGAGTTAATTATCTCTTTCACTAAATAATAATTGGTTATTCATTCTTAGGTTAAGTCAGTCATTTATTATTTGTTCAAAATAATGACCAGTAAAACGGAACCAGGGGCCATTTTCTTTCTCTAATTTGATGTTCCACCAACCCCTAGTTTCACGTACGCTCACACTTCTTTATAACAGTATTCTTATATTACAATACTTTATTATAAAAGTCAAGCTTTTCAGAATTAATTTTTATGTTATATTATAATATATGTTTTCTATAAAAGCATTTCGCTATAACATCCAAAAATATTCGGAACAAACGAGGATGTTATAAAGAGGTTTGAGTGTATATCGGAGTTTTATATGGTACAGTCAAACCTTTCTATAACAGTTTCGTTTGTTCCAAATATTTTTGAATGTTATAGCAAGTTGTTGTTATGAAAAATATATATTATAATAGAACATAAAATTTGATTGTGGAAAAACTTGTCTTTTATAGTGAAGTGCTATTATATAAGGATACTGTTATAGAGATATATGACTGTATAATTAAGTTATACACTATGTTTATCATAAATAAATACATTTTAAACTAATTATAATACATAGTTACATATTGTGTTTTATAGCAAATACCTTCTCTAAGAGATTTCTAACCCTAAAGTAACTTTTTCCTCTCTTCCTCCTTTCATCTTCGTACTATAACCTGACCGCCTCCCCCATCTACCTTAAACTCTTTATCTATAGTGTTACAATCTCGTTGGAGAATCACCGCTGGCCTCACCTGCCGTAACACTGCCGTCTGACCTTTTTTTTATTTTTTTATTTCCTTTGTATTCTCCCTTCTCTCACTCGCTATGAAAATTCCTCATTTTAGTACCTCAAATTCCTCAATCCAGATCGGTCTCGTCATTACCTCTACCTCCGCCGTACGTCATCTCTGGCCGGAATCCATTTCCAACTGACCGGATTTCTCAGATCCGAATGTATTTTCTCAGATCTGATTGTATTCCCCAAATTAATATATTTTATTTCTTATGGTCTAATTAAATACAATAAAATATATATTAAGGAGAATTTTTATTCATCTGACCAAATTTTGGTAGATACAATGTGATACTGTATTCTCAAATCTGTCCCGATTTTTGTTCGTCTCCATTGTTTAGTTTTAATATAATGTATACAATGTTTTGCTTGGCCTTCTGTACAGATTATACTTGAATTTGAGTGTATCCTATATTTGTCAATGCAAATCGAAGGTTAATTTTTGCGGCAGATCCATGTATTTTTTATATTTTTGTTGTTTGAATATAATCAAATTAAATACAGTAAATTGAATACAGTGTAACAACAATTAAGAGTGAATACAATAAATTGAATACATCCAGATATCACTATTTTTTTTAATACAATCGAATTGAATACAGTGAAATTGATAATGTAAAATAGTTATGAATGAATATAGCCGAATTGAACACATACAACTAAATTCAATACAGTGAAATTGAATACAATATAAAATATATAAGAATGAATACATTCAAACTGAATATACTGTATACAATCGAATTGAATACAACGACATACATCCCATGGCAAGTAATTAGTAGCTACAACAAATAATTAGCTAAATTATAGCTACGCCCAACACTAAGCCTCTTAACAATAGTCATTTATGAAAGTTTCCCAAAATTGTGCGAATCGCATCTCCTGTCTCGAAATATGAATTCACTTAACCATATTTTGGGTGGTAAAATACTCCGGGTTCAGGTTGTTTGCTTATGAGATTAGGATACTAATAGCCTGTTTGGCCAAGCTTCTTTTTGGCCAAAAAGTATTTTTTTTTTGTTTGGAAAAAAGCACTTTTGGCCAAAAACTAAGGTGTTTGGCCAAGCTTTTGGAAGGAAAAAAAAGTGTTTTTGAGGAGAAGCAGAAACAGTTTTGGAGAAGCAGAAAAAAATAGCTTCTCTTCAAAAGCACTTTCTTGAGAAGTACTTTTGAGAAACAATACACTTAGAAGGAGTTTTTTAAAGCTTGGCCAAACACTAATTGCTGCTCAGAAGTGCTTTTCAAACTAATTAGCCAAACACAAACTGTTTCTCACCAAAAGTACTTTTGAAAAAAACACTTCTCAAAATAAGTTGATTTTTGTAGCTTGGCCAAACGGGCTATAACTCCACATTAGAATTTGAGATTGTATTTATACGATTATATGTGTTAGTTAATATCCCTGCAAATTTTGTAAGAAAATTATAATTTTATATAAAATACGAGACAGAATCACTAAAATCTTATTTCGTCACTGGGAACTTCAGTAGGATTGATCCTAGAAAGCAACAATAAGCTTTGTTTCCCATTCAACTGAAATTATCATAAGTAAGTCTAATTGCATTTTAACCTACCCCCCCCCCCCCCATCAAAAATGAAATAACAAAATCGGAATAAAGTTTAAATGTGTAATACAAATGAAAGCATGTTAAAGTAATACGAGTATATGATGAGTTTAAAGTTACTTATTATTTATGCCCACTTTGTGTCTATGTTTTGGCTGATTCGATAGAGATTTAGTCAAGTTTGAGTCTAATATGTTGTTTTTTTAGTGCGCAGGAGAAAGGATCAATGGATGAATAGTGCACTTAGTGGGAGGAAAAAGAGTTGAGCAGGAGGAAAATCCAGGTGCGCGACCGCGCATAAGAGACCCCAGCGCACTTGAGCACTCAAGTGACGCAGTGTATTGCCAGAGGTGCGCGGCCATGAGTGCGGTCACAACTCCAGGTGCGCGGTTGTGCACGTCCGCTTCCAAGAATTTTACCTAGGGCTATTTTTATAAATTTGGAGGCATCTCTTTTGACCTATATGAAGCCTAGCTCGTCTCAAAATAAAGCATCTCAGATTTTGGAGTAACTTTTGGAGAGAAGAAAGCAAGAAAACAACAGAAACTCGAAATACTTCATCCAATTCATTCAATACGGAAGTTTGTTTGATTTTGAGAATTTAATGTCTTTTTGTTCTTCTAATACTCTTGTGACAAACAACTTCTCTACTATGGAGTAATCTTTTTAGGGTTATTGACAGATACTGTGATTTGACTATTATTTGGGGTTTACTTTCTGTAAGTTTCCTGAATTCGTTTAATGAGTTATTAATTGAATGGCAAGACCAAGTGTGGTTTTACTTTAATCGAAAGAGAATTGTTGCTGCAATTCGCATTGTATTATCTTGTTTGGGTTGATTTTACGCCTGTCATAGGTAATCGAAAGAGCTTAGAGAGTTATCAATTGATCCAATCTGGAAGAAGAGTCAAGAGATGTTCTTCGAAAGATCGTTCATTCACTGTATTTTTGCATATGCTCATGGATCCTGTCATTAGGTTGGGTAACGGAACTCTCATTCATTCGGAAGAAGAATTCGAATCCTTAAGATAGCCTAATTATCTGCTGAAATCGAAAGAATCAACAGAAGTAAAGAGTGAACTTAGCACGGAGTTCTCTAGAATAATAGTTGATTACATATCTTGTCACAGACCTTACTTCTCACCTTGATATTCAATCGTTGCTACTTAGTCATTAAATTTCCATTATTGTCACGACCCTAAACCCGGATCCGGTCGTGATGGTGCCTCTCGTGAAGATAAGGCCAACCGACACTTTCCATTTCAGTTTTAAGCTATCAAACAATAAGAATTTAAATCTAAAACATGATAATAAATCCAAAAGTGAACAGTTAACAGTACAGTTGCGGAACGTAAACCCAACACAACTCGATACGGGGGTATCACTAGTCATGAGCATCTAAAAATTCGGAATACTCAGAAAAAGTCTACAGAGTTTAATATAAAAACTAAAACAAGGAGAAATAAGATAGGGAAGAAGCTCTGGGCTGCGAACGCCGGCAGCTACCTAGAGAATCTTCGGATCCGCCTGAGTTGGAAAGATCAATACTCGGGAGCAGAACCAGATACGCCTGAATCTGCACACAGGGTGCAGGGAGTAAAGTGAGTACTCCAACTCAGTGAGTAATAATCATAAATATAGACTGAAAGCATAAAATCACATAAGGCACATTATAGGCTATAATGAAGTAGTAAAACAGGTAAGAACAGTGGTTTAGTAAAGATATGTAAAATCGTATAAGTTCAGTTCAAACTTCAAGAAATGCCTATTCAACAATTAAATAGGTAAATGACAGACAAATAAGACAGATAAGCACATGAAGGATTGCCCCTCGGGCTATATCTCACATCACAATGGGTACCCGCGCTCACTGGGGGTATGCAGACTCCTGGAGGGGCCCCTTTCGGCCCAAACGCAATATCAAGCCATCTCGTGGTATCATCACTAGGCCCTCGGCCTCATATCAACAAGGCACCTCATGACGTATATATCTCAGGCCCTCGGCCTCATAATCATAATCAGTGTCTCCTCACAAATAGGCTCTCGGTCTTACTCAGTCAAAATCCTCACAATCCACCCGGGCAATAGCAAAATATGATTCTCAGCTCAAAATATCATTTAAAAGATCATTTAAGTGTTAAAACAGAGTAAACATGACTGAGTTATGAAAATAGTGGAATATAATATGAGTGAGTTAAGTATAAAGTCAAAACAGTGAGAAAATATCAATAAAAATCTCCTAAGGGTTCAAATAGTTAGCACAAAGCCCAAATATGGCATTCAGCCCAAAATAAGATGATAACAAATAGATTTCAGTCAAATACGTGGTGAAATAGTCATTCGGGATGGACTAAGTCACAATCCACAATAGTGCACGACCCCACGCTCGTCATCTAGCGTGTGCGTCACATCAATATAGCACAACGATGTGCAGTCCGGGGTTTCATACCCTCAGGACATCATTACTTACCTCAATCCGGTCAAATCTCTAGCCCACGACGCCTTTGCCCCTCGAATCGGCCTCCACTCGTGTCGAATCTATCCAAAATCAGAATCGCGGTGTCAAAATATGCTAGGGGAACGAATCCTAAGCGAAAATATGCAATTTACAACATAAATTCCGAAATTACCAAAATCCGACCCCGGGCCCACGTCTTGGATCCCGGTAAAAATCACATCAATGGATTCCTTATCACTTTTCGAGTTCATACATACCAAAAGCATCAAAATCCAACCACAAATGACCCCTCAAATACCCATTTCTAGGTCTCCAATTTCAAGCCCTAGTTCTTCCATTTTAGGCTTAATTTCCATGATTAATTAGGTAGATTTCACATTAGAATCGAGTTATAAGTCCATGAATCTTACCTCCAAGTGATTCCCCTTGAATTCCTCTTCAATTCTGTTCAAAAAGCTCCAAAAACGCTCAACAATGGTGAAAATAAACCCCAAAATCGCGGACAAGACGACTATTTAAACATTCTGCCCAGGCCTAAAATCCTTCTTCGCGAACGCGGTCAACGCCTCGCGTTCGCGAAGCACAAATCAAAATTGACCAAAAATTACTCTTCGTGATCGTGACCTTCCCATCGCGAACGTGATGCTTTCCTCAGACCACTCTTCACAATCGCGTTACCCCTCTCGCGAACGCGATGAATAAAATACCTCAAGTCCAGCTAACCAAATTCCTCTACGCGAACGCGGTCCACTTCACACGAACGCGATGACTAAACACCCAGCCCTTCGCGAACGCGAAGGCTTAAATCCCAGCCTTCGTCAACTGACCCTTCGCGAACACGAGGACCCACTCGCGAACACGAAGGTCATTTCTCTGCAACACTGATCTGCAATTTTCTGCAATTCCAAACATCATGAAATGATTCGATTGACCATCCGAAACTCACTCGAGGCCCCCGGGACCTCAACCAAACATGCCAACATATCCCATAACCTCATTCAAACTTGTTCCAACTTTCGGAACGCTCAAAACAACATCAAAACACCAAAATCACATCAGATGCAAGCTTAAGAATTTCAAGAACTTCCAAATTACGCTTTTGATCAAAAACCCATCCAAACCACGTCCGAATGACCTGAAATTTTGCACACACGTCCCAAATGACACAACAGAACTACTGCAACTCTCGGAATTCCATTCCGACCCCTATATCAAAATCTCACCTATCAACCGGAAATCGCCAAAAATCCAATTTCGCCAATTCAAGCCTAAATCTACTCCGAACCTCCAAAACTCATTCCGATCACGCTCTTAAGTCCCAAATCACCTCCCAAAGCTATCCGAACTTCGGAACTCACATCCGAGCCCTCTAACACATAAGTCAACATCCGGTTGACTTTTCCAACTTAAGCTTCCTCAAAAGAGATAAAGTGTCTCAACCTTACCAAATCCTCTACGAACCCGAGCCAACCAACCCCATCACATATAGAACCGATAGACAAAACAATAAGAAGCAGAAATGGAGGAAACGGAGCGGCAACTCATGAGACGACTGGTCGGGTCGACACAATTATTCTCACAATCGATAATCTTAGTTTTTATTATTAGTCGATAATAACATAAATCAAAGGTTTATTTTTCTGGATCGTGTTGAGATGAAGATTTATTAGAATATTATTTAAACCAATCACTGCGAAGATGATTTAATACTATACTATCTTTGACTAGTGAGCCTAAGTTTTATATACCAGTTTTGCGCTCGTCGGTATAGAAAGAACACCTAGTATTTATTAAAGTTACACGATCCCACAAGTACGGATTTCTTCGCATGGAGTTGCATTGATCAACCAAACTTGACACTTTGTGAATCAAGATCCGAGAATGGTAGGTGGAATAGGAATTTTTTATTATTACAAAATGTCCTTCATTATAGGAATAACCGCTTGATCATATATCCTTATGCTTAAAGTCATAAAGCAAAGTAGAAAAGATCAATTACATAAGCTAAATATTAGTAGCGTTAAGAAAGTAAGCACCGACAAATTATACACGGTAGCTAAATATTAATGTAACAATAAGCTAAAATAGGATTTCCATAACCCAATCGTGGAATGCTTTACCCAATGACATGTAACAACCAAAACATTGGCATGTAACAACTAAAAAATCTAAGTAGAACGCCCCATATGAGAAGTAATAAAAACTCTACAATATGATTTTAAAAATAAAATGCATAAATATTGTTGATACTTATCACGGAACTTCAGTTCACACCATCACTTTTACAAGTAATTCTAGGGATACTATTAAAAAGAAGACTATGTACTCTTGTAATATAATAACAACAATACTAAGAACTAGCAGTAGTGCCAAATCTCTTGAAGAAAGTCTATAAATACCGCCCTCATACTAATAATTACTCTTATCAAACTCAAAATCATAAACTAGTAGTATTAAAATATAGCTGGAAAACTTGCTATCCTTTTCACCACTCTCCTTGTGCTTATTGCTGGTAACTAATTACTTTATCCTCCTATATTGTAAAAATAGATCATATCGTTTGACATGTATCTGTGTTTTATCTGTTTGTATCTTTGTAGTATATATTTTCACGTACTAACTTCGATTTTGAACTTAATTATGATTTGCAGCCCATAATGTGATGGCTCAACGAGGTTAAAATAGCACGGTATAGCCAGTTTTCGGACTGGTCATTCAAAAATAGCCACAGTTTACGAAGTCAATGAAAAATAGCCACTATTTTGCTGCAACAGAGACCGGTCTCGCATAATATACGGGAGTTCGGTGCATCTGTGTACGAACTCCAGCATATTATGCTGGACCGGTATACTTTGTTGACTCCTGTATAATATACGGGAGACTGGAGCACCGGTGCTCCAAACTCCAGTATATTATACTGGACATTTATACTTGCTGGAACTCCAGTATATTATGCTGGAGTTTTAGTGTACTTATGCTGGAACTCCAACATATTATGCTGGAGTTCCAGCATAGTTATTCTGGAACTCCCGTATAATATACTGGAATTCAAGCATACTTATGCTGGAACTCCAGTATAATATACGGGCGTATTTTCCGGGTTTTGAATAGTGTTTTCGCTCAGATTTATCTTTACATGAAAAGTGGCTAAATTTCGATTACTTTTGAAACTGAGCTATATTTGAATGACCAGTTGTAAATCTGGCTATTTTTTAATTTCTGCCCTCAACGAGACTTACCAAAACCTAAAGATGTACTGCCATTTGCAGCCAAACTAGTTCAAGATCCAACTTGTGGGAAAACTTGTGAAACGCATGATGATTGCTCTGCTAGTTTGTTATGTAGCGCATGTTGGAATTTTTCAAAGACCTGTGGACCATATGTTGGTCGCGCCGCTGCCATAGGCATATAATTTCATTATCGTCATGTTGTTGTTGTTGTGTTGTTTTTTCATTGTCTTTAAAAAATGATTAGCTCTACAGGCTATGGAATCAAATCTTCCATATTCGGTTGATCTGATAGGAGACATCATCTATGTGTAATTAATTAAATAAAGAGTATGCCCAATATATGTGTGTGCGATATATGTTTCCTTTGCTTTTATTTCGCATCTATTTTGGAAGACACCTCCAATCTTCACTTTTTGTGTAGATCTCTTATTGCATTTTCTAAGATAAGAAAATTGTTGCACATAAATCTTAATTTGTCTCATGAATTTTTTCTAGCAGCGGAGCGAAGAATTTACAAGAGGATTCATTCAAATTAAAAGAAGTACGTATAACTAATTTTATAGGATAACTTACATCTTGTTTGGATGGTTGTTATGTATCGTTTCATAAAGTATCATATAGTATTGTATTGTACTGTATCGCTTTGATGTATACAATATTTGGATAGATTGTATTGTTTGATGTCATTTCATTATGTCATGCACCAACAATATAAAGAATAAACTTGCAATATTACAAAGAAAAGTAAGATACGGGGTAGAATTATTACATAAAAATGTAGGGTAAAGGATAAAATAGGATTATTTAATAATAAAGAGGGTCAAGATGAGAGGAAAAAAAGGTAACGACCCGACCACACCAAATCGGTCATTCCATAAAGTAGCACTTTTCATTGTTCCGTAACAACGGATTTAACGATATTCTCCAACCAAATGACGTGCTTTAATTCTCAGATTTTGTCTTTCGGACAAACACACTAATCAAAAGATGAAATAGATAGGAGGAAATATGCAGGGGCGTATGTAATATATACGTGACAGATTCAATCGAACCCATAACTTTTTATGCGAAGCAAATTTATGTGTAAAATCTACTAAAATTACAACAAATAGTAGATTTGAATCCATAACTCTAAAAATATAATGAATGCAAAAAATCTTAAAGGCTGAATCCATAGAGTTTAAATCATGGATCCGCCTCTGGAAATATGTAGAAGCAGTTGGCTAAAAAGGGAAGAGAGAAGGAAAAGGATATAAGGAGAAACAACAACTCGCATCTTGTATATGCGACTTATTAATGTTCATTTTTTCCACCAATTATTTTCTTGCATCATTCTGGTTACGGACTCGGCTTATAAAACCATTTGAAATCATGTACCTTTTGCGATAGCTGGATGATCCCATCATCCAATACACGAACATGGAGCAAAATAGGGTGGCTGATATACTCGCAAATTTTGGATGCAACATGGACAGCTCTGAAGACTTCCTTACTTACACAACGCCGCCATCTGCAGTACTAACAACTTTGGAAGAAGATCGGCTAGGAATGCTTTTTGTTAGAAACATAGTACCTACTACTGACTATGTCTTGCGTCAACCTGACATATCATTTTGTACAAATCATCCAAGGGAATTAGATAGTTCTAGCTCCACCTCCCTCCCCACTTTTTGTAACGACCCACCACGAGGTCATCCCCGTAGTTCTTCTACTCTAGAAGGCTAATGTTGTCATATGCCTCGTTTAACCTTAGCTCCTTGTACTATGCCACCATAATTTTAATATAAATAGTCTCTTTTGGACCAAAAAAAATTTCTAATAGCTTAAACATACTTAATATAACGATATGTCATATACATACATAGGTCTAGTTAAACAATTGGCAAATGAATTTTTTAATTGGATTTTAGATTGAGTTTAGTGATAAATAATCATGTGTATGGGTAAAATCGAGGGTAATGTCTACTCTGGTGAGAGAACGAAGGAGGAGCATGGATCCGCAAGATTGTAATCGAGGCCAGAGACCCCTCATATCGAGACCCATGAAGAATGAACGATATATCCGATATCGGACATGGTAAAGCGACGCACCCCAGATCGAGTATAACTTCTAGACCTCGGGAGAAGCGGTGGACGGCTATGTATGACAGATAGGGGGCCGTAATACTCGCCCTCAACCGGATATTACGACACGAATCTTGTTTAATATTGATTATGGATCAACAATTGCCGGGAAAAAAAGAATTTTTACCTCTTTTAGATTTATCTAGGACTGAAATTCATCTACTATATAAAGGGGTTGGTCTGACACATTGTGACACGCAATTCAAAGCAATAAAAAAATTTATTTTTGTCTTCTAGCTACTGTTCAAGGAGTTACTTATTTGTTCCTTTCTTTGCTCACGATCGAGCTTTCATCGAGTGTCCCATCGAGGACGAATTTCACTGTTCAATCTAAGATCAAGCTTGGCCATTGTATTGCACTTGGTTTGATCATTTATTTCGCCTTTAATTCATTTATTTTTAATTCTTAATTATTCGTATTGAATTAACCACATATCTTTTAAACCGCATACAAATCTAATTGTTACTTATTTTTGGGGTAAACAGTTTGGCACCCACTTTGGGGTACGAATCTTCATAACATACCCTATTTTATACTTGTTCTTTGAAATCTTAATTCCAGGCCAGCCTAAAAATGTCAAATTCTCAACCTGCTCACTTGAATGTTGACGCTGAGTCAGGCCATCATGACGAAAATAATAATGTGGTGCCCCAATAATGATGTGTTTCCTGCCGATCTAAACGGTATCCCAGCCGTTGACCTGGTCAATGCTAACTCGCAGGTAGCCATCAACATCAATTTGCCAACTGATCCCGAAAATAGTGTTCGCGGGGGACCCGACCAACAGCTCGAGAACCGCCCGAAAGCGAAGGTGATGGGGTGAGCCTACGGCTGATTTTCGAAATGTTGCAGGCTTAACAAGCGACAATAGCACAAATGCAAAATCAAAGCCACGCCCCCAACAAGGTTAAGCCAGAATAATCCCGAGAAAGCACTCAAAGAGACGAACAAACTACCGATAAACCGGGCGAAGTCGAGTCCGGGGTAACTTCAAAGGTAATGAAGATGCTCAAAGTATTGACAAAACAGGTGGAGACAGGCAAGAAAAAGATTGAGGCCAATGACAAGAATGTGGAAACATACAACTCTGGGGTCGATCAGATCCCGGGAGCGCTCGCGATATTAAAGGGCCTGGACTCCAATTTTTTTATCTAGAAGCTCTTTCTTCCGAACGCGACACCAAATTCTATCCCAAAAGGTTTTTGTACGCCCGAATTCCCAAATATAATGGGACCACAAATCCAAATGAGCAGGTGACCTCCTATACATGCACGATCAAAGGGAACGATTTAGAAAATGATGAGATCGAGTCGGTGTTGCAGAAAAAGTTTGGGGAAACTTTGTCCAAGAGAGCAATAATATGGTGTCACAACTTGCCTTCAAATTCCATTTACTCGTTTTCTATGCTTGCAGATGCTATCGTAAAGGCCCATGCCGAAGCCATCAAGGTCGAGACCAGAAAGTCAAATCTTTTCAAGGTCAAACAAAGGGATAACGAGATGCTTAGGGAGTTCGTGTCAAGATTCCAGATGAAGCGGATGGACCTACCACCAATTGCAGATGATTCCGTCATTCAGGCATTCACTTAGGGGCTCAACCCCCGAAGATCTGTGGCCTCTCAATAGCTAAAACATAATTTGGTGGTACCCGGCAGTAACCTGGGCCGACATCCACAACAGGTACCAGTCAAAGATCAGGGTCAAGGACAACCAACTCGCGGCCCCTTCTAGACATGTTTATCTATCAGGACCGATGATAATCTAAGAGAGCCATTGATCAGGAGCCAAGACTAGACCGAGATTGGTATTGATCAGGAGCCAAGACTAGACCGAGATTGGTACCAACCATAAAGCACGGATCGAAGGGGAAACGGATTCGAGCATCACCCAGTAAGGAACGAGAAGAAAAGTGATCGAGGGCCTAGTGGTTGAGGCTTGCTGAGCAAGAACGGGTTAGATAGGCTGCTCGGGATTAGGGTGGCACCAAGATTATCGGAATATAACTTCAACATAGACGCTGCAAGCCTCATTTAGGCCATAGGGCGCATCAAAGAGACCAGGTAGCCTTGACCATTACAGTCCGACCTAGACCAGAGAGATCCTAACTTGATATGTAAGTATCGAGGCACTCACGGTCATAAGACCAAAGATTGCCGACAACTATGAGAAGAAGTTGCTTGACTGTTCAATAATGGGCACCTCCGAGAATTTCTAAGTGAGCGAGCCAAAAAACACTTCAGAAATAGGTATGCCAACAAATAGGCCGAACAAGAGGAGCCTCCGCACGTGATCAACACGATTGGGGGAGTCGAAGTCCCCCAAGGCCAATGATAAAATGCACTAACGTATCTATTACGAGGGAAACAACGCACCCAGGATTATGTTCTGGAGGGAGACATTTCGTTCAGCTACGAAGATACTGAGGGCTTCGTACAACCTCACAATGATGCACTGGTAATATCTATACTTATCAATAAATTTCAGGTTAAATGTGTGTTGATTGATCCATCTAGCTTGACCAACATCATTAGATCAAAGGTCATAGAGCAATAGGGTTTACAGGATTAAATCGTACCGGCAATCCGGGTATTGAATGGATTCAATATGGCGTGTGAGACCACGAAAGGAGAGATATATTACTACATATAAAACAATAAAGGAAATCTTTGGTTCCCTTATACTTTATTACTACGCATTTTGCTTCTTCGATCCTGGACCCTAATGCCCATGGGCTACCCCTGCTCGGGGAGCCCATAGGTTACCCCTACTCGAGGATTGTCATCCAACAAAAAATTTGGATGGCTCGGGGCAGTGCTCGAATACGAAAGGCTACAACCACCCTAAAAATGGCTCGGAGACGCCTGAAGTACGTACTCAGAAAGTAAGGCCCTTACGTATAATCAAAACCTATTGAAAGGTTACCCTCGGCAAAAACATCTTCTAAGACACTTAAGCATCTTAAAGGCCTTCAATTTTATTGAAGCCATGAGTAATACGGAGTTGCCATCGAAATTGGGCCCCATCCGGGCCTCTGAAGAACGGATACTCTAGATTACATTTGATTCTATGCTAAGGCATTAAGAATGATACACAAATAAAAAATTACAAAGAGATGCTAAAAATTAAAGATATGGTATTGCCAAAGGGAATTTTTTATATATTTCAAAAAATATTTACAAAGGCAAGACAAAACGGCCTCAAAATAAACAAAAAATAAAATAAAAGGGAAAACCAAAAAAGAACTAAGGCATCTATGCCTGGCCTTTATCAGGGCTTGAATCGTCACCAGAACCGTCGGAATCCTCAGAATCTTCGGAACCTTTACCTCGGCCCCGAGTCTCCTGGCTTCTTCTTTCTCTGCCGACAGGTCAAATCCTCGGGCGTTAATCTCCTCGAGGGTATCTCTCCGGAATAGCTGCTTTGCATATTCAGTCTTCGTCTTTAAGCAGGCATCGACTATCTCCACCTCAACCTTATACTGGGCCAACATCTCCTTGACATCGGAGGAATCAATCGAAGTTGCCTCCAAATCAGATCTCAGCACAATGTATTCTTGCCCGAGGGCATCCTGTTCTATGACGGCTGAGTTTAGTTGTGCCCAGAGTTCATTATTTAACCGAGACCACTTGTCGGACTTATCCTTTGCCATTCGGAGCTGGTCTTTGACCGATGTCAGCTCCTCTTTTGTAGCCTCTTTTTTCGAAGCTAGCAGGTCCATCGTGCCCTCGAACGCTTCGATCGTGGCCTTGTCCTCATCCATCTCAGCCCGAAGCTAATCGATCAAGTTTATCTTCTCTTAGACCTGCGAAGTTGCGTTGTTAGTCATCACTGGTAGTTTCTCATTTTTAGCCTCAAAGATCCTTACCTTCTCGACCAGATCGACATGCTCTAGTTTCCTAAACGAGGCCTCCTTCTGAGCCTTTTCCAGCTTGGACTAGAGAGATGGGAGATCCTTAAGAGCCTCGTCTTGTTGTTCATTGAGATCCCTATACATGTGCTTTTTCCGGATCTGCTCTTTGATCTCGAACACGAGCTGGCTGATTTCCAAGCGAGACCGAAGGAAGCTTTCATGATGAAGCACAGAATCCTGAAAAACAATAAGGTCATTAGAACATGCTAAGCAAAAATCCATAAAGGATACAAAGTATAGACGTCTTACCCGTTTTAGTGCCTGTTGCACCTCATTGAAGAGGCTCGATATGCCTACTTCATTCATTTTTGCCTAGTCCTCCTCGGTCACCAGGCAACGATGGTAGTTGGCCATACCTACCAGAGCAGACAGAGCTCGAGCATCTACTGGGATATTACAAACGACCGTTCTCTTACGATCGAGATCCACACTCGGGGTAGGGAACTGCTCTAGTAGTTTCAAGCTTGAGCTCGGCTCACCCGCTCCAATGGCACATCTTTTATTGGGACCTCCAAGTGTCCAAGCCCAGAGTAGTCCTCCAACACGGTCATGTCCATGCTGTCAAAGAACATTTTGAGGCATTATATGGGCCTGGTTACGTTTCGATTGATTTCTCTTTATAATCTTAAGCCTCTTCAAATATGGACTCAGTGTGGGATGGCGTCTCTGTGATGTCGATGACACCAGCCACTTCCTTCGGGGCAGGAGCGGCTTCTTGGGAGGCCATGGCCTCCGACTCTCCCTTTGGTTCCTGATCTAGAGGGGGATCGACCTCTTGGCCACCTTTTTTGGTTGCCACCTACTCCCCTTGTTGATGTCAACTCATGATCAATGAAATCAAGGTTGTCATCATTGGGGTAATCTCTGAGCCGGTAGAGGGAATCAGAATCTGGTACCCTGGACTGGGTGCTCTTTTTGTTGCTTTTCCAAACCTTGATGGCCACCCTCTTTTTCTTTACCTTGGCATATAGGGAGCCCAAGGAATTCCTCTTCTTCTTCTTCTTCTTCTTCTTCTTCTTCTTCTTCTTCTTCTTCTTCTTCTTCTTCTTCTTCTTCTTCTTCTTCTAAGGCCAAGGCACCTCCTTCTTCCTCTTCTTCTTCTTCTTCTTCTTCTTCTTCTTCTTCTTCTTCTTCTTCTTCTTCTTCTTCTTCTTCTTCTTCTTCTTCTTCTTCTTCTTCTTCTTCTTCTTCTTCTTCTTCTTCTTCTTCTTCTTCTTCTTCTTCTTCTTCTTCTTCTTCTTCATTTCATATGTTTTCAGTTGTCCCTAAGAGAAGGGTTCGTCGAGTGAGAACGGGTCCTCATCCTTGTCCAACGGTCTGAGCTCGGCGGACTTGGGAAAACCTGTGAGAAGGAAGAAGACTTAGCAAAATACAAGTCAAGTGTGTATGTAATTATTTAGGAGAAAGCCTTGCCACGGGAACGGGCCTCCCACTTGCCTACAAGAGCTTGATCCATACTCGCTCGAAGTAAGACATTTGTTTGTAGATCCTCTTGATCTACTCCTTGAAGCGTTGGACTGCATTAGGAACCTGGGCAACCAATGCACAACGGTAAACACAGGCAATTAGGAAAAGAATAAAAGAGAGTGCTAAATACTCAAGAAGGAAAAGACTTAAGGGATGCATCCCACTTTTTGGGAAACGGTAGAAATTCGAGAGGAATGAGGTCTTCGGTGTTCACCCGAACCTCTCTTGCCAACCTCGATCTCGATCCTCGTCGATGCTCGAGAATGGAGCTTTACTTGCTCAGAGAACGAGCTTTATCAACTCCCCTCAAAAAATTCGGGGACTGTAGAGATGAAACAGATGGTCGAGGGTGAACCGAGGTGCTTGGTTTTGTTTACGAAGTGGCGGAAGAGGATTACAATCTTCCAAAAGGAAGGGTGAATCTACCCAAGGTGGACCTCATGCCTTTTTTAGAAGTCGAGGACTATGGGGTCTACCGAGGCGAGCGTGAAGGGGTAAATGTAATCATTTAGGTAGCCCTTCACGTGAGTAGTGATATCTTTGTTAGGCCCGGGGACGACCACCTCCTTGCCCTCCCAATTATAGTCTACCCGAACTGTGGGGAGTGTCTCCTTAGTAACAAAGCATATGTACCTCCATGCTCCCTTGCCTCGGTCCTGTTGACTGGAAGCCTTCTCGATGTTGAAGTCATTCTAAATAGAGCAGCCTCCGGGGATGAAACTCTGCAGGGGAGGCTCTTGGGCCACCTCGGCATCTGTGGTCGGGTTGGAAGACGAAGGAGTAGTTTGCTGAGGCACAGATTTGGAAATTTTTGCCATCGGATTCTAGAAAATATGAATCTTTGCAGAAAATATATGAAGATTTTAAGATGGGATAAATATATGAAGGTCTGAGTTGAAGATTCAAAGAGAAAGTATGAAGATATGAAGATCTAAGGGGCAATGTATGAAAATTTGAAGAGGTTAAAGTTAAGTGGAGAATTCGAGGGTAAATCAAAGAGCTTTGGTATAGGAAATTTGAGAAGTGAAAAAGGGGTTGGAGTTTTTATAGAGGAAGGGCAATCAATGTGTGACGTTTCATATTCGAGGACAGTCCATATGTGGCTGATATATGTCTGAAGTCAGAATGATGCAACTGACGGGATGTTTCGTTGACCCACCAAATCGGTTGTAACATACGAAAAAAGGAACCGAAGATCATTTATCGCTTCCCGTCGCTTAGATAAATATACCTTCCGGAAAACAAGGGGACTATCTGTCGGATAAAATCTGGGGCAATGTCTACCCCGATTACTCGATGAGAGAACGAAAGGGGAGTACAGATCTGCGAGATTATAATTAAAGCCAGAGACCCCAAAAAGAATGAACGCTATATCTGACATCGGATCAGACATGTTAAAGTGACGTACCCCGAACCAAGTATAACTTCTAGACCTCAAAAGACGAGGTAGGCGGTTATTCATGACGCATATGGGGCCGTAATACTTTGTGATGACCCAAAAGGTCATCCCTTGTTTTAAAATAAAATTCTGCATTCCGTGGCCTTAAAATCCTCTTTTAGCATTACTTCAATTTGCGTGCGCAGTCCGGGTACATAGTCGGAAAGCCTAAATGCGAAAATCTGTGAAAAATGATAAATTTTGACTATAAATTGAATTAATTTGATTTCGGTAAATGTTTTGGGTAAACAAACCCAGACCCGTGATTTGACGGTCTTGGAGGGTCCGTAGGAAAATATGGGACTTGGGCATATGCCCGGAATCGAATTCCGAGGTCCCAAGCCCGAGAAATGAATTTTCAAAGAAAATTATTTTCTGAAAAATATAAAGGTTTTTGAAAGTAAAATGTTATGTGAAACTTGTGGTATTGTGCCCGTATTATGGTTCCGGAGCCCAGTACAAGTTCAATATGATTTATATGTATTGTCAGTAATGTTTGGTAAGAAACAGAATCCGTTTGACGTGATTCGGACCTTAAATGCAAATTTGATGTTTAAAGGAGTTTTGAGAAATTTCATTGATCTTGAGGTCTAATTCGATGTTCATGATGTTATTTTGGTGATTTGAGTACACGAATAAGTCCGTAGGATATTTTTGAGGTTGTGTGTATATTTGGTTTGGAGCCCCGAGGGCTCGGGTGAGTTTTGGATAGGCCACGGGGTGCATTTTGAACTTAGAAAAGTTGCAGATTTCAGCTGTGCATAGCAGGCCTGCAGGCTTCGCATTTGCGAAGCTTGGCTCACAAATGCGAGTGGCTGATCGCAAATGCGAAGGAAGCCAGGCCAGCTCAGTCTCGCAAATGCGAGCTTTCTTTCGCAAATGCGAAAATCCCTGTCCAAGCCTTGAGTCGCAAATGCGATGAAGTTGTCGTAATTCCCAAGTCGCAAATGTGACCAGCTGTTCACAAATGTGAATATCCTATTTTCCTGAAGGGTTCGCAAATGCGAACCCTGTTTCACATTTCCCAGCTTAGCAGAGGTCGGGGTTCGCATTTCCCATACCTGCAACCTGCAACTTTATACTTGGATGATTTTAAACCCATTTTTCACATCTTTTCAAAACACAAACTCCTTTGGGTGATTTTCCAAGAACAACTCTTCTTCCAAATCGATTGTAAGTTAATTTTAACTCATTTCCTTCAATCATTAATATCTTTAACATGATTCAACTTAAAATCAATGGTTTTCGTGGGGGAAAATTGGGTGTTTTGGGTAGAACCTAGGTTTTTCAAAAATTGAGGATTTGGACCTCGATTTGAGGTCAGATTTCAAAACAAATTATATATTTGGGTTCATGGGGGAATGAGTAATCGGGTTTTGGTTCGAATCTCGGGTTTTGACCATGTGGGCCCCGGGGCAATTTTTGACTTTTTGGGTAAAACTTTAGAAAACTCATTTTCATGCATTGGAGTTGATTCATTTGGCATTTATTGATGTAATTAAGTAACTTGTGACTAGATACGAGTGAATTGGTGCTAGAATCAAGGGGTAAATCTATAATTGAATCGTGAATTGTGTTCATGGCATCGAGGTAAATGTTTGGTTTAACCTTAGCTTGAGGGATTAGGAGTTGTGTCCTATTTGCTATTTGCTTCTTGTTGAGTACGATGTATAGGCATGGTGACGAGTATCTATACGTTGGTGTCAAGCATGACCGTGAGTCTTATACTGTAATTTTCATGACTTCGTTGTATTATTCATGCCTTGGTGAAGATTTTTATTTGTTGTGTAAAGTTGTGGAAAGAATTGTGACCTATGAACAGTGAGGAGCGTTGACTCCAGTTGTGAAGTGAATTGTGAAGTAAAAGTGAGAAAGAGAAGAGATCATTATGTTGCCCCCTTGCCGGGTTATTGTTGAGTTGTGGTTCCCTCGCATTATGTTCTTAGTTGATATTACGGATGTTTAGGTTGATGATTCTTTGTGTTAGGTGTTGTAACAAGCTTAGCTATAGCTGAGGTAGTTAGGTGTTGTAACAAGCTTAGTTATAGCTGAGGTAGTTAGGTATTGTAACAAGTTTGGTTATAACGGAGGTAGTTAGATGTTGTAACAAGTTTGGTTATAGTTGTTTCTCCCTTGCCGGGATATTGTTTATTGATATTATTGTTTCTTTGTCGGGATTCCTTGCGATTATTGTTGGTTTGTACATGGGAGAAAGTAGTACGCCTACCACAAGATATAATGAAATGGGAGCGGGTGGTACGCCTACCACAAGATATAATGAAATGGGAGCGGGTGGTACGCCTACCACGAGATATAATGAAATGGGAGCGGGTGGTACGCCTACCACGAGATACATGAAATGGGAGCGGGTGGCGCGCCTGCCACGAGATACAGGAAATGGGATCGGGTTGCACGCCTACAACAAGATGTGAAAAGAAATGGGAGCGGGTGACACGCCTGCCACGAGATACAGGAAATGGGATCGGGTTGCACGCCTGCAACGAGATACAGGAAATGGGATCGGGTTGCACGCCTGCAACAAGATGTGAAAAGAAAGTGAAATCTGCCTTTGTTTTTCCTATTCTTGTTAGTGGTTGGATTTTGATTCCTTTATAGTTCTCTTGTTATTCTATTTTTACCTATTATTCCCCGAAGCATGTTTCCCTCCTCCCATCTTTACTTGTTTATCTCTGTATTTCTTTTCCACTATATATATTTGAAATGCACAGGTTTATTTGGTAGTCTGGTCCTAGCCTCGTCACTACTTCGCCGAAGTTAGGCTGGGTACTTACCTGCACATGGGGTCGGTTGTGTTGATACTACACTCTGCACTCTTTTGTGCAGACCCCAGTATTGTAGACTTCGGACCGCAGTGAGATTGCTGAATCTTGTTCATCAGGTGACCCGAGATAGCCCTGCAGGCGTTCGTAGGCCTTGACATCTCCTTTCTATTACCTTTCCGTTTCTTACATGTATTTCCAGAGACAGTGTTGTATTAAATTCTTTCAGACCTTTAATTGTAGTATTCTTAGACCGTCTGTGAAACTGTGACACCAGTTCTAGGTAGTCGACACTCAAACAGTTGTATTGGATTCATGTTCAGCTAGCTTATTGTTTTTTTCTTCCGCTTATGTTAAATTCCGCTGTTTAAATGTTATTACTTCGCAATCGTTAATGAATATAAAAAGGGTAAAAAGGGTAAATTGTTCACATAATTGGCTTGCCTAGCTCACATTAGTAGGCGCCATCACGACCCCCGATGTTGGGAAATCCGGGTCGTGATATACTCACCCTTAACCGGATATTACGGCGCAAATGTTGTTCAGTATCGATTATGGATCAACAATTACCGGGAAAAGACGATTTTTACCTCTTTTACACTTATACTACGACTGAAATTCTCCTACTATAAAGGGAAATTTTTTCTTTAGTCTGACACATTGTGACAAGCAATTCAAGGCAATAAGAAAATTTATTTTTGTTTTCTAGCTACTGTTCAAGGCATTACTTTTTTGTCCCATTCTTTGCTCACGACCGAGCTTGCATCGAGGGTCCGATCGAGGACGAATTTCACTGCTCAATCTAAGATAAGGCTTGGCCATCATATTGCAATTAGTTTGATTGTTTATTTTGTCTTTAATTTATTTAGCTGTTATTCTTAATTATTCATATTGAATTAAACCATATATCCTTTAAACCGCCTGCAAATTTAGTTGTTACTTATTTTTGGGGTAAACAAGTCATTCTCGTAATCAATTTAGTTAGGCATTTTCTAACTCCATAATTATGCTCGATCAGGAAGAGTTGGTAGTGATCGAAAGATTCCATCAATTAGAAGAGGACCCAAATTAATAGCATGAAACTAAAATGATGTTAATTAGAAGCAAAAAAAAAAGTTAATCAATTTAACAATTCGGGAAATCAAGACCATATATTATCTCTCACCCATAAGATCCAATCAATTCTCAGCTAGTTAATTTAATTTATTCTTTAATTTAATTTTTTAAATCATTCATATTTAACTATCTGCTTTTCTTTAGACGATTAGGTGACAATTCCTAAGTTAATATTTATGATCGGTACTGAATTCTATGATACTGTCAAATAGAAGGGGGAAAAAGGAATTTCCCAAACTATATCATTTTTTTTAAATGCAAGACACATTATGCGAAATTAAGCAATATAACGTTACAGTTGTATCCTCATCAAGATTGACAAATATTGGAGAGCTTACACACTACATGGCGACGTCTCGTGCTCTAACAATATAGGACCATATTAAATAAAGTTGCCCAAAAAACAACAAGAGATACTAATAAATATTTTGGATAACTTAGGAGCCGTGAAACAAGAGATTGTTCTCCCATGACTTTTGAATTATAAATAGATAGTATATATTTCAGAACTCACCTCTTTAATTTCTATGCGTGATACTTGAATTCTGAATCGACCACTACTGACGTATTTTTTGTGTTTTACTTTTTCCCGAGGCAGCAAAGTTGATAAGCACAAAGACGACAACTACAACTTCGAGGAAAGCATAGATTACAGCTGCAATCCCCAAATCCAAACACTAGCAAACTTCTGTTCCGTATCTCTTCTTCTGTAACATTTTTGGGTACTAAATCAGGCGAGTTGGTAGTAGTAGTAGTATTTTCATTTGAGGTGTTTTTCGTCGTATCGACGGAGAAGACATGATCACGGGCTTCACAAAGATTACAACAAAATGGAGAAATGATGAGTATCAAAATTATAAAGGCAACTGCAGTAGGAGCTAAAAAATTTCTTGCCATGGCCAAAGTTATATTATTTGACTTTAAGCTCTAATGTTATAAGTTGTGTAATTAATGCTTCCTATATTCAGGTATATATAGTGTTAGCAATAGCCTTTGTGAGTGGATTTTTATTGACAGTTAAATGATATTGAATATTCTCTTCATGAAAAACACCATGAAAATGCCAAAAAGTTTCAAAATTCGACATTGTATTTATTTATTCATCAACGGGAAGAGGATGACAAGAGCGCCATGACAGATATTAATGCTAGTTCCTATATATAAGCTCATCTGCGTGTCTCTTTTTCAAGACAAATTCCTTGGTTCTAGTTATTGGAATACTACAACGGATGAGGAAAATTTCTTCCTATTAATGCTAGTTCCTATATATAAACTCGTCAATTCACGATAAATCATAATCCCTCCGGTTTACAATAAGTGATCAATTACTTTTAGCACACCCATTAAGAAAATACTAAATTTTATACAAAAATACCTACTATGGCTAAACTACCCCTAATTAAACATTTAATGTGAGGAGTAAGAAAACTTTTTAGGGATATGTACATAGGAGTTATTTTGTAAAAACAAATTGAATTCTTTCTTGATTACATAACTCGACACTTATTTTGAACCAAAATGAAAAAGCAAATTGGTCACTTATTGTGAACCGGAGGGAGTATACACACACACACACACACACACACACACACACACACACTCTGTAACGACCTGGATTTCCCACCCTCAGGAATCGTGATGGCGCATACTCGTAGAAGCTAGGCAAGCCACAAAATTAGAAAGTCTTAACTCTTTTGTTTTAATCCTTTTCATAACATACATTAACGAGCGATAAACATTTAAATAATAGCGGAATATGAGATTAAGCAGAAGACTTAGAGAAAAAGAACCTAAATAATAAGAAACTTCACATGTGCCTCTACCCAGACACTGGTGTCACAACATTCAAGGACTAACTATGAGTACTACAAATAAGTGTTTGAAAGAAAAGAACATAGTCTGTTTCGAGTACAAATGATAACAACACATAAAAACTGATAGAAGAGACGCCGAGCCTGCGGACGCCTGCAGGGCCACCTCGGAGTCTCAGTGGAATGAAGGCTGGCTCCTCTACTACTGCTGACCAAGTGCTGCTTCGGTATCTGCACAGAGTGTAGAGTGTAGTATCAGCACAACCGACCCCATGTGCTGGTAAGTGTCTGGCCTAACCCCGGCGAGGTAGTGACGAGGCTAGGACCAGACTTCAGATAAACCTGTGAAGTTATATATATACATGGCGGGAAATAAACTGATACAAGCAATAAAAGCTGGGAAGGGGGAAACATGCTTCAGGGAAATAACAGATAAAAACAAAATATCAAGAAAATTATAAAGAAGCCAAAATTTACTTCTAACAAGAATAGAGAAAACAATGGTAGACTTCATTTTCGGTTCACATCTTGTTGCAGGCGTGCAACCCGATCACATTTCTCGTATCTCGTGGTAGGCATACCACCCGCTCCCATTTCAGTAAATCTTGTGGTAGGCGTATCACCCGCTTCCATTTTATCAAATCTCATGGTAGGCGTACCACCCGCTCCCATTTCATTAAATCTTGTAGTAGGCGTACCACCCGCTTCCATTTCATTAAATATCGTGGTAGGCGTACCACCCGCTCCCATTTCATTAAATCTTGTGGTAGGCGTACCACCCGTTCCCATTTCATTCAATCTTGTGGTAGGCGTACCACCTGCTCCCATTTCATTATATCTTGTGGTAGGCGTATCACCCGCTCCCATTTACAAGTCATCGCAAAATTTCAAGAAATCCCGGCAAGGGAACAAAATAATATAATAACTTCCCGGCAAGGGAACAAAATAGTATAATAACTTCCCGGCAAGGGAACAACAATATTGAAACAAACATCACGGCAAGGGAGAATCAGCTATAACCAATCTTAACTCAACTTCTACTCAGCTCAATTAATATTGATACTTAGTCATAAATAAGTTCCACGAAAATAAACTAAATCCTTCCCCAATATCGAGAATCATCAATTAAAGCATTCGTAGAATCATTTAGGAATACAACAAATATCAATTTAAGACTCTCTGTCATACTCGACACCAACGTATAGATACTCGTCACCATGCCTATACGTCGTACTCTGCAAGAAGCAATTAGCAAATAAGACACAACTCCTAATCCCTCAAGCTAGAGTTAGACCGAACACTTATCTCAAACTTCCACAGCCAACTCAAGCCTCAAACACCGCTTTTCCTTTCAAATTTGGCTCCAACCCAATCGAATCTATACATAATCGACTTAATAACATCAATAAATGCTAACAATCCAATTCTAATGCTTAATTATAGCTTTCCAATCATTCTTCCCAAAAATCCAAAAATTGACCCCGGGCCCGCTTGGTCAAAACACGAGGTTCGAACAAAAACTCGATCACCCATTCACCCACGAGCCCGAATATATAATTTGTTTTCAAATCCGACCCCAAAATGAGGTCTAAATCATAAATAATCAAAAAGCTCTAATTCTACCAAAATCCCTAATTTTCTACCCTTAATCACATGTTTTAGGCCTAGAAATCTAGTGGGTGTTGATGAAAATGGAAGAAAATAAGTTAAAGATTACAAACCCAAGAGACTATGGTGAAGAAATGCATCAAAAATCGCCTAAGAGCTTTGGAGAAGAAGAAGTTTGTGAAATTTTTATAAAATCCCGTAAGTGTTCTGTTTTTGGTCTTTTAAAATCACTGGGCGAAAATGCCCTTCGCGATCACGACAAACACTTCGCGTTCGCGATGGGTCAGGCTGGATAAGCCTTCGCGTTCGCGTAAACAGGTTCGTGCTCGCGGAGCTTTAACCCCTCGAGCCCTCGCGTTCGCGTCCAAGAGGTCGCGTTCGCATAGGGTAATTGCCCTACCCCTGCCAGGCCCACTTTGGCCTTCGCGTTCGCGTGGCCAGGCTCGCGTTCGCAAAGGGATAACCCCCCACTGCCTCGCGTTCGCGATCTGAGCTACGTGTTCGCGTAGAAGGATTTTTCTTTGACAAAATTAATGCATCGCGTTCGCGTGGGTTCTCCCGCGAACGCGAAGAAGAAAGTATCAGAACACCAGATTTGCTGTTTTCTGCACTTTTCTTAAGTTCAAAACTTCCCGAAACACACCCGAGCCCTTGGGGCTCCTAACCAAACACACGTACTAACTCAACAACATCATACGAACTTATCCGTGCGATCAAATCGCCAAAATAACCTCAATAACAACGGATTAAACCTCAAAATCAAATGATTTTTTTCTCAAACTTCTTAAAACATCAACTTTAGCAATTTAGGTCCGAATCATGTCAAATGACATCCGTTTTTACCAAATTTTACAAAAATGTCTTGAATCATATATAAGACATGTACCGGGCGCCGGAACCAAAATACGGGCCCGATATCATGTTCTAATCAAATTTCATTTCAAATTTCTTAAACAATTTCAGAAAATAATTTTCCTTGAAAATTCATTTCTCGGGCTTGAGACCTCGGAATTCGATTTCGGGCATAAGCCCAAGTCCCATATTTTCCTACGAGTCCGGGTCCGTTTACCCAAAATATTGACCGAAGTCAAATTAGCTCATTTTACAGTCAATATTTATCATTTTCATAGATTTTTACATCTAGGCTTTCCGACTACATGCCAGGACTGCGCACACAAATCGAGGTGATGCTAAAAGAGATTTTTAAGGCCTCAAAACACAGAATTTTGTTTTAAAACCCACACTCCCTCCGGTCCAAAATAACTGATTTTTTGGCTTTTTTCTTGTGGTCCAAAATAAGTGATTTTTCCAGATTTCAAGAATGAACTAATTATGTTTTTCCTACATTGCCCTTGGAGTAATTAATGTTGGAGTATGTATTAGGAGTGTTTATGTGAAGAGATAATAAATGTTAATATGGTCAATTTCATTGCTAATTAATATTAAAAGGTGAACTTCTTAATATGTGTGAAAATAACCAAAAAATTACTTATTTTGGACCGGAGGGAGTATATATAAATATAAAATTTATGGTGACTTGACGAGTTTTACGCTGGTTGTCAGTGTAATCCTTCTACTTTATCTGGGCTTGGGACCAAAAAAGTGAGCAAGCCCACACAGGCGGAGTTGAACAATAGAAGGTAAATCACTATCTTTTAGTAGTAAAGCACTATCTTTTAGTAGTAATTAACCATTTATAGATATCATTTGCTATATTATGGATTATAGATACCTTTTATGTGGTTATAAGATGTATTTGATGTATTTAAACTATTGTATTCATGAATACAGTAGCAAAAATAGGCATGAATAAGGGAAGTCCAGCTAATCAATTATTGTATTCAAGTGTATTTGACTGTATTCATAGAGTGAAACATGGGATTCAGTTATAAAAAAGCTTCTCAACCGAAAAATACCTTAAAAATATAGCAATCTTCAGAGAAATTATATAATACATCTGAATACATAAATTATATTAATTAAAAAAAATTTATGAATACATTCATGGCATATAGAGACAGTGAATACAATGAAATACATAGAATATAGCGGGATACATTGAAATACAATGAGAAAAAAAGATAGTACAATGAAATACATGGAATACAACGAGATACATTGAATTACAATGAAAAAAAAGACAATGAATACAATGAAATACATGAAAATACATTGAAATATATTAACAGAAAATCAAGTTGCTCAGCCCCAAACTCCATCGTCTTTGTTCAAGAACAAACCCTAATTTTCGGCGAATCCGTCGTTCACTGGAAGCCGGTAGTGAGAAACCAACTGGATTAAAAAGAGCTAAGGATTTTGAAAGAATCAAAATAGGGCCATCAGGATTTTGAAAGAATCAATATGTCCGCAGGTGCATTCTTAAACAACTCCTTAGGCATCAAAACCTTATTAATAGTAAAAATAGCTTACGACTGTTCATCAATTAGCTAACGTGTTCAAACCAGGCACCAGCCATCTCAAACGGCATATTGCCTTGGGTATTTGCCCAGTGAATCGAAGCAACCAGGAGAAGAATCAAACCAGGAGAATACATTGACGACATATGAAGCAATACTGCAGAACCCCAAAATATGCCATTATTGGATTTTAAGCTATCCATAGATTGATAAACTGGAACTCCGTAATACTCAGGCAAAGATTGTTTCCCTTCCGCCATCGGAAATTTTAATGGGATGGGGAAGATAATGGGATGTATCAAAGTAGAAAGAGAAAGAAAAAAGTGTAACTGATTAGCGTATTTAGTGGCTAAGGGCTAGGAGATAACCAAAACTAAATATTTTGCTATAAACCTAAAAAGGTATCTATAGAATATAATTTTTTTAAATAATATTTATTTTAAATAAATAAGGTGTTAACCTTTGCTATAGGAGGTAAAAATTCGTAATAAAAAATTCTGATCGATCCTATAATTAGTTCTTTATTTAAAATGTTACATATATTCGTTAATTCGTTTAAGCAAAGCGGTAAGGGTAATTTTTTTGGAACCCGAAAAGAAAATGATAACAAGCATTTTTGGACTGATACTTAAATAAATTCAAGAGTATAAAGTTTACATACTTTAAAAGGATCAAAATTTAAGGGATAGGAATCAAGGGTACTGATCAACATCATGACAATGGAGAAATTTGCAGAGTCAAACCATAATACAGACACGTAACCAAAACTATATATCAGAAATTCGCATGCCGAGAGCATCTTAATTACTCTATATAAATTCCAGCAGAACCTTTCCTAAAAGATATATAATTAAATTAAGATGCCTCCGGCTTCCAATTTCTGATGATGTTCAGTTGTCAATACTTTTCTATTCCTGAATTAGAACTGTATATACCGTAGTAGCATTTACGTAAACTTGTACCTCAGATCATAAGCGGATTCAAGATTTAAATTATATGAGTTTTGTATGGGTCCAAATTTGACCAACCACGACCGACGACGAGTGCGGCGATTGATGGGGTCTCCTTGAATCGATGTCCTGAGGGAGACGACCTTAAGACAAACAAGAGACTGAACGACCCTTGTAATAATGTAGGCCCATTAGGGGACATTAGGAATATTCCTTCGAATATTCCTTGTAGTTTGTCTTTTACTGCTTAGAAGAGTCTCGCTCTTTATATATATATATAGGACAACAACCTTGTAAAAATGGGGGATTCCGAATGTTGGCTACATTACTATTTATGAATGAGAAGATCTCTAAAAGGTTTGGAGAAAAGTAGATCGTAAAAGAAGTCTTGTGACCCGTCTTCTCTTTATCTATCATTCTTTCTAGAGATTATTATTCTCAGCTAAGATTTACCCCTTCATCTTTGATTGATTTGTTCAAAAAGGTTTCAATATCTTTTGAGTCAAACAATTTGGCGCCATCTGTGGGGATTTCTATAGCTGAAATCGTAGTTTTCATCTAGATTCTTGAAAGAAATAACCACCTCACTTTATCTCCACAAAGGCCAACAATGGCAGGAAAGGGAGAAGCAAGGCTAAAGGTAATAGTAGGTGTCACGAACAACCTCCTGAATTTCCTCAATGATGCCAGTAAGGAAGACAACAAAAACGCAACACCAAGTGCTACACCTAAAGGAGAAATCTCACCTCATTCGCACGAAGGTCTAATGATCTCGCGCGAGAGGGAAATCTCAACATCCGCAGCAGGAGAAGCACCACCGGCCGTGAAAAGGCTATTAGAAGAATGACTAACAAATACCTTGAGCAGCATGCTCGAGAAACCCATTCAGGGAGATATCGAAGATACATTACCCGCAGAAACCGCAGTTGTTGCCGATGAGCCAGGCACTACGCGAACAGGTAACACTCGTACTGTTGCTGATACAGGAAACGATGCACTTACGGCCATCTTAAAGAAAATGGAAGAGATGGAAAATAAGAACAAAACACTCCGCGATCAGATGAAGGAACATCATGAGAGGGTTGATAAAATACCAGGTGCTCCAAAGTTGTTACCAAAATGCGATGTGGGCCGATTCGTCGAACAACCATATAGCGAAGGGGCAACTCCCCATTCTATTCTAAAGACCTTCAAAATGCCGCCATATTTGAAAATTACGATGGCATTACGGACCCGGAAGATCACTTAATCCATTATGTTACTGCAGTAAAATGTAACGATCTATCAAAAGAACAGGTACCGTCTGTGCTGCTGAAAAGTTCGGCGAAACTCTAACAGGGGGAGCGTTGACATGGTATTCCCAACTACCAGCACGATCGATATCAACTTTCGAAGAGATGGCAGATAAGTTCATCACTGCTCACGCGGGAGCGAAAAAGGCCGAGGCTAGGGTCAATGATATCTTCGCCGTCAGGCAAACGACAGGCGAGGGACTTCGGGATTTCCTATCCCGATTCAACAGGGTAAGGATAAGCCTACCGAACGTGTCAGAAGGGATGACAGTAGCAGCCTTTCAAAATGGGCTAAACAGAAATGGGTCAAAAACAACCAAAAAGCTGCTCAGTAGACTCATGAAGTACCCCCTACCATGTGGGAAGAGATCTACAATGCCTATTATGCCTAAGTGAGGGCAGATGAGGATGACTTGAACGACCCACTTCAGCGATTAACATCAGTCCAGACAGAGACAAGGAGAGATCGTCGCAACGACGAGCGAAGGGATCAACTGCCATGTTTCAATCGAGAAAGGCACCAGCCTTATATTCGAACATCCAATCTGCCTCCTCCATGACATGCAGATGTCGCGCCTCAACACACCGCACCCCTCTGAAACGAAAGAGGTATGCCTCTATTGCTATCTGCTTATGATTTTTATGTTTCCCCTTCAGAAATAGTGTACACACTGGAAAAGCTCGGCATGAAGGTACAGTGGTCGCAAAAGATGAAGTCAGATCTGAGCACCAGGAGGTCAAACATCCTGTGTGAATTCCACTAGGAAAGAGGACACAAAACCGAAGACTGCATAGGTCTGCGACAAGAAGTAGTAAGGATGTTAAACCAAGGATACCTGAAAGAATTGCTGAGCGACAGAGGACGGGCCAACTTCGCTCGTGGGAGCGATCAACCTCAAGGACCTCCAAAACCACCATCACCAGCTCGTACCATACAAATGATCATTGGCAGCGGCTACGCGACGGTAATCAGCCATGTGAAATTCACCACCACACATAAACTCAAATGGACATTTGCCCACGAACGGTATGATGACCTCGAAGATAGTATCATCTTTGATAAGTCGAATACCGACGGTTTGTCTTTCCCTTATTATGATGCTTTAGTTATAACTTTACACATCGCGGATATAGATGTAAAAAGAATAATGGTGGATGACGGAAGCGGCGCGTGTATTGTTCACCCACGAGTTCTCATGCAGATGAGGCTCGAAGATAAAATAATATCGTATTGTGTAACACTAACGGGTTTTAATAATGCAGTGGAGCAAACATCTAAAGAAATAGTGCTACCCGCTACCCTCCTGGCAGGAGGGGTCACCCTGGAAACGACATTCCATATCATGAATCAGGAAACAGCCTACAATGCCATCATAGGACCTCCATGAATACATGCCATGTGAGCCATCCCATCAAGTTTCTATCAAGTAATCAAATTTCCCACCCCATGGGGGATATTCAACATCCGAGGCGAGCCATGCACCACCCAAGAATACTACCGGATCGCTCAAGATTTCACACATACCAAACAACTAAAAGGGGCAAGTGCAGAGGCATAGCAATCAGCCATGTCGGGAACCAAACTCGACGTACAAGTAGAGGCCATCAAAGACCCAGACATCGTAAAAGCTTGCAAGGCAACTGTAGAAGATCTCGATCCCGTCCAACTGGACAATACCGATAGCATAAAAAAGGTTTACATTGGACACAACCTCTCGGAACCAGGTAAATATCGTGAGTTTTTAACTCACAACACCAATTTGTTTGCCTTTTTCCACTCAGATATGCTAGGAATCCCAAGGGATATCGCCACACACAGGCTGAATGTCGATCCACTTTACCCGCCGGTACGGCAAATAAGGAGAAAGTTCAATACCACTATCAATGAGGCGGTTAGCAAGGAGGTTGATAAGTTGCTCCCTAACGGTTCCATCAGAGAGTCGAAATACCCCCAATAGGTCGCTAATGTGGTCATGGTCAAAAAGAAGAACAGAAAATGGCGGATGTGTGTCGACTTTACCGATCTAAACAAAGCCTGCCCGAAGGACTTCTTTCCGTTGCTCCACATCGACCAGCTCATTGACGCAACAACGGGCACGAACTGCTGAGCTTCTTGGACGCCTATTCCGGTTATAACCAAATTCTAATGGCTGAAGAAGATCAAGAAAAGATAACTTTCATCACTTACCGAGGAACGTACTGCTATAAGGTAATGTCGTTCGGACTCAACAATGCAGGGGCCACATATCAAAGATTAGTCACCAAGATGTTCAAAGAACAGCTCGGTAATACCATGGAGGTTTACATCGACGACATGCTAGTAAAGTCGACAAAGAAAGAGGATCACATTGGCCACCTGAAGGAAGCCTTCGAGATATTAAGGCAGTACGGGATGAAACTGAATCCCAAAAAATACGCCTTCGGCGTAACTTCAGGAATGTTCCTTGGTTTCCTAGTGTCACAAAGAGGTATCGAGGTCAACCCAGATCAGATCAGGGCCATCGATGCAATACCGGAGATACTGACTAGCAAAAAGCAGGTGCAGAAATTAACAGGACGAATAGCCATCCTGTCAAGGTTCATTACACGATCCTCGGATAGATGTCACAAATTCTTCAATGTGTTAAGGAAAGACCACAGACTACAATGGAATGAAGAATTTGTCGACGCCCTCAGAAAACTGAAAGCGTATTTATCTTCGCCACCACTGCTTGTCAAGGCGGACCCAGGTGAATGTTTACTTGTGTATCTAGCAGTTTCCAAAGTTGCGGTAAGCGCAGTCTTGGTCCGTGAAAACAAAGGTATGCAATCTCCGATTTACTATATCAGAAAAACCTTAATCGATGCCGAAAGAAGGTACATTCACCTTGAAAAACTAGCTTTGGCATTAGTCGTCGCTTCACGAAAGCTTAGACCGTATTTTCAATGTCACCCCATAAAGGTGGTGACAACCTTCCCCCTAAGAGGTATCCTACACAAACCCGAACTATCGGGTAGACTGGCCAAGTGGGCCATAGAACTAAGCGAGCACGATATAACATACCAACCGCGTACTGCCATTAAGTGGCAGGTGCTCGCCGATTTCGTCGCTGATTTTAGCGTAGAAATATTACTTGAAGTAGGACAGGAATTGCTCCGCGCTTCCACGCATACCGACCTATGGGTCCTCTACACCGATGGCGTCTCTAATGCCCCAGTATCGGGACTAAGACCCGTCCTCGAAGTCCCGACAGGTGAAGTAATTTGCCAGTCCATATGATGCCCCGAGATGACTAACAACGAGGCCGAGTATGAAACTCTGATTGCAGGTTTGAAGTTAGCCCTCAAATATGGCGCCCGATGTCTCGTCCTCCATTGCGACTCTCAACTCATGGTGAACCAAGGAACAGGGACTTTCCAAATCAAAGAATAGAGACTACAAAAGTACTAGTCGGAAATTCACAAACTACTGCCAGAATTCAATGAATGTCGCCTCAACCAAATACCCAGGGCACAGAATATCGAAGCAGACGGCCTTGCCAAACTAGCGGCGACCACCAAAAATATCAACAAGGAAAACATGGTCACCCTCATCCATTCCGCAATAGACCACATCGAGGTACATTCTGTAAACTGGCGCAACCGCCTCGTAGCATATTTGCGGGATGGAATGCTCCCGCAAGATAAAAAAGAAGCCAAAAAACTCTGGGTGCAGGCAGCCATGTAAACGGTGATCTCTACAAAAGAACGTTCGGCTGCCCCCTAGCCAAATGTCTTGGGCCGAATCAAACAAGGCGAGTACTGGAAGAAGTACACGAAGGGCACTGCGGCGCCCACACGGGAAACTGCACCCTCATATGATGCCTCATCCGCGTCGGATTCTACTAGCCCACCATGAAAAAAGAAGCCTCAGACTATGTCAGGAGATGTGAACAATGTTAGAAGTATGCCCCTATGATACATCAAGCAGGGGAACTCCTTCATTACGTCACTTCACCATGGCCATTCATAAAGTGGGGGATGGACATAGTCGGTCCCCTTCTAGCAGGACGAGGTAAGGTACATTTCCTTTTGGTTTTAACTGATAACTTTTCTAAATGGGTAGAAGCAGGTGCATACACTCAGATACGTGAGCAAGAGGTCATCGCGTTCATATGGAAAACATAATATGCCGTTTTGGCATCCCCAAAGAAATCAGCTGCGACAACGAACCTTAGTTCGTCGGAAAGAAAATGATCGAGTTTTTCAAAATATGGCACATCGAACGAATACTCTCCACGCCATATCCCCCCCGCCGAAAACGGTCAAGCTGAATCCTCCAACAAAGTAATACTGAATATATTGAAAAAGAAGCTTGAGGATGCTAAAGGGGTATGGGCTGAACTACTGCTGGAAGTGTTATGGGCATACGCACTATGCCAAAAACCAGCACAGGAGAGATATTATATTCACTGTTCTACGGGACTGGTGTAGATATACCCGTTGAGGTCGGAGAGACTAGTCTGAGATACTCCAACGAAAGCGGACCGAGCAACAACGAAAGTAGACTACAAGATCTGGATGAAGTCGAAGAACGGAGAGACATGGCCCACGTAATAATGGTGGCCCAGAAGCAACAAGTAGAAAGGTATTACAATAAGAAAGCCAAAGTGCGACCGCTCAAAATCGGAGATTATGTGCTCAAGGCTAAAATACAAGCCACAAAAGACCCTTATGAGGGAAAACTAGGAACAAACTGGGATGGACCATACAAAATCATGGCCGCAGCAAACAAAGGAGCATTCCAGTTAGAGACAATGGAGGGAAAACTACTCCAAAACAATTGGAATGTCGCCCATCTCAAATACTTCCACTTCTGAAAGGAGGAGCCACCTAAGCTGTACTCTTTTTTCCCTCACTCGGGTTTTGTCCCAATCGGATTTTCCCGGTGAGGTTTTTAATGAGGCGACAAGGGGGACGTCTCAAGGTTAGAAGTATTGTTCATTACCCCGTCCATCGACATGATCTCCGGTACGGAGTAATGAAGGGACTGGATATAGATAAGCAAATCTCCATTGTATGTTCAGAGTCGACATGTGACTCCTACAAGAATGTAATCAAATCTCCATTGTATGTACAAAGTCGACATGTGTCTCCCTACGAGAATATAATCAAACCTCCATTGCATGGATAAAGTCGACATGTGCCTCCCTACGGTAATACGATCATATCTCCAACATGCAATGGCCAAGGACATCGACGAAACATGAGTTCGACCTCGTTCGAACTACGACGGGATACTACTTCGACGACAGTTCAAAGCAACATCCCAATGACCAACCCCATCGACAAATCATGAGTTTGACCTCGTTCAAACTACGACGGGATACTACTTCGATGACAATTCGAAGAAATATCCCAATGGCCAAGGCCATTGACAAATCATGAGTTTGACCTCGTTCGAACTACGACGGGATACTACTTCGATAACAGTTCGAAGCAACATCCCAATGGCCAAGGCCATCTACAAATCATGAGTTCGACCTCGTTCGAACTACAATGGGATACTACTTAGATGACAGTTCGAAGCAATATCCCAATGGCCAAGGCCATCGACAAATCATGAGTTCGACCTCGTTCGAACTACGACGGGATTAGTACTTCGACGACAGTTCGAAGCAACATCCCAATGGCCAAGGCCATCGACAAATCATGAGTTCGACCTCGTTTGAACTACGACAGGATACTACTTCGATGACAATTCGAAGAAATATCCCAATGGCCAAGGCCATTGACAAATCATGAGTTTGACCTCGTTCGAACTACGATGGGATACTACTTCGATGACAGTTCGAAGCAACATCCCAATGGCCAAGGCCATCTACAAATCATGAGTTCGACCTCGTTCGAACTACAATGGGATACTACTTAGATGACAGTTCGAAGCAATATCCCAATGGCCAAGGCCATCGACAAATCATGAGTTCGACCTCGTTCGAACTACGACGGGATTAGTACTTCGACGACAGTTCGAAGCAACATCCCAATGGCCAAGGCCATCGACAAATCATGAGTTCGACCTCGTTTGAACTACGACAGGATACTACTTCGATGACACTTCGAAGCAACATCCCAATGGCCAAGGCCATCGACAAATCATAAGTTCAACCTCATTCGAACTACGACAGAATACTACTTTGACGACAGTTCGAAGCAACATCCCAATGGCCAAGGCCATCGACAAATTATGAGTTCGACCACGTTCAAACTATGACAGGATACTACTTCGACGACAGTTCGAAACAACATCCCAATGGCCAAGGCCATCGACAAATCATGAGTTTGACCTCGTTCGAACTACAATGGGATACTACTTCGATGACAGTTCGAAGCAACATCCCAATGGCTAAGGCCATCGACAAATCATGAGTTCGACCTCATTCGAACTACAATAGGATACTACTTCCGTGACAGATCGAAGCAACATCCCAATGGCCAAGGCCATCGACAAATCATGAGTTCGACCTCGTTCGAACTACGATGGGATACTGCTTCGATGATAGTTTGAAGCAACATCCCAATGGCCAAGGCCATTGACAAAACATGAGTTCGACCTCGTTCAAACTACGATGGGATACTCCTTCAACGATAGTTCAAAACAACATCCCAAAGGCCAAGACCATCGACGAAACGTGGGTTCGACCTTGTCCGAACCACGATGGGATCCTACTCCGACGAAAGTACAAAGCAACATCCCAATGGTTAAGGCCATCAAAAAAGTGGGGAATCAACCATACCCAAAAGATAAATCGACTCAACAGCTCGACAGGTATCCGGGATACCATAGAAATTACAAAAGGCACCAACCTATCGACAAAATAAAATCTACATTGCATCAAAATAATTTACACTGATCCTTCCAAAACGGGCTAAAGCATGCCCCCTCCCACAAAAGCCCCAAAGCAAAAGGAAAATACAAACAAAATATTACACATCATCCCCGATAGGGTAAGATTCTTCATACCAAGAGTCTGAAGCAAGACGGGTCGCCTCATCCGAGTTGATATCATCTCCATCAGGAATGTGAGGGTCATACCTGCATGCCTCACGAGTTGCGTGAGCTTCGTTATGCACAGTTTGAAGCTCCACCCCAGTTGCCCTCCCCTCGGTATGGAAAGCCTTATACACATCAAGTCGGGCCTCAGCAAGAACCCACAACTCATATAAGCGACGGGGCACGATCGGATCGACTAAAGCATGTGACGTGGAAGGTTGAGAACGTCAAGTTGCATCCTCCGCTCTCAGCGAGGCCACTTGCCCATTCAATATAGATAACTCTGCCTCTAACTCTTTGACACGCCCTTCAAGCCCCGCAACCTTAAGAATAGAGGCCTCCCTCTGTTCAGTCAACTCCGACCTACAAATACGGAGGGCATCCTCCAAAGACACCGTTTCAGAAATAGTTGTCGCTAGCTTATCAACTCCAACGTCCAGCTCGCCCTTAAGCCCCTCAATCTCCGCCGCCTTCGCACTCAATTTAGCAGTCAAATCGGCTACCCTCGCCTGTAAATCGACATTCTCGGCTGTTGATACCTAATTTTTCCCTATGTATTTTTCATATATACAAAATACTTTCAAAATAATATATGTACACAATTATAAGCATGCCCAAATGTTTTAGTATTTTTTCCAATTTTTAAAAGATTTTTAAAACCAATTTATTGTCCATTTTAGAAGTACAAAATCATTCCCATATTTATACCAAAATATAGTTAAGGTATTTTTTATATATTTTTACAAATTTATTTGGTATTTTTAAAGCTAAATTGCATATAATTACAATTCTAGTCTACTTTAAGATTAATAGCATTTTTATAATCATAAAATTGGTTCCAATATTTTTAAATTAATATTTATGTGTTATTAACTAATCCAGTTCCTTTAATTTATTTTCAAAATCATTTTTTACTATTTTTTGTAAAATAAAAGGGAAAAACTGGCTATGTAAATTTTAGCCTCATTTCGTTTCAATTTTAGCCCCATTACATTTCAATTTTAGCCTCCAATTGACCCAATCTTAACCCCCAATTGGACCAGCCCAATTTCAATTTTTACCCGACCCCCTTAACCCGTTCACTAACCCGCCCGAACTTTCTTTTAACCCAGGCCATTGATCGTTTCGATCAACGGCCACGATCACCCCTTACCATTTTTAATCCACCGACCCTACCCTAATACCCTCATTTCCATCTCTCAGCCACCTTTGAATACTCTCCTCTTTCAAACTCTCTCGAAGGTTCCTTGGAACCCTAGCCTCTCTCATCCTCTCCAACTATAACCTCACTGGAATCCATGGCTTCTCAGGCCATGGATGGCCTGTACTCACCTCCCTCCACTCTCAAACGTCTGGGGTTCGAAGCTTTGAGGTCTGACCTCAGTGGTGTCCATTCAGATCCTCTCAGATCCATGGTTTTGAAGCCTCTCCGGCCTTGCTCCGGCACATCTAAAGCATTTCGAGCCTGGTTCTAACTCATCCGACTCAAGATCGGACTTTTCTTCCAAGTCTTTCTCATTTCTAGGGTTTCTCTAAAACCCTAGCCATTCGAGGTTTTTATCTGGTTGTTTTCTTAAATCTATGCTATATTTGTGCTTTACTGGAGTTTTTAAACGTTTTCCCCAATTTTTTCTTTCAAAATTTGTTTCTCTTCGATTTAGGGTTTCTGAAAATTTTTCGAAATGTTTCTCTTCCTCTTCCTCTTCTTTTCTTTGTGTGTATTTGTCTATGCTATGTTTGTATGTTTTCTTTTCCTACCTAGCAAGTTCTTCTCCTGTATCTTTATGTTTGCCTTATTTGCATGTTCTTCTATTGTGCTCCGTTCTTTCTTCTATTGGTTTCTATATCATGCTTTCACATGTTTATCTTATGTGTTCGTTTACCCCTATGTTCCTTTATTGTATTTTTTACTAAGCTTTTAGGTCTTTAGTTGCCTTCTTCTGAACTTTGATTGAGTTCTTTGTTAAACATGTTTCCTTTACTGTTCTCTTAAGTGCCATACTATCTCGTTTCTCTTCTGAAACTTGTTTAAGTTCCAAGATTTCTTAAAACGTGTTCTTTATGATTCAAATCAGCTTTCTCACTTTGTTGTTTCAAACTTGCTATTACATCTATTTTTTTCTCATAAGTCTCTGAAAAGACCTCTGAGCATGTTTCCGTTATTTGTCTTCTTTTCTTTGTATCTGACTCGAGTTGAAAACCCTAGGGTTTGGGATTTTTGGTGAGTTTCGATCTTGTGTTTGAGACTATGGTTCTATTTTGGAACTCTAGGTTTCTCAGACTCGTTTTGAGTCTTTGTACTGAACTCGAACTTCTTTGACTCTGAACTTTTCTATGCTAGGCTTTTCTAATTAGCATGACAACTCTTTCTTGATTCACATGTCTGTGCACTTTATATATGATGAATTCTTCCTTCAAAAAAGGTTTTGCCAATTTGTGATTGATTCAGAATTCCTTTTAATAAGGATCGATTGATTGTTACTGATTTTTCTTTAATTAAACCTTTCTTCACCTTTTCTGGTTGGATTCATTCATACCAAAACTCAATTTCTAATTTTTACTGACTGTTTATTGATTGCTTTTCCTTATTTCCACAAACCGTGTTGATATCAAACTCTTTCCTTAAATAGTTTCTGTCAATCTGCCCTTATTGTACTACTTTGAAAAATATTTTGATCAAACTCTTTCCTTAATTATCTTGCCCGTTTGAAATCAGAATCCCTTAATTGAAGGAAGACCTTATGTGATTGATTTCGAAACTATTTTCTTACCTTTTCTTACTTGCTTTCTGCACTATAAAGGGCACGACCCTTCTGCACTTTTACACATTTCCAATTCAATACTCTTTAAGACCTTGAGTTCAACACTTACACAACACTTATTGAACACTTTCAATTTCAATACTCCTACATTCTTAATTCAACACTCTACTCTCTTCTGAAATCTTCTGGCTATGTGTTTGCAATTTAGCTTTACTACTGCTCTTCTCTTCTTATTTCCCTGAAACTGGTATGTTCAAATTTAACTTTCGGCTTCTTCCCTATGTGTTTGCTTTACAGTTTCAACAATCTTGTCTACTTTGCTATTTATATTCTACATTGAATATGATGTTCTCTTTGCATTTGTTGCTGTGTGAATTCCCCATACCCTTATTCCCTTCTATGTGTTTGAGTTAAGGTTCAGGCATGGTAGTATCCAAATTGCTGCTCATGTCTGGACCTGATCCTTTAATGGATCCTAACTCCCAACAAATATAGTTAACAAGCTGGTTAGGGGTGTGCCAACACTCCTAATTGCTAGGTATGACTACCAGCCTGTTTTGGCCTTCCCTAAAATTCCCTCTATGCACTTGCACTCTCTCATAGATTCTAAGTTCTGCCCCCTTCCTATGAGCCTTTCTTTGGGACCTTGAGCTCCCTCTGAACTTGGACATTTGAGGGTCGGCTCTTTCACACTGCACTATAATCCAATTATGCAATATATTTGGGTGTAAGCACTGCCCGGAGTCCACTTGAGACTCTTAGGAAACTTTGACACATCCCAAATAAGAGAAAGGCTTTGGAATTTGATCTTTGGAGTTGGTTTACTTCATGCTTCAGACAGAAGTCTGAATCAGGCGATTTTAGCTTTCTGATGTAATTTTTACTTTCTTTTCTTCATTCTGGGCTGTAGTAATTTGTAATAACTCATGGGGGCTTATAGTGAAAAGGGGAGGGGTACGCATGCATGCATAAGGGTAGATATCATGATTATTAGGTCTTTATTTCTGCAAATCATGGCAAGTTCTGCATTTCGGCATCTTTGAAATCCTGTTTTAGGTTCTGCACTTCTACATTTTCATATAGAAATCCTATTTTAGGTTCTGCACTTCTACATTTTCATATAGAAATCCTATCTATAAACTTCTGCATCTTAGAAATCCTACTTATAAGTTCTGTATATATATCATATTAATAGTTTTTGAATTTCTGCATTTCATATAGAGAACATGACTATAAGATTCTGCGTTTTGCCTATCATATAAAAAGCATGTCTATAGTTTAAGTTTAATTCAGACCATAACCAGTATCTGCAAGACATGCTAAACAATCTGTCTTTAAGTGAGGAGGCATGTCTGAGCCTTTTAAATTGTTATGTGTTTCCCATATCTGCCTTATGTGTTTTTGTTTGTCGCTTTAGAATTTTATCCTTTTAAAACATACAAAGCCCAAATCTCCCTTCCCTTTAGGACTAGTAGTCCCCAAATGCTTCCGGGACTGATATGATTGGGGCGGGTACTAGCATGCAATAAGTAAACGAAACCATTCCGCGTTTAATACCTCAACGGGGTGGGAAATGGTAGATATGGATATGATGACCGGTGCGCTAATACCACGTGTAACCCCTCTTCTGAGGAGTGATTACCGGGTATTGCATTGATATGATCCATATTATTTATAAACCTATGAACCCCTTCCCTTTACTTGTTTATTTTATTACTTTCAAAATTTCAAAACTCCTTTTTCTCAAATTTCAGCTTCCTTGTTTCTTCAAACTTTAACTTATTTGCAATCACAATGTGGCAACCCCTAATATTTGAAACCCTTATTTGCTTATTTATTATTTGTACTTAAGTCACAATTGTAGCATGGCTGGGATCCACACTAGTGGATCTTGACGGGTGCCTAACACCTTCCCCTCGAGATAATTTCTAGCCCTTACCCAAACTCTAGTTTTTCTAAACAAATTCTTCCTAGTGTCCTAATGCACTTAATCATTAGGTGGCGACACTTAAAATCAAAAAGCCCAATTACCAAAAGGGAACAAGTTGTCCTCCCAAATGTCATAAACCCGATTTCGCGAGAAAAAGGAGGCGCAACAGCATGGCGACTCTGCTGGGGATTTCTTTAAGGCTTTTACAATTTCATGTTATTTGTGACTTTATGCTTCCTTGAATGTCTTTAATGCCTTTAAGTATTTATTTTGCTCTCCTACTTTGAAAACTGACTTGGCTCTTCGTTTCTTCTCTTTATTTCTCTTAATGCTTTCTTTTACCGCTTTCCTTTAATACTGTTGTAATTTTGAGCAATTATTGTAATTATTACCTTATGAATGTGCAAATACATGACAATTTGTTTAATTATTGTAACTGCATATTCAACATCATATTCCACTCGTGCCAAACAAAATACCATAGCAACGCTTATAATGAGTGGTTGCGCCCTTCCGATATTATTACCCCCTAAATTTGGCAAAGGCGTATTTGCGGTAAAACCAGTCGATCAACGGTGTAGTCGACGGTTCCGTGCCTTTCCCTCTTGAGTTGTCTGCTCAAGGATACCGATCTAATACCCCATAGAAACCTTTACTCTGTTTAATTGTGCATGCATCATGGTCAAACCTAGCCGAGTCGGTTATGTTGTCCGCATAACGACTCTTTAAGATAGCCTTGTCCAAAGTCCACTGGGTTTCCTTGGAACCCAAACGGAAATTACCACGTTCTATGCATTTATTTGGAGAACTAAATGTAGCTTATGCTAATTATTGGTATTTAATAGTCAAGTCTAGTGGGGGTAAGGGCCTAACCCTTTTGTCTTGCAGAAACATGAGGCATAAGGTCCCTAACTTCGGTATGGTTAGCACTCTCTCACTCTTACTGGACTAGTGGAGGAGTCTTCTATCAAATGACCAAATCAATGAGTGGAAAGAGAAGGCCGCCAAAGCTAGCGAAAAGTTGGAATATCTGGAGTATAGTCTGCTGGAATTGGAAGGGAAAGTGAGGAAGAGAGTCACCGACTGCCAGAACGCTGAAGGAAACGAAGGAGAACACATGGCAAAGGCATTTCTACTAGTGAACCTACGCGAGTTGGAGGATTTGATTAACGAGAGCATTCAACCTGAGGAAGGTCCTTCTGGGACCAAATAGATAGGAGTTTTCTTTTACTTTATAAAATGTAATAAGGCCAATGGCCACTAGTGACATTTTATTCCTTGCTATTTAGTGTCGCTTTAGAATTCGTCTACTTTTTATCAATAAAATGAGGCATTTAGCATTCCAAGTTCTCCAAATCAATTTGTTGCTAGGCCTACCTCGGGCACAACGAGGCTACCAAATTAGGACACGGTTTATATTCTCGCACTATGTGTTTAAATATCGCAACATCTTTTCCTTATAATCTGCACTAACTTGCTACCTTTTTGTTTTTACTTTTGTTTTATTCTCCTCCCCAAAGGTTAGTTCGTGCACTCTGGCATCGTCGTCATACTCCACAAGATCCAAAGGACCTCCACCCACTCCTCCTCCTAGTCCCGTCAGAAACAGGAACAAGGGAAAAATGGAAGATTTGAGCAACATTAGAAAGGAAAACTCGGTTGAACGGGTAGAAATCATTCAGGGTACTCATGTCTCCAAAGAAGGTGAATCCCAACTCGAGCAGAAACTGTTGAAATTTCAGGAGGAACTTGATCAAGTCCAGAATTTGGCAAGCTTGTCGTTTTCCCTTACCACCCCAGATGTCAACTTTCCTAACACTCAAAACCCCACACCTCCACAAAATATCCTGAAACCAAAAAACCCTCCCGCTCTCCATCACAACTGTAACACTTCCAACATCACCCCGCTACTCATCCCTGAACCACTGAACTCCGCAAATGATCATCTCTACACTAACCATAACACCCCCATCTATGTGGAAACCATACAACACTCCATTCCACCCGTCTCAAGAACACATGAGTCCGATGACAAAGACTCCCTTATCAGGAACCTGGCCGCAGAACTCATGAAGTTGACTAGCCGAGTTCAGGGTGATGAAGGAAGCAAGGGAATTGAGGGATTGAACTACAAAGACCTCTGCATACAACCAGATGTCGAACTGCCCAAGGGGTACAAACCTCCTAAGTTCGAAATGTTTGATGGTACAGGGGATCTTAGAGTCCATTTAAGGACATACTGCGACAAGCTGGTCGGAGTAGGGAAGGACGAAAAGATTCGCATGAAGCTTTTTATAAGAAGTCTGAAAGGAGATGCTCTGTCTTGGTACATTAGCCAAGACCTGAAGAAGTGGTCGAATTGGGTAAGTATGGCATCCGATTTCATGGATAGGTTCACGTTCAACGCAGAGAATGCGCCAGATGTATTCTACATCCAGAACCTAAAGAAGAAACATACGGAGACTTTCCGCGAGTATGCCACTCGTTGGAGATCAGAAGCTGCTAAGGTCAAACCGGCTTTAGAAGAAGAACAAATGAACAGGTTTTTCGTCCGAGCTCAAGACCCACAGTACTATGAAAGGTTGATGCTGATTGAATGCCAGAAATTTTCCGACATCATCAAGCTGGGGGAGAGGATAGAGGAAGGTATCAAAAGTGGCATGGTCACAAACCTTGAAGCTTTGCAGGCTACCAACAAGGCTCTACAGTCTGGTGGCACGTCCAAGAAAAGGGACGTGAGCGCCATGATGGTTGCACAGAGAACCAAATCCCCTATCAAATACCAAGCCTACCCGATGCCTCCACTCACATATCAACCTACCCCAAATTACCAAGCACTCTCGCCCTCTTACCAAACTCCACCACCTACTTACCAATCACCTCCACCACCCACATATCAACCTACTTCACCCAGATACTCCCAACCCGCACACGTCTACCTAGCTTACAACATCCAACAAGCCCACTATCAATCATCTCCCCCTCGCCAAAACTTTCCTAGACCCCGACACCGTAGACCTTCCAAACAGTATACCGCCATTGCCGAACCAATTGACCAGCTGTATGAAAGGCTCAAAGCTGTTGGTTATGTCACCTCTATCCTTGCCATAACCCCCGAAAACCCCTCCCAATGGGTCAACCCAAATAAAACGTGTGCATACCATTCAAGCATGAAAGGGTATACCATTGATAAGTGCCGCTCTCTAAAGGATAAGATCCAAGCTTTGATTGACAACAAGATTATCGTGGCAAAAGATCCTGCTTCGAACATCCATAGTAACCCTCTACCAGACTACAAGGGTGGAGGCGTTCACATGATTGAGATAGAGGATGATTGGGACCCCAAAGGATCGATCGGATTAATCGCAGAAGGTGACGAGCCAAAGAAATCAATAGTCACCCTTAACCTGATTGTGGTCCAGATTCAGCCTTCTGGGGAAGCCGAGGTGAATATGTCTGTACCACTTGAGTTTGAAGCACCACTCCCTGCAAAGACGCCAACACCAATCGAGGTCGAGTTTGGGTCCCCAAAGGCACCTACGCCATTTGAGGTTGCTGTGTTACCTTCTAAAGCAAGGGTTCCTATTCCAGTAGCAATGACAGTCATAACACCATTCTACACAAAGGCCATACCATGGGATTACATAGCCGAGGCAAGAAGGAAAGGGAAAACCAAGTTCGGAGAAGCAGTTGTGGCATAGGGTATGACAATGACCAGCAGGGTTTATACTCTAGAACACTTGGATAAGTCGAGTAAGCAGGCATCTGGACGGCCAGCCATCACTGAAGCTAGGCCCGACGACCTCTGTAGGAAGATACAGGCCAAAGAGTATTCAGTCATTAATCAGTTGAACAAAACGCCATCCCAGATCTCTATCTTAGCTCTGCTGCAAAGCTCTGACGCACATATAAATGCCTTATTGAAGGTGCTGAGTGAGGCGTATGTACCAAGCAACATCACCGGAGGAGAAATGGAAAATATGGTGGAACGGGTATTGGAAAGTCACAAAATCACTTTTCATGAAGATGAGTTGCCACCAGAAGGGCTGAGCCACAACAAGGCGTTACACATCACCGTGCAATGCGAGGATTATTTTATCACCAGGGTCCTGATCGATGGAGGGTCCAGCCTTAACATTTGTCTGCTGGTAACACTCAGAACATTAGGGAAAAGGCTGCATGAGATCAAAGACAGGGCCATTAATATTAAAACCTTCGACGGTTCCCAAAGGTCCACTATTGGGGAAATAAGCCTGTGTTTACAGATGGGACCTACTTGGTTTGATGTCGACCTTCAAGTAATAGACGTGCTGACATCTTACAACTTGCTCTTGGGACGACCATGGATTCATACCACTGGAGTTGTAGCATCAACACTACATCAGGCAGTGAAATTTGAGTGGAATCACCAAGAGGTGATCATCCACGGTGACGGTAGCAAACCCATATACAGTCGCCAGACCATCCTAGTGATCGGAGGAAGAAGGAAGATAGACGGAGAAACCTATCACCACATCGAGCAAGTCAATGCCGTTGACAAGGATAAATGATGGGACAACCAAATCGAAAGCATATTGAACTGGTGTGGATATGAGCCAGGCAAGGGACTTGGCAAGAACCTCCAAGGAATCGTTAAGCCTGTCAAGCTGAAGAAACATGGTACCACCTTCGGTATGGGATACGAGTACACCTGGAAAGAGTTCAATGAATGGTTGCCGCCATAGCGCAGGCCTTATTATCCACTAGAGCATCCGATACCTCGCTTGGACCAGATTTTACAGTCAGCTGATGTTATATATGGGTCAAAAGAAGAAGAAGCACTGGCAGCGATGAGGGATTTGTTTTTGGAAGAGGATGACATGGATTGCTGTGTCATTTTTGAGGAGGAGGGGGAGGAAGGCCCTTCCATACAAGCCTTGAGCCGAGGACCACGCCTCAACAATTGATCCATCAGAACCACCAGAGCTCGGAAAGCCTCGGGGTAGCAAGGCTGAACAAGCATCATGCACTATTTTTCATTTTTACTAGTTGACTTTCCTTTTGCCTTTTAATTTCGCAATAAGATCTTTAATGTTCAAAACAGTTATGGAATTTTTCAAAGCATTTCGATTTTTTCTTATGAATCTTACTCTCATTACTTTCTCTCAGTATTACTCTTACTTATCTTGATGAACCAACGACTGTGACATGTAACGAGACAATGCGACAAACGGACTCAGAGGAAGAAGATATACCAGAAGAGGTTGTTAAAAAGGTTGAGAATTTTGAGAACAGACCTAAGTCCAACCTGGACGAGACCGAAATTGTTAACCTGGGAGATGCAGTAAATGTCAAAGAAACTCGGATCAGCGTTCATTTGTCACCGGCAGAAAAGGAAGAATACATAGAATTTCTGAAGGAATATGAGGACATATTCGCTTGGTCGTATGACGACATGACTGGTTTGAGTACATCTATTGTGGCGCACAAGCTGCCAACTGATCCGACATTCCCACCGGTGAAGCAGAAGCTCAGGAAGTTCAAGCCTGACATGAGTTTGAAAATCAAGGAAGAAGTCACCAAGCAAGTCAAAGCTAAGGTTCTTAGAGTAGTAGAGTATCCAACATGGTTAGCCAACATCGTGCCAGTACTAAAGAAGGACGGGAAGTTCAGAGTTTGTGTCGACTACCGGGACCTCAACCAGGATAGTCCCAAAGACGACTTCCCCCTGCCAAACATACACATTCTAATTGACAATTGCGCTAAGCACGAGCTGCAGTCATTTGTTGATTGTTTTGCTGGGTATCATTAGATCTGGATGGATGAAGAAGATACTGATAGTGTATCCATTACCTGATAAAATGATCTTTTCCGGTAAAAAAAATGATCTTTCCCTTGTGTTCGGCTATAGCGGAAACCCCCAAATCTAGAGCTTATGGTCTTAAGTTCCAACCCAGTTCCAACAATGCACTTCTCGGCACATCATCGGTAGGGGAAAGCGGAACTGCTTGACGCTGTATACTAAATACAACAAGCCCGATTCGCATCATTATGCTCAATAAAAGGAATGAGGGAAGCTAAAATAAAAAATATTGGAAGGAAGGGAAAATTGGAAGATGAATCTTTTCCCCGGAGCTGGAACAACTTGTTCTTCCTGACCCGATTCAACGCCAAAAAATTTCTTGTCCCTACCATAAAGTATTCATATTTCCTGAAGAAAGCATCTGTTCCTTGATCTCTAAGATATTTCATAAAACTCTGTATGGATCCTCAATCACCAATCCTTGCATGAATATGGGTTGTGCTCGAGAGGCTATGAATCGATTGGACCTGCCAATCGAATGAATCGTAACACTCGTAATGATCGACTTTACGAAGATTCCATTGGATTCCAGAAGCTCGTAGCATTGGTCCGGCACAATTCCCAAACTTAAAAAGCTGGGGGCGTGCCCGCCGGTCCCTGACCTGCCTCCGATTACTGAAAGTGAATTCGTTTTCTATTATCCTAAGCCAGCCTATCATTCATTGGTTAGGGTTAGGGAAAAAAGCTAGCTGGAAGTAATCTCTTCTTCTCAGTGAAAGTTAAAGGCCCTGGTATAGTAGGAGTGTGGTGCGTGCTCTCTTTATTCTGTAGATGTGCTCCTGGGAAGGGAAGCCAGAATAATGGCCTTCATTACGCCGTGGGGAATGGATGTCATCGGACCTATGGAGCCCACCACATCAAACGAGCATAGGTTCATTCTAGTGGCAATTGATTATTTCACCAAATGGGTTGAAGCAACATCATACAAAGTAGTGACTAAGAAAGTTGTGGAAGACTTTGTCCGCGACCGCATCATGTGTCGGTTCGGAATTCTAGAGTCAATCATTACTAATAATGGCTCTAACCTCAACAGTGATTTGATGAAATCCACATGTGAAACCTTCAAAATCAAACACAAGAATTCTACAACTTACAGACCTCAGATGAACGGAGCCGTAGAAGCTGCCAACAAGAATATCAAGAAGATATTAAGGAAAATGATAGAGAAGCATAAGCAGTGGCATGAGAAGCTCTCATTTTCTTTATTGGGATACCGCACCACAGTCCGCACATCAACTGGGGCAACTCCCTACATGTTGGTATATGGTACAGAAGTAGTCATACCCGCTGAGGTAGAAATTCCTTCCTTAAGGATCATACAGGAAGCAGATCTCGACGATGCAGAATGGATGAAGAGTCGTTACGAGCAACTAGCTCTTATAGACAGAAAGAGAATGAATGCATTTTGCCACGGTCAGCTCTATCAAAACAGAATGTCCAAAGCCTTCAACAAAAGAGTCAAACCGAGACAATTCACACCGGGGTAGCTGGTGTTAAAGAAAATTTTTCCGCATCAAGAGGAAGCCAAAGGGAAATTCTCTCCCAACTGGCAAGGTCCGTACATGATTCACCGGGTTCTGACAGGAGGACCCCTCATACTTGCAGAAATGGACGGAGAATTTTTGGCCAAAGCCGATCAATTCAGACGCAGTCAAGCGATACTATGTGTAACCTCTATGCTTTCTTTTATGATGTAATTTGAACTACGCCTGACCTGATTCCCATTTAAGAGGGGATACATAGGCAGCCTATGGGTTCGGTCACAATTCAATAAAATTTCCATTTCCCCCGCTGTTGGAAACTGGGGCAGAATTTTGAGGAGGACTCTCAAAATTCCGAAGTCGATTCTAGCCATTTATCATTAACAGCCATCAGGAGCAGCAGCCCAGTAAACTGGGGCAGAATTTTGAGAAGGACCCTCAAAATTCCGGAGCAAGCGAAGATGCAATGTCTTGAACCACGTCGCAGTCGTCGGTTCATCTAAAAATATTATTCCTTATTATGAACTAATTTTATGCTTTTACTAAATCATGCATGTTCATTACTAAAATTGCCTTGTTTAGCAATGCTACCCCAATGATACGTACAATATCACCAAATCAAAGCCGAGCAGGTCAAGCAAAGCCAGCGGGGATACGAACTACTTTTTCCCCCTCTACAAACTCACGATTTTTCTTTGGATACAGGCACTTGAGTTGCTAAATCATCAAATGTACTATACGCTCACTCACAATGTTCAGGAATACAACTCTCAGAACCGTTGCACTTGCTTGCAACTGCTATCCGTACAACAGTGTCCCCAGCAGGCATAATATCCCCAGCAATCACGATACCACAATTCGCTATCAGCTAAGAAAATTCTATTTCCATTTGCCATTTTTACTTCCTGCATAAGACTACCATTCTGCCTTCGAAGGTTAGGCTCTACCTCCATCTGCATTCTCTACATTGCATAAGGCTACCATTCTACCTTCTGAGGTTAAGCTCTACCTCCATCTACATTCTCTACATTGTATAAGGCTACCATTCTGCCTTCTGAGGTTAAGCTCTACCTCCATCAGCATTTCGGTGTATTGCATAAGGCTACCATTCTGCCTTCCGAGACTAAGCTCTGCCTCCATCTGCATTTCCTGCATTGCATAAGGCTACCATTCTGCCTTCCAAGGTTAAGCTCTACCTCCATCTGCATTTCACTGCATTGATTAAGGCTACCATTCTGCCTTCCGAGACTAAGCTCTGTCTCTATCTGCATTTCCTGCATTGCATAAGGCTACCATTCTGCCTTCCGAGACTAAGCTTTGTCTCCATCTGCATTTCTTGCATTGCATAAGGCTACCATCCTGCCTTCCGGGACTAAGCTCTGTCTCCACCTGCATTTCTTGCATTGCATAAGGCTACTATTCTGCCTTCCGTGACTAAACTCTGTCTCCACCTACATTTCTTACATTGTATAAGGCTACCACTCTGCCTTTCAAGACTAATCCATGTCTCCACTTGCATGGCTGAAATATGGCCACTTTATTTATGCCTCGTGTGGCTGAAATATCGCCACTTTATTTATGTCTCGCATGGCTGAAATATCGCCATCTTCATCTACATCTTGCACGGCTGAAATATCGCCACTATTATTTTTCTTGCATGGCTAAAATATCGCCACTTTCTATTTACATCTTGCATCGGCTGAAATACCGCCACCTCGTTTAAATTTTTGCATGGCTGAAATATCGCCACTTTTTATTTACATCTTGCATCGGCTGAAATATCGCCACCTCATTTACATTTTTGCATTGGCTGAAAGATCTCCTCCTTCTTCATCTCATGGGCTGAAAGATCGCCAAATTTTCCGAAGGCATCATTGTTCGGAGGCACCATTTTCATAGCCCGATAATGCCATGCCATGGCCTGAGGACCATATTTTATCTTTTGCATATCATTATTCAAAGGCATCATAGCTCGGAGGCATCATCCTCATAGCCTGAGAGCATCATTTCATGGCCTACGAATCCTATATTATACGCTTCATGGCCTAGGACGTCATGGTCTGAGGACGTCATCTTAACCATCTAAAGACAGCATTCATGATCTAACGGGAACTTGCATCACGTTTAAAATTATGCACAATATATGTTCATATTGCTCATTTGCAGGTAAACCGGCTAGCAACGGTCGTCTCAGTAGGAGCAATCCCGCTCCAATTTCCGCAGCCTTACTAGACTATAACCATCCACCCCAACCCGAATATCTCATCCGTTCTTGAAATAATCTCCGTCAGCATATTCCGCCGATGGATCCTGAACTACATACGGCCTAATTCCTGTAAGATCAGGGATATGTAGGCAGCTCAGGAACCAAAGCACGGTCAAATTCTTCAAGTCGTTTCGTTCGGTCAAAATTGGCCATCATATCTTTACCCGACAACTCTTTCATCCTTCCCAAGTAAAGAGGGACAGCTGTTGATACCAAATTTTTCCCTGTATATTTTTCATATATACAAAATACTTTCAAAATAACATATGTACGCATATATAAGCATGCCCAAATGTTTTAGTATTTTCCCCAATTTTTAAAAGATTTTTAAACCCAATTTATTGTCCATTTTAGTAGTACAAAATCAATAATTACTCACAAATCATCAATTTTGGTGAATAATTTATTTTATTCCCATATTTATACCAAAATATAGTTATGGTATTTTTTATATATTTTTATAAATTTGTTTGGTATTTTTAAAGTTAAATTGCATATAATTGCAATTCTAGCCTACTTTAAGATTTAATAGCATTTTTATAATCATAAAATTGGTTCCAGTATTTTTAAATTAATATTTATGTGTTATTAACTAATCCAGTGCTTTTAATTTGTTTCCAAAATCATATTTTACTATTGTTTGTAAAATAAAAGGGAAAACCTGGCTATGTAAATTTTAGCCTCATTTAGTTTCAATTTTAGCCCCATTTCGTTTCAATTTATCCTCCAATTGACCCAATCTTAACCCCCAATTGGACCAGCCCAATTTCAATTTTAACCCGACCCCCTTAACCCGTTCACTAACCAGCCCGACCTTTCTTTTAATCTAGGGCGTTGATCGTTTCGATCAACGGCCACGATCACCCCTTACCATTTTTAATCCACCGACCCTACCCTAATCCCCTCATCCATCTCTCATCCGCCTTTGAATACTCTCCTCTCTCAAACTCTCTCGAAGGTTCCTTGGAACCCTAGCCTCTCTCATCCTCTCCAACCATAACCTCATTGGAATCCATGGCTTCTCAGGCCATGGATGGCCTGTACTCACCTCCCTCCACTCTCAAACGTCTGGGGTTCGAAGCTTTGAGGTTTGAACTCAGTGGTGTCCGTGCAGATCATCTCAGATCCATGGTTTTGAAGCTTCTCCGACCTTGCTCCGGCACATCTAAAGCATTTCAAACCTAGTTCTAACTCATCCGACTCAAGATCGGACTTTTCTTCCAAGACTTTCTCATTTCTAGGGTTTCAGAGGTTTTTATCTAGTTGTTTTCTTAAGTCTATGCTATATCTGTGCTCTACTAGAGTTTTAAAACGTTTTCCCCAATTTTTTCTTTCAAAATTTTTTTCTCTTTGAGTTAGGGTTTCTGAAAAATTTTCGAAATGTTTCTCCGACTCTTCCTTTTCTTTTCTTTGTGTGTATCTGTCTATGCTATGTTTGTATGTTTTCTTTTCCTACCTAGCATGTTCTTCTCCTGTATCTTTATGTTTGCCTTATTTGCATGTTCTTCTATTGTGCTCCGTTCTTTCTTCTACTGGTTTCTATATCATGCTTTCACATGTTTATCTTATGTGTTCGTTTACCCCTATGTTCCTTTACTGTATTTTCTACTAAGCTTTTAGGTCTTTAGTTGCATTCTTCTGGACTTTGTTTGAGTTCTTTGTTAAACATGTTTCCTCTACTGTTCTCTTTAGTGCTATACTATCTCGTTTCTCTTCTGAAACTTGTTTAAGTTCCAAGATTTCTTAAAACGTGTTCTTTATGCTTCAAATCAGCTATCTCACTTTGTTGTTTCAAACTTGTTATTACATCTATTTTTTTCTCATAAGTCTCTGAAAAGACCTCTGAGCCTGTTTCTGTTATTTGTCTTCTTTTCTCTGTATCTGACTCGAGTTGAAAACCCTAGGGTTTGGGGTTTTTGGTGAGTTTCGATCTTGTGTTTGAGACTACGGTTCTATTTTCGAACTCTAGATTTCTCAGACTCGTTTTGAGTCTTTGTACTGAACTCGAACTTCTTTGTCTCTGAAATTTTCTATGCTAGGCTTTTCTAATTAGCATGACAACTCTTTCTTGATTCACATGTCTGTGCACTTTATATATGATGAATTCTTCCTTCAAAAAAGGTTATGCCAATTTGTGATTGATTCAGAATTCCTTTTAATAAGGATCGATTGATTGTTACTGATTTTTCTTTAATTAAACGTTTTTTCACCTTTTCTGGTTGGATTCATTCATACCAAAACTCAATTTCTGATTTTTACTGACTATTGATTGATTGTCTTTCCTTATTTCCACAAACCGTGTTGATATCAAACTCTTTCCTTAAATAGTTTCTGTGAATCTGCCCTTCTTGTACTACTTTGGAAAATATTTTGATCAAACTCTTTTCTTAATTATCTTGCTCGTTTGAAATCAGAATCCCTTAAATGAAGGGAGACTTTATGTGATTGATTTCGAAACTATTTTCTTACCTTCTCTTACTTGCTTTCTGCACTATAAAGGACACGACCCTTCTGCACTTTTACACATTTCCAATTCAATACTCTTTAACACCTTGAGTTCAACACTTACACAACACTTATTCAACACTTTCAATTTCAATACTCCTACATTCTCAATTCAATACTCTACTCTCTTCTGAAATCTTCTGGCTGTGTGTTTGTAGTTTGGCTTTACTACTGCCCTTCTCTTCTTATTTCCCTGAAACTGGTATGTACTAATTTAACTTTCGGCTTCATCCCTATGTGTTTGCTTTACAGTTTCAACAATCTTGTCTACTTTGTTGTTTATGTTCTGTATTGAATATGTTGTTCTCTTTGCATTTGTTGCTGTGTGAATTCCCCATACCCTTATTCCCTTTTATGTATTTGAGTTAAGGTTTAGGCATGGCAGTATCCAAATTGCTGCTCATGTCTGGACCTGATCCTTTAATGGATCCTGACTCCCAAACAATGTGGCTAACAGGCTGGTTAGGGGTGTGCCAGCTCTCCTGATTGCTGGGTATGACCACCGGCCTTCTTGGCCTTCCCCAAAATCCCCTCTATGCACTTGCACTCTCTCTTAGATTCTAAGTTCTGCCCCCTTCCTATAAGCCTTGCTTTGGGACCTTGAGCTCCCTCTGAACTTGGACATTTGAGGGCCGGCCCTTCCACACTGCACTATAATCCAATTTTGCAATATATTTGGGTGTAAGCACTGCCCGGAGTCCACTTGAGACTCTTAGGGAACTCTGACATATCCCAAATAGGAGAAAGGCTTTGGAATTTGATCTTTGGAGTTGGTTTACTTCATGCTTCAGATAGAAGTCTGAATCAGGCTCTCCTTGGTTTGGATTTTAGCTTTCTGATGTAATTTTTACTTTCTTTTCTTCATTCTGGGCTGTAATAATTTGTAATAACTCGTGGGCACTTATAGTGAAAAGGGGATGGGTACTCATGTATGCATAAGGGTAGATATCATGCTCATTAGGTCTTCATTTCTGCAAATCATGGCAAGTTCTGCATTTCGACATCTTTGAAATCCTGGCAAGTTCTGCATTTCGGCATCTTTGAAATCCTGTTTTAGGTTCTGCACTTCTACATTTTCATATAGAAATCCTGTCTATAAACTTCTGCACTTTTGCATCTTAGAAATCCTGCCTATAAGTTCTGCATATATATCATATCAATAGCTTTTGCATTTCTGCATCTCATATAGAGAACATGACTATAGGATTCTGCATTTTGCCTATCATATAGAAAGCATGTCTATAGGGTTTCTGAATACTGCATACGTATCCATCACTAGGCAAATGATATATAGGCTTAAATAATTAAAATTAGCGTTTTAGATGCCATGCCTATAGGATTTCTGTATTTTCGTAAAGGTTAAAATCAGCGACACTTAGAAAGCATGCATATAGGAATAAACAACTAATCTGAATCCCTCAACTTGCTTATAAGTTTAAAATCAGTAATAGCATTACCTAAACGCTTGCAGAACTTATGTTCCTACTGTTAATAAATCTGTTTCTAAAATCAGTATCTTTCTCTCGTATTTAGATATCATGCCTATAGGTTTCACCTAAGCAAGCTATAAGGTAAATTAGCTAATTGAATCAGACTCTATTAATTCCAACTAGCAGGAAGGTCTGATTCCGGTTTCTTATCTGAAATGTGTAATAGACCAGTCTGCCTCCTTAACGTTTAAGTTCAATTTATACCATAACTAGTATCTGCAAGACATGCTAAACAATTTGTCTTTAAGTGAGGAGGCATGTCTGAGCCTTTTAAATTGTTATGTGTTTCCCATATCTGCCTTATGTGTTTTTGTTTGTCGCTTTAGAATTTTATCCTTCTAAACCATATAAAGCCCAAATCTCCCTTCCCTTTAGGACTAGTAGTCCCAAATGCCTCCGGAACTGATAAGATTGGGGCGGGTACTAGCATGCAATAAGTAAACGAAACCATTCCGCGTTTAATACCTCAACGGGGTGGGAAAGGGTAGATATGGATATGATGACCGGTGCCCTAATACCACATGTAACCCCTCTTCCGAGGAGTAATTACCGGGTATTGCATTAATGTGATCCATATTATTTATAAACCTAGGACCCCCTTCCCTTTACTTGTTTATTTTATTACTTTCAAAATTTCAAAACTCCTTTTTCTCAAATTTTAGCTTCCTTGTTTCTTCAAACTTTAACTTATTTGCAATCACAATGTGACAACCCCTCATATTTGAAACCCTTATTTGCTTATTTATTGTTTGTACTTAAGTCACAATTGTAGCATGGCCGAGAACCACACTAGTGGATCTTGAGGGGTGCCTAACACCTTCCCTCGAGATAATTTCTAGCCCTTACCCAAACTCTGTTTTTTCTAAACAAATTCTTCCTAGTGTCCTAATGCACTTAATCATTAGGTGGCGACTCTTAAAATCAAAAAACCCAATTGCCAAAAGGGAACGAGTTATCCTCCCAAATGTCATAAACCCGATTTCACTAGATAAAAGGGGCGCAACATCAGCCATCATCCCCTGCTCAACTCAAGCTCGTCCTCTTTTGCCCTAAGGGAGGCCTCAAGTTCACTATTGCAGGCGACAACCTTCATGAGCTCATCATTCCTCTCCTTTAACTCTTCGACCTTGCCCTCTAGTTTGTTCTCCCTCTGTTTGAGCCCTTCGTAAAACAACTAAAATTCAGGGTCTTGAGTATAAATGTCGGCCATCGCTCGGTGCTTAGCCTGATACCGTTGATATTTGGATGACATCTTCCCATATACGGCCGTCCTCCTCCTCTCCCGACACTCGCGTTCGGTCTCCATGATGAATTGGACAACATATTCCCAATTCCACGTCACTCATTGCCCTGAGCATCTCATTTTCAGGGGCAGCACATAGAGGAGCTAAAACAGATACCACTTGCTCACAGTTCGACAGTAAGTTATAATCCTCAGAGATGACTATGTGACGATCAGACCCCTCCGCTCTGACCTCCACGTGAGTATGGCAACATACGAACTCGTTGACCTCCTACTGGTCGACATCTAAGCCTGAGACTTCACCCTCGATGCAACGACCTCCAACGTTGGACGATGCGCCGCCCTCGGCAGAGCGTATAGAGCCGGCTCCCAGACAAACCCCCTCTATGTGAGGAGATCTCCTCGATAATATGGCATCGGCCATGAATGTGGGCACAGGTGCCGTCTGCGATGCCCTACTTCTATCAGCGTCGACAGCCACACCCTTCCCGAGCTCAATTCTCCTCTTTTTTTCTCGATAACGGCTCATCCCCATTGGAGGCTTCATCCAAAAGGTTGGGGGCCAGCATCGAAGAAGCCTTCTCCCTCACGACCACGACCCAAGAGGGGCCTTCTAATTGAACGGGTTGAGGACGACCCTCCCGAATAGATTCACTCAAAATAAATTACGTGTCCGTGGCGGCAACGGTCTGTCGAAATGCGGGAACTGGCGCACTTCGCCTGGAAGCTCCTCGACCTACCATCACGAAGTAGTCGAATTAATGGACGGCGATATATAACCAATGAAAGGGTAAAGGTAAAACACTCACCAGTTGGAACTTTAGGGCCGTAACGCTTTACGAAGGAAGGCCAGTCACGGGTTTCCACCGCATGGGATAACAAACGGGCTACCCAATCCCTTATGCCCACAATAGGGCAGGGCGGACGTCCCATAGCTGCAAATGAGAAGCAAACAGACTTTATAACGAATACAGACGAAGGAAGAATAAAATGAGTGGTGATACTTACAAGTCTCATTCCATTGCTCCGGGAACCTGGTAGAGTCGGAGACAATGTGTTCGATTTTGACGAAGAAGTACTTGTGCCAAAACTTGCGACTTGCTCGGTTGTCTGTCCCGACCACCAACCCTTTCGTTCCACGGTGCCTAAAATGCACCATGGTACCTTTATGGAAGCTAGGTGAGAACAGGTGCAAAAGGTGGTGGATAGAAATATTACATTTCGCCAACTCCGTATATTTGGTCAACAGTAGGAGCACCTTAAGAGTATACGGCGAGAGTTGTGCCGGGCAAACATGGTAAAACCTACAGAACTCTTCTGCTAAGGGGAAAAGAGGAAAAGTGTAGCCAATCATGAAAGGGTACTCATAGAAAGCGCAGTACCCAGGCCTATGGACATCTACAAAATCTCCCCCCGTCGGAATCATGTCAACATGAGCAGGGATGCTATATTTTATACGAAGAGCATCAAGGTGATCCTGTTATGTCTCAGAAAGAACGGGGGCAGGAGTAGGAGGGGGGTCTTTGAGGAAGTCACTTTGAGACATGGGGTGTCTCGGAAATAATTCCTCCACTGTAGGGGGACTGTCACCCTCTTCTACCACCGTATCTTCACCGCCTAAAGGGGCGCCGTGGACAATGGGGTGGCCTCAGAAGCCCCTTCATGAGAACGATGATACCTTGGCATGATGTATTTCAAAGAGGTATCAATACAAAAGAAGAAGGAGGAAGTAGCTGCGAATGAAGAACGTAAGAAGAAGAAGCAGGAAGGTATGAGAGCAAGCTCAGAGGAATAAGGGAGGTTATCAGGAGTGAAATGGCCAAGAACTTTCAAAAAAACAAAACCTTCACCTATTTATAGGGTTGGGTGGCGCCAGAACCGAAGCTGAGGGTCACAGAGTAGTTCTGGAATCGAAGCATCAAGCCATCAACTCCTGCCTTGAAAACATGTTTAATGATGACGCACGTGAAGATGACATCATTTCCCGGTAAAATGTATTACCCGGTGTCTTGCTAAGTACGCTGACCATCCTTTATTGGCCGCATCGTAAAGTCTCAACGATTTAAATTTCTCCATAGGAACGCACGATGTCCGCTCATTGTGGACGCACCCAGTTGCGACCCTCACAAGCGGAGGGACTAATTGTATAGGTCCAAATTTGACCAACCACGACCGAAGATGAGTACGACGATTTCCTGAGGGAGACGACCTTAAGACAAACAAGAGACTGGACGACCCTTGTAATAATGTAGGCCCATTAGGGGACATTAGGAATATTCCTTCGAATATTCCTTGTAGTTTGTCTTTTACTGCTTAGAAGAGTCTCGCTCTTTATATATAGAGAGGACAAGAACCTTTTAAAAGGGAGGATTCCGAATGTTGGCTACATTACTATTTATGAATGAGAAGATATCTAAAAGGTTTGGAGAAAACTAGATCGTAAAAGAAGTCTATCTATCATTCTTTCTAGAGATTATTATTCTCAGCTAAGATTTACCCCTTCATCTTTGATTGATTTGTTAAAAAACGTTTCAATATCTTTTGAGTCAAACAAGTTTAACTTTTAATATTTTAGCATTGAACCCATTGTATTTTTAAATTTATGGGTCTTATCTATTATTTTTACAATTTTAATGAATCTTTTACGCATAAATTTTTAAGGTTTAATTGACACAGTCCATCTTCCCCTGCCTAAGATGCATTAGTTACGTAGCTTATGGCCTTAGAGAGCTTACAAGTAGTTAAGTAATCTTAGGACAACCCGGTACACAAAGTATCCTGCATTCACATAGGGCTTAAGAAATGGTTGCACCTCAAAGGGTGTAATGGGGACAGTCTAACCTAATGTAATTATTAGTAGTTATTTCCACGTCTCAAATCCATAACCTATATGTCATACAGAAATAATTCTACCATGTTGCTCCAGGGCTCCTCTTCGAATTGTTAAGTAATCCGCAGGCAAATAACACACAACTTTAATTATCCATATGGGAAGAAGAATTTAAGCTTCTACATGTAGTTTCCTTGCTAATATTGATACTCATGATCATCATTTGTCCATTTCGTTATAATTTTTATTCCTTTGTGAAGCCCATCATCGTGTCTTCTCGGACGATACGACGACAAACACCTCAAATAAAAATACTACTACTACTACGAACTCACCTGCTTTATACCCGTGACACGCAAACAATCATTGTCAATTTTGTAGTAATATTTTTTTGGAAATTTGTAGATTGAGCAACAACATATTTTACAATATAATTCCTATACTTTCAAAAGTGTATGAAATTAATCTTCGAAATTAATTGACCAACTTATAAGTTATGAGATACATTTGGTCTTTCTATAATTTACATGCCTATAAGTGAACTAACCTGTATACGGCCATAATCGGGCTCGTATATTGAAAAATAGATCGGGATTAGAACGTGAACAGTTGAAGATCGACCTTGATTCCATCGAAATATGACACGAGGTTAGAATGTTCATCTTCAGGGACATCGAGTCTGTGACCTCGGAATCAACCCTGACACCGAAAGAGCTCGAGGAAACCTTGTCAAACCGGATAACAGAAGGCCAAAATATCCATAACCGGCCAGGTATCACGGCGAAAATCTCGGCATGTACCGGCTAACTAGCAAATTATGGAATTTTCTAACTTTTATAGAATTGTACCTAAAATAGGATTCCCCTACTATATAAAGGGGATCTGATTATTTATAAAACACATTGTAACAATCATTCAGAAGCAATATACTGTTATTTATCTTTAAGGTCATATGCAACTGTGATCGAAGTGCATCTTGTTCATGGAGGACCCTCCTCCCAAGGTTGTTACTGTCTAATTTGTGTGGTTTGAATTTATTTCATCATACTTTATTCTAATTGCAATTTAATTTATCGCCTTGTGTCAATTTAATCCACGTATCCTTAAAACCACTTGCAAATTCAGTTGTTACCCAATTTTGAGGGTAAACAGTTTGGTGCTCACCGTGGGGCTAAGGATAATAGTGGTTATTGATACAAATTTCCATAACACACACTATTTTACACTTGTTCTTTGAAGTATCTCTGATTTCAAGATTAAAATGTCAGACTCCCAATCAGCACCATTACATGTTGATAATAAGTTCGGCCACCATGACGAAAATGACAATGTAGCACCCTTACATGCTGATCTCGACGGAGTCCCGGCTGTAGATCCCATCGACGTGAGCTCGTATGTAGCCATCAACGCAAACCTGCTCACCGATCCTGATGGTAGCGTCCATAGGATGTTCGATCGATCGCACAAAGCACACACGACGGTGAGGATGGTGGAATCAACCAATGGGTGATCTTCAAAATGTTACAAGCTCAACAGGCGGCCATAGCCCAACTCCAGAACTAGAGCTCCCACCAAGAAGTATTGAGTCCGAGCCACCCCAAGAGGTTGTTCACAGAGTTGAGTCGACCTCAGGGAGATCGAATGAGAAGGAGTCGGGGACCAACCCGGTAATCATGAAGATGCTCGAGGAATTGACAAAATAGATAGAATCGGGAGAGAAAACGATCGAGGCTAACGATAAGAAGGTGAAAACCTACAATTCTAGGGTCGATCAAATCTTAGGAGCATCGCCAATATTGAAAGGCCTAGACTCCAAAAAGTTCGTACAGAAACCTTTTCCTCCGAGCGCGGCTCCCAAGCCAATTCCTAGGAAGTTCTGCATGCCCAAAATTCCTAAGTAAAATGGAACGACCGACCCAAACGAGTATGTTACCTCCTACACGTGCGCCATCAAAGGGAACAACTTGGAGGATGATGAGATCTAAACCTGTCTTGATAAAGAAATTTGGGGAGACCCTGTCGAAGAGAGCTATGATATGATATCATAATTTACCACCTAATTCTATTGACTCATTTGTTATGCTTGCAGACACTTTCATGAAGGCACACGCCAGGGCTATCAAGGTCGAAACCAGAAAATCAGACCTTTTCAAAGTAAGGCAAAAGGATAATGAAATGCTCAGAGAGTTCGTGTCCCGGTTTTAAATGGAACAAATGGACCTACCACCAGTCGCTGATGATTGGGCAGTTCAAGCTTTCACCTAAGGACTCAATGTTCGAAGCTCGGTGGCTTCGTAGTAGTTGAAGCAGAATCTGATAAAGTACCTGACTATCACTTGGGTCGATGTGCATAACCGGTATCAATCAAAGATCAGAATCGATGATGATCAACTTGGGGATCCTTCTGGGTCCGTTTATCCTGTCAAAGCCACCGATAGAATCAAGAGAGATATTGACCGAGAACTGAGGTCAAGTAGAGATCGGTATCAGTTGTATAATGGAGATCGAAGAAGCAGTGGGTCCGAGCGAAGTACTATGCGAAATAAAAGAAGAAGTGATCGAGGTCAGAGAGCTCGAGGACTCATGAGCAAGAACAGCTTCGAAAGGCCTATCAGAACCAAAATTCCATCCGGTCAAGCAAAAAGAAGGCCCCAATCCGAGGTCAAACATGCTTTCATCAAGGGCGAGGTATCTAAACTCTTTAAAATAGGGTCCATTCGGGAGTTTAAATACCTGTACTGGTTAGCAAACGTATTGGTAGTCCCAAAAAGGGGAACAAATTAAGAATGTGTGTAGATTATAAGGATTTGAAAAAAGCATGTCCCAAGGACTCCTTTCCTCTGCCCAACATCGATCGCATGATCGATGCTATGGCCGGCCATGAGATCCCCATGGCACGTACTTCTATAATATGATGCCATTCGAATTAAAAAATGATGGTGCCACTTATCAACGCCTAGTAAACCGGCTGTTTGTGGAGCAAATAGGAAAATCTATAGAGGTTTACATTGACGATATGTTGATTATATCCCTACGAGCAGAGGACCATTTAAAACATTTGCAGGAAACTTTCAGCATTTTAAAGAAGTACAATATGAAGCTGAACCCTGAGAAATTACGTTCAGAGTCAGGTTAGGTAATTCCTCGGTTTCATGGTATCCAACCGAGGAATCGAGATCAACCCTGAGAAGATCAAAGCCATCAAAGATATCACGGTCATGGACAATGTGAAGGTCGTACAAAGATTAACCGAACGCATAGCCGCCCTGGGACAATTCATCTCGAGGTCCTCAGATAAAAGTCACCAATTTTTTTTCTACTAAAGAAGAAGAACAACTTTTCATGGACTCCAGAGTGTTAACAGGCCTTGGAGGAAATCGAGCGGTATCTATCGAGCCCACTACTGCTTCACACACCGAAGGTAGACGAACAACTATACCTGTACTTAGCGGTATCGGAGATAGTGGTAAGTGGAATCCTGATCCGGGAAGAACAAGGTACAGAATTTCCAATTTACTACGTTATCAAGACTCTAGGTGAGGCCGAAACTAGGTACCCTCACCTAGAAAAATTGGTGCTCACTTTTCTAAGTGCCTCTAGGAAACTAAATCCATATTTTTAGTTTCATTCCATATATGTTGTGACGACTTACCCGTTGTGAAATATTATGCATAAACCCAAACTCTCGGGACGATCAAATGGGTCGTGGAAATCAATCGGTAACATATTGAATATTGACCCCAGATAGCCATCAAATCCCAAATTTTGGTAGATTTCGTGGCTGACTTTACGCAACCCTAATACCCAAGGTCAAACGAGAGTTACTGGTAAACTCGGGGACGTTCTCGGGAATCTAGACCCTTTTTATGAATGGATCCTTAAATGCAAAAGGGTTCGGACTTGGCATCGTACTGAAGCCACCAAGAGGCAATATAGTTAGACAATCTGTTACGACTGTAAAATTAACTAACAACGAGGCCGGATATGAGGCCATGATTGCAGGTCCAGAACTAGCCAAAAGCTTGGGAGAAGAGGTGATCGAAGCTAAGTGTGATTCCTTCATCGTGGTAAACCAAGTTAATGGAACGTTCGAGGTTAGAGAAGAATGAATGCAAAGGTACCTCGATAAGTTGCAGGTATCATTACATCGGTTCAAGGAGTGGACCTTGCAATACGTGCCCCGAGATCAAAACAGTGAGGTCGATGCTCTTGCTAACATAGGGTCTTCGGTCGAAGACGGTGAGCTCAACTTGGGAGTAGTCGTATAACTCATGAGATCAGTGGTGAAAAAAGGTCATGCCAAGATAAACTGTACAAGCCTGACTTGGGATTGGAGGAATATATATGTAGAATATCTGAAGATTGGAAAATTACCTTCGAACCCAAAAGAGTCGAGGGCCCTGCATACAAAGGCAACCCGGTTTAGCTTGTCCGAAGACAAAACCCTATTTAGAAGAACATTCGACGGCCCACTAGCGATATGTCTAGGACCAGGAGATACCGAGTACGTCCTAAGGGAAATTCAAGAGGGCACCTGTGGGAATCATTCAGGCGCTGAATCATTGATTCAAAAGGTGATCAAAGTAGGCTATTACTGGATCGACATGGAAAAAGATGCAAAGGAGTTTCGTACGAAAATGTGATGGGTGCAAACGATATGCTCTGATGATTCACCAACCTTGGGAGCTGCTGCATTTGGTTTTATCGCCATGGACGTTCATAAAGTAGGGAATGGACGATCCCCTTCCATGGGCATTCGGTAAGGCCCAATTTATTTTATTTATGACTGCCTATTTTTCTAAGTGGGTAGAAGCCGAGGCATACGAGAAGCTCAGGGAGAAGGAGGTCATCGATTTCATTTGGGACAACATCATATGTTGGTTCGGAATGCCGGCTGAGATCGTGCATGACAACGGAAAATAATTCATCGGTAGTAAAGTAACCAAATTCCTTGAAGACCACAAAATCAAAAGGATCCTATCAACACCCTACCACCCTAGTGGGAATGGACAAGCCGAATCGACCAACAAAATTATACTCCAGAACTTAAAAATAGGTTCACCGATGCCAAAGGAAAATGGAAGGAAATCCTATCCGAATTTCTGTAGGCATATCGTATGACCTCGAAGTCCAGTACCGGGGCCACTCCATTCTCATTGATTTATAGCACTGAAGCTCTAATACCGGTCAAAGTCGGAGAACCAAGTATCACATTTCGATATACAACAAAGGAATCAAATGACTAGACCATGAATATGAGCCTGGAGCTATTGGATGAAAGGCGCAAAGCCGCCCTTGATCGGTTAGCTGCCCAAAAGCAATAGATCGAGAGATATTGCAACAGAAGGGCCAACCTTCGATATTTCAACGTCGGGGACTTAGTATTAAGGAAGGTCATGCTGAACACCCGAAACCCGAATGAGTGATATTGGGGCCGAACTGGGAAGGGTCATATCATATTATCGGAATCACCGAAAAAGGACCATACAAACTCGGAACGAGCGAACAACTACCGAGCAATTAGAATATAACTCACCTGAAATGATTTTACTGCTAAGGTATGACCCCATTCATGTTCTTTCACTTGTTAAGGCTCCTCCTGTTAGGGTTTTGCCAAACTTCTTCAGCAGCACCGACGACACCTGCTCTTTCGAGAGGTCTTACCGCCGTGACATAATGAATGATATGGTCTTTAGGGTCCGTTGTGTCGTCGAATATTTTCATATATGGTGGCATTTTGAAAGTTTTGGGTATGGCATGTGGGGCTGCCTCCTCGCTGTATGGTTGTTCCACGAACCGGCCGACGTCACATTTTGGCAGGAGTTTTGGGGCGCCTGGGTATCTTATCGACTCTTTCTTGGTTCTCCCTTATCTAGTTGCGGAGCGCTTTATTCGCATTCTCCAATTTTTTCATTTTCTTTATAACAACTATGAGGGCGTCGTTACCTGCATCAACAACGGTGTGAGGGTTACCTGTTGGGGGAGGAGCATGTTGCTCGTTGATGGTTATTGGGGTGTCAACTGGCATGGGTGCTCCTACTCTCCCCTTGAGCGGATTTGTCGAGTATACTGCTTAGGGTGTTTGTCAGCCACACTTCCAATAACTTTTTCACTGCAGGCGATGCTTCTTCTGTTGTGGATGTGGAGGCCCCCTTCTCATGTGAAGCGGTTATACTCCCATGAGGAGGGGTGAATCACTTTGCCTGGGTGCGGCGCTCGGCGTTGCATCCTCCTCGCCTTCCCTGTCCATCTTGTTGATGGTGCCTATGAGATTGGTAGTGACACCCATCATTGCTTTCAGTCTTTTCTCTCATTTTCCTGCCATTGTTAGCTTGTGCAAACAAGAAAGAAGGGAGCTTTTGTTGTTTTTTTAGATCTAGAAGAAACTAAACTTTATAACTAGGACCTCCCCACAGACGGCGCCAAATTGTTTGACCAAAAAGTTTTGATTTTTTTTTAATTAAACCAATTAAATAAAGAGATGAGGGATGAATACAACTTAAAAGTAATAAATTCTAGATCTAAAATTAAGTAGCCCAGGTGGTACGAGTCTGTGCTTAAGTTAACGAATGATGAGTTAATGCTCTATGACTAACAATCAATACAAGAATGGAAACATACAATAAATGTGATAAATGGCACTAAATAATAAGAAGGAGTTTGTCACTCAAAGGTTAGATAAGATGGATGATTCCTTCCTCTGACTACAACACATGACAACAGACAAGTGAAGTGTATTACGTGTGCTTGGATCTTGTGAGTTAAAGAGGAATGTTATGTGATGGAACCAAATAAGAGAGACAAAAACCAGTTTTTTGTATATTTCTGATAGTCAACTCTTTACAAGATATTTCTCCACAAAGGTTCTGAATCCCCTTTTGTTTCCTCTCTCTTCCTATTTTTAAAGGATGTTCCTAGAAAACCCTAGAAAAAGTACAAAGTGGGGGAATATTAGAATATTCTTATTCATATTCACAGGAACATTCTAACAATTGTGGTTGTTAGTCTGTACTCGACCTCGGCACTGGTCTCCTCCTTTGAGCGACTCCTTGCCAAAAGACCGTACTTGGTTTCGACCTCGGCCTCGTCCGTTTTCATTCGTTACCACTACTAGAAATCCGGAAAAAAGCAACCACAAAAAGCAACCAAAGTTGGTCGCTTACAGGTAAAAAAGCGACCAAAAAGCGTTCAAACAGGCCTGATCGCTATTTTGCTGGTCCCTTTACCTAAGGGACCAAAGTTGGTCGCTAATTAGGGACCAACTTTGGTCTCTAAGGTAAAAGGACCAAATATTCCGGGTAAACAATATACCGACAAACTTTGGTCGCTTTAATATTTTAATAATATAAATTTTAGAGACCAAAGTTGGTCTCTATATTTAAATTACATTTTTTAATTTATTATTAATCAAAATATAGCGACCAACTTTGGTCTATAAACCAAATATTATATATTAAAATCTGAAAAATAGCGACCAAAGTTGGTCACTTTTAATTAGTTTTTTTTAATTTTTTTTGAAACATAAGCGACCAAAATTGGTCGCTAATTTCAAGAATTTAATTATTTTTTAAACATTAGCGACCAAAATTGGTTGCTATTTTCCAAAAATTATTTTTTTAATAGAATAGCGACCAACCTTGGTCGCTATTTCATAGAAAATATTTTTTTTAAATAGAAAAGCGACCAAAGTTGGTCGCTTTTCTGGGTATAATTTTGGCAGAAACTGCCTGTTTTGGCAGCTACACTACTTGCCAGCATACCAAATCCCTATTACAAGCAACAACAACAACAACAATACCAACAACAAAACCAACAACAACAACAACAACAAAAACATTAACAACAACTTTAAAACCAACAAAGTATAAATTTCAATAGAACTAACACATTAAGATAAACCAAACTAAGTTAACTCTTATTACAAGTCCGTTAGAAAACCGATTCTATTTGTCTAGTTCAAAGTATATAAAAGTCAAGGAGTATTTTGTACATCATTATCATTACCGTCTGATTAACTTTCATCACCAAGACGGTATCCAGAGGGGTCTACTTGTCGAGGATGGGAAGAACGATCACGGGGAGGACGGGAGGAACGAGTACTTGAAGGACGGGAGGAACGAGCACGGGGAAGGCAAGCCTCTGGCGATGACTCACGAGACCGGGGAATCGCAAAACCTCCAGAAGCTAGAAGAGATTTGAGCTGCTCTTGCATGCCAATGTATTGAGCATCTCTAAGCTTTTCTCTTTCTTGGCCGCTTCTAGCTCGGATGTGAGCTTTGTCACAGTCTCCCGCATAGCGGCGAGACTCTCCCCATCAAGTTGCTCGGCTTGCAAGGAAGTCCCTATTCCTTGCCTTCCTCACTTATAGCAATGGAATTTCTTAGTAGGAAGTCTGTATACCTTCCCCCATTTTGGACCGCCTGCAGCCTCCGTCCACATTCTTTCAGCATCCTCGTCCGAAGATTGGATTCGCTCGCCCGACTCATTAGGTGGCTGACTGCGTATGAATTCCTCCACTTCAGCTGTGAAGTGACCCTATAAGAAAAATTACATTGAATTAGTATTTCAAAATTTATATAAAAGTAAATCAAAATACTTAATAAAAAGTGAAAACTTACATGTACAGTCGAGGCTCGGCCCTCGACCCACCTTTCTTGATCAGTCCCTTTCTTCTACTTTAGAATATGAGTCTCCTTGAATAGCTCATCTTGGTTCATCGGACGCCCCAACTTCTTTTCCTGAAAACTCATAAATTTTAGTTAATAAACAGAATAGATATACTTTGAAAATTAAAATAAATTAAGCACTTACGTACCATTCTTCTTTTTATTGTCCCTAGGCTAATCGCACCTCCAGTGTGCAAGGATCCTCCCTTCTCAGATGTGCGAGCTTTCTTTCCTTTTTCGCTCTTCTCTAAAAACATTGTGGTAATCCATTGCCTTTGCAAATCCTCCCATAAATTCTGAAGCAGCCAATCAGGCTTCTGGTTCAACTTTCTAGCTTTGGAGAAAGTATACGACAACCGCTTGCGAGCTTTGAGATGAAAATTTGCAGCCACTTCCGCGCTATGGCGGTGTTCCCATACACACTTGCTCTGTATTTAAAAAGTTAAATATTATATGGAAATATCATAAATATAAATAATTATACTGCTTAAAAGAACATTTATACCTTAAATTGATTGAAAATTTGCTCCTTCAGCGAGAATGGGAATTCACTCCAAGTCGCATAAGGGTCATCATAAAACTTTCTGGTGGCTTTGGTGATTATCCTCGTAGTAATATTACTCGGTATGAACCTACAATTTAATAAAAAAAATACATTAATATCTTAGTAAAAACTGTACAAAATAATAAACATAAAAATAACAAATAACTCTTACCCATCACCCTCAGGGACTATGATGATTCTGCCATATTGATCATAATGCACCTCCTCGTCATTATCAACATCACCGTTCGAAAGCATGTATATCACAGGCATGTGTGGAAGGTGTAGGGGGGTCAGAGCTAGTATCTCGCAGGTGAAGGCCGAAATAGATGGAGTCCCTGATGAAGATAGCTGCGATCTCTGTGACTGCGACATAGCTGGATGGACCACAGTGGGTGTGATACTGATTGCTGTGACCCGAGTGGTTGTGACATTGATGGCTGTGATCCATGTGAATGTGACATGGATCGATGCGATCCATGCGATGTAGATGGTTGCGATCCACGTGGTCGTGAGGAAGGTGGACTGTATGTCGGACGTATAGTCCTATGGCCCTGTGACGAAAGACCTGGTGTCTGCACGAAGGTGTAGGGCTCGTGATGCTGTGGCAGCTCAGAATATCCCTGGGGTGGAGGCAAAGACATAGGCATAGGCATAGGCACCTCTGAAGAGGGTGGAAAAGATTGAGTATTATCTTCTACCCTCCTATTTGGTTTCCTAGCCTTTTCTCGACCCCGAGAACCAGTAGGGTCATTGTTACCTCGACCCTTACCTGTCATCTGCATAATATAATACATATTTAGATTGAAACATATAAAGAAACTATCTATAAATGAGAGTTATCGAAGAAACCAACTTTTTAAAGCTCATCGACGTATTCTTCCTCGTCAGAGAATTCTTCTTCCTCACTAGTTTGAGCTTCATCAGTTGATTCTTCTTCCTCGTTTTCTATAATTCTTACTTCATTTATATCAACTTCTTCCAATATGTGTTCAGGATGTTCCAAATCATTTTCTAAAAGTTCGTCCACTATTTGGTGAACACTGGAGATATTGTTTTGATATGCAACATCTAACACATTCTCGACTTCCGCCCTACCTACATGCTTAGTTTTGATTACAACCCACCAATCGGACTTATTCCTCAGCAATGGATAAGGAGCATAATACACTTGCCTAACATTATGTGCAATTATGAAAGGATCATAGCGATCATACTCCCTCGTATGATTAACCTCAATTATGTTGTATTGATTGTGTACTCTTGTACCTCTTGTTGGATTTGGGTCAAACCACTTGCATCTAAAGAGTATCAATTTCTTAAAAGGCCAACCTGTATATTCTAGTTCTATTATTTCTTTGAGCACACCATAATAATCAATATCTCCAACTTGGTTGCCATCACCACCTTGAACCCACACCCCACTGTTGTTGCTATTTTTATTTTTAGAGCAATCCTCTATATGAAACTTATAACCATTCACAACGTACTTAGACATTGTTGTGACCTCAAGTCTAGGTCCCCAAGATATATCTTTCAAAAATTGATTTACACCATTATTTGGATCATTTACTTATATATTGTTAAAATATTCATAAGTTAGCATAACTTTCAAACATTGTTTACCTACATAGTGTTAGAATATTTTAAGCATAAACCTACAAATTGTTTGAACCACGTATCAAATGTCGTATATACAGCTTCATGGCCAAATTGGCCCACAAAGTGACTGTGACACATCAAATATTTTTAGTAGTTGCATTGAGATGTAATCACAGTAAATTTTATATTTTGATACATACTAAATCAATACTTACTTGAGAAATGGTACAACTTCGGGACAATTTAGAAACACATGAAGATTAGCTGACTTGTACTCCATATCACTCAAACTTCTCTTTCTAATATCCTTAGAACATCAGCCTGGTTGATTGAATATGGACATATGCAGATATAATGGATCATTCACACATTCGACTGTGTGCCTATTGGGCCTATTCCTAGCATATGGCACATTACTCTCAAAATAATAAGAACAAAAAAGAGTAGTTTCCTTTGCAAGATAAGCTTCGCAGATAGATCCTTCAATCCTATTCCTCTGCTTAACAAATTGTTTGCATTTCCAATTGTCCTACATAATTTCAGGTTAGCCAAGAACATTCAAATAAAACAGAAAATTACATCAAACTTATAATATTACCTCTCAAAGGGATACATCCATCTGCATTGAACAGGCCCTCCAAGTCGTGCCTTGTGTACAAGGTGGATTGGAAGGTGTTCCACCAAATCAAAAAACCCACATGGAAATATCTTTTCCATCTTACTAGAAGTTACACAAATGTTCTGATCCATCCGGAGTAGGTTTTATTCCCTTAATGTGGAAGAATACAAGTCTTTGAAAAACAAACTAATCTCTGTCATGAGTTTCCAGATTCTTTCAGGCAAATCACAAAATGCAATAGGCACTAAGGTCTCCATGAAAACATGACAGTCATGACTTTTCAAATGGCTCAACTCCCTACCTCCATATCAACTTTTTTTTCCCAAGATTCGACGCATAACCCTCAGGCATCTTCAATTTTGTTACCCAATCACAAATTTACCGTCTTTCCTCCAAAGTGAATGTGTAACTTGCTTTGGGCTTGAATATCTTACCATTATTTGCTGTCTGCAAGTATAATTCAGGCCGCATGCAATATTCTTATAAGTCCATTCTAGCCTTCAGGTTATCCTTTGTCTTACCTTTAACATCCATCACTGTGTTGAACAAATTGTCAAAATAATTATTCTCAATATGCATGACATCAAGGTTGTGATGGAGAAAATTATCCTTCCAATAAGGCAACTCCCAAAATATACTCTGTTTCGTCCAATAATGAGTAATACCGTATCCGGGGAATCTATAAGGTGGAGCTTCAGTAACTTTACTGAAATTCTGGACCCTCTCCCAAATTTCCTCACCTGAAAGTATCGGAGGTGGAGAATCATATTCCATTTTATTCTTTTTGAATGCATTTTTTATCCTTCTAAACTCATGATCAGGAGGCAAAAATTGACGATGACAATCAAACCATGATTGCTTTCGGCCATATTTCAAAGTGAACGCTTTACTATTTTCCATGCAGTAAGGACAAGCTAGCTTCCCAGCAGTCATCCACCTAGACAACATTCCATAGCAGGAATATCATTAATTGTACACATTAAATTAGCACCCAAATTGATATTTCGCTTGGTTGATATGTCATATGTTTCAACACCATCGTACCACAATTGTTTCAGCTCATCAATCAAAGGTTGCAAATATACATCTATCAAACTTTTCGGATTACGTGGATAATACAATTTAAGAATATATATGGACTAGTCATGCACAACTCGGGTGGTAGATTATAAGGTGTAAGAAAGACAAGCCAACATGAATACGGTGTCGCAGATACAGAAAAAGGCGTGAAACCATCCGCAAACAGACCTAACCGAATGCTCCTTGGTTCACTAGCAAAATCTGAATATGTCCTATCAAACTGCTTCCAAGCTTCTCCATCTGAAGGATGACACATAACACCAGGTGGTCTTCTATTTTCAAAGTGCCATCTCATATGAGGAGCAGAACTCATCGACGCATATAACCTCTTTAACCTAGGTATAAGAGGTAAATAATGCATCACCTTGATAGCGACCATATTCCTGCTGGAAAGCCTCTTGAAACGAGGCTTTTTGCAAAATTTGCAACTGCTTAAATTTGCATCATCTTTATAATATAACATGCAACCATCTTCACAACAATCAATTCTCATTGACGAAAGTCCTAACTTAGAAACTAATTTCTTTGCCTTATAGAAATCACCAGGTAATTTGATATTAGAGTCAACTAGTTAACTCATAAGTTCAATGAAAGAGTCCATGGCTACTTGAGAAATACTCCAATCAGATTTGATACTTAGTAATCTAACTGCAACAAACAGCTCAAAGTGTGGACTTCCATTACGTAGTGGACGACTAGCTTCCTCTAACTGTTCATTAAAACGTTTTGCGTCATCATTAGGAGTTTGTTCAACATTTTCACTGGGCTCACCCCCTAAATGCATCCCAAAAGCATCCGCAACCATATCATGAATTCTAGAATCACGATTTGTATTCTCCACCGACCTACTACTTTCACCCACAACCATGTTATGAAATATCCCATGGCTACCATCGATCTCTCCATGATTAGTCCATACAAAGTAATTTGCTATAAACCCCTTCCTATAAAGATGATGCTTAACTTCCGCCAGTTTTCCAAACTTCATACAGTCGCACCTAACACAAGGGCACCTAATTACTCATTCACTTAGGTATGGTGGAAGTGACATTGCATGTCTAATAAAGTCATCCACCCCTTCTACAAAATTCTCCTGCAATCCCTGCCGATTAGGATAATTCTTATTATACATCTAAGTATGATGTTCTATCTATACAAATAAAACAAGAACAAATTAATTTAATTAATTCATATCCTAATCTTTTTTTAGTTAACTAAAAGTCCAATTTATATCCTAAAAGTCCAATATGACCTTAAGCTCATAATTTATACATTAATAAACTCCTCCCTTTAATTCTTTTTCTTTCTTCATTGGATTAGAATCTATAGCAACCCTCGATGTGTTTTTTAACTTATAAATGTATAATGCATAGTTTAAAGCATGAAACCAACATATATGGAAACAAATGAATAAACAGATCTTGCTCCTCTTCTAAGACAATGTATTTACAAGTACTCTTATTTAGGTATTGCTAATGTATGAATTATTTCTTTTCACAATTGAACTCAATATAAATTAATACAAGAACTAAAAGTTCATAATTTCTACCTTAAGTTCATAAATCTAATGTAGTTCAAACCAAAAACCCTAATACTAAATAGACAAAAACTCTAAAAGAATTACAAAAAATTATATAGCAAAAATTAAAAATTAAAAAGCTAATAAGGTAGATTACTAACCTTGGTAGATTAAAAGGAGGATTAAAAAGTAGTGGTGGTGCTGCAACGGCTCCGGCGGACAGTGCTAGCGGCGGACAGCGGCTCCGGCATGGTGACACGCGGTCACAGTGATGGCAAGGGGTGGGGGGATTGATTTGTGTGAAGGAAATAGATAAGGGGAGAGGAGTGTGTTGAGAGAGAGTTTGGGGAAATTTTGGGTAGAAAATAAGAGAATGGGAGGGGGAAACCCGATTTTGACTCTGGAATTAGAAAACGCGACCAACGTTGGTCGCTATTTTGGTAGCTAATTAAGTTTTGACTGTTTGACCAAAATAGCGACCAATGTTGGTCGCTATTTTTTTACTGTTTGACCAAAATAGCGACCAAAGTTGGTCACTATTTCTAAAAAAAATTAAAAATTAGTAGGTAAAACTAAATATTTTAGCTACTAACAATTACCATAGATTTAATTTAGCTAAGAACAATTAATATATATTCGATATTAAATATTGAATATTAAAATTTAGGATTTTAATTCAATTTAAAATTATGTACATATGTAGTATATATAGTATAGTATATTCGATATAATATTAGTTAATGCACTAATACTTAGTGTAATGTCAATCTATAAGTTAATTACAACTAATACACTTACTAATTACTATAAGCGACAGAAAAAAGTCTGTAAAGAACATATATATATATATATATATATATATATATATATATATATATATATATATATATATATATATATATAGAGAGAGAGAGAGAGAGAGAGAGATAGAGAGAGAGAGAGAGAAAGAGTATATATATATTCCGAAATGGATTTTTCAAATGGTGTTCATAATGGTTGAAAACCAAATAGATTTTAGTCCGGGTTTACCGGCAAGAAAAATGATTTTAGAAGAATATTTAAAACCCAGATGGGCTATTTTCAGAAAATGGTTTCATGAAAACATGACTCCTGAATTGATACAATTCTTTAGATATGACTTTTATACAGACATTAGCAAGAAAAATAAAATTATTGCTTTTGTTCCATGGTTTATGTCTAAGCATGTTTATAACTATATTTCTGTGCTAGAAAGAGATTATACGCTCACAAATGGAAATATTGTCAATTCTATTTTTCCACCCCAACAATCTTTTCATATAGGGGAAAAGGATAAAATTATCTATTGCACTGCTTTTTCAAAAATATTTGAAAATGATGTTGCTGCAATAACTGTAAAGAATTTGAATACTATGCTTACTCAGAACAATTATACTAACATGTAATGTGAGTATTCTGGGTGAACAGGTCATTAAAATCCATGAGAAATTGGACAAGCTTATAGCTGAAGTCCAAAAAATCCAACAAAAGGATACTAAAGGTACAGAGAAGATCGCTACTACCAGTATCCAACCACCTCCTGAGGTTAAAAAACTTTAAATTAAAAAGTCTGAATGACGTAAGTCTAGAAAATATTGAAGAACTTCTTGTTAAGAAGTTAGGTGAATTTAGAGTTAGTCCTCTATGTTTAGAGCAGGCATCTACTAGCAATCTGAAAGTAGATGACGAGATTAATAAAATCTCTAAAAAATATGCTCGAAAACCCTATCAAAGAATGTTTTACTATCCTAGGCCAACACCCCAAGATGTTCTGATAGAAGAACAAGATAATGACCATTACCACCAAGGTTATAATGGGTCAGATATCTATGAATGGAACATAGATGGTCTTGCCGAAAGGCAAATTTATATGACAGTACATAGAATGCTTATGTACAGTACTATCTGTAAAGTTAATAAGAATACAGATAGGGCAATTGCAGAAATGATTATTGCCGGATTTACTGGTCAACTGAAAGGCTGGTGGGATAATTATCTCACCCAAGACCAGCGCTTTCAAATAATGCATGCAACCAAGACTGAAGATGATAAGATTGTTCAAAACTCAGTCTATTCTTTAGTCATGAATATCATTGAACACTTTTCTGGAAGATGGTCTGATAATAGTGAGACCATTAGGACAATGCTCCAGAATTTGAGGTGTAAAACCCTCACATCTTTTAGATGGTATAAAGATGTTTTCTTATCTAGAGTGATGGAATTTCCAGAGAGTAATAGTACTCATTGGAAGTCTAAGTTCATAGATGGACTCCTGCCCTTATTTGCTAAAAGGATTCGAAAAGTCCTTAGAGGCACAGGAATGAGTATTGATTATAATAATTACTCATATGGTAAACTATTTAGTGTATGCACTCAGGAAGGTTTAGCTCTGTGTAATGATATCAAGCTAAACCAACAAATCAAGAAATATCATCTCACTGAGAGACAAAAATTAGGTGAATTCTGTGAATAATTCACCATTGATATACTATCCAGAAGAAAGAAATCCCGCAAAAAGGATTTCAAAAGGAAAAAGGGTTCGCCGGAAAAATGGCGCGAAAAGACCCAAAAAAGAAAGGCTTTTCATAAAGCCAGAAAGGGTTTTATTAAATCAAAAAACCCTCAGTGTAGGCCATTATGCAAGACATTGCAAAATCAAAGATAAGATCAAAGAACTGGATTTAGATGATCATATCAAAGATTCTTTATGTAAGATTCTTCTGAATTCTTCTCCAGAAATATCTGATACTGATGAAGGAACTTCATCAACAAGTGAAGACCTAAGGGTCCTTCATAAAGAAAGTTATACTTCATCTTCTGAAGAAGAGCAAGAGTCCTGTAATAAGGGACAATGCTCAAATCATTGTTGTAATATCGACGATGAACTTTTTAATATCTACTCTCAATCTAGGGATTTAAAGATTAATGTTTTGTCTAATGACAATTTGATTGATTTACTAAGGGTTATTAAAGACCCTGAATTAAGGTCCCAGCTAATAGATAAAATTCCTACAAATCCATAGGTAGGGACAGAGGTGGAAGAAATTCCATCTCAGAAAGGACCTTACACCATGTCTGAAATCAGAAAGATGGTGAAAAATAAGTCCCAGCCTGAAAGGCTTGCTACTGTCCAAGATTTAAGTACTGAGATAAGTTATCTCAAGAAAGAAATCTTGGAATTAAAAGCTTCAAATGTAGCTTTAGATGAAAGAATTTTCAGATTAGAAAATTCTGAGGGAATTAACACAGATCTCGGTGTTAAGATTACTGAGATAGATAATGTCCCTAGTTCTTCAGAAGAAAAGACTGCTAATACTTTATTGACAGTAGTGGATTTTTCTGAAGATGAATTTTTAGAAAAATTACAATATTTTATCACTCAAAAGTTTTTAATAAAAATAACTCTTTTAATTGATTACAATTTCAAAAAAGAGTTTGTTGCTCTATTTGATAGTGGAGCAGATTTAAATTGTGTAAAAGAAGGAGTTATACCCTCCAGATATTTTCATAAAACCACTCACCGTTTAAAGAATGCTAGTGGTGGAACAATGGGTATTTCATATAAATTACCTAAAGCTTATATTTGTCAACAAGATACATGCATTCCTGAAATTTTGTTTTAGTAAAAGACATCCACCAGGAAGTGATACTTGGAGTCCCATTTTTTATAAAATTAAGGCCTTTTTTATATTGGGATACAAAGAGTTTTACTGGTACTTATAATGGTAAGAGTATCACTTTTGAGTTTATAACCGAGTCAGTTCAAAGATTTTTGAACAAAGTAATTTCAAATAATATTTCTTCAAAAATCAATCAAATTGAATTTTTGAAAAATGAGATTTGTTCCATTACTATAGAACATGAATTAAAAATCCCAAGCTAGTAGAAAAGATTAATTTTCTCAAAAATCAATTTGCTGCTTCTATATGTGGTGACCATCCGAATCAGTTTTGGAATAGAAAGAAGCATATTATAAGTCTTCCTTATGAAGAAGACTTTTCTGAGGATAATATCCCTACCAAGGCTCGACCTTGTCAAATGAACTCCGACTATTTAGAGTTATGCAAGAAGGAAATTGATTCCTTAAAGCAGAAAGGTTTAATTAGACCCTCAAAGTCCAAATGGTCTTGTATTGCTTTTTATGTTAATAAGCATGCGGAATAGGAACGAGGAGTTTCTAGATTAGTTATAAATTATAAACCCCTTAATAAGGTGTTAAAATGGATTAGATACCCTATCCCCAATAAAAAGGATTTACTGGATAGACTTCATGATGCCATTATATTTTCAAAATTTGATTTAAAATCAGGTTATTGGCAGATTCAGATATCTGAATCAGATAGATACAAAACTGCTTTTAATGTGCCAATGGGCCAATATGAATGGAATGTTATGCCCTTTGGTTTGAAAAATGCTCCCTCTGAATTTCAAAAAATGATGAATGATATTTTCCTTCCTTATACGGATTTCATAATTGTTTATATTGATGATATTCTAGTATTTTCAAAAAATATAGAATCTCATTTCAAACATCTTGATCTATTTAAAAAGATTATTATACAAAATGGTTTAGTTATATCAAAACCAAAGATGATGATTTTTCAAACTTCTATTAGATTTTTGGGTCATAACATTGAAAAGGGTAGAATAATTCCCATTAATAGAAGTATTGTTTGCCTCTAAGTTTCCTGATATTATTACTGATAAAACTCAGCTTCAGAGATTTTTAGGAAGCTTAAATTATATCTCACCTTTTATAAAGGATCTGGCTAAGGATACTGCTCTTCTTTATGAAAGATTAAAGAAGAATCCTAAGTCTTGGACTGACAGTCATACTGAAGCAGTCAAGAGAATTAAACAAAAGGTTAATAACCTTCCCTGTTTAACTCTCGCCAATCCTAGTTGGGCAAAGGTTGTGAAAACTGATGCCTATGATATTGGTTATGAAGGAATATTGAAACAATGTTCTCCAATAGATAAACAAGAATATCTTGTTCAGTTTTATTCTGATAAGTGGAATAGTTCCCAGAAAAATTATGCGACTGTAGCTAAGGAAATCTTTGCTATTGTCAAATGTGTAATGAAATTTCAGACTGATTTATATAATCAAAAATTTTGATTTAAACTGATTGCCAAGCTGCAAAGTTTATCTTTAATAAATATTTTAAACATGATGTATCTAAACAAATGTTTGCAAGGTGGCAAGCTTTATTAGCCCCTTTTGATTTTGAGATAATATATAAAAAAGGGTCTGATAATACCCTTCCTGACTTTCTTACAAGAGAATATCTGAACTCATAGTTCTTTATTTTGTTCTACAGATTATGAGGCCTACATATAGACCTCCTCGAGGAAGAGGACGAGGAAGGTCTTCTATTGAAAACAGGGGGAATAATATTCTCGCCCAAATGGGAAGCCAAAATTAATTGCTGCTAATATAGCAGAAGGTAATACCAATCATCCCTTATATAAGGAATTCATGAATTTTATACAATCCAAGAAAAGTGAGGGTACATCATCTAATGTACCAACCTATTCCTCCGTTATATTAGAGGATAGCAATGAAAACCTTGAGGTTTATAACCGAAAGGATACAAAAGAATTAATAATTCTTTTGGAACAATCCGACCTTAAATGGAAGGAAAACCCATGGCAATTAATGACCAGATACTTTGATTCAGCGTCATACGCTACTCCTGCTTATAAATACAGGATGCACTATGAGATTATACTCTCAACAACAGGATCAGCTGAAATTCAGCATTTTTATCCTGCCAATACCAAGAAAACTTATAGTTTTTCAAAAATTATTATCAAAAAGGTTATACCTGCAGATGAATGGGGTATGAGTACTCTTAAGGATCGAGAATATACTCATCCTTATCAGAAAGTCTCAATTAAATTTAATTATTGAGACTATGTTGAAAGTTTTAATAAAACTTTCCTCTATGAGAGTCCTAATAGGAAACACTCATGGTTTATTAAGCTATGTTCTAATATGAACAGTCAGCAAATTCCAAATTGGTTCTTTAAATTGTGGAAATCATATGGTCCATCATTAGAAATATTTCCTCCTCTATTTAAGAGTTTATATACTCAATGGGTAGATATATCTCCCAAGATTATTTCATTACAAAAAGATAATATCTTTTACGATGGAATTGCCGCCATGTATTTTTTCATAGAATTTTCTATCCCTTGGATTATGAAATGAGATGTAGAAGTTAGTTATACCAACGAAAGAGTTCCTTGCCTCCAAAGAATTGTTTATAACAAATTCTGGACAAAGTTAGTACAAACGAACCAGCAGGAAAAATTATTTGGTGAAGAATTGATTCAACAAATCAAAGACAAAATTGAAGAATATGTCAAACAAGAAAGGGCAGATACAAATGAAGGAGAAATCAGTCCTTTCCAACAAGTCACCAAAAGCTCCAAATGAAGAAGGGAGCCATATCCAAAAAAGAAATCCTCGCTTCATACTTCGAGGAGATAAAGAAGGATCTTGCAAAAAAATTTGAAGCAAAAATAGGGGATGATATATCTATGACCTCACTAGCAACTACTTCAGATGAAGAAGCCTGTGCAGCAGGACAAGCTCAAAGCATTGCAGACACAGAAGTAAATATGGAAGAAATTGAGGACTGCCTTGCAAAACTGAAGGAAATCACAGAAGAATCTTCTGCGAAGAAAAACGACAAAGGAAAAGATAAGGCATGAAGATAAGAAGGCCCCACCAATGGATTATTGGGGTAATAAGACGAAAACTTTAATAAAGTAAAGGGTCCCTCTATTATCGGAAAGAATCTACTTTTATAAAGAAGATTGTCCGTTTGTAATTATAGAGCATCTTCTTTTTTATCTTGTCGGCCACACTTGTAATTATTTTGTCGGCCAATTTTACTTTTTAGTTTTGTTTGTTTGTAGACCGATCCATTATATAAGGATCATTTTTCCATTCTCTAGAGGCAGGCGTTAGCCAACATTAGAACTCTCTGCCTTCTCTCTAGTTTATCTCTCTACTTGTAAAGAGCCCCTTCTGTAATAATTTTTCCAAGTTTGAAATAAAATCAAAAAGGTCGCTTGGCCACAACTAAGGGTCTCTCTGCTGGTATTGTTCTGCTCCTTCCCTCTTCCATATCTAAAATACTGTTAGCCTAAATGATAAGCTAAACAGGTAAGTGTTAAACTTGGTTTTCAAAGGTTATTTACTATACATGCTTGGTAGTTAGGAGTTTACTGTGTCAACCCGATGGGGTTTTGGGTTAAGAACTATATAGACCAGGCAGTTACCAATATCGACAGTAGACTTTGGTTAGGCCAACCTAACCGGTGGGGCTCGTAAACCCGTTTTAGGCAGGTGGCCGTTGTAGGGTTGTGAGGAGCTTCGTGGTTTAAGGTTTACTGTAGAGTTTAGTAGCTGGCTAGGACTGGTATTTTTGTAATTCATTTCCTGAGCCTCATTCGGAAGCGATCATGTACCTCTCTTGGTATATATATATATATATATATATGTGTGTGTGTGTGTGTGTGTGTGTGTGTGTGTATATATGTATATATATAGTATAGTGTATTATATATACTAAGTGCATAGTATACAAGGTATATTCGATATATATAGTATAGTATAGTATAGTATATAGTATATAAGCTATATATATCAGTTATAACATATTAATTTCTATAAGTCGAGACGTTTTGTTTTTAATATATATATACATGCATTTGAGTAGGTTATAAGGTCGATGAATCAATTTACAAGTGTATCAATACCTAAAAGAATCCGGCCCTGTGTTCCGAGCGCTTCATGTTCTTAAATATATATAGAGAGAGAGAGAGAGACACACACGCACGCTTTGTTGTACTGCTTAACTAAATATATAGCATGTTAGAGTATATTTTAGTGTATTCATCCCTTGTATTACAAAAGTGTTAACGGATTACATTTATATTATTTAGGTAGTAAATGCAAAAGTGATTTTTAATTTTGGCCAATGTTGACCTGAAAAGAGACCAACTTTGGTATCTAATTTTCCAAAAATTATATTTAGTGACCAAAGTTGGTCGCCAATTATCCAGAAATTTTTGGTCGCTAAATTTAAATCAGATTTATTTATGTTTTATATAATATTAAAATAATAATATAATTGTTAAAAGTTAGAACTGGGTCCCAGATTAGCGACCAAAGTTGGTCTCTATCTGCTTCCCTTTTGTAAGCGACCAACTTTGGTCACTAACTTTGAATTATATTTATTTGTATTTTATAATTTTTTTTAAATAATAATATAATTATTAAAATTTTATTACTGAGTCCCATATTAGCGACCAAAGTTGGTCTCTATCTGCTTCCCCTTTCATGAGCGACCAGCTTTGGTCGCTAATTTTAAATTATATTTATTTATATTTTATAATTTTTTTAAAATAATAATATAATTATTAAAATTTTATAAGTGGGTCCCCCTTTAGCGACCAAGCAAGTCTGACCAGTCCGGTCAACATTTTGACGAAATTATCGACCAAAAAGTGGCCAACCTTGGTCGCTAATGTATTTAGAATAATTATTTAATTATTTTCTCCAATTTAGCGACCAACTTTGGTTGCTTTTCTTGATAGATCAATTTTGGTCGCTAAATTTTGATCGTTTTTTTTCGGATTTCTAGTAGTGTACGCAAGACCTAATTTTGACCCATAGAGAACCAATTTGAGATTTTTTTAAGACTAAAATACTAGAAGGTTTCAAAGTAAAATATGTAAAGCCCAAATCACATGGTGGTGTTCTAAAGTCCTAATCAATCACATGCTTATTCTTCAACTTCTTTGTATATATATAGAGAGAAAAGTTATTACCAATAAAGCATCATATCTATCAAAACCTTCCTTCCTTTTCTTACTTAATAAAATGGATATTCAGTCTTATACTTTCAACTTAATTGCTTTGCTACTCTTCATTTCATTTCTTTTTATCCTATTAAAAAATTGGAATACCAAAATCCCAAAGTTACCTCCAAGTCCATGGAGACTTCCCCTTATTGGCAGCCTCCATCACTTGAAAGGTAAACTCCCCCACCATAATTTTAGAGATTTAGCCCGAAAATATGGACCTCTCATGTATTTACAACTTGGAGAAGTTCCTGTAGTTGTAATATCTTCGCCACGTGTAGCAAAAGCTGTACTAAAAACTCATGACCTCGCTTTTGCAACTAGGCCACGATTCATGTCCTCGGACATTGTGTTTTACAAAAGCAGAGACATTTCGTTCGCCCCATATGGCGATTACTGGAAACAGATGCGTAAAATATTGACACAAGAACTCCTGAGTAACAAGATGCTCAAGTCATTTAGCACAATCCGAAAGGATGAGCTATCGAAGCTCCTCTCATCGATTCGTTTGGCAACAGGTTCTGCAGTGAACATAAACGAAAAGCTTCTCTGGTTTACAAGTTGCATGACTTGTAGATTAGCCTTTGGAAAAATATGCAACGATCGTGATGAATTGATTATGTTAATAAGGGAGATATTAGCATTATCAGGAGGATTTGATGTGGGTGATTTGTTCCCTTCATGGAAATTACTTCATAATATGAGCAACATGAAAGCTAGACTGACAAATGTACACCATAAGTATGATCTAATTATGGAGAATATCATCAATGAGCACAAAGAGAATCATGCAGCAGGGATAAAGGGAAATAACGAGTTTGGTGGCGAAGATATGATTGATGCTTTACTTAGAGCTAAGGAAAATGGCGAGCTTCAATTTCCCATTGAAAATGACAACATGAAAGCAGTAATTTTGGTAAGTTTTTTATCCTATGTGATGATCATATATTACTCCTTTCCTTTTTGTCAGAAAAAAGTTATGTATATACTATAATCTCATTAATGGCTGATTTTAAGTATGGCAACTTGTCAAGATCATTTTCGTCGAAATTTTCATTTTCTTTGAAGACATTTCTCACTTCAGCTTGTGCCTTGGCCATAACACTTGGGTACTTCATCAATTTTGATAGTGCCCAAATAATTGCAGTATATGATGTTTCAGTTCCAGCAATAAACGAGTCCTGCAACAACTTATATAATGAGCATTTATTAGTAACCTAGTATAAATGGTAAGTGAATAACAATTTTGGTAGGGAAGATATAATTGATGCTTTACTGAGGGCTAAGGAGAATAATGCAATACCTACTTTAATTAAAAACTGGAAAGTCTATTACTATATAATTCTGACTACAAATCTTAATTGTATATGAATTAAATTTACCATCAAACACCAAATTCTACACAATTTTTGTGCCCTACTCCAACTTTGAGTTGGTCTTCCAACATATGTAAATAATCATATATTGCTCTTTTTCTTCTTTTTAATGGATTTGATTTATATGTACTGAACGTGTAAAGAATTTTTTCGCTATCAATTCCATGTCACAAATAAACGCTCATGATATACGCTATTGCAGGACTTGTTTATTGCTGGAACTGAAACTTCATATACTGCAATTATTTGGGCACTGTCAGAATTGATGAAGTACCCAAGTGTTATGGCCAAGGCTCAAGCTGAAGTGAGATGTGTCTTCAAAGAAAATGAAAATTTCGACGAAAATGATCTTGACAAGTTGCCATACTTAAAATCAGTGATCAAAGAAACACTAAGGATGCATCCTCCAATTCCTTTATTAGGACCTAGAGAATGCAGAGAGCAAACCGAGATTGATGGGATATACTGTACCTCTTAAAGCTAGAGTAATGGTTATTGCATGGGCAATTGGAAGAGATCCTGAAAGTTGGGAAGATCCTGATAGTTTCATACCAGAGCGATTTGAAAATACATCTGTTGATCTTACGGGAAATCACTATCAGTTCATTCCTTTTGGTTCAGGAAGAAGAATGTGTCCTGGAATGTCGTTTGGTTTAATTAACACTGGACATCCTTTAGCTCAGTTGCTCTATTGCTTTGACTGGAAACTCCCTGATAAGGTTAATGCAGCTGATTTTCGCACTACTGAAACAAGTAGAGTTTTTGCAGCAAGCAAAGATGACCTCTACTTGTTTCCAACAAATCACAGGGAGCAAGAGTAGCTCTAAATTGACTTCTTGGAAGAATAAAAGATGAAACTCTAGCTTGCTCTACATTTCCTTAGTATGAGTATGTTCAGTTTCTTGTTTTTAAGGGTACTCTGAAAGATAAAGGGTGTTGGTTGCAAGCTTTTAAATAACACATTTTATTCCACCATTTTGCATCATGTTTAATAAAGTTCCTTTTGTTTATTGTTAGACAAAATAATTAGTTTAATTTTGACCAATCAAATTCATTTCAATAGTAAGGATCTAGGAGCGGATCTTTCAAAAACAAGTTTACGACTAAGGGAAGTGGAGACAACTCAAGTAGGGTTGTTCATGGTTCGGTTTGGTTTTTGTAATTATCGGTTCGATTAGTCAGTTTTCAGTTTTTAAATATGCTAAACCGAATTGGAAGCATGGAATTCCTTAACCCCTAAAAAGAGTAAACATTACTTTATATAGCCAAGGGTAAATTAAGTATATCATATCGGGTTATCGGTTAAACTGATGATAAAATTGGACAAACCGATATCTGAACCGATAACTCGTTAGTCATATAGTTCCAAATCGTTCCGAACCATTAATTCAATAACATGATGCCGCCAAACAAGTAACACTTTTTTCGGTTCGGATTATCGTTTAGAATAGCATATCACAATTCACATCCATGATATTGTTTTGTTCGGATTATCATGGATGTGATATCTTTACCAAACTGAGATGTTTGGATTAAACAAAAATGGAGCTATCCAAGTCAAGAAAAATCATTCAAGAACTGTATAAGATGGTCCAAGGAACTTCATTTTCAGGACACTGCAAAATCTGTAGTAGATTGTTCCCATTTTTCTATAAAACAAAGCCAAGTGGTAATAGCCAATTTCACAATCTTTGTCACAAAAGCCTCCAAGTAACCAATGGGATCAGGTTAGTTCTACTCACAGATATATTTCACAATCAGTATGCTGCAGCTAATTAATGTTTCTGATCTCAGTTGTAACTTTGTGAGAAATGTTCTGAAGATCAGTAGCCTATATTGGCAGCGGTGCTAATACTTTCTCCTATCTCCGTGTCCCTTTCGTCGATTGTCTTCAGGTTTGTCTCTTCTAGATCCAAATGGCATTTTCGAGTCACCAGTCTTCTTGGTATTCCATGTTTGAGAGCAACAAGTGGCTTTAAGTACATCATTCCAGGAGAAGGTCTTTTCTCCCTCGGAAGTGCTCTTAGCTCTGGCAACCAGTATGCAACAAACTCCCCTTCAGGATCATAGTTTTGAGCCTGAAACATGTAAAAATTTCTTAAAAACATCAATCTCATACTGAGTGAATCGCATAGGATTCCCAGAACATGATTCTATCAAAAATAATACTTATTTCCTTATTGCACTTGCTTGTTTCGGGATGCTGAAGCAACGGTCTTCTCTAGGGTCATTGCCAACACCTGACAGAAAAGGAATAGCAGAAGTTTCAACTCACAATTCCAACTTCCAGTATAGAGAAAGTGGATACATCAAAGGTAGATAATAAAAGGAGAATCACCTGCTCTTGTCCAGTTTCCATAGTTGGAGCAAGGATCATAATCCAAGAGGCATGTCTCAAACCATTCAGCTCCCATCCGCCAGTCAATGCCCATATCTCGAACAAGAAAAGAGCACACAATCTGGGAAAAAGATAAAGTATTTAGAATGCAGTAAATTGCCTTCTTTCATGATGAATTTATCTGTTCTGTTTACTAGGCAACAAACTAACATGTAACTTTTTGAAAATATTAAAAATAAAGTTGTACCTGTCGTCATCGATTCGACATGAATCCAGTAGAAGCTAGTTCTTTCATGTTGGCATCAATTAAAGGATACCTACAGATTTTGCATTGGGAAAATTAACAATTTCTCATCCCATGGAAATGTAGAACATATTTATTTTCACTTGTTTCCTCAGATTTGAACGTCATACTAGGATATCCCTTTTGGGTTTGAGGAGGAGAAAGGAGCAGTCAACATGCACGGTACAAAGGTAATGTATTTATTAAACAATAGGTGCTTGGCCAGAACCTAGATAGGAATTTACCCGGTTTGACCTTGTCTCCAGGCATCAAACATGGTTTGGTCTTGGCTCCCGTTAATATCTACTTTTCGAGGACCACCTAAATGGAGAAAGAAAAACAAGCAAAGATATATTTTCAGATGTCGATAATTCCCAGAAGGAAAAAGGAGAATGAACCTACAGAGTATTTATATTAGATAAAAGCAAGCAGCAAATTCCTCTTGAGGAGTTGATTAGAATATGGGGTGTGTTAATATGCATTCAGATAAGAATATGTCTTTTTTACCTGCATGAAAAAGCAAATTTCCTTGTTTGATGGAGAGAAATCTGAAATAATCCCTCCATATCAGTTCAAATAAAACCCTGAAAACGGAAATCAGGCATCAAATATACACCTGTCCGGTGTATGCATATTGTGAGGAATATGGGGCACCAGATTTGGTACTAACAAACTATCTAACCGAAAAAATCAGGTGTCAAACGGAAGCTAGCAAATCAAACCCTGAGCGACGATAAATCATACAACAAAGGAGAAATATACTAAAAGAGACACAAACATTAAACGTGGTTCGGTCAACTGACCTACGTACACCGCAGAGATGAGCAGTCCACTATATAAAAAGAGAGTACAAAATATCGAGAGAACAACCTCACGAAGAGGCAAACACAAGTGACACATTAACACTTGTCCCGTAAAGTTCTCCCCCAAAACACGACTCTCAAGCCCCCTATGGCTACATTGTGGATGCTACTGAATGAGAAGGAAGGATCCTCAATTTATAGAAGTCCAAACCTTTTCCTACAAGAAAAAGGACTAGCTAAGTATAGGAGAATTATTTATTTCCTTCTACAAAAAGGAACACTCAATTAAGGTAATTATATTGTTCTTTCCTTCAACAAATAGGAAAATCAAATATGGTAAGAAAATTATTGCAAACACTTAACACTATCTTTATTAGAGTCAATCTCCTCTCACAGCCTTCATCAACATAAAATGCATAAAGATGATACTAGCATATTCGTAAGCATTGCGAGAGGAAGACGAGGAAGAAGGGAGGACGTCGTACCAGTATGTCGAATCATTTGAATGCATTTCCTCTCGTATCTCTTCACCTTAACAAGTCAAACAAAGCTTTCTTAATCTTTATAACTTACTAGAACAAGAAGGTTGTTAATGAAACATTACAATATGAGAAAAAGTTCTCTACCTCTTCATATATAAAACGAGGAGATAGGCTTCCTGAAGCAAGCCAAGGAGAGAACTTTGTCGAATAATCAGGTCCTAACATTCCATTTCGAGTCACTTTATACACTTTCAGTAAATCCTGCAATCAATCAAAGACCAGAAGAATTGGAATATGTCGAGTCATCATTCGCCTAGGTCGCGTCTCTCATTAGAAACCAGTAAAAATATTAGGTCAGCAAATTCCCCAAGTCCTGGCATCTAGTAGATGACTAAAGTAGAGTAGAAACAGAAGAAGGTTTAATTTTAGAACACTAGGTAATTTATCACTGTATAAAATACGTAGGGACCAATGCAGCACCCCAAAGCATGATGATCATAGGCATCACTGTGAACAGAAAAAAGAAGGGATAACCCTGTGCATGAAGTGTTTCTGGCTAGTGCGGGCATATTTTGGACTAATGCTTGCAGGTAACCGACAAAGAGCAGTACAAAGTCTTTTAGGCCTGAAAGCACGCGTTATACTCTTTTTCCCTTGAACCGGTTTTATCCCAAATGGGTTTTCCGGTAAGGTTTTTAACTAGGCAACAGTGGATCGTGCTAACTTAGAATCGAAGACCAGTCACGAATCCGTATCGAAGATCACATTAACAGTATCCAAGGTTTCTCTATAATCAACCTCGAAAACTAAGGGACATTACCCTAGGATATCGACTTTAGCAAGGGACGAAACTTCGTAACCGAAAGGTCGCGTCGATAGGATTTATTGTAAAGGCCAAATGATCAAATGAATTATGACCGCATGGATTGCTCGAGCCCTGACACAAATCTCGTACACATGTGTGATTCTGACGCACAAGAATAAAAAGAAGTCTCTTCCTTCCGGATAAGTATCGTTGTCTTTTTAAGTTTTTTGCATTTCTTAAGAAATTCCCTACTTCCGATCTCTTAAAGGTATCGAGCCCAAGGGACACCTTAATCCGAGTCCAAGTGATCACTCCCACCCGGGGACTGATGTCCGAAACCAAACTTAGACGGTCCGAGCTATTAGAGCTCGGGGGTATAAGTCCTAATAGGTTGTGCCCGAATTTTAAGGGCAACGGCCACCCCCACCCGGGGACTGTCATTTTAGGCAAGCCCGGACAACTCGGGATAACGATATTAATATGGGGCAACACCCAAATTATAAAGGCTACAGCCATATAAACACGGCTCGGAGACGTCCGAGGCCTGTAACATAAACAACAAGGCCTGAAAATTTCTTAACCGATTCTAAAGGCTACCCTCGGCACACTATGACTTTAAAAAGTCTAAGTACTTTGGGGGGAAACTTTCGGTCACACCGAACCCCCACAATGCCTTAAAACGAAATAATGTTGAAGGCAAGGTTTCTTCGCGTCTCTGAAAAAACCCAACTATTTCATGCTAAGCCATTTAGATCATTGCAAATAAAAGTTAATAAGGCAAAGAGAAAATTCAAATGTTGTTGAAGGGAAAAATGCCTTATATTCATAATAAAAAATTCTTTTTACAAGGGCCAAACAACCCGATGCAAATATTTACAAAGGCCAAACGGCCTTAAAAAAATACAAAAAACAAAAACATCTAAAGGTCTAAGTGGCCTAGTCTTCGTAGGGGGAAACATCATCACCTTCAGGATCTCCGCCACCCTCGGACTTGCCCAAATCTTTGAACCCCTCGTTGTCTTCGGGATAGGCCAGTTTTTTAGCCTCGACTTCGAGCTCTTTGTCACTCTCGATCTCAGCCGATAAGTCAAAGCCCCGAGCATGAATTTCCTCGAGGGCCTCCCTTCGAGATTGCCACTTCACGTGCTCGATGATGTCTTTTTCTCGAACCTAAGCCACATCGGCATCAGCCACCATTTCGTCGGCATCAGCTTTAATTACTTTGGCCTCCGACTTGACCATTTCGAGATCCTTGGCCAGATTTTTCGATCAGAGACAGCCAAATTCAGTTGGGACTGAAGCTCCTCGGTCTTCTTGGCCTACGCAAAGTACTTATCCTTTATAGCTCGAAGTTGAACCTCAGCCGAACTCAGTTGTGTCCGGGCGGTCTCCTTTTCTGAGGTCAGGCGGTCCATATTCTTTTTCCATTCTTCGGCTTCGGCCTTTACTGCATCCAGCTCTACAGGGAGTTGTCCGATTTGGTCAAGCTTATGTTGGACCTGTGAATTCGGACCATTAGCCACCGTATCTGACTCATCATCACTAACCTCAAAGACTCTTCTTACCTACTCGACCAGGCCAGCATGCTCCTTTCGGGTCGCCTTCAGCTCAGCTTGAAGTTTCTTGGCCTTCTCATCACGTTGCTCACTGAGAAGCTTGTAAGTATCCCTCTTCTCGATGAGCTCCCAGGTCTCGGCCTCATGCTGGTCGATATCGAATAAAATTCTTGTGATGGAGCACCAAGGCCTACAAACACAAGGGAAAATGTTACGATCATTTATGACTTAATCTAAATACATAATAGAGAAGTCGTCAAGGGGCATTCGAAGTTACCTGGTTTAGCGCTTGTTGGGCTTCGTTGAACATACAGGGAATTTCTACCTTGTTCATCTTTGCTTGATCCTCTTCGGTCACCAGGCACAGAAGATAACTCGCAACCCCCATAGGGGAAGAGAGGACCCAGGCATCCTCCGGAATGGATATAATAATTGACCGCTTTCGGCAAGGATTTGCACTCGGGGCTGGGAACCGGTTTACTAGTTTCGTACTTGAAGAAGAACCGATGGTTCCCAAAGGCAGGATCTTCTTTGGTACCGGTATGTCACCCAGCCCAGTGACGTCCTCCGAGGCGGAAGAATCTAAACCACCAAAGAAGCAGTTAAAAGGGTCTGCCACCCCCTGGGACCCCTTAGTTGGGCGTTCTTTTAGCTTTTGGGTGTCGCGGATCATGGAATCGGTAAATAAGGCCGACTCGGAGAGATATATCACTCCAAATATGTCCTTCGGGGCATTATCCTTTGCCCGAGAAGCATCAGCCACAGTATCTTGGTCGGCCTCCCTAACTTGGGGCAAAACAGCCTCACCCCTCCCTAGTTCGGATGCTTCGGCCACTGCCTCCTTATCGCCCCCCCTGGTTTGAGGCAGTACGATGTTGCCTCGCACGCGGGACACTAGTTCGGAATTTTCTTCTTCTTCTTCAGACTCATCCCTCAGCCGGTGGATTGAGTCCGATGGGAGCTCACGAGCGCTGGTGCTTTCCTTGGATTTGCACACCAAAATTCTTTTTGGTTTTTTCTTCTCCGAGTTCAGAGAACTTAGAGGCCTTATCATCTTCTTCTCCTCGCCCTGCCTCAAAGCAGGGGAATCGACGGGCTATCCTCGTCACTGGATGGAGACCTCATTGCAACATCCTTCCCAAGGCCTACAAAGAAAAAAGAAAAGGCAACATAGGAAAAACCAAAGCATTGTCCACTCAAGGAAGGAATCTCACCGTGAGAACGGGCCTCCCACTGGCCCTTCGAAAGTTCACACCATGCGCGCTCGGAATACGGTTTCTTAGAGACGATGCCCTCGACCCATTCCCTTAGTCGGGGAACTGCATCTGGAACCCGAGCAGCAGCTGCATCACCACCAAACATCGGTAAGAAAAGGGAAAAAGAGAGAGCAAAATATTAAAATCTGGGGGGAAAAAATTTACTTACGTTTTGTGTTCCACTCTTCGGGGAACGAAATGTCCTTGGCCGGGATCAGGTCCGAGGTCCTCACTCAGACGAATCAGCCTAGCCAACAGCGGTCTTGATCTTCATCAATGCTAGAGAACGGGGCTTTGGTGGCCCGATGCACAAGTTTAATTAGTCCCCCCCCGGGAAGAATCGAGGACTATATAGGTACATCATATGATCAACGGTGAATGGGCATCCGTCAATCTTTCTCATGAAGAATCGGAGGAGAATGACTATCCTCTAGAATGAGGGGGGATCAGGTGGTGGTGCGTATATAACGTCGTAACCTTTTTTCATATCCCATATACATATATATAGGATAGTCATATCCCATATACATATATATATATATATATATATATATATACATATATATATATATATACATATATATATGTATATATATACACGTATATATATATATACATATGTATATACATATATATGTATATACATATATATATGTATATATATATATACATATATATGTATATACATATATATGTATATATATATATATATATACATATACATATATACACGTATATAACTCCATCTGGTCATGGGCCAATGCACATGTATAAATGGGTGAATTGCATGAAAAATACGTAAAAATCTCAATATTCCTTCCGGATAAACTTTTTCAACTGCGTATTATTCTGAGACCCATGAACAGAAAATTATAATAATTCACATGGGGAATCAAGAATATAGACACCCCTAGTATTTCTATGAATATAGTAATTTGTGAAAACTGTGTATTTGCTCGTTTTTTCAGTATAATTTAGACCATGCCAAAAGAAAGAAGGGATGACCTTAACATACCTGAGTCGATTCTCTCGAGAAAAATTACACTGTATTCCCTTAATATTGTAAAATTTATATCTCGAAGGATCCAACCTCTAGATCCGCACCCGCGTCTGATGGATATAAATTATTCTTATATTTTAATTAAAAAATACAATATTTTAGATATAAAACATGACCAATTTATATCCTATTCTCGCACTTTTCTAACAATTCTTGCAGGAAAAAGAATACATGGAAAAATAGAAAAAGAAATAACCTACAGTTCAAGGAAGAAGGATACATCCGTGACAATTTCATCTAAGACTACACAAAGTCAAGAGATATAAAAGTTATGGCAAATTCTCACCAAAATTTCATGACAAATTGCCATGTCAATTTCTCATCAAGGCCATATGATATATTGATATTATCTTACAAATTCTCACCAAGGTCTTGTAGAAATTTTCCTATAAATAGGCATATGTTTGTAGAAGAAAGATCATCCCACTTTGTATCCAATTTCCTATCTAGTTTTTCTTAAGTTCTAAAGAGAAAGAGAAGAGTAATCTTGGTCTCTTTCTCTAGTCTCTCTATGTAGTAAAAAAATTCTTAGTCTTTTGAAAGTAATTTTTAGCTTTTCTTACTTCATAATGGAGTAATATCTTTTTGTTGGGATAGTTGATGAAGCTTGATATAATTATAATACTATCTCAGTTTCAATACATTCTTGGCCTGAAACTCTATTTACATTTCATATTGTGATGAAATGTAAGTTTTTAATCATTATTATCACATCTACATATTTTATATCTAAGTTATTCTTATATTAATTTTGTAATTCTCACGGAGCAAAATTAATATATAATAACTGATGAATAGAATATTAGAGTGAAAGTAATTTTTAGTAAGATTATTATTTCAAGTCTGTAATCTTGCTTTCCCCAGTTTTAATTCTCACGGAGGAATTGTTGAAGGCAAGATTATTGATTTTCTAGTAAAAATATTCTCACGAAGTTTTTACTACACTTGAGCACATAATATTAGAGTCAAAGTAATTCTTAGTAATATTATTGTTTCAAGTCTGTAATCTTGCTTTCCTCAGTTTTAATTCTCATGGAGAAATTGTTGAAGGCAAGATTATTGATTTTCTAGTAAAAATATTATCACGAAGGTTTTACTACGCTTGAGCAAAATTCAGGCAAGATATTTCAGTTTAATCGTCACTAGTTTTAAATCAATTAATTGACATAACCTCACGGAGTGTTAATTATTTATTTATTTCTTAGTGTAAAAATATAATTGTATTAGCAATAAGCAATTATTCTTTATAGAAATACATATGAAACTGAGATTTTATTGTAATGATATATCAAGTGAATTCAACGATTCCCAAATCTTTTTAAATATAAACTTTTCGGAAGAAATTTGTCTTAATTTATAATTTCAAACACACCTTTCATCAATTTGGTTCTCTCAAATAGTAGTCACGCCCAACACCGTTGTCAGGCAAGCCAAAGCGAAAATATTAATGAATTCTTATTTTACTTACCAAAAGCAGTTACAACACTTTTCTTAATTTGCAATTAAAACAGGTGATAATAAGCAATATTCAACAATAGCTATACAATCCAAAAGAACTGTCTACTAATGTATGTACCAAGACCTGGTGTCATAAGCTGTGGGCAACTAGTAGAATATACAAAATAATAGATCTATCCTACTGTCTGACACAGAATAGACAGTCAAAAGTAAGAGAGACTCCATCAAGCTGCTGATCGGCACAGGAAGGGAAGCAGCTCACTGTGGAAGCCTCGAACTATGATCAGGGACACGCATCGGTTTGATAGTCAGATTTACCTGCCTCAGAGCCTGTACAATTAAGTACAGAAGCATAGTATGAGTACATAAATAATATGTACCCAGTAAGTATCATGTCTAATCTCTAAGAAGTAGAGACGAGAGGTCGACTTGATACCTACTAAGGTCAAATAATATAATATGATGTTATGTCAGGCATGATGGTTACAATTATATAACAGCTGAAATAAGGATTTCTAAGTCATGTCACTTTAATATCACAGTTAATCCTTTACATTTCAAAACATGTATCAGGCAAGTCATCAATAATAATTCACATAAATATCATGCGCACATTATGCCGAGGTCGACGGCCCGATCCAACATAAAAGAAATTGTGCACTGCTAGAGGATTGAATGGCACGAACCATATATGCATATATTTCTACCGAGGCGATCGGTCTGATCCACAAATATCAATTATCAACAGAAAAATACAAGAAGGCGTATTTATATTCATATAAACTCGTACAAGTGCTCAATACAACATATGTTCACTTATGTTCATTTCCAATTCTCTAGCATATCCTAATGATCACATTAGCAAGAAGACATATAACATTTGCAAATATAGCATGATACGGGTCCTAAACTACCCAGACAATTAATCATGATAGTAGCTACGCACGGACTCTCGTCACCTAGTGCGTACGTAGCCCCCGCATTTAGTGGCAAATTATACAATTATTACTCCTATGGGGACAATTTCCTCTTACAAGGTTAGAAAAGAGACTCACCTCACTCCAAACTGCTCTTCCAATATCAAGAACGAGCCCGAACTCTGAATTTGGAGCCGAACAATCCAAAACTAGTTAAATGGGGTAAGAACTAGTCAATACAAGCTCACAAGATCACATTCTAACTATTAAAGTTATTTCCCAACCTTAAACACAAGTTTCGTAAATCCAACCCCGGGCCCACGTGCTCGGATTCCGAAATATTTCGAAGAAAGTTGTTCTTTGTAACCTAAGGATCAATAGTATGTGATTTCTACTTCGCTTCATAACCAATTTCGTGAAAAAATCTAAGTTTTATCAAAACCATAGGTTTTGCTCTAACCCCATGATTTTACCTTAATTTTAGTGTTTAATTTACCTAAGACACAAGTAGGGGTGTTCATGGTTCGGTTTGGATCGATTTTTCCCAAAAAGGAAACCAAACCAAGTAAGTCGATTTTTTAAATATTAGAACCAAACCTATTAAGTCGGTTTTTTCTCGATTCGGTTTTTGTCGGTTTTTCGGTTTTTTCGGTTATTTGTCGATTTTTTCATAAATATAAGACATACACTACCAAACACACATTTTGGCGACCACATTTTCAACGTAACACTATCAAATCAATTGCCCTTTGAGAAATCTATTATTTACCAAGATATATTGATGATAATTGAATCAAATAGTGATGAATAATTTAAGGACTCAATTAAAAATATACTCCCTCCATTTCAATTTATGTGAACCCATTTGACTGGGCACGGAGTTTAAGAAAAGAGAGAAGACTTTTGATCTTGTGGTGTAAAATGAGGCACATATATTTTGTGTGGCAATAAATCATTGTGTAAAGGTAAATTGTTTCTAAATAAGGAACGGGGTCATTCTTTTTGGCACGGACAAAAAAGGAAATAGGTTCACATAAATTAAAACGGAGGGAGTATTATTATTAACATGAAATAGATTCTTACATTTAACAAAAGAAAACTACCAATTAAACTAGAATGTAAAGGTAAAGAATTGTACTAAATGTGCAAACGATTAATATTTACTATCAAATTTAAAACTTTGTATAAAGGTATACATATATATATATATATGTGTAATAATAAATTTAAAATAGTTACTCCTATATTCGGTTTGGTTCGGTTTTTTTTTAATTAAAACCATATCCAAACCAAATTTGATCGGTTTTTTAAATTTCAAAACCAAAACCAAACCAAACCAAAAAGTATCGGTTTTTTGGTCGGTTTGGTTTGGTTTTCGGCTTGGTTCGGGTTTTCGGATTTTTATGAACACCTCTAGACACAAGTATTAAACTAGGAATAGGTGGGATAAACTTACCTCAAGATGCTAGGTGGAAGTCTTCCCTCAAAAGCTCCAAAATCGCCTAATGGAGGAATGAAAATTGGCAAAAAGAACTTAGAACCCGTATTAAATGAAGCTCACTGCTTCAGCGATTTCCGCATCTGCGGAAGGGAGCCTGCTTCTGCGGAATTTCACCTGGGCCGCTAGGCCGCATCTACAAGTTGTCAACCGCTTTTGCGGATTCGCTTCTGCAGGGGAATAGCCGTTTCTGCGGCTTTGGGCCTGGCCTAGCTTGGCCGCATCTGCGTGAAATGGACCGCTTCTGCGGTCTCGCACCTGCGGTTGGCCAACCGCAGGTGCGGTTATGACAGCAACTGAAGCTTTAGCACTTCTCCAATTTTTCCAACTTCACTCGAGCCTTGTCCGATTGACGCTCGGGGCTCCCGGGCCCTGCCCGAACATACCGACAAGTCTGAAATCATGAAATGGACCTGCTCGAACCTTCAGAATGCCCAAAACAACGCTAAATCTAAGAATCACCCACTAAAACCAATTGAATCAAACTTATGAATTTCAAGTTCTTAATTCACCTCTAACGAGCCGAAATGCACTTAAACTACTCGGATTGACACCAAATTTTGCAGGCAAGTCTTAAATGCTATATTGGACCTGTACCAGGCTTCGGAACCAATATACGAGCACGATACCAATGTGATCAATCATTATTTAGTTTCTTTAAATCCTTAGAATTTCAGTTTAACAATTTCCAATAAAAATTCATTACTTGGAGAACTTAGCATATAGCTTCTGCTCTAGCAAGGTCTGAAGCACTAACCTCAAATGCTGCTCGTGCTCCCCCAGGCTACGAGAGTATATCAAGATGTCGTCAATGAAGACGATGACAAAGGAATCAATATAAGGCATGAACACTCTGTTCATCAAGTCCATAAAGTTGTTGTGGCATTAGTCAAGCCAAATAAAATCGCCAGAAACTCATAATGGCCATATCTCGTGCGAAATGCGATATTCAAAACATCCGAGTCCCGAATCTTCAACTGATGGTACTCCGACCTCAAGTCGATCTTAGAGAACACCCTAGCACCCTGCAACTGGTCGAACAAATCATCAATGCGCGGTAACGGGTACTTATTCTTGATGGTAGCCTTGTTCAACTGGCGGTATTCAATATACGTCTGCATAGTCCCATCCTTATTCTTCACAAATAACACTGGTGCACCCCAAGGTGAAATATCGAGCCTAACAAACCCTTTTGCTAACAACTCCTCAAGCTGCTCCTTCAACTCCTTCGGAGCCATGCGGTACGGTGGGATAGATATAGGTTGGGTGCCTGGAGCCAAGTCAATACAGAAATCAATATTATGATCTGGTGGCATGCGAGGAATATTAGAAGGAAACACACGAACTCCCGAACTACTGGAACTGAATCAATCGTCGAAGACTCTACGGTGGTGTCCCGAACATAAGCAAAATAAGAGAAACACCCCTTCTCAACCATTTGCTGAGCCTTCAGGAAAGAGATAACTCGGCTAGATGTATCAACTGTGGAACCTTTCCACTCCAACCCTGGCAACCCTGACATCGCTAAAGTAATAGTCTTGGCATGGCAATCTAGAACGGCGTGATATGGAGATAACCAATCCATGCCCAGGATGATCTCAAAGTCGATAATATCAAGCAACATGAGATCTTCTCTAGTCTCGAAACCACAAAATGTGACCACACAGGACTGGTATATCAGATCCACAACCATAGAATCGCCCACAAGAGTAGACACATGAACAGGAATGCCCAAGGGCTCAGGAGCAATAACCAGAAAACAAGCAAACAGATATGACACATACGAATAGGTAGACCCTGGATCAAATAATACCGAAGCATCTCTACCAAAGACGGAAATAATACTTGTGATGACGGCATCTGAGGCCAAGGCATCTGGCCTAGCCGGAAAGGCATAAAATCTGGCTGGAGCACCGGCTGGCTGGCCTCCACCTGACTGAGTAGTAGTTGGTTGACCTCTCCCTGCTTGGCCTCCACATCTAGGACAGCCCCTACCAGTCTACCCTCCACCTCTAGGTGGCAGGGTAGCCGGTGCTGAAATCATAGGCTGTTGACCCTACTGTACTGCCTTGCCTCGAAGCTTGGGGCAGTATCTCCTCATATGACCAAGGTCTCTGCACTCGAAACAACCCCACGGTACGGCGACCCGCTGCCCTGATGGCATGTAGACCCACTGGAAGAAGCCTGAATAGCTGGTGGACGGTGGACGGTATGAACTCTCCGGTATAGCACTGAAATAAGAATCAGAAGAACCCTGAGGACCTGAGTACCCATGGGAGGAACCCTGAATAGCTGGTGGGCGGTAAGAACTCTCTAGTATGGCACAGAAATAGGGACATGCCGGAGCACCTCGAGTAGGTGGTGGTGCTGAATATGGGGGCCTACTGGGTTGTCCACTCCCAAACTGACCCCTGCCCCTTGCCGGGGCACCTCTGAACTCTCCGGAGAATCTAGCCCTCTTATCCTGTTGCATCTGCTCCCTACCCCTCAGACGGTAGCCCTCAATCCTCCAAGCAATCTCCACTACTAACTGATAAGTAGTCCCCATCTCCACCTCTCGGGCCATATTGGCCATGATGCCAGAATGGAACCCTACAACAAACCTCTGCACCCTCTCTGTGTTAGTAGGAAGTATCATCAATACATGGCGGGATTACTCAGAAAACCTCGCCTCATAATCGGTCACAGATATCTGACCTTGCTCAAGCTTCTTAAACTGATACCACAGCTCTTCCCTCTCAGAGGGTGGAATATACTTATCTAGAAATAACTACGTGAGCTGAATCCAAGTGATAGGAGGAGAACCTGCGGGCCTGCCAAGAACATAAGACTGCTCACCATCTACGGGCCCTGCCCTATAGCTGAAAAGTAGTGAAGTCAACCTCATGCGACTCCAATATCCTTATATTGTGTAGTCTGTCCCTACACCTATCAATGAAGTCCCGAGCATCCTCATGACACTCACCCCCGAAAATAGGAGGGTGAAGTTTAGTCCATCTATCTAACAGCTTCTGCGGGTCACCATCCGCAACTGGTCTGGGCTCGGGTATCATTGCAGCAACTGGCTGAGACTCATCCGTGGGTAGTGCACCCAAAGTCTGATACACTGTAGATGCATGACCATGAGCCTAAGCACTAGGGGTCTGTGCTCCCCCTCCTGCCTTTGATGTAGCTGGATCCGCTGGAAATAAACCAGCCTAAGTCATGGTGTCCATGAATCGTAGCATACGACCCATGACCTCCTGGAATTTCGGTGATGTCATAAAGTCTGTCGGGGTAGGCTCAGCTGCGGGCACCTCGCCTTGCTCCTAAATAATAGGATCTCTCACAGGATCTGCTGGTGGTGCTACTGGAACAGCTCTGGGACTCCCCCGTCCCCTACCTCGGGTCGTCGCCTTCCCTCGGCCTCTAGCAAGGGAGGAGCAGCCCCTCTCGGGTCAGGAACATCTGTCGTGTGTGTCCTTACTATCGTGAGAGAATAGAAGAGAGAAATTTAGTGTACCATCCACTGCACGATAGGAAATGAATAAAAAGTAGTTTCCTAACACCCTATAGCCTCTCAAAGATAAATACAGACGTCTCTGTACCGATCCGCAAGACTCTATTAGGTTTGTCCATGACTTGTGAGACCTACGTGAACCTAGTGCTTTGATACCATGTTGTCACGACCCAATTTCATATCAGGTCGTGATGGCGCCTAACATCGTTTTCAAGCTAGCCAATGCAGAAATATTAGTGAATTATTATTTACTTACCAAAAGCAGTTACAACACTTTTCTTAATTTGCAATTAAAACAGGTGATAATAAGCAATATTCAATAATAGTTGTCTTGAGCTTCTGAAAGCTCCCCTCACAATCATCGGATCAATGGAAAGGAGCACCCTTCTGGATCAATCTAGTCAGAGGTGATGCAATAGATGAAAAGCCCTGCACGAATCGCCTGTAATAGCCTGCTAACCCCAGGAAGCTCCTGATCTCGGTCACTGAAGTAGGATGTGGCCAACCCTGAACTGCCTCAATCTTCTTGGGATCCACCTTAATACCATCTCCTGACACAATATGCCCTAAGAATACCCTCTAGCCAGAACTCACACTTGGAGAACTTAGCATATAGCTTCTGCTCTCGCAAGGTCTGAAACACTACCCTCAAATGCTACTCGTGTTCCCCCAAGCTACGGGAGTATATCAAGATGTCGTCAATGAAGGCGATGACAAAAAGAATCAATATAAGGCCTGAACACTCTGTTCATCAAGTCTATAAATGTTGCTGGGGCATTAGTCAAGCCAAAGGACATCACCAGAAACTCATAATGGCCATATATCGTCCGAAATGCGATATTCGAAACATCCGAGTCCCGAAGCTTCAACTGATGGTACTCCGACCTCAAGTTGATCATAGAGAGCACCCTGCAACTGGTCGAACAAATCATCCATGCGCGGCAACGGGTACTTATTCTTGATGGTAGCCTTGTTCAACTGGCAGTAGTCAATGTACGTCAGCATAGTCCCATCCTTATTCTTCACAAATAACACTGGTGCACCCTAAGGTGAAATACTGGGCCTAACAAACCCTTTTTCTAACAACTCCTCAAGATGCTCCTTTAACTCCTTCGGAGCCATGCAGTACGGTGGGATAGATATAGGCTGGGTGCCTGGAGCCAAGTCAATACAGAAATCAATATCACGATCCGATGGCATGCCAGGAAGATCAGAAGGAAACACATCGGCGAACTCCTGAACTACTGGAACTGAATCAATCGTCGGAAACTCTGCAGTGGTGTCCTAAACATAAGCCAAATAAGCCAAACACCCTTCTCGACCATTTGTTGAGCCTTCAGGAAAGAGATAACCCAGCTACATGTATCAACTATGGAACCCTTCCACTCTAACCCTGGCAACCTTGGCATCACTAAAGTAATAGTCTTGGCATGGCAATCTAGGATGGCGTGATATAGAGATAACTAATCCATGCCCAGGATGATCTCAAAGTCGATCATATCAAGCAATAGGAGATTTACTCTAGTCTCGAAACCATAGAATGTGACCACACAGGACCGGTAGATCCGATTCACAACCACAAAATCGCCCATAAGAGTGGACACATGAACAGAAGCGCCCAAGGGCTCTGGAGCAATAACTAGAAAATGAGCAAACAAAGATGACACATACGAATAGGTAGACCTTGGATCAAATAATATCGAAGCATCTTTACCGTAGATGGAAATAATACCTGTGATGACGGTATCTGAGGCCAAGGCATCTGGCCTAGCCGGAAGGCATAGAATTTGGCTAGAGCGCCAGCTGGCTGGCCTCCACCTGATTGAGCAGTAGCTGGCTGACCTCTCCCTGCCTGGCCTCCACCTCTAGGATGGCCCTTACCAGTCTGCCCTCCACCTTTAGGTGGCGGGGTAGCCGGTGCTGAAATCATAGGCTGCTGACCCTACTGTACTGCCTTGCCCTGAAGCTTGGGGCAGTATCTCCTCATATGACCAAGGTCTCCGCACTTGAAATAACCACGCGGTGCAACGACCCGCTGCCCTGATGGCATATAGACCCACTGGAAGAAGCCTAAATAGCCGGTGGATGGTATGAACTCTCTGGCATAGCACTGAAATAAGAATCAGAAGAACCCTGAGGACCTGAGTACCCACCGAAGGAACCCTGAATAGCTGGTAGGCAGTAAGAACTCTATGGTATGGCACTGAAATAGGGACACATCGGAGCACCCCGAGCAGGTGGTGGTGCTGAATATGGGGGCCTACTGAGCTGTCCCCTCCCAAACTGACCTATGCCCCTAGTCGGGGAACCTCTGAACTCTCCGGAGAATCTAGCCTTCTTATCCTACTGCATCTGCTCCTTACCCCTCAGATGGAAGCCCTTAATCCTCCGAGAAATCTCTACTACTAACTGATAAGGAGTCCCCATCTCCACCTCTCGGGCCATGTTGGTCCTGATGCCAAAATGCAACCCTGCAACAAACCTCCGCACCCTCTCTGCGTCAGCAGGAAGTATCATTAATACATGGTTGGATAACTCAGAAAACCTCACCTCATAATCGGTCACGGACATCTGACCCTGCTCAAGCTGCTCAAACTAATATCGCAGCTCTTCCCTCTTAGAGGGTGGAATATACCTGTCCAGAAATAACTGCGTGAACTAACTCCAAGTGATAGGAGGAGAACCTGCGGGCCTGCCAAGAACATAAGACTGCCACCACCTGCGGGCCCTGCCCTCTAGCTGAAAAGTAGTGAAGTCAACCCTATGCGACTCCAATATCCTCATGTTATGCAGTCTGTCCCTGCACCTATCAATGAATTCCTGAGCATCCTCATGACGCTCACCCGTGAAGACAATAGGGTGAAGTCTAGTCCATCTATCCAATAACTTCTGCGGGTAACCATCTGTAACTGGAATGGGCTCGGGCACCACTACAGCAACTGGATGAGCCCCATTGCGGGTAGTGCACCTGGAGTCTGATACACTACAGCTGCATGACCAGGAGCCTGAGCAGTAGGGGTCTGTGCTCCCCCTCCTTCCTGTGATGTAGCTAGATCCGCTAGAAATAAACCAACCTAAGTCATGGTGTCCATGAACCACAGCATACGGCCCATGATCTCCTGGAATCCCGGTGCTGTCATAAAGTCTGTCGGGGTAGACACAGCTGTGGACACCTCGCCCTTCTCCTCAATAATAAGATCTCCCGCAGGATCTGCTGGTGGTGCTACTGGAACAGCTCTGGGATGCCCTCGTCCCCTACCTCGGGCCGGTGCCCTTCCCCGGCCTATACCTCAGCCTCTAGCAAGGGGAGAGCAGCCCCTCCCAGGTCGGGAACATCTGTCATGCGTGTCCTCACCATCGTGAGAGAATAGAAGAGAGAAATTTAGTGTACCGTCCACTACATGATAGGAAATGAATAAAGAGTAGTCTCCTAACACCCTATAGCCTCTCGAAGATAAATACAGACGGCTTCGTACCGATTCGCAAGATTCTATTAGGTTTTCACATAACTTGTGAGACCTACGTGAACCTAGTGCTCTGATACCATGTTGTCACGACCCAATTTCACCTTAGGTCGTGATGTTGCCCAACACCGTTATCAGGCAAGCCAACGCGGAAATATTAGTGAATTATTATTTTACTTACCAAAAGCAGTTACAATACTTTTCTTAATTTGCAATTAAAACAGGTGATAATAAGCAATATTCAATAATAGTTATATAACCCAAAAGAACTATCTACTAATGTATGTGCCAAGACTTAGTGTCACAAGCTGTGGGCAACTAGTAGAATATACAAAATAATCGATCTATCCTACTGTCTGAAACAGAATAGACAGTCAAAAGTAAGAGAGACTCCATCAAGCTGTTAATCGACACAGGAAGGGAAGTAGCTCACCGTGGAAGCCTCGGACTGTAATCAGGGATGTGCACCGGTCTGATAGACAGATGTACCTGCCTCAGAGCCTTTACAATTAAGTACAGAAGCGTAGTATGAGTACATAAATAATATGTACCCAGTAAGTATCCAGTCTAATTTCGAAGAAATAGAGACGAGAGGTCGATTTGATACCTACTAGGGCCAAATAATATAATATGATGTTATGCCATGCCATGATGGTCACGATTATATAACAGTTGAAATAAGGATTTCTAAGTCATGTCATTTTAATATCACAGTTAATCTTTTACATTTCAAACCATGTATCAGGCAAGTCATCAATAATAATTCACATTAATATCATGTGCACATTATGCCGAGGTCGACGGCCCGATCCAACATAAAAGAAATTGTGCACTGCCAGAGGGTTGAATAGCGCGAACCATAGATGCATTGCATTTATTTCTACCAAGGCGATCGGCATGATCCACAAATATCAATTATCAACAGAAAAACACAAAAAAGCACATTTATATTCATATAAACTCGTACAAGTGCTCAACACAACATATGTTCACTTATGTTCATTTCCAATTCTCTAGCATATCCTAAATGATCACATTAGCAAGAAGACATATAACATTTGTAAATATAGCATGATACGGGTCCTAAACTACCGAACAATTAATCATGATAGTAGTTATGCACAGACTCTCGTCACCTAGTGCATACGTAGCCCCCGCATTTAGTGGCAAATTATACAATTATTTCTCCTATGGGGACAATTCCCTCTTACAAGGTTAGAAAGGAGACTCACCTCGCTCCAAAGTGTACTTCCAATACTAAGAATGAGCTCGAACTCTCAATTTGGAGCCAAACGATCCAAAACTAGTTAAATGGGGTAAGAACTAGTCAATACAAGATCACAAGATCACATTCTAACTATTAAAGCAATTTCCCAACCTTAAACACAAGTTTCCTAAAATCCGACCCCGGACCCACATGCACGGATTCTGAAATTTTTCGAAGAAAGTTGTTCTTTGTAATCTAAGGATCAATAGTATGTGATTTCTACTTCGCTTCATAACCAATTTCGTGGAAAAATCTAAGTTTTATTAAAACCCTAGGTTTTGCTCTAACCCCATGATTTTACCTTAATCTTAGTGTTTAATCTACCTAAGACACAAGTATTAAACTAGGAATAGGTGGGATAAACTTACTTCAAGATGCTAGGTGGAAGTCTTCCCTCAAAAGCTCCAAAATCGCCCAATGGAGGAATGAAAAATGGCAAAAAGAACTTAGAACCCGTATTAAATAAATCTCACTGCTTCAGCGATTTCTGCATCTGCGGTCCTGGGCCGCACCTGTGGCCACCGCATCTGCGGAAGGGAGCCCGCTTTTGTGAAATTTCACCTGGGCCGCTAGGCCGCATCTACGAGTTGCCAGCCGCTTCTGCAGTCTCGCACCTGCGGCTAGCCAACCGTAAGTGCGGTTATGACAGCAACTGAAGCTTCAACACTTCTCCAATTTTTCCAACTTCACTCGAACCTCGTCCGATTGACGCTCGGAGCTCCCGGGCCCGCCCGAACATACCAACAAGTCTAAAATCATGAAACGGACCTGCCCGAACCTTCGGAATGCCCAAAATAACGCTAAATCTAAGAATCACCCCCTAAAACTAATTGAATCAAACTTATGAACTTCAAGTTTTTAATTCACCTCTAACGAGCCGAAACGCACTTAAACTACTCTGATTGACACCAAAGTTTGCGGGCAAGTCTTAAATGGTATATTGAACCTGTACCAGGCTCCGGAACCAACATACGAGTCCGATACCAATGTGATCAATCGTTATTTAGTTTCTTTAAATCCTTAGAATTTCAGTTTAGCAATGTCCAATAAAAATTCATTACTCGGGCTAGAGACTTCGGAATTTGATTCCGGGCATACGCTCAGGTCCCATATTTTCCTACAGACCCTTCGGGACTGTCAAAATATAAATTCGGGTCTATTTGCTAAAAATATTGACCAAAGTCAAAATTAGCCTTTTAAGAAAATCTTAAGGAATCAAGTGCGCCTATTTCAATCCAAACTCTTCCAAAACCTGAACCAACCATCCCCACAGGTCATAAATCAGATAGAGCAAGCACGAAAAGTTTTATTTGGGAGAACAGGTTTCTAAAAAGCAAAACGACCGGTCGGGTCGTTACACACACCTTTCACCAATTTGGTTCTCTCAAATAGTAGTCAAAATATTACAAGTCTGTAGCTTAGATTGTCCAATCTATGTGGGACGATATCATAAACTATACTAGAATTTGATAGAGTACGAGCAGAAAATCCTATACACACAAGCTTCGTCAGCGTCGAACACCCGCACCCGTGTTCGAGCAACTTAGCTCCTGCTAAGTTCAAAATACGAGCACTTCTGGTGGTCAAAAGCTTTTGCGTAAAACCAGTATTCCCTATCTAGTATTTTTAATGTATAATATAGAAAATAGATTCTGAACAACTTGTTTCTTTTTAGTCTCCTGCCATGCCTTTAGCATAAGCTTAAACATCTTCAATTTTGGGAGCTTAAACATCTTGGGTATGTCAATGTAAGCCACAATCCAAAATGCAAACTAAGAATGGAACAGAATGGTGCCCCTGGCCTCTCGACAGTGTCGGGCTTAACCCAAGAATAACCTTAACAAGCTAAATTACCTTCTTCTATTTATGCTCCTTCCATGTAATCAGAAGACATGTCATCATCGAACATGCTCCTAGAGCATTGGTTATAAGTATATTGAAGCATTATCCTCACCCCCTCGAGAAATCAGAATTAAGCACAGAAGTGATAATAGATTACACCACAGCAGACTGACATGAACATTTTTACAACAAAGCTGTTAGTGCACCCACATGAGAAGACCTTCAGTCAACTATACATCCATATAATCATAACAGATGGTGTAACTTGCCATTATCATGTTAGGTTGCCACACAATCCAAAGTGACTAAGAGTCACTTGTTTGGAAAGTGGTTTGCTGCCACGTAATCCCTTGTTGGGGAATTTAAACTTTATCCAATAATTAATTAGGTAATATCCCGCTAATTAACTAATTACTCGCTTAATTAAGAATTATCTCAAATTACTTAAAATACTACTCACTTTTAATAAACTTTATATCCTACTATCATGGTCATGTGGTACTATATAAAATAAATACATACACTATTATTTCATTAAAACATCCACGTAAAAATACATATGTTTTCTCAACTTCTAATTTTCCTAATCTCATATAAAGAGTACAAATTTTTGTATGCTTAATTCTTAAAATGGTAAAAAAAAGATAACCTTATTTTCTTGTGAAAAAAAAATAATTCATATCTTTACAATAAAGAAAATCTCATAAACTTTTCTCATATTATGTGTATAATTTAAAACATATACGAAAGTAGTAATATTAATAACTATATAAAATCATATTTTTCAAACTATTTTTTTTACAAAAAATGTTCCACTCAAAATACCATATCAAATATATATATATATATACACACACAAAGTTGTTAAGAACACAATTAATCACGAGCTCCTGTTCAATGTACAAATAGAATCATGGTTTGCCAAATTGACAAAGGCCAAAAATACCAAAGTGAAATTGGCAAAAGTAAGGTACAGATCACTCACAAAACCCCTTGCTTCTATAGTAAATTACATATCTGATCCTAGAGGTCCATATGACGAAAATTACGCACTTATATGAAATTATAAACCTACTGCATAATTAAAAAAAATCTATATTGCAAAAGGGATGAAGAAAGTATTTAAAAAGTTCAATAGAATCACAAAAAAAAGTATATAAACCTACTGCATAATTAAAAAAAATCTATGTTGCAAAACGGATGAAGAAAGTATTTAAAAAGTTCAATAGAATCACGAAAAAAAGTATATAAGAAAATGCTAGAAGAATCAGCACCTCTTCCATCACACACCAAATATAGAAAAGACTAAGAAAATAAAAAATTGGGGGATTATAATAATAATAATGTCTTAAACCCTCTATAACCTCCTAATATACATAATCCATTCGAACTCATGTGGATTTACTACGGCACATCCTAATGCTAAGGTACGGGATGTAACACCAAGGCACACCTCGTACCTTTTGCAGAACTGGATGTTTACCGGGTCCAATGGGTCCAATATAAAGGGATAAGTGTAAACACTAAGTGTCCCTTAACGTGGGTAGTGATGTCTTCTTCGGGCTCAGGAACCACCACGTCTTTTCTGGCCTAGTTGCAGTCCTTTATGACCGTAGGGAGGATATCTTCGGTGATCGAGCAGATATACCTTAATGCCTTTTCACCCCGGCCCGGAATGGGTGAAGGTTTCTCAACTTTGAAGTCGGCGATCACCGAGCACCCGCCAAGGATAAACACGTTAATAGAAGGTCCTGCTACTAGTTCCTTGCCGGCAGGCAGGGAAGAAGAAGCGATTTCTTTCTGAGGGGTTGTCTTAGAAGTCTTCGCCATTTTTGGATAAAGATGAAGAAGATGAAGTTATAAGGGTACGCTTAATGGTTCAGCTAAGCGAGAATTCTAACAAAGTTCTCAAGAAATCTAGGTACAAGTACTAGAAAATGCAAAGATTTCTTATAACAAGAATAGAAAAGGTTTGGATGTAAAGTTTGAATGAATAAAGAAGGGGGTATTTATAATTTTCAAACGACGGTTCAAAACCAGGAGCGGCCGACCAGCAACTGACGAGCATTTAATGCCATTAAGACATGACTGACAAGACGTTTCGCTCATTTTGTCGTTTCCAACGCGGGGTATCGAGGAGAGAATCGGGAACTCATATCGTTTCTCGCCGTTTACTCTCCGAAAAATGAGGGGACTATCTATATATGGTCGTAATCGGGCTCATATATTGAATGATAGATCGGGATTGAAACGTGAACGGTTGAAGATCGACCTTGGATTCCATTGAACTAGGATACGAGGTCAGAATGTATATCTTCAAGGACATCGAGTCTGTGACCCCATAATCGACCCTGGCACCGAATTAGCTCGAGGAAACCTTGTCAGACCGGATAACAGAAGGCTGAAGTGTCCGTAACCGATCGGGTATCACGGCAAAAATCTCGGCACGTACCGGCTAATTAGCAAATCATGGGATTTTCTACCTTTTATAGAATTGTACCTAAAGTAGGACTCCCCTACTATATAAAGGGGGTCTGATTATTTGTAAAACACATTGTAACAATCATTCAGAAGCAATATACTGTTGTTTCTATTTAAGGTCTTATTCAACTATGATCGAAGTGCATCTTGTTCAAGGAGGGCCCTTCTCCCAAGTTTGTTACTGTCTAATTCTTGTGGTTTGAATTTATTTCATCATACTTTATTCTAATTGTAATTTTTTTATCGCCTTGTGTCAATTTAATCCACGTATCTTTAAAATCACTTACAAATTCAATTGTTATCTGATTTTGAGGGTAAACATAACCATAATTCAGATTTATAGCCCCTACAAAAAAAAAGAATATGTAAAAGATTTTTTATTTGGAGAAAAAAAAAATGTATAGCCTAATTACTTTTGAGACCCTAATAAAAATTTACTAACTATATAATCGGATTAAACCTATATCCCAAATTCATATTTAGGTCATTAATTCGGGCGAGCATGATATAGTTGGTACTTATTTATTTTCGGAAATTGGGTTATATTATATTAGTACGTAACCTAGCATCAGAAATTGTTCCCAATTTATTCTTTTCTTTTTTTCTTCTTCTTTAACACATCAACGTTCATTTAGTTGTTTGTCATCCAAAAATAATGTAATTTCTTTAGCTTAGTGATGTGGGATGGACGAAAGGAACAAGAAAAGGGAGCTCTTGTTAGGTGTAGTTAAACCTAAAACAGTAATAGAAATCTTGAAAAAGGCCTAATTCATTCAGGAATTTCCTCGAACACCTAAAGAACAAAGGTGATAGACACTTTAAACTTTCTGTGCAGCAAAGCCTTAGCATTCCATGAAAGATTAAATAGAGAAACAGAATATAAGAAGAAGAAAACTCACAAAAAATAATGACTCAAAGAGAAAAATTGGCGATAAGATCAGCAACTGCGAGGAGCGAAAACGTGGAACTGGAAAACTGCAATTTCCAGACGTTGGAGCTTTTAAACTATTGCTAGATTGGTTTTTGATACTGCATCTGCCAAGTTTCTCAAAGTGTTGTCTGCCTAATATGGATAAGAACAAGAAGAGCAAGAAGACAGAAGCCACATGACAGTCCTCCACAGTCCCCACCTCAATTAACACAAGAACTAGACAGGCAAACAAGAGAGGAATTAGCAGCAGTACTTGCAGAAATAAGGGAGACACGCACGGAGTTTTTGGTGGCTAAAGGACATTCAGTTCTACAATGTCCACCGGAGATGGTAACATGCAGTCTTAATTTTCGGCAAACCACCAATCCAGAGATAGGAAAGTATGCAATGGTGATCATTCCGACACTTCTTCAGCTTCCAATGAGTCTGGATCCGACAACTTCTTCTGTTGTCCATCCAATGACTCAAACTCTATTAGGGCAGATCAATAATCCTAATTCATATATGAATTTCAAGGGAAAAGAGCCTCCGATAATGCTATAATAGTGCAAGAATCTTTAAATTACTTAGCAAAAATGAAGGGAAAATGTTTTTCTATGCTCCTAAAAATTGATTTAGAAAAAGCCTTTAATAGGCTAGAATGGTCTTTTATTAGACAAATTTTATTCTACTTTAATCTACCTACTCCTATGATCTCACTCATTTTGTCATGTGTTACAACTACATCTATTTCTGTTCTAATTAATGGCTCTAAAACTCAATTCTTTACACCAACTAGGGGTATACGACAGGGAGATCCCCTATCACCATACTTGTTTATCATGTGCATGGAAATGTTATCACGAAGCATATCTTGCTCTGTAGACTATCTACAGTGGAAGCCAATTCGTCTATCTAAGAATGGTCCAGATATTTCGCATCTTTTCTTTGCAGATGATATTATTCTATTTTCCAAAATTACTATGAAGAGTTATCATGATATAATTGATGTTTTGAATAACTTCTCATGACATTCAGAACAAAAAATCAATTTTAGAAAATCTAAAGTATTCTTCTCTAAAAGTTGCAACCTAACTGATAAATCTTTTGTTACAAGCTCCTTTAGTATCAGGGAAGGTACCTCTTTTGGGAAATATCTGGGTTTTCCTATGATCCTGGGAATATAAAAAAAGACAGACTTCCAATTTCTCCTTGATAATTTTAAAAATAAACTGGCAGGCTAGAAAACTAATTTTCTCACCTTGGAAAGAAGAACTACTCTAATCAAATCTACTCTAAATCAATTACCCAATCATATCATGCAATACATCTTATTGCCTTCTTCCATTATAAATAAAATGGAATAATATCAGCGTAATTTTCTTTGGGGCACTACCTCAACACGAAAGAAGTTACACCTTGTTAAATGAGATACAGTAACTCTTCCAAAGGAAGAAAGAGGATTAGGAATTCAAAAACTTAGTCAAAAGAATTCTGCTTTACTAGCTAGTTTAGCTTGGAGAATGTTTAAAGATCCTAATTCTATGAGGGCCATCATCCTTCTTAATAAATATTTTAAGAAATCACACACTTTTTGTCAATCAAAAATATGGTCAAATATTCTTCATGGTTGGCAACAATGTCAACTAGGATTAAAATGAAAAATAAGAGAAGGAACGCATATCAAATTTTGGGAGGACCCTTGGATTAGAACGGATACAACAATGCGATCTCAAATTCAAGGATCAATACCAGCTAGCCATCACAATATCATGATTTCCTCTCTATTAAATGACAGGGGATGAACTTTGAATAATTTTCCATTTGACTTACCTTCCGCTATTATACAAACAATATTAAATACATGCGTACCTAAATTTTATCCTAAGGAAGACACTATATACTGGGGTCTAACACCAATGGGGAATTTCACTACTAAATTTATGTTCAATGCTTTGTCTACTAACTTATATCAAACTACTAATACTAATATAAGATACTCTTGGATATGGAAGCTCCCTATCTAACCCAAAATCAAAGGGTTTATTTGGCTCCTTTATCATAATAGACTCCCTATTAAGGATTTCCTTAAATATATTAATCTAATTCAAGATGCGACTTGCCAATATTGTCATCAAGAAAATGAAACAGTAAAACACTTGTTTCTAGACTGCAGCAGTGCTAGAGCATACTGGCAGGAATTGGGCATCAACCAGTTTATTGAACGAATCATCACTAACACACATCCTAATAACTGGCTGCATGAACTCATTAACTTCCAGGGTATTAAGCTTCCTTATCACATTACTTCACGCTCTTATTTACCACTAAGTCTATGGAACATCTAGTTAGCACGTAATAAAACATTTACAACCATAGTACTGCTAGAGCTTCCATTGAGCATACGACTCAACACGCTGTAGAGTTCACTTATTTGACAGCTAAATGTCATAAATGTGTTAAAACGACAGCCTAATCTTAAGTGGATTCCCAAAAGATAAGTTTTATAAACTTAATACATATGGGTCTTGCTCAGATACAACTGCTGGCATCGGTGGAATAATTAAAAATTCAAGCAGAATGGGTGCTGGGATTTGCTGCCTCTATCCCAAGAGATACATCTATGTTAGCGGAATTACATGCACTGCTACTTGGTCTTACACTTGCACATGAACATAATTTAAAACCACTGGAGGTGGAAGTGGATGCTAAAGAGGTTGTCACAATGATTCAATCTAATAATATGTCATTTAATAATATATTAATTGACTGCAGGTACCTCCTAGACAGGTTAGATAAACCGGTAGTGCAACATACGTACAGAGAATAAAATAGGATTGCGGATCTACTAGCTAAGGAAATAAGCAACTTTGAAAACAACTATGTCCCGTGTATTTTTGATACAATCTCAGATTTTGTAAGACAAGTTTTTGAAGAAGATAAGTATGTAATATTACTACCAACTGCAGCGCCAGAACATGTTTTGACTGATCTCAACATTGCTCCAACGAAGCCAGATGCTTCTACCTGTGGATGCAAGTTAGTTGTAGATGATAATAGTAATACTAGGGGTTTGTATTATCTAATAGTAGTGTATTATCTAGTAGGATGCAGTATATGCATCAGTTCTCTCTACGTTTAACTTAATTGCAATATATATGCTTATTTTTTGAACCAAAAAAAAAACATTTTTTTGCACGTTCATTATCTCAACTGTCTTTAGTCAAGAGTTGTGCTTATTTTAACCCAAATTTGGTATAGTATGAAATACGAAAGAGAAAAGTAAACATCAGGTCGTACTTCTTTCAGGCACAGGTCTTGCCTTTGACAATGGAGTTCCTAGACGAAGACGCCAGACCCAGATTCCTCCTCCAATCCAAGCCATTACAGCAATCCAATTCCGATCCGGAAACCCAAACCCGGTCTCTATATCGACCCGGAATCATCATCTCCATCTCCCTTTCCCTCCTCTTCTTCGCTCTCTCTTTCCTCTATTTCACCATTGAACCCTTCGGATCCCTTCTCATTTGGCTCTCTCTTTCCCTCCTTATCGGCCCTTTTGCCCCACTTTCCGTCACTGCCGGTGACATCCGGGTCGGACTTGGACCTCCCATCCAAGACCCGCCGAAAGACGATCTTTCTGATACCGAACCCGATGCCAAAAAAACCAACCGAAGATCCAACCGACCCACCAAGAAAGTCGTTGACTTTGAGCCCGTACTGCCGGAGAACATTAATGGGTCGGTGGCAAATTCGGAGAAAATTAATGGGTCGGTAGTAAATTCGGTTAAAATTAATGGATCGGTTGCGAATTCAGAGAAAATTAATGGGTCGAGCGAGTGGAGCGAAGGAGATGAGGAGTTGTTGAGGAAGATGATGGGGAAGCACCCGGTGGGGAAACCGGGGCGGTGGGAGGCGATAGCTGAGGGGTTAAATGGGAGATACAGAGTGGAAAATGTTATCAAGAAAGCTAAAGAATTAGGCGAGAAGAAAATGAGAGATGAGGATTCGTATCAGAGGTTCTTGAAGGATAGGAAAGCAGTGGATAAGAGAAGTGAGAGTGGAAATGAGGGTGATTCTGAGAATGTGGAGGTGAAGAAGGTGGTGGAGAGCGGGTGGACTAGTGGGGAGGATTTGGCTTTGCTTAATGCATTGAAGACATTTCCGAAGGAAGTGGCGATGAGGTGGGAGAAAATTGCAGCTGCTGTGCCTGGGAGGAGTAAAGCAGCTTGTATGAAAAGAATGACTGTGTTGAAGAAGGATTTTAGAAGTTCTAAGTCTGCTAATGCTGACACTTAGGGGGCATAAGAGCAGTTATTGATTTGAAAACCATTATAGGTCAATTTTCCGCTTTATTGCAGAGGTAACAAATTTTCGTATAAGGCTACTTACTTATTTGTTAAAGAATTAAGAGCACTACTTTTTGGCCTTGTTATTAGTTGAGGAAGCAATTGATACACAACCAGTTGTTCACTTAGAAAGTTACTGAGTTATATTGTTCTTTGTAATATGTAACTTGACAATCTTTTATATGAATAAATACATTACCACTCTGTGGCGATTGAGTTTACTGTGGATATGCTAACTTGCTAAGCATGGGGTTGTTCGTCCCAATTTTGAGTTGCAATTTACTGAGGATTACATCTTGACGTTTGATGTCAAATATTTGATCTTGGTACTGTGTGATGCTTGGAATCAAAATGCTTTGACGATTCAAACTGTTAGAGGTTACATTTTCACTCTTTTAGTTGATTTTCTTGCTAATTGCTAGAATAAGTTGCTTGTGCAACCATTATGTGGTATAGAATAGTCAGCTTGATGCAGAAAAGTAAATGTGATTTTAACTTTTCCGATTATGCTCCAGCCACAGGAATTTGAGGCAATAGAGAGACTGGAGCAGTTTGGTGAATTGATCAACTTGGCAATTAATTATTGCCAAGATTGACTTGATAACTAGAATGCATAGGCATTTTATCAAAAGTTAATAAGAATGATAGTCTGTAAGGAAATTTTAAGCTACTCGATTAGGCTAGCTATAGATCCTCTTGTTGAACTTTGTAACCAAGGATGTCAGTAATTCAGGTTTTATGAGTAACAACCTGAAGACCTTAGGTTTGAAACTTTGAATCCCAACGACAACACTCAGTGGAGCCGTCCACCCACCATAGTTAGGGAAAGTTGACCACAATGTGCTGGTTGGCTGCTGCAGGCTGTCCGATGAATTAATCGAGGTGTTTGCCCAGTAGTCCTAGTATTAGTCTAATTTTAGATGTTGGCACTGCATCCCTCAACCTAATTATGGCCAATGAGAAGCTGGCCATGCTTTTTCTTACCTGTGAACAAGGAAGAGAATGTTATACAAAACTGGTATGTACTTATGGCTAGGTTTATGAAGATGGAATCCAGCTAAGCTTAGTTAGTCATTTGCTTGTAGAGCCCTCCATCTCAATGCATCGCATTTGGAACTATTGAAACCCTAGGATCCTTCTTAAGCAGTAATGATGGAAGCTGGCACATTGGGAGGTTGATAGCAAAGGGGTTTAAGGGGAGACAGAGGGGAGATTGTGGTGAAGAAAGCAGAGGTGTGTAAGAAGATGAGCGTTGAAGATTTGAATCATAGGTCTTTTAAGGGATTGGAAGCTTGCAGATAAGAGAATCAACAGTGGAAATAAGGGTGATTTTGAGGAACTCATCTAAGTTGATGAAAAATGATTCCATAAGAACTAAGTGACAAGAAGTAAGCAATTAATGTTGCTTTAGGCTAGTTTTTAGGTTAGCTGGCGATCATCATGTCGAACCCTAGCATACCTGTTTTCAGTAAAAGGATAAACTAAAATCAAATGAAACTCTCATTGGCTGCTATCAAAATCCCCTCGTCGATGTTCTTTTTCCTCCCTCTTTTGACCCACCACCAGTGTCTTCACTTCTTCCTTGGCTTTTGTACTTTGCCTGCAACCAACATCCTAGCTCCTTGTTGTATCTGTAGTTCCTTTTGATACCTAGACCTACCACCCTTAACTTTTTTCTTTGTTGCTCGTTGGAAAGTAGGCACGATGAAAAGACATCTCATTTTGCTCTCTTTACTCGGTTTAATTTACAACATGAACACAGAAAAAGCGTCCCCCCCCCCCCCCAAAAAAAAAAATAAAATTCGAGCAACTGTATTCTCTGTGTTACAGCAATTAATTTCCTATATTTCCAGTATACCTGTTGCTTTCCTACTATGTGACCTTTGACTGTGTGATGATGCTGTACATCTTTATGTTTGGAAAAGGTCTGTTCAAGTGCATATCCATGATCTGACTTTAATTTGCTATGGTACTTCATGGGTGGGAACTGTCTATTGTGTTTTTTTTATAAAGGTAAATGATTTTATTGATGATGGAGAAACCCTGTATACAAGTCGTATACCAAAAAAGGTAGAGAACCTACACCAAAATATGGTTCTCCACAAAAGAAATCCGATCTTCTATACAAATAGGGACCTCATGGATACACCAAAAGGAAACTACTCGGAACAAAAGACTACTTTTCAGTTTTACAAAATCTTGGTCTACCCAATGTATATATTATGCTACATGTAATTACAGCTGATGGATGCTCTAGGGGATTGTCGTAGGAGGCTATGAACACAGAGAGAGTTGTCATTCTGGTTCCAACTTTGCTTATTCTACATGTTATGTAGTTGGTTAAATAAATGGATAATCTAGTCGTTTGGTGATACTGAAAGAGGGGAAGGGGTCTATTTAAAGGAATGTAGCATCCTCTAAAGCTTCCAGAGCATGTATTTATCTGGAGTTGGAGGTAATATTGTTTTATATATTGATAACCGAGAAATGACCGAGATCATGGTTCGAAACTCGATGGATAATAAATAAACTTAGACCTTTTATCCTTCTCCACTTAATTATAAGGCTTTTATACATGGTAGGGTTGGAGCACGCGACGTTGGCTTAAACCCACACGTCAAGTCCTGGGGCAATAATTGCGTAGGGGGTGCGTCGTGTTATTTTTAAATATTCATTCAATAGTGAAGTCAAATAGATGTGAAGCATCAAAATATGGAACAAAAGCTAAACATGAAGGATAGGAATCTCAAGTTACATTAGTTGCATAAAATAAAGCTATTCGAATAAGAGAGTAAGCTACCTAATTAGCATCCTAGCTAGTAAAGAAACTAATTTCTTAAAGACAAATAATCCCAATAACAATACCAAATTCAGATAAATTAGGCACCGTTGCTGAATTAAGAGCTGTATTAATCTTTTGATAATCGAATTCAACCATCACTTTATCGATATTTAAGCCCTTTAAGTCACAAGGGCTTCACGAAGGGAGAAAGCTTCAGCATTGAGGGATATTTAAAACCTTTTTCACAATTTTTGCCAACATCTATTTATCACAAAATGAGGGATTTAATAAAAGAATTCAGAACCACTCTATACTCGAACTTGATTATGTACGGTCTACTCCCTATATTTATTAAAGTGTCAAACCATGCGTTAAAAAACACTTCTTCACATTTTTATGAACTCAATAGTTATAAAAAATATGTCTTGCTTTTAATTTTTTATCACTTAAGTTTATTTATAATGTGTATTATTATTATTTTAACTTATAGCTTTTTATAATAATTAAAATACGTGATTTTGTGCAAAAATGGATATTGTCAAAAGCTCTCTATGAAAAGAAAAAAAAAGGTGTCACATTATAAATATCGAAGAAATCCGATAATCCTCATAACAAAGTGCGAGCAACTGAAAACCCTCTTTGTAGCGAATAGCCATGGGGATTCTATCATGGTGGAAGGGCGACAAAAAGGAAACTCCAAAATCCACCCAGAAACCCGACCCGATTACTCAAATCTCATCCGACAAGCCGGAGGTTCCGGGCATGAATGGAGCCGTTGAGGTTTCACGGCCAAACCCACCGCCGGCGGATATAACCGTTTTCGAGTTCGGGTCTGTGGCTGCTTCTGTTGATAAGGTTACACTTGCTGGATATTGTCCGGTTTCTGATGAGCTTGAGCCCTGCCGTTGGGAGATTTTACCGGCGACTGGGTCTAACGCACCACAATTTCGCGTGGTTTTCTGATTTGAGTTTTTTCAGCTGAGAAAATTTGGGAAAAAAGGTTTTTTCTGGGTTGTGTAATTTACTGAATATGGTCTAACGAAAAACCTTAATCTAGTTGGTTTGTTTGATGATTTCTTGTTGTGATTCTTGATTTTGGATGCATTTTTATGCTTATGTTGTGTTTCTATGTTTGTTTGGTTTATAATTCTGGAATTTTCTGTTGTGTAGAACCTTTTAGGTTAAAAAAGACCCTAATTTGTTTAACAAAAATAATTATTTAATATGAGAATAAAGCAGAATGGATATAGATGATTTATACAGCCCATCTAGACTTGTTTGGGGTTAATGCGTAGTTTAATGATGTTCTTATTAAGATGATTTAAACAGCATATCCCAATTTGTATGACCAGAAGAAGCTGAAGCAGAAGGTAAATGCTAGTTTCAATTGTATGGAGCTGTGATCTTATAAGCATTTCAGTGGACAATCTTTTTTAAGTCAGTTAAGAGTAATAGATCTTTTTTAGCTGAACGTCTATCGGAAACAATCTCTCTGCCCTTCCAAGGCAGGGGTAAGGCTGCGCACATCCTACCCTCCCCAGACTTACTTGTGGGATTACACTGGGTTGTACCCTCCCCAGAGCCCACTTGTGGGATTACACTGGGTTGTTGTTGTAAGAGTAATAAAAAAGAGAGCTTTTCTAATTTGAAAAATAAAAGACTATCTTGTTTTCTTCTTCTGTCCTGTCTTCCTGTTTCAACAAGTATGGCAAAGTTTCTGGTGATGTTAGACTGAAAAATTTGGTGTTGCCAAGAGCAAATGTGCTGTATATTAATCTTCTCCTCTATGTTAGAGAAATAGAAAGAAGGGAAAGAAATCAGTGTTAATATTGTCTTATGTTAATTTGAGGGGCATTTTGTTGCTGCTATTCCTATCGGGAGTAAATGGATGTTTCAAATTGTTTTTCGACCAAGTAATAGGTAAAGTTGCATTGCAAAGTCTTTAAGGTAAGCCTCGAAGGAGCTATATTTGAAGATTTCTGTATATCAGTTTTCTGGAAGTACGTGTGTGTACGCAGACTAAGATGGCTAAAGAGAGTAAAGAGGTTGTTTCTGGAAGTACATGTTATATCTCATAATAATTTGGAATGTACATGAGCCTCTTTGCTGGTAAAAATAATACTAATTGTTTAACTAAGATGGCTCCATTTGTGCTGGAGATATTTGAATTATGGTAGATGCCATCTGGAGTAGCATTAGATTATATTTGGTAATATCATTGTTGTAATTGTATGTTTATTGCCAAGTTCATACTTCAGCATAGGGGTGTTCATAAAAACCCGAAAACTCCAACCAAACCGAAAACCAAACCAAACTGATAAAAAAAACCGATACTTTTTGGTTTGGTTTGGTTTTGGTTTTGAATTTTAAAAACCAATCAAATTTGGTTTGGTTTGGTTTGGTTTTGGTTTTAATCAGAAAAAAACTGAAAAAACCGAACCAAACCGACTATAGGATCAGCTATTTCAAATTTATTATTACACTTATATATATGTATACTTATATACAAAGTTTCAGAAAATTTATAGTAAATGTTCATAGTTTGCACTTTTAGTATAGTTCTTTACCTTTACATTCTAGTTTGATTGGTAGTTTTCTTTTGTTAAGTGTAAGAAGTCATTTCGTGTTAAAAATAATATATTTTTAATTGAGTCCTTAAATTATTCATCACTATTTGATTAAATTATCATCAATATATCTTGGTAAATAATAGATTTCTCAAAGAGCAATTGATTTGATAGTGTTACGTTGAAAATGTGATCGCCGGAATATGTGTTTGGTAGTGTATGTCTTATATTTAAGGAAAAACCGACAAATAATCGAAAAAACTGAAAAACCGACAAAACTCGACATAAACCGAATCGAGGAAAAACCGACTTAATTGGTTTGGTTCTAATATTTGAAAAATCGACTTACTTGGTTTGGTTTTTTTTAAGGAAAACCCGATCCAAACCGAACCATGAACACCCCTACAGTTCTGCATTACATGGAATCAGCTTTTGGTAGCCTACTCTGGCTTTCTATAAAAATTGTTACTACAGGATTGTCAATGCACCAGACAAAGATCCTCAAGTGAAAAAGTAGGTGATGTTACGAAATAAAAAACGATAATCCAACTGCAAAATAAAAATTGGGTGTATTATAAGGGAAAGAACTTAACTATGCCGGGTGTTTATACCAAACGAATGAACACGTGACAAGTATCTATCATATGCACCTTTACCACTTATGACTGTTAATATATATTATCGCCTGAGCTAGAATGGTTTTTCTCAGTCCAGATTGTGCAAGCAAGTCAGAGAAATGGAAGATGCAAATTCTACTATCAAAAGCAGTATAAAATATGCTGAAGTACAACATTATTAGCTTCAGTGTCTCCCAAAGTTTTTCCAACAATTCTACAAAGAGGAGTCGAGGGGCATATTGCATGATCCAAAATGGCCAAACAAGTATATAAGTTCGCGTCTCCTAACACCCAAAAAAGAAAGAAGTCAATGATTTGTTGTCACATCGTTCAGTATTCAATCTGCTAAAAGTAGTTAAAACCTCAATTTTTGACTAATTACTTTGTTAGTGAGTTAGTCAAGAACTGCCAAAACCAAGATACTGATCCACAAGTCTTGCCACTGAAGAGGCTAGCGCGTCTGCAGCATCCTGGGTGGTTGCTTCAGCATATACTCTTATAACATCCTCTGTCCCAGACGGTCTAATGAAACATCTTCCTCGGGGATATTTTGCTGGATAAAACAAGAAATACGGGTTCAATATCTAATTATGGAGCATGCAACGATACAAACTCGCAGAAAATGATATATTTGATCAGGATAAGGAACTGTATAAATGTGATTTATCAATATATGGACTTACAGGGCGCCATTAGAAATGTAAATAGCTAGATAAGCCATGATTTCATTTAACTTTCTTGGCTGACTATTGAAGTTCTACATTTTTTATGGACGCTGTAACATGAACACTCAGTTGACTGGTGATTTCAGCTACCAAAATCAGATGATCTACTAAGATCACCAAATAGAACAGATTTGTCCGTCTAAAATGTTGATCAAGTTGATGAAATTACCTATTTCAGCATTCATAGCTTCTTGAATACCAATAGGCTGAACAGTCACAGTCTCCGCATTTGCTGTCACAACTGCAGTTCGGTCAACAACCTTTACCTGAAAAAAGGAGGATCTTGGAATTGAAGCACTTATCTTCAAAGTGAAATTTCCTTAAAATGAAATGTTCAGGGTCACATTCAACTCCAAAATGATGGAGACATAAATTAGAGACAAAAAGCAGATTGCAAAACTAAAGTGGATTTTCCCCTTGGGAAAAGGTCAACTAGTGTGAGCAATAAACTAGAAATTTGAACTTGACAGCACTTGGTTCCTTATTGTATCACCCACTTATTGTGAAAGTGCATGTCCTTCCGAACAAGATTATAAATTGACGAGAAACAAGAAAAAGAGAAAATTTTGTAGTTTTGACATCACTAGCTTCTCGGAGCTTCCCCCAGACCCCACTTGTGAGATAATACTGGGCCGTTGTTGTTGTTGTTGTTGTAGCTTCTCGGAGCTTCCTTAACATGTGTCTATTGGTTTATCTAGTTCTGAATGTGATGTAACGCACTTGAGCTACTGCATAAGCTGAATTTCTCTCTTTGGTTTCTTCTACATATTTATTTTCACTTTTGATAAGTTCAGTTTTCTTCTCCTTCTTTGTTAACTCTCCTTATTTTTTAATTTAGCCCGAGTGTGCTGAGATGAGGCACTGACTTGAATGTAGAAACATGGTCATTGAGGATTCACAGCCTACCCCAACTTGTTTAGGACTGATGCGTTGTTGTTATTGTAGTATCAAGACAATGAGACATATGGAGCTGAAGCCATCCATTAGGCTTCAACAAAATGAGTGGATTCGGAGGTTTACTAATTAACGTCAAAGATTCACATGTGTCTTGACTCTTGGCGCATCAGTTCTCACGCTTTCGGAATTATGCACAATGGACATTCGTGTAGAGAAACTATATATGAAGCCAAAAACAAATTAATGTGTTCCACTACGGAATTTCCGATACAGAAGTCTCATCAACATTGGAATCCCAGTGTTTCTTTAAGGTCAATTCAGAGAACAATAATAAATTTCCAAGTCTATGCAATAGGAGCCACAGAAATCAGAAAATCAACAGAACTAAAACAGCGTCTGTAATTGATGAATTTGAAGACAAAAGGTGATTACTTGCATCTTTTCTAACAAACTATGCAGAGCAAGTTAACAAATTCAAAAGTGGAAGAGTCTGACCTTTAGTTGTCTGCTAGGCAGATCATGATAAAGCTCATTCCATCTATGTATGGACCATCCCATGTATTTCAGGATAACCTCCACTAGAAGCAGTCCACTTAAAGCATCTCCCACAGCCTGATTAATCAACTGACTGACAGCCAAAAGTCTTGAAGCAGCTTTTTGTTTCACTGAACCTAAAATAAGTAACAGATAGATAAAATAGGTGGCAAAAAATAGACGGTCAAGGGTCATAACAGCAACAGTGGAGGAGGTTGGGTTAGACCTTCTGACGTTGATAGAAGCGTCTTGTGACTAGTCTCCAGCCAGCATAGGAAAGCTTCTGAAAACAAGATAGTTCCATGCCCATTCGCCTCAAAATATATGCCAATATCAAATTCAGCAGCTTTTTCATGCAAGTATTTGACTCCTGTTGGGGTAAGCACAACTTCTAGACCCATCTCTTTCAGGTAATCAGTTGATGCGCCATTCGCATAAGCTGTCTGCACAACACCTAGACGTGCTTGATAAGAGTCATTTCCTTTCTTGTCTTCACCCTCGTTCAAAATACTTAGTTGCTCCTTGATAAATAACGCAAACAAAGACAATATCTTATCCCCGTCAACGAGTTCAATCTTGTTGTTTTCATTCGATAGAACTGAGAAATAGACTAGCCGATCAGCATCCCCATCCAAACTGGCACACCTGAACCACTAGGTGTATTGAAGTAATTAATTACCACTTCTCTTCACCATGGAAAAGTGCCGATTTTGATCAAATACTGGAAAGATAGTAAGATTACCACATCAAAAGATGATGCTAACCATAACCTGTATCTGCTCTAACAAGATATGAGCATGTGATGAACAATCTTCTTATTGAAGATCTTCCTAAAAGTTATGCCTCTTGGAAACAATTGATACAGTAATTTATGCAAGAAATACGTTCTTAAACCATCAATCAATTTTCCATCGAATTGTATGCTGAAACACACATAAGCCCGATCTAAGAGGTCTTATCAGGTTAGTAACTCCTACACGCATATAGCATCCTAAGTAGGCCAAGAAAGACGAGAGAAATGCAATAAAACAGGTACAGAGAGGATTTTAACAAATCCATATTACTGAAAACAAGTTAAACTAAATCATCATGACCAGTGAGAGAAATGACATAGGATAAAATCGGATTTCCTCTTTCTGGTTATATTTAGGTGTAGCTCCGTAGTCAGTATTACTGAACTTTAACCCAAATGAAATTAGATCTAGCGAATATCATGTTACATTTACACAGTATTATCCTCACTAGATACCCATACAAAACGGGTAGACAATGTTCAACAAAAACCTTTCTAGATTAAGGAATTGACAAGAAGATGTTTCACCTTAGCCCAGTATCGGCAGAACCAAAGCTACGGGGAGCAACCTTCTCTTTTTGCACATAGTCAGCACCAACACCTTCATTAAGTATACCATCTCCCCTGTTACGAACTTCAATACACAACCCAGCCAACATCTTCTTAAACTGTTCAAGCTTTTCCCCACCAACACCATCTGCCCCATCCACCAGCAATGTAGCATCATTGCCATTCTTGCTGATTCCCTCGGGCTTCAAATCCATCAAACACCTAAAAAAAGTCAGTAGCATTTCTATTAAAACATATCTCAGCTAAATTTAAAGGCTTCAAGAAATTGTCTACTTAATGTGACCTGAAAGAGGTTGAAAGCTGGTGAAAATAACTAGATTCAGATGCCTCCAGGCCTCCATTTCTTGCTCGAACCATCCAATGCAGTTGTGGTGTTGTAACTACTCCCATGTCGGTGCCAATTGCTCCAATGATTGAAGTGATTCCCTTCAATAGACAATTATTTACTACCAATAAGTACAACTGGAAGGCAAATCATGCTGGTCTATCTAACTAGGAGGTTCTTTTGGCGCTTCTATTCTGCAAATTCATGCATGAATCAGAAGGCCAACAGGAGTTATAAGGGTCATCAAAAGACACAGAAAAGGGAGGAGAATTATTAAACCTAAACTAGACAATGGATTTTTTTAATGTTAAAGGTTAACTAGACAATGGGATTAGATGAAAAGGATTCTAGATAATCAGCAGAGGAGTGTAAAGCAATATGGTGTACAAGGTCAGAGCCTATAGCAGCTCGAGTTCCACCTGAATTTAACTGCAGTGAAGCAGATAGACACTGGATTAAAGAAATGTGAACAATGTCCATTGAAGCTATGCAAAAGACCTACTTGTTTGGCAGCCTCAAGGAGAGCCTCTCCACTAGGCCTTGTGTCTCTTCCTAATAACACCTCTGCTGCTGGCTGTCTTCCTTCAAAGCCAATTTCTTCTTTCTTCACAAATTCAGTTATTAGCTGTTCCCAGAACAAGATGTAATGAATCAGAACTTAGCAAATTAACGGAACACTAATCCATCACTTGATGCAAAGGATTATAGGCAGAAGCGGAAAACAGAGAAGATAATGTCTAATCTTTATTAGCATTCGTAAATGTCAAACTACTTTATCAGCATAGCTAAACACTTTATAAGCACACCAGTAATTCACATTCATGCAGTAATACTAAAACTACTAATTCACATTCATGCAGTAATACTAAAACTACTCATTGGAGTCTTAATCAATAGCAACAGTCCAGAATCACATTATATTCTTAGTGTTGATCTTCTTCTCCAATATAGGACGATAACCCCCGCCCCTTTTTCCCCTTCTTTCTCTTCCTAGAGGCATTTCACCCAAAACATCCTTATCTATTCTATTCCCGTACTTCAGCTAATATAATTATATTTATCAAACCCTCTAATTGGCTTATGTTGCAGCAGCCGTGCATTGTAATTGCTGTGATATGCCAGGATATATTTGAATTAATGCACTCTTTCATAATCAGTGTATTTTAAAGATAGATCAATCATTTAATCAGTTATGTCTCCGTCGCAAACTAGTAGCTTTCATTCTGCTCCATTCACGCCCGTATTGTAAATAGATAATCTTCAAATTTTCCAGATTTATCCAATTAACCTGCATTCTTTCCACTTGAACAAGATCACAAGAGTACTATAAAAATGAAAGCTTTTTCTTTTCCATTTTTTTTTGAAAATTTGACAGACAAATATATATTCACATATATTTGCATACATAGTATATGTGTGTTTAAAGAACGAGAGGATTGAAACCTGAAGGAGGGAATGGGGATCAGGGGCATTAGCAATGGCATCAGAAAAAGGCTCCCAATCCTGAGTCAACATTCCACCACTTGGGTCTGCCACTTTGATTCCATTGTCTGATACTTTATTGTGTGATGCAGTAATCATCAAACCTATCACAGATCCAGTCTTCAGCGACCTTAATGCCGCCAATATCCCCACCCTGAATACTGTCGATTCGAGCAATGATGCATCTGCCCTGAAGCCAGCTGTCCCATAAGACAGCCTCACCCCTGTTCATACATTTTCAAATAAATCAATCAACAGCCAATCAAGTGCATCACGATCCTGACCTAGTTGAATCGGTTTCTATGAATCATTTGTATCCAGTCTGCATCTACTTGGACTCATTTTGGTTCACACTTTTCAACGAAAATCAGTCACCAATCAATCAATTATGCATCAATCCCTAATTAATTAACGCCTGCTATATAAATCAAGCAATAATCAATCAACTACACTTTCATCCCAAACTAGTTGGGTCGGTTTTTGTGAACCAATTGTATCCACTCTGCATCTACTTGGACTCATTTGGGTTCATACATTTCAAAAGAAAATCAATCAACAGTCAAAATACGCGTCAATCCCATATTAGCTAAGGCTTGCTATATATAAATCAATCAACTAACACCTTGATCCCAAACTTTCTATTTTTGCTCTATTCAGACTCATAAAGTTCATACATTAACAACAATCAATTAATTACCATCCTAAAGAACCTCTTTTCATTTGGATACAAAAAAAAAGTTTGATTTTTATGACAAATTAGTGATTCTTGATTGCTTTTTCCTAAAAAAAAGTGAAATTGAGAAACCCAATTAGAGAAAGATTGGACCTTTGGGAGGAGGGAAACGAGCGGCCGATTCGAGCAGAAGTGATTGCTGATTTTCGTTCATCTTTTCTGAGCTGAGAACACTGTGTTTGAGTTGATGCTGCTTTCTGGTTTGCTTTTTTCTTTTTTCTTTTACCCCCTTTAAATTGTGATTAAATTGTGTTTTATTGACATTAATAATTGTACTGGGATAGTTGGATCTATGACTTTGTGGTATATTTAATATGTTCTTTACCACTTTTAATCAGAAATCTCTTAAAATTGGAGAATCTTTGAATAGTGAACTAATTTAGATTAGTATGCCTTTATTTTCGTTCTTTTTCCTTTTTCTTTTCCGGTGAAAACTTTACATTGGATTTAATAATTAAACCTATCAGTTTGAATGTGGGAAAAAAAAAGAAGAAGGAACCTACAATCTTTTGGTGATTTTGACAACGAACACTTGCGCTGAATAAAGATGAATTACCTTTAAACGAGAAGTTGAAAATTATTAAGTAGATCAAGAACAATTGGTTGGTTAATATGCAGATTTTACAATTCGCGCCATTAACTTGGAATGAGAATTGAGCTGTAGAGCTAGTGAATGTCTTGCAAATTGATGTATAGTGTTAAATTCTCACTACACTATTCCACTCTGAAAGAAATAAGGTATACGTTTTCTACTTTTTTTACTCCTTTTACCGCCCCAATAGAGAAAATTTTAGAGTGGAATAAAGGGAATACCAAAACTGGCAACATTTTTAAGCTAATATTCTTCATCAACCATGACACACTTCCTATAAAGGTAAAAGATTTTAATTTCTTTTTCCCCTTTGACTGACCAAATAAAAATTCTCAATTTCATGATGCGAAGAGGTGGGGGGGGGGGGGGGGGAGGAAAAACTCTCATGTTGCATGCATCTGACAGTTTCATAAGGTTCAAGTCTCCAAATACTGATATTGATTTGAAACCTCAGTTTCTTGCTGCAATTATTTGTTCACTAATTTCTCTGCATTCTCCACTAAAATTAGCAACCTCCAAACGATTCAATAACAAAAAGGTTGCATCTTAAGGGCCATTTGATCCAAGAATGATTATGATGATTTATCAACTATTTTCATTGGATTAAAACATCAATGAGTTTCTTCAGTCATGAATAGAAATTCATTCTTCTCACAAATGGAACACTTTTTTCTTTCTTCCACTTCAATTTCCGATTACACAACCGAAATTTCAATCAAATAAAGAATTTATCCTGCAAGAAGTATAAAACATCAATTGAAGCTCGCGCGGTATTTGTTGACTTATCACAACCAATAATATACAGACAACAATATTTCTATCTACAAAACATAACAAGAGACTCAGACAATGACCATGTTGACAAGAATGGGAAGTTGAGGTTCCATATTCTGTTGCACGCAAATACAGCAGGAAGCATTAGACCAATTTCAAAGCATGCTATATCCGTCCTCTTCATTCATCCCAAGATAACACAAGATGGACAGTATAAACACGAAAAAGGATGAGAGCTCCAACGCCATGGCTCCCCAACCGATTACACCAGCATGCTTTAAGATAATCGGAATTGCAATGCTGCCAACGGTGGACGCTCCAGTCAAGAACTTAGTTGCATTTAGCCAACTGTTAATAGAGTCATTTAAAAGCAAATATGAGGTCTGGTCCTTGAGAAGAAGTGCTTTTATTTAAGATTTACTAATTATCGCATGATGTGCATAAAAGAACAAGCCTCACCCGCTTCCAGATTCAGAGTACAGACTGGAAGTATCTGAACCAGCAAAGAACATCAAAGGCATTGGTAGAATGACATACATTATAACTACAGCACAAAAACCAACAATAGTCAGGATCCATGATAGTTTACAGAACATTTTTAAGTCTCAGATATTTAAAAACAACAGATTTCACATGTTATGTCTTTCTAATGTTCAAGATCTCAAAGCTAAGCAAAAAATTATGTAATATCTAACCTACACACCCCAACTTAACAGACAGGAGACTTCCTTCAGAGACAGTTGAATCATTTTTATTTGCCCATCCTAAAAGCAGAGTTTCTAAATTTGCACAAGGGGATGACAGGGAGTAAGAGTAAATGGATGATCTAGTTTAAATTTGCACAAGCGGATGACTGGGAGTAAGAGCAATGGATGATCTAGTTTAATCCGAGATATATGATTTCAAAACACCTGTCAACATTGGCCACCAGTTATTGTACAAAGCACATGCCTGCAACACAATACAAGGAAAGCCAGATCAGGACAATGACTACAACAAGAGAGAAAAGAGATCCTATAAACCATAGGATATCAAAGGACAATGGGGCAGACCAGTATTTGCAATACAATGCCTCCAGATACTAACATTGCCAAACAAGCTAGCTTCCCTGTGTGCAAGCATTCTCTGAGATAACGTGGCATGTCTGTCATTATCTTGCCCACCTCATACAAGAGAATGGCTGCAATACAGATTTTCAGCACAGTTTCAAAATTAGGATTTTCAGATCATATGATGCAGGTGATAAATAGTTTGAGCAATTTAAAAATATCGGAAACAACCCAAAAAAAACAATTAAGCAAACTAAACGTTTATCCCACGACATTATACATCCAACACATCTTTCTTTCATGTGGGGCAATGGGAAGATATATACCCTTTTGGCCAGAATTGTTATTGATGACCACAGTCCTCTGTTCCCTAAGATACACTCTCTTTACTCCACACCAGTTGCTTCATTAGGCCATGAACTAGGAAGTATTACTCCATAAAGGATTGAAACACAAATTTATGCCAATAAATACATCCAAAAAAGATAGCGTTTACTCTGGAAAAGAGAACTTGCACTCCAGAGTTTCTACATATGCCTTTGCTATTTACAGGATGATCCTCCACTAGATACGTTTTACTTCAGAGCTACCCTTCCATGCTCCAAGAAGTAGCCCCTATGTCCATCTCCAATAAAGCAAGAGAAAAGAGCATTTGAAAGAATTAAACAAGCCTCAGAGCCACTGAAGCTATACCCATGCCCCCGTCCCCTATCTGTTCTCTTTTACATTCTTTGATTAGGATCAAAGTGGCAATTTCTGTTCTTTTTTTTTTTTTCCTTTTCAAAAACTTCATTAAGCAAAAGAGACAACATCCAAAGTATAAAAGAAAAGGCAAAAACTTTTGGTTTGCATTTTTAAATTTGTGATTTTTTCAGGTACTTATATGTCTTTATTGGATATCGCCGTATCGGTGTCTGTTTAATCATATAACCTTCTAATTATCCTTAAACTTGTGTTTTCCCCCCAGACTTTAGTGAGAGACAGCGAGAAACTTGACTAGGAATACATTTGCTAAGTTACACAGATTGTTAGATCTACAATTGGTGGCGTCTCTTCATATTGAGCTAACTTCTAGGATATGCTCGGAGTTAGAGACACTTCATTTACATACAAATGCAAAAACGTCAGTTGTACATTTAGGATCTCATCATCCTACTTCGACATCCAAAAAAAAGAGATAAATGATCTTGTTCCTGTTCTTATATTCTAAGAACCGCAAAAAGATTCCAACCTTTATTAGACTTTAATCAACTAGCATGAGGACACAACTTTTATGTTCAATCACTTCAATTCTCCATTAATCTTACATTTCTGCATTGATGCTTAGTAAACCTTTAATATATATTACTTTAATTTAGTTTTTTTTTTTATCACAGTGATATAAGGGGACAGCTTCTACCACTTCAGCTCGGTTAATAAAATTTAAGAAAAAGTATAAAACCAATTTTTAAAAAAGCCTTAAACTTTGGCAGATAAATAGGTTAGAGCAAATCCTCTTTTTTTGGCAGATAAATAGGTTAGAGCAATCCTAAACTTTGGCAGATAAATAGGTTTGAAAGAATAAAACAAGCCTCAGAGCCACTGAAGCTATACCCATGCCCCCGTCCCCTATCTGTTCTCTTTTACATTCTTTGATTAGGATCAAAGTGGCAATTTCTGTTCTTTTTTTTTTTTTCCTTTTCAAAAACTTCATTAAGCAAAAGAGACAACATCCAAAGTATAAAAGAAAAGGCAAAAACTTTTGGTTTGCATTTTTAAATTTGTGATTTTTTCAGGTACTTATATGTCTTTATTGGATATCGCCGTATCGGTGTCTGTTTAATCATATAACCTTCTAATTATCCTTAAACTTGTGTTTTCCCCCCAGACTTTAGTGAGAGACAGCGAGAAACTTGACTAGGAATACATTTGCTAAGTTACACAGATTGTTAGATCTACAATTGGTGGCGTCTCTTCATATTGAGCTAACTTCTAGGATATGCTCGGAGTTAGAGACACTTCATTTACATACAAATGCAAAAACGTCAGTTGTACATTTAGGATCTCATCATCCTACTTCGACATCCAAAAAAAAGAGATAAATGATCTTGTTCCTGTTCTTATATTCTAAGAACCGCAAAAAGATTCCAACCTTTATTAGACTTTAATCAACTAGCATGAGGACACAACTTTTATGTTCAATCACTTCAATTCTCCATTAATCTTACATTTCTGCATTGATGCTTAGTAAACCTTTAATATATATTACTTTAATTTAGTTTTTTTTATCACAGTGATATAAGGGGACAGCTTCTACCACTTCAGCTCGGTTAATAAAATTTAAGAAAAAGTATAAAACCAATTTTTAAAAAAGCCTTAAACTTTGGCAGATAAATAGGTTAGAGCAAATCCTCAATTTCAACACTAAACTTCTAGTCCTGTTCTAAAGAGTGCCCTTAAAGATTCAAATACAATTAGCGATCACAAAGATTCTGAAAATATATAGAACAAATTAATTGTACTAAAATTAATGAGAAATGTAACTTTACGGTATTTACCAGAAAACGATCGACTGGGGGACACCGATCAGTCGATCGCCGGCGGCGTTTGATTGGCCAAGATTCAACTTTGTTTTTCGCCGGAGAGCTGAGCCGCGACAAAGATGTTGATATTGTGGCTTGTCAGTAATATTTCTGATTTTTTATAAGGTGAAAATAAACTTATTTCGTTTGCTGAAAAGCCATTATTATTAGAGAAAATACCACTTCATTGTCATTTTGCAAAATGGAAAGTGCGCGCTGGCAACGTAATTTGTTAGGTTATTAATTCACGGTACAATAATGATTTGAAATTGGTGCCATATAGGCAAAGTTGATGCACAGGTGACAAATGAGTGGGTTGGGCTGAATTTGGGCGTGTTAAGATGGGTTAGGTCAATAAATGAGTCATTGTTCAACCCAGCCCAAAGTGTACTTGGACTAAGATGGGCTAGGTCACGATGGGTTAAATAATGGGTTATAACCCAACCTACCCAATTTAACCCATATTTTAGAATCATGCTCATTTTGCATAAAAAAAACCTTCTTCCTTAAAATGTGTAAGTTGAAAAAAATTTTGGGGGTGGGTGTGGGGTGGGGCGGGGCGAGTGGGTGATGCAGAAAAACGAAAAAAATAGAAAATAGAAAATTAAAATACAAAAAAAAAAAATTGACGGGAGGAGGTTTTGCAGGGTTGGGGGCAGAAAAAAATAGAAAATTGAAAAAAAAAGGTAAACAAAAAAAATTTTCAGGGGGAGGGGGCAGAAAAAAACAGAAAATTAAAAATACAAAAAAAAGTTTTTTTGAGGGGGTGGGGGTTGGTAGTGGAGAAAAAAAACAGAAAACTGAAAAAAAAAGTAAAAAAATTCTTTTTGAGGGGATGGGGATTTTTAGGGGGGGGAGGGGGGAGTGGGTGGATAGTGCAGAAAAACAAAAGGACATAAAATTTAAAATACAAAAAAAAAAAGTAAAATTGGGGAAACTAAATAAATTTCTATATAAGTTGGGTTGAGATACTTTTTGTTTTGGGTGAGTTTCATGAGTTGTATTTGGGTTGCTTAATGGGTTAGAATGTGCTATAAAATATAATGGGTTAACTTGGGCTTAGCCCAAATTTACGCATGAGCTAAAATTTTTGTAACCCAACCCATTAATCTCTGGGCGGGTTTGGGCTCAAATTGCCACCCCTACATTGATGGCAAAATAAAATTACTTTTTTTATGTTTTAATTTTTCACTTGATGTTCCGTATCTTGATATCTGATTTGGGACACATATAATTCAGATTCATGTGGGGAGGTTTACTTTTGAGGTAAACGCTCACTACTAGTAATAACTCTATTTTCAAGGTTCAAGAAGCAAAAGGGTATTTCTATAAACTTTTGGTGATACTAAAATAAATTCTAGTAAATTTTCATTGAAATAAGCATAACTTATAGTAGTAATTCCCCTTAACACTCTATTTGGATCATTGTTCCCCGTCGTTTTATAATGTATTGTATCGTATCGTTTTATGAATATAATGTTTAGATAGTTTGTATTGTTTGTTATTGTTAAATAATTTTTTGTTGTTTGGTTTGATTGTATCGTTCTGTACTATAATTGAAAAGTTTACTAAATACCCTCAATTAATTAAATATTAAATTTATCAAAAATTATGCATAAACGTAATTTAAAACACAAGAAGGCAAAACACCTTAAGAAAGAAGAACAAAGAAGCGACATAGAAAAGGCAAAACAAAGGAGCATGTCTGTGATGACCCTTTTTCAAGTTGATTCTGTGTTTCGAGGCCTTAAAACCTCTTTTTGTCTTACCTCAATTTACGTGCGTAGTCTGGACGCATTTTTGGAAAGCTTTTATGTGAAAACTAAGTGAAATAAGGAAATTTGCTTTTAAAATTGAATAAAGTTGACTTTGGTCAACATTCTTAGTAAACGGACCCGGACCCATGATCCGACGGTCTCGTATGGTCCGCAGTAAAATTTGGGACTTGGGCATATGCCCGGAATCGAATTCCGAGGTCCCAAGCCCGAGAAATAAATTTTTTAAAGAAAATTATTTTTTGGAATATATAAGAGTTTTTGGAAATGAAAGATGTTTAAAATTGATGATATCGGGGTCGTATTTTGGTTCTGGAGCCCAGTACAAGTTTGAAATAATAATTAGGTTGAATTTATAAAATTTGGTAAAAATCGGAATTGGTTTGGTATAAAACGGACTTAAAGCTGAGAAATTGAAAATTTTGGTGTTCTTGAATGATTTCATGAATTTGGGGTTTAATTCATAGTTGTTGATGTTATTTTGATGATTTGATTGCACGAGCAAGTCCGTATGATATTTTTAGGTTAGTGTGCATGTTTGGTTTGGAGCCCCGAGGGTTCGGGTGAGTTTTGGATAGGGCACGGAGTGAAATTGAACTTAGGATCAAGTGCTGGTATCTGGTATTTTTTCCCAGGCCTCTGATCTCGCAATTGCGAGATCAGGCTTCGCATTTGCGAAGTTCTCGGGCTTGGTAATTGTGACCCAGGCGTCGCAAATGCGAACCAAACCTGAGCAGGCCTTGGTCGCAAATGCCACCCATTTATCGCAAATGCGAGGGTGACTGGATTCCTTCAGGGTCGCAAATGCGACATAGTCTTCGCATTTGCGAAGTCAGCAGGTTTTGAAGGGGTTCGCAATTGTCGTAATTGCAACATCTGCAACCTGCTAAATCATAAATTAGCCGAAAATTTCTCATTTTTCAAACCCTCTCAAACCTAAAACACCTTTGGGCGATTTTTCAAAGATAACTACTCTTCCAAATCGATTGTAAGTCATTTTAAACTCATTTTATTTAGTCTTTAACATCTTTTCACAGGATTTCAACTCAAAATAAAGAGTTTTCACGGAAAAATTGAGTATTTTGGGTAGAACTTAGGTTTTTCAAATTTTGGGGATTTGGACCTCGATTTGAGGTCCGATTTCAAAACAAATTATATATTTGGGTTCGTGGATGAATGTGTAACCGGGTTTTGGTTCGAACCTCGGGTTTTGACCATGTGGGCCCGAGGTCAATTTTTGACTTTTTGGGAAAATTATTAGAAAACCTATTTTCATGCATTAGAATTGATTCATTTAGCATTTATTGATATCGTTAAGTAAATTGTGGCTAGATACAAGCGAATTTGTAACACCCCATAAATCCGGATTAGTTGTGGATGTGTTAGATGACTATAATGTGATCTTTTAGACATGTGAAGCCTTACCAAGATGAGTATGGGTAATGTAATACTCCGTAAATATGAATCAGCTGTGTACGAATAAGGACTATTTATGTAATACCCCCATAATTTGAATCGGTTATGGATGCATTAAACGAGTATTAGCGTGATGGTAATTGAGTGGTTATGTTAATAAGTGTATAAGTTATGTTAGAGGTGAATTGGGGTTTAAGGAGAGGCCTAAGTCTAAGCCAAGTTGGAAAATTTCAAAATGGACTAAAGCTGTGAATGAATACGCACATAACCTCACTTTGAACGATCATATCTCTGGTTCTATAACGAGTTGTGTGATTCACAACCTATCAAATTAAAGACCTTTGAGTCTAGTTTCCAACGCAACAAACCATTTGTCATTTGAAGGTGTATACAGAAGGTTATGACCATTTTACTGGGCAGGTGTCACTAGCGCGAAGTCGCACGTTTTTGCTGAGTATTCTGCCTCGCGCGCGAACAAGCGCGCGAACTCGCGCATCTGGAAGGTTTTAAATACTTTAAAGGCCGGAAATAATAGAAATTGAGTCACTTCTCAAGCTTAGGGTTTCCTCTACACCCCAACTCGACCAAGGCATCCAATTGCATACCTAAGGTGAGTTTTTAAGTGTGTTTTCATGGTGATTTCACTTCTCAATCACTAGTTACAACATGATTTTGATTGGGTTTCATAGGATTTCTTCAAAATCTCAAGAACACCCCAAAAGTTGTCTTTCAAGATTTGGTCTACAAGAGGTAATCCTACACCTTTAGACTTACATATATGGTGTTATTATGGAATCATGAGTATAAATCAAGTATTACAACTTATGGTATGGTGATTGGAAGCCATAAATTTCCAATTTAAATACATGATCATGGTAGGGATTTAAGGGTGATTATTTGATAAGATTTGTTGGTTGGGTGTGAATGGATGGTCACATACGTGATGTTGAAAGTTATAAATTGGTTAATCATGATGGTAGGATAAATTGTTGATGAATGGTGGTAATTAGATGAACTAATTATATGGTGATGAGATGTAGAGGTTTATGCCTACAAGGTGTTTGATAATATGCCTAAATGACTTAAGTTATGGAATTTGTTACTAATATTGGTTCCATTGGATATTGCTATTATAGATTGAAGGTTCTTAGTGTTGTGGATCATTGTAGTATCACTAAGGGGCGACATTGAGGTATGTGAGGCTAACTCTCTATGTTTGGGAATGTTAATGATCCTCCCTACACTACGTTTCTTTTACGACGTATCAATTGCCTCAGAAATATAGTTAAGCCTAGTTCCTTGAATAGTTGTAGAGCTTCTATTCTCTAGCTTCATAACTCGTTCATGACTTTCATTCCGAACGTTGTGAGCTCAGTTTGTATTCAATATAGACTTGGGTTTGATGTCCCTAAGTCTCAGTATGGCTTACTCAACATGTCATAAACAACTGAAGTTTCGGTGTTCATAATCAGTTCAAGAATACATATCTCATTCTAGTCCTATTCAGTATTCCAGTATTATGTAGCTCAGTATGATTCTGTATTCCAGTATTATATACTCGGTATGACCCAGTATTCCAGTATCATGTAACTCAGCGTGATTCAGTATTTCACTATTATGTATTGCAGTATGATTCTCAGTTCCTGATTTTAAAATCCCTGAATGTTGAACACCTGTATTTGGGCCTGAGGCCGCAGTCAATGCTTTATGCATCTTTGGGCTTGAGGCAGCAGTTTATGATTTATGCATCTTTGGGCCTGAGGCCACAGTTTATGCTTTATGCATTTTGGACCTGAGGTCGCAGTTATGTATACGTATACTTGGGACCGAGGCCGCAGTTTGTGCACATATATATATATATTGGGCCTGAGGCCGCAGTTTATTCTTCAGATAAACAGGTTGTTCATCATTCAGGAGAGAGAGTATTCATATCCTTACTTCCTTTGTTCAGTTCAATTATTAGTTACCATTTTAGTTGCCAGTTATCAATTTAGTTATCAGTTATCAGTTCAGCTATCAGTTATCAGTTACCATTTCAGTTATCAAATATCAGTTCAGTTATCAGTTATCATTTCAGTTTCAGTTTCAATAGTTATCATTTCAGTTATCAATTTTCAAATCTCAGTTATCAACATAATTTCAGTTTCAGCATTTATAATTCTTTCTTTCAGTTGCTTTACATACCAGTACAATTCAAATGTACTAAAGTCCCTTTTGCCCGGGGCCTGCATTTTTTTACCTTACAGTCTTCAGTATTTTTTTTGTTACAGTCAGTGTTTTCAGTACTTTTTAGAGGCTTCATAGACTAGAGTAACAGTTAGTCAAAGTCACGAGCTTTTCATATTAAGCTATGTTGGCTACAAATATGTTTTAGAATTGTATTAGTATTTCCACACTTTGATTTATATCATCCAGACTTTCAATATATCAGCATGTGTTAGTTTATCTTCCGCATTCAGTATGTTATGATACCACATGTATATTCAGCCAGCCAGTTGGTTCGCTTGGTCACATGTAGTCAGGCACCGAGTGCCGTGTTACGTCCATGCCCAGGTTCGGGGCGTGACAAAGCTTGGTATCAGAGCACTAGGTTCAAGTGTCCTAGGGAGTCTATGAAGCCGTATCTAGTGTAGTTTCCTTTATATGTGTGTGACGACCACTCATATAAACGGTTAACTGCCAAGACATTCGGGATTGTCTCATCTCTTTCTACTCTAGATCGTGCCATGAAGCTTAGAGCAATACTTAACCTTCTTTTCCTATCGAATTCCAAACGTATTATACCCAAGCGACGCACAAGAAAGGTATAAGGTTCTAGAAAGGATGATTTGCCTATTGTGGTATTACTATGGAATACATGTAGGTAACAAATGAGATTTGAGGAGATGTTGAAAGTGGGATGCAATGGATAGAAGTACAGATTATAGCATAACCTTATCAGAAAGTACCAAAGCAGTTATCATGTCTCATGGCTATTAGTTTACCTCAGTTACCAGTTATACAGTCTTTCAGTTAACAAATTTATGGTTATTCAGTATGCTAGTATTCAGTTATATGTTTACCAAATATCCAATTTCAGTGTATCAAAATTTCTGTAGACTTGTGAGTATACGGTGATGCATATGGATGCTCAAAGAAAATATAAGTAATAGTGATTATAGCGAAACCTTTGCATACTTTAGGTCTGGATTAAGACCAAGACTCACCGGATAGTGCAAGAAGTGATTTATCAAATGATGGTATACTTTGAAGGATAAGTTTGTGCATGGTAGTGTATTCGTATGCGTTTTACCTTAGAGAACAATTTCTTTTAATTCTGGGAAATGGAGCCACAAGTTGGATGATGATAGTTTGGATGTTAGACCCCAACATTGATCACTATAGTTTTGGACAGAAAAGAGTCTAAGGGTAAAATACCTAGGAGTCAGAAACGTTTGTTATTACCAAAGATGTGATTTCGTACAACTCATGCAAATGACTATAAGATATGATGTATGCAATGAGAACTAAGAGCAGCCAATAGTGAATTTCAGGGAATGATTTTAAGTTGTTTAAATTTGTTCAAATCAGAATTAGAAAGTACCACGTTAGTGAATTGCTATAAGAAGCAACTATTATTGTGAGATAAAGGATATGACAATTCCCCTTAAGTTATGTGACTAAGTGATTACCCGGGATGTTTATAGTATGATATGATTTTATATTATATAGAAAGTTTGGGGTTACATATTCTAATTTTGTTTAAGACAGATGAATTTCCCTAAGTGTGATCCATGTACATAGTTCGAAAAGAATGATAGTATGCGGCAAAAGAATATGGTCAGATGATGAGGGAATTTAGGAGTAACCTTATGCTTCACTTTAGTTATTCAAAGCAGGAGAAGAAAATATGATGCTAGCAGGTGGTTAGTAAAAGAATAGTAAGTAAGTTTTGAGTTGATACAGTGAATTAGCACTTTCAGCAGAGCTAGTAGGGGTACAATTTGATTCACTTAGCCAAGTTTACTCTAGTGAGTGGATGACAGTTTGAAATACCAAACATGTGTTAGAACCCAAAGAGTTTAAGTTAAACTCGAAGTACAGCAGCAGTGAGAAAAAAATATTAGCTAGCAATGAGAGCACAAACTATAGAAGAATAGCCTTTAGGAATTACCGTAATGTGGTTTCTCCAGGATTAACAGTGTGAGCAGAGTTAAATTATTAAGATTGTATATGATAGCTATGAATACATTAGCTTTCCGTTAAGTGAATAATTTAGTTTTTCCTAGTAAGAAAGATTTTTCAGAAGTAAGTTGGAAGATGTGTCGTCATTGACGTAGAGTGCAAAGAATTGCAGAAAATAAGGACAGTTATTCAGATCCCAGCAAAAAGAGAAGGATCCACAAGTATAAGACATGTGGTCTAAGGGGTGATGTGAAAATTTTCAGTAAGTCCAGTTGGAGATCTGAAACTCAAATAGTTAGCATGGGATATGAAAAAGAAAATCAGTTCGGTAATGAGGGAAAGTTGTATAATTACCACAGGAATTATGTCTACCATGTGTAAGAAATACAAAGTGAGTAGAATGATCACCGAGCTTAGTTATTGATGATAAAGTGATCACAGAAAGACTATAAAAAAAATCATGCCCAATTATGTATCACGAGGGTAGTGCCATCGCATGAGACTCTAATTTTCGGAGTATAGACTTAGCTCACAACAATTCTATAAGTGTTTTCAGAAAGTGCTTAAGAATATAATCAAGTGTGGGAAGTAAAGCTCAAGAATAAGGTAGACAAGAGAACTATGTTGAAAGAAGTTCACTGCTTAGCCAATGTAGGAGTTCGACTTTCAGACGCCAAAGATAGTGGAGTTATTGTCTAGAACATGACCTATTCCTCCTTAGTAGCCGAAGTGAAGTAGAAATGTTTTGATGATCCCTACTTGTTGTAGCTGAAATAGAGGATTCACATGCTTAAGATGATGGCTTTTGAACAAGGGGGAGATGATGGTACTTTGAGGTACCAGGATAAATTGTGTGTTCCAACCACAGATGGACTTAGCGAGGGAGGAAGATGTTATAAAGATGTATCATGATCTTAAGAAGATTTATTGGTGGAACGACATGAAAAAGAAAGTTGCAGACCATGTGGCCAAGTGTTTAAATTGTCAGCAAGTGAAAGTCGAGCAACAGAAAACCAAGTTCAGAACACACACATCCATTAGTGGAGATGGTAAATATGGACCTTATAATAGGATTATCTCGCTCATTTTGAAAGTATGATTTTTATGGGCGAAGGTGTAGATTGCCAATTAGTTGGTTCGAAGTTGGCGAAGCAGAGTTGCGGGGACCAGATTTGGTGTATCTGTCTATGGAGAAAGTCAAGTTGATTCAATAGCATTTGTAGACAGCTCAGAGTTGTCAAAGGTCCTATTTGAATATGCAACATAGAGACCTAGAGTTTCAAGTTGATGATTGGGTGTTTCTAAAAGTTTCGCCTATGAAAGGTGTTATAAGATTTGGAAAGAAAGGAAAGCTCAATCCCAGATACATCAGCCCATATAGGATCCTATGAAGGATCGGGTAAGTAGCTTATGAGTTAGAATTTCTACCATAATTAGCGGTTGTACACCAGTATTTCACGTGTCATGTTATAATATTCAAGTTTCGAAGTATTCAAATCTCATGTCACGACATTTATGTTTTCAGTATTCAGATCTCACGTTAGAACATTCAAGTCAGTTCAGTACTCAGATACTCATGTCAGTCCAGTACTCAGATATTTATGACAGCTTAATACTCAGGTATTGATGTGAGTTTAGTGAGTAGATATTCACGTCAGTTCAGCACTCGATTATTCGTGCCAGTTTAGTATTCATGTATATGTTTCATGTTATGCATATTATTATGCCCTATGGAGCTAGTGTTATGCTCGGTTAGCTGGTAGGTATTTTGGAGAAATGTTGAAGTTATCTAACCTTCTCATTCAGGCCTTATATTAAAATCTCCATGTCTTTCAGTGTTTAGTAAGTTTAGTAGCCATTCAGTCTAGTACCTATTCAATTCAGTACCTCATCAGTTCAGTGATCGTGTATTCATTCAGTTTAGTATGCACGTGTTAAGGAAAGTTCATGTTCCCACTAGACCCATTTATGGTCCAGAGTTATCCTAAGATACAACCAGAATAATCATTTGAGGACGAATGATCCCAAGGAGGAGATAATGTAACACCCCATAAATCCGGATTAGTTGTGGATGTGTTAGATGACTATTAATGTGATCTTGTAGACATGTGAAGCCCTATCAAGATGAGTATGGGTAATGTAATACTCCGTAAATATGAATCAGCTGTGTACGGAAAATGACTATTTATGTAATACCCCGTAATTTGAATCAGTTGTGGATGCATTACACGAGCATTAGCGTGATAATAATTGAGTGGTTATGTTAATAAGTGTATAAGTTATGTTAGATGTGAATTGGGGTCTAAAGAGTGGCCTAAGTCTAAGCCAAGTTGGAAAATTTCAAAATGGACTAAAGCTGTGAATGAATACGCACATGACCTTACTTTGAACGATCATATCTCCGGTTCTATAACGAGTTGTGTGATTCATAATCTATCAAATTAAATACCTTTGAGTCTAGTTTCCAACTCAACAAACCGTTTGTCATTTGGAGGTGTATATAGAAAGTTATGAACATTTTACTGGGTAGGTGTCACTAGCGCAAAGTCGCGCGTTTTTGCTGAGTATTCTGCCTCGCGCGCGAACAAGCAAGCGAACAAGCGCATCTGGAAGGTTTTAAATACTTTAAAGGTCGTAAATAATAGAAATTGAGTCACTTCTCAAGCTTAGGGTTTCCTTTACACCCCAACTCGACCAAGGCATCCAATTGCACACCTAAGGTGAGTTTTTAAGTGTGTTTTCATAGTGATTTCACTTCTCAATCACTAGTTACAACATGATTTTGATTGGGTTTCATAGGATTTCTTCAAAATCTCAAGAACACCCCAAAAGTTGTCTTTCAAGATTTGGTCTACAAAAGGTAATCCTACACCCTTAGACTTACATATATGGTGTTATTATGGAATCATGAGTATAAATCAAGTATTACAACTTACGGTATGGTGATTGGAAGCCATAAATTTCCAATTTAAATACATGATCATGGTAGGGATTTAAGGGTGATTATTTGATAGGATTTGTTGGTTGGGTGTGAATGGATGGTCACATACGTGATGTTGAAAGCTATAAATTGGTTAATCATGATGGTAGGATAAATTGTTGATGAATGGTGGTAATTAGATGAACTAATTATATGGTGATGAGATGTAGAGGTTTATGCCTACAAGGTGTTTGATAATATGCCTAAATGACTTAAGTTATGGAATTTGTTACTAATATTGGTTCCATTGGATATTGCTATTGTAGATTGAAGGTTCTTAGTGTTGTGGATCATTGTAGTATCACTAAGGGGCGACATTGAGGTATGTGAGGCTAACTCTCTATGTTTGGGAATGTTAATGATCCTCCCTACACTACGTTTCTTTTACGACGTATCAATTGCCTTAGAAATATAGTTAAGCCTAGTTCCTTGAATAGTTGTAGAGCTTCTATTCTCTAGCTTCGTAACTCGTTCATGAATTTCATTACGAACGTTGTGAGCTTAGTTCGTATTCAATATAGACTTGGGTTTGATGTCCCTAAGTCTCAGTATGGCTTACTCAACATGTCATAAACAATTGAAGTTTCGGTGTTCATAATCAGTTCAAGAATACATATCTCATTCTAGTCCTATTCAATATTCCAGTATTATGTAGCTCAGTATGATTCAGTATTCCAGTATTATGTACTCGGTATGACCCAGTATTCCAGTATCATGTAACTCAGCGTGATTCAGTATTTCACTATTATGTATTGCAGTATGATTCTCAGTTCCTGATTTTAAAATCCCTGAATGTTGAACACCTGTATTTGGGCCTGAGGCCGCAGTCAATGCTTTATGCATCTTTGGGCCTGAGGCCGCAGTTTATGATTTATGCATCTTTGGGCCTGAGGCCACAGTTTATGCTTTATGCATTTTGGACCTGAGGTCGCAGTTATGTATACGTATACTTGGGACCGAGGCCGCAGTTTGTGCACATATATATATATATTGGGCCTGAGGCCGCAGTTTATTCTTCAGATAAACAGGTTGTTCATCATTCAGGAGAGAGAGTATTCATATCCTTACTTCCTTTGTTCAGTTCAATTATTAGTTACCATTTTAGTTGCCAGTTATCAATTTAGTTATCAGTTATCAGTTCAGCTATCAGTTATCAGTTACCATTTCAGCTATCAAATATCAGTTCAGTTATCAGTTATCATTTCAGTTTCAGTTTCAATAGTTATCATTTCAGTTATCAATTTTCAAATCTCAGTTATCAACATAATTTCAGTTTCAGCATTTATAATTCTTTCTTTCAGTTGCTTTATATACCAGTACAATTCAAATGTACTAACGTCCCTTTTGCCCGGGGCCTGCATTTCACAATGCAGGCAATAATTTACAGGTTGATGATTCTGAGCGCATGGATTCTCGTACCAGCTATTTGGTGATCCCAGTTCTTTCGGGGCATTTTTTTACCTTACAGTCTTCAGTATTTTTTTTTGTTACAGTCAGTGTTTTCAGTACTTTTTAGAGGCTTCATAGACTAGAGTAACAGTTAGTCAAAGTCACGGGCTTTTCATATTAAGCTATGTTGGCTACAAATATGTTTTAGAATTGTATTAGTATTTCCACACTTTGATTTATATCATCCAGACTTTCAATATATCAGCATGTGTTAGTTTATCTTCCGCATTCAGTATGTTATGATACCACATGTATATTCAGCCAGCCAGTTGGTTCGCTTGGTCACATGTAGTCAGGCACCGAGTGCCGTGTTACGTCCATGCCCAGGTTCGGGGCGTGACAAAGCTTGGTATCAGAGCACTAGGTTCAAGTGTCCTAGGGAGTCTATGAAGCCGTATCTAGTGTAGTTTCCTTTATATGTGTGTGACGACCACTCATATAAACGGTTAACTGCCAAGACATTCGGGATTGTCTCATCTCTTTCTACTCTAGATCGTGCCATGAAGCTTAGAGCAATACTTAACCTTCTTTTCCTATCGAATTCCAAACGTATTATACCCAAGCGACGCACAAGAAAGGTATAAGGTTCTAGAAAGGATGATTTGCCTATTGTGGTATTACTATGGAATACATGTAGGTAACAAATGAGATTTGAGGAGATGTTGAAAGTGGGATGCAATGGATAGAAGTACAGATTATAGCATAACCTTATCAGAAAGTACCAAAGCAGTTATCATGTCTCATGGCTATTAGTTTACCTCAGTTACCAGTTATACAGTCTTTCAGTTAACAAATTTATGGTTATTCAGTATGCTAGTATTCAGTTATATGTTTACCAAATATCCAATTTCAGTGTATCAAAATTTCTGTAGACTTGTGAGTATACGGTGATGCATATGGATGCTCAAAGAAAATATAAGTAATAGTGATTATAGCGAAACCTTTGCATACTTTAGGTCTGGATTAAGACCAAGACTCACCGGATAGTGCAAGAAGTGATTTATCAAATGATGGTATACTTTGAAGGATAAGTTTGTGCATGGTAGTGTATTCGTATGCGTTTTACCTTAGAGAACAATTTCTTTTAATTCTGGGAAATGGAGCCACAAGTTGGATGATGATAGTTTGGATGTTAGACCCCAACATTGATCACTATAGTTTTGGACAGAAAAGAGTCTAAGGGTAAAATACCTAGGAGTCAGAAACGTTTGTTATTACCAAAGATGTGATTTCGTACAACTCATGCAAATGACTATAAGATATGATGTATGCAATGAGAACTAAGAGCAGCCAATAGTGAATTTCAGGGAATGATTTTAAGTTGTTTAAATTTGTTCAAATCAGAATTAGAAAGTACCACGTTAGTGAATTGCTATAAGAAGCAGCTATTATTGTGAGATAAAGGATATGACAATTCCCCTTAAGTTATGTGACTAAGTGATTACCCGGGATGTTTATAGTATGATATGATTTTATATTATATAGAAAGTTTGGGGTTACATATTCTAATTTTGTTTAAGACAGATGAATTTCCCTAAGTGTGATCCATGTACATAGTTCGAAAAGAATGATAGTATGCGACAAAAGAATATGGTCAGATGATGAGGGAATTTAGGAGCAACCTTATGCTTCACTTTAGTTATTCAAAGCAGGAGAAGAAAATATGATGCTAGCAGGTGGTTAAAAAAAGAATAGTAAGTAAGTTTTGAGTTGATACAGTGAATTAGCACTTTCAGCAGAGCTAGTAGGGCTATAATTTGATTCATTTAGCCAGGTTTACTCTAGTGAGTGGATGACAGTTTGAAATACCGAACGTGTGTTAGAACCCAAAGAGTTTAAGTTAAACTCGAAGTCATCAGCAATGAGAAAAAAATATTAGCTAGAAGTGAGAGCACAAACTATAGAAGAATAGCCTTTAGGAATTATCGTAATGTGGTTTCTCCAGGATTGACAGTGAGAGCAGAGTTAAATTATTAAGATTGTATATGATAGCTGTGAATACATTAGCTTTTCGTTAAGTGAATAATTTAGTTTTTCCTAGTAAGAAAGATTTTTCAGAAGTAAGTTGGAAGATAAGTCGTCATTGACGTAGAGTGCAAAGAATTGCAGAAAATAAGGAAAGTTATTTGGATCTCAGCAAAAAGAGAAGGATCCACAAGTATAAGACATGTGGTCTAAGGGGTGATGTGAAAATTTTCAGTAAGTCCAGTTGGAGATCTGAAACTCAAATAGTTAGCATGGGATATGAAAAAGAAAATCAGTTCGGTAATGAGGGAAAATTGTATAATTACCACATGAATTATGTCTAGCATGTGTAAGAAACACAAAGTGAGTAGAATGATCATCGAGCGTAGTTATTGATGATAAAGTGATCACAGAAAGGCTATAAAAAAAATCATGCCCAGTTATGTATCACGAGGGTAGTGCCATCGCATGAGACTCTAATTTTCGGAGTATAGACTTAGCTCACAACAATTCTATAAGTGTTTTCAGGAAGTGCTTAAGAATATAATCAAGTGTGGGAAGTAAATCTCAAGAATAAGGTAGACAAGAGAACTATGTTGAAAGAAGTTCACTGCTTAGCCAAGGTAGGAGTTCGACATTCAGACACCAAAGATAGTGGAGTTATTGTCTAAAACATGACCTATTCCTCCTTAGTAGCCGAAGTGAAGTAGAAATGGTTTGATGATCCCTACTTGTTGTAGCTGAAATAGAGGATTCACATGCTTAAGATGATGGCTTTTGAACAAGGGGGAGATGATGGTACTTTGAGGTACCAGGATAAATTGTGTGTTCCAACCACAGATGGACTTAGCGAGGGAGGAAGATGTTATAAAGATGTATCATGATCTTAAGAAGATTTATTGGTGGAACGACATGAAAAAGAAAGTTGCAGACCTTGTGGCCAAGTGTTTAAATTGTCAGCAAGTGAAAGTCGAGGCACAGAAAACCAAGTTCAGAATACACACATCCATTAGTGGAGATGGTAAATATGGACCTTATAATAGGATTATCTCGCTCATTTTGAAAGTATGATTTTTTTGGGCGAAGGTGTAGATTGCCAATTAGTTGGTTCGAAGTTGGCGAAGCAGAGTTGCGGGGACCATATTTGGTGTATCTATCTATGGAGAAAGTCAAGTTGATTCAATAGCATTTGTAGACAGCTCAGAGTTGTCAAAGGTCCTATTTGAATATGCAACATAGAGACCTAGAGTTTCAAGTTGATGATTGGGTGTTTCTAAAAGTTTCGCCTATGAAAGGTGTTATAAGATTTGGAAAGAAAGGAAAGCTCAATCCCAGATATATCAGCCCATATAGGATCCTATGAAGGATCGGGTAAGTAGCTTATGAGTTAGAATTTCTACCATAATTAGCGGTTGTACACTAGTATTTCACGTGTCATGTTATAATATTCAAGTTTCGAAGTATTCAAATCTCATGTCACGACATTTATGTTTTCAGTTTTCAGATCTCACGTTAGAACATTCAAGTTAGTTCAGTACTCAGATACTCATGTCAGTCCAGTACTCAGATATTCATGACAGCTTAATACTCAGGTATTGATGTGAGTTCAGTGAGTAGATATTCACGTCAGTTCAGCACTCGATTATTCGTGCCAGTTTAGTATTCATGTATATGTTTCATGTTATGCATATTATTATGCCATATGGAGCTAGTGTTATGCTCGGTTAGCTGGTAGGTATTTTGGAGAAATGTTGAAGTTATCTAGCCTTCTTATTCAGGCCTTATATTAAAATCTCCATGTCTTTCAGTGTTTAGTAAGTTTAGTAGCCATTCAGTCTAGTACCTATTCAATTTAGTACCTCATCAGTTCAGTGATCGTGTATTCATTCAGTTTAGTATGCACGTGTTAAGGAAAGTTCATGTTCCCACTAGACCCATTTATGGTCCAGAGTTATCCTAAGATACAACCAGAATAATCATTCGAGGACGAATGATCCCAAGGGGGAGATAATGTAACACCCCATAAATCCGGATTAGTTGTGGATGTGTTAGATGACTATTAATGTGATCTTTTAGACATGTGAAGCCCTATCAAGATGAGTATGGGTAATGTAATACTCCGTAAATATGAATCAGCTGTGTACGGACAAGGACTATTTATGTAATACCCCGTAATTTGAATCGTTTGTGGTTGCATTAAACGAGTGTTAGCATGATGGTAATTGAGTGGTTATTTTAATAAGTGTATAAGTTTTGTTAGAGGTGAATTGGGGTCTAAGGAGAGGCCTAAGTCTAAGCCAAGTTGGAAAATTTCAAAATGGACTAAAGCTGTGAATGAATACGCACATGACCTCACTTTGAACGATCATATCTCCGGTTATATAACGAGTTGTGTGATTCATAACCTATCAAATTAAAGACCTTTGAGTCTAGTTTCCAACTCAATAAACCGTTTGTCCTTTGGAGGTGTATATAGAAAGTTATGAACATTTTACTAGGTAGGTGTCACTAGCGAAAAAGTCGCGCGTTTTTGCTGAGTATTCTGCCTCGCGCGCGAACAAGCGAGCGAACAAGCGCATCTGGAAGGTTTTAAATACTTTAAAGGTCGTAAATAATAGAAATTGAGTCACTTCTCAAGCTTAGGGTTTCCTTTACACCCCAACTCGACCAAGGCTTCCAATTGCACACCTAAGGTGAGTTTTTAAGTGTGTTTTCATGGTGATTTCACTTCTCAATCACTAGTTACAACATGATTTTGATTGGGTTTCATAGGATTTCTTCAAAATCTCAAGAACACCCCAAAAGTTGTCTTTCAAGATTTGGTCTACAAGAGGTAATCCTACACCCTTAGACTTACATATATGGTGTTATTATGGAATCATGAGTATAAATCAAGTATTACAACTTACGGTATGGTGATTGGAAGCCATAAATTTCCAATTTAAATACATGATCATGGTAGGGATTTAAGGGTGATTATTTGATAGGATTTGTTGGTTGGGTGTGAATGGATGGTCACATACGTGATGTTGAAAGTTATAAATTGGTTAATCATGATGGTAGGATAAATTGTTGATGAATGGTGGTAATTAGATGAACTAATTATATGGTGATGAGATGTAGAGGTTTATGCCTACAAGGTGTTTGATAATATGCCTAAATGGCTTAAGTTATGGAATTTGTTACTAATATTGGTTCCATTGGATATTGCTATTGTAGATTGAAGGTTCTTAGTGTTGTGGATCATTGTAGTATCACTAAGGGGCGACATTGAGGTATGTGAGGCTAACTCTCTATGTTTGGGAATGTTAATGATCCTCCCTACACTACGTTTCTTTTACGACGTATCAATTGCCTTAGAAATATAGTTAAGCCTAGTTCCTTGAATAGTTGTAGAGCTTCTATTCTCTAGCTTCATAACTCGTTCATGACTTTTATTCCGAACGTTGTGAGCTTAGTTCGTATTCAATATAGACTTGGGTTTGATGTCCCTAAGTCTCAGTATGGCTTACTTAACATGTCATAAACAATTGAAGTTTCGGTGTTCATAATCTGTTCAAGAATACATATCTCATTCTAGTCCTATTCAGTATTCCAGTATTATGTAGCTCAGTATGATTCAGTATTCCAGTATTATGTACTCGGTATGACCCAGTATTCCAGTATCATGTAACTCAGCGTGATTCAGTATTTCACTATTATGTATTGCAGTATGATTCTCAGTTCCTGATTTTAAAATCCCTGAATGTTGAACACCTGTATTTGGGCCTGAGGCCGCAGTCAATGCTTTATGCATCTTTGGGCCTGAGGCCGCAGTTTATGATTTATGCATCTTTGGGCCTGAGGCCGCAGTTTATGCTTTATGCATTTTGGACCTGAGGTCGCAGTTATGTATACGTATACTTGGGCCCGAGGCCGCAGTTTGTGCACACATATATATTGGGCCTGAGGCCGCAGTTTAATATTCAGATAAATAGGTTGTTCATCATTTAGAAATATATATGTATATATATGTATGTATATATATATATGTATGTATATGTATGTATGTATGTATGTATGTATGTATGTATGTATATATATATATATATATATATATATATATATATATATATATATATATATATATATATATATATATATATATATATATATATATTGGGCCTGAGGCCGCAGTTTATTCTTCAGATAAACAGGTTGTTCATCATTCAGGAGAGAGAGTATTCATATCCTTACTTCCTTTGTTCAGTTCAATTATTAGTTACCATTTTAGTTGCCAGTTATCAATTTAGTTATCAGTTATCAGTTCAGCTATCAGTTATCAGTTACCATTTCAGCTATCAAATATCAGTTCAGTTATCAGTTATCATTTCAGTTTCAGTTTCAATAGTTATCATTTCAGTTATCAATTTTCAAATCTCAGTTATCAGCATAATTTCAGTTTCAGCATTTATAATTCTTTCTTTCAGTTGCTTTACATACCAGTACAATTCAAATGTACTGCTGCCCTTTTGCCCGGGGCCTGCATTTCATAATGCAGGTAATGATTTACTGGTTGATGATTCCGAGCGCTAGGATTCTTGTACCAGCTATTTGGTGATCCCAGTTCTTTCGGGGCATTTTGATTACCTTACAGTCTTCAGTATTTTTTTTGTTACAGTCAGTGTTTTCAGAACTTTTTAGAGGCTTCATAGATAGAGTAACAGTTAGACAAAGTCACGGGCTTTTCATATTAAGCTATGTTGGCTACAAATATGTTTTAGAATTGTATTAGTATTTTCGCACTTTGATTTATATCATCCAGACTTTCAATATATCAGCATGTGTTAGTTTATCTTCCGCATTCAGTATGTTATGATACCACATGTTGATTCAGCCAGCCAGTTGGTTCGCTTGGTCATATGTAGTCAGGCACCGAGTGCCGTGTTACGTCCATGCCCAGGTTCGGGGCATGACAAAGCTTGGTATCAGAGCACTTGGTTCAAGTGTCCTAGGGAGTCTATGAAGCCGTGTCTAGTGGAGTTTCCTTTATATGTGTGTGCCGGCCACTCATATAAACGGTTAACTGCCAAGACATTCAGGATTGTCTCATCTCTTTCTACTTTAGATCGTGCCATGAAGCTTAGAGCAATACTTAACCTTCTTTTCCTATCGAATTCCAAACGTATTATACCCAAGCGACGCGCAAGAAAGGTATAAGGTTCTAGGAAGGATGATTTGCCTATTGTGGTATTACTATGGAATACATGTAGGTAACAAATGAGATTTGAGGAGATGTTGAAAGTGGGATGCAATGGATAGAAGTACAGATTATAGCATAACCTTATCAGAAAGTACCAAAGCAGTTATCATGTCTCATGGCTATTAGTTTACCTCAGTTACCAGTTATACAGTCTTTCAGTTAGCAAATTTATGGTTATTCAGTATGCTAGTATTCAGTTATATGTTTACCAAATATCCAATTTTCAGTGTATCAAAATTTCTGGAGACTTGTGAGTATACGGTGATGCATATGGATGCTCAAAGAAAATATAAGTAATAGTGATTATAGCGAAACCTTTGCATACTTTAGGTCTGGATTAAGACCAAGACTCACCGGATGGTGCAAGAAGTGATTTATCAAATGATGGTATACTTTGAAGGATAAGTTTGTGCATGGTAGTGTATTCGTATGCGTTTTACCTTAGAGAACAATTTCTTTTAATTCTGGGAAATGGAGCCACAAGTTGGATGATGATAGTTTGGATGTTAGACCCCAACATTGATCACTATAGTTTTGGACAGAAAAGAGTCTAAGGGTAAAATACCTAGGAGTCAGAAACGTTTGTTATTACCAAAGATGTGATTTCGTACAACTCATGCAAATGACTATAAGATATGATGTATGCAATGAAAACTAAGAGCAGCCAATAGTGAATTTCAGGGAATGATTTTAAGTTGTTTAAATTTGTTCAAATCAGAATTAGAAAGTACCACGTTAGTGAATTGCTATAAAAAGCAGCTATTATTGTGAGATAAAGGATATGACAATTCCCCTTAAGTTATGTGACTAAGTGATTACCCGGGATGTTTATAGTATGATATGATTTTATATTATATAGAAAGTTTGGGGTTACATATTCTAATTTTGTTTAAGACAGATGAATTTCCCTAAGTGTGATCCATGTACATAGTTCGAAAAGAATGATAGTATGCGACAAAAGAATATGGTCAGATGATGAGGGAATTTAGGAGCAACCTTATGCTTCACTTTAGTTATTCAAAGCAGAAGAAGAAAATATGATGCTAGCAGGTGGTTAGTAAAAGAATAGTAAGTAAGTTTTGAGTTGATACAGTGAATTAGCACTTTCAGCAGAGCTAGTAGGGGTACAATTTGATTCACTTAGCCAGGTTTACTCTAGTGAGTGGATGACAGTTTGAAATACCGAACGTGTGTTAGAACCCAAAGAGTTTAAGTTAAACTCGAAGTACAACAGCAGTGAGAAAAAAATATTAGCTAGCAGTGAGAGCACAAACTATAGAAGAATAGCCTTTAGGAATTATCGTAATGTGGTTTCTCCAAGATTGACAGTGTGAGCAGAGTTAAATTATTAAGATTGTATATGATAGCTGTGAATACATTAGCTTTCCGTTAAGTGAATAATTTAGTTTTTCCTAGTAAGAAAGATTTTTCAGAAGTAAGTTGGAAGATGAGTCGTCATTGACGTAGAGTGCAAAGAATTGCAGAAAATAAGGAAAGTTATTTGGATCCCAGCAAAAAGAGAAGGATCCACAAGTATAAGACATGTGGTCTAAGGGGTGATGTGAAAATTTTCAGTAAGTCCAGTTGGAGATCTGAAACTCGAATAGTTAGCATGGGATATGAAAAAGAAAATCAGTTCGATAATGAGGGAAAATTGTATAATTACCATAGGAATTATGTCTAGCATGTGTAAGAAATACATAGTGAGTAGAATGATCACCGAGCTTAGTTATTGATGATAAAGTGATCACAGAAAGGCTATAAAAGAAAATCATGCCCAGTTATGTATCACGAGGGTAGTGCCATCGCATGAGACTCTAATTATCGGAGTATAGACTTAGCTCACAACAATTCTAGAAATGGTTTGATGATCCCTACTTGTTGTAGCTGAAATAGAGGATTCACATGCTTAAGATGATGGATTTTGAACAAGGGGGAGATGATGGTACTTTGAGGTACCAGGATAAATTGTGTGTTCCAACCACAGATGGACTAAGCGAGGGAGGAAGATGTTATAAGCCCAAAATTTCAGGTATTCTATCCACCTAGGCTTCCCAAAGATGTATCATGATCTTAAGAAGATTTATTGGTGGAACGACATGAAAAAGAAAGTTGCAGACCTTGTGGCCAAGTGTTTAAATTGTCAGCAAGTGAAAGTCGAGCAACAGAAAACCAAGTTCAGAACACACACATCCATTAGTGGAGATGGTAAATATGGACCTTATAATAGGATTATCTCGCTCATTTTGAAAGTATGATTTTTATGGGCGAAGGTGTAGATTGCCAATTAGTTGGTTCGAAGTTGGCGAAGCAGAGTTGCGGGGACCAGATTTGGTGTATCTGTCTATGGAGAAAGTCAAGTTGATTCAATAGCATTTGTAGACAGCTCAGAGTTGTCAAAGGTCCTATTTGAATATGCAACATAGAGACCTAGAGTTTCAAGTTGATGATTGGGTGTTTCTAAAAGTTTCGCCTATGAAAGGTGTTATAAGATTTGGAAAGAAAGGAAAGCTCAATCCCAGATACATCAGCCCATATAGGATCCTATGAAGGATCGGGTAAGTAGCTTATGAGTTAGAATTTCTACCATAATTAGCGGTTGTACACCAGTATTTCACGTGTCATGTTATAATATTCAAGTTTCGAAGTATTCAAATCTCATGTCACGACATTTATGTTTTCAGTTTTCAGATCTCACGTTAGAACATTCAAGTTAGTTCAGTACTCAGATACTCATGTCAGTCCAGTACTCAGATATTTATGACAGCTTAATACTCAGGTATTGATGTGAGTTCAGTGAGTAGATATTCACGTCAGTTCAGCACTCGATTATTCGTGCCAGTTTAGTATTCATGTATATGTTTCATGTTATGCATATTATTATGCCCTATGGAGCTAGTGTTATGCTCGAGTTAGCTGGTAGGTATTTTGGAGAAATGTCGAAGTTATCTAACCTTCTCATTCAGGCCTTATATTAAAATCTCCATGTCTTTCAGTGTTTAGTAAGTTTAGTAGCCATTCAGTCTAGTACCTATTCAATTCAGTACCTCATCAGTTCAGTGATCGTGTATTCATTCAGTTTAGTATGCACGTGTTAAGGAAAGTTCATGTTCCCACTAGACCCATTTATGGTCCAGAGTTATCCTAAGATACAACCAGAATAATCATTCGAGGACGAATGATCCCAAGTGGGAGATAATGTAACACCACATAAATCCAGATTAGTTGTGGATGTGTTAGATGACTATTAATGTGATCTTTTAGACATGTGAAGCCCTATCAAGATGAGTATGGGTAATGTAATACTCCGTAAATATGAATCAGCTGTGTACGGACAAGGACTATTTATGTAATACCCCGTAATTTGAATCGGTTGTGGATGCATTAAACGAGTATTAGCGTGATGGTAATTGAGTGGTTATGTTAATAAGTGTATAAGTTATTTAGAGGTGAATTGGGGTCTAAGGAGAGGCCTAAGTCTAACCCAAGTTGGAAAATTTCAAAATGGACTAAAGCTGTGAATGAATACGCACATGACCTTACTTTGAACGATCATATCTCCGGTTCTGTAACGATTTGTGTGATTCATAACCTATCCAATTAAAGACTTTTGAGTCTAGTTTCCAACGCAACAAACCGTTATTTAGAGGTGTATACTGAAAGTTATGACCATTTTACTGGGAAGGTGTCACTAGCAATAAGTCGCGCGCGAAGTCGCGCATTTTTGCTGAGTATTCTGCCTCGCGCGCGAACAAGCACGCGAACAAGCACGTCTGGAAGGTTTTAAATACTTTAAAGGCCGTAAATAATAGAAATTTAGTCACTTCTCAAGCTTAGTGTTTCCTCTACACCCCAACTCAACCAAGGCATCCAATTGCACACCTAAGGTGAGTTTTTAAGTGTGTTTTCATGGTGATTTCACTTCTCAATAACTAGTTACAACATGATTTTGATTAGGTTTCATAGGATTTCTTCAAAATCTCAAGAACACCCCAAAAGTTGTCTTTCAAGATTTGGTATACAAGAGGAATCATACACCCTTAGACTTACATATATGGTGTTATTATGGAATCATGAGTATAAATCAAGTACTACAACTTATGGTATGGTGATTGGAGGCCATAAATTTCCAATTTAAATACATGATCATGGTAGGGATTTAAGGGTGATTATTTGATAGGATTTGTTGGTTGGGTGTGAATGGATGGTCATATATGTGATGTTGAAAGTTATAAATTGGTTAATCATGATGGCAGGATAAATTGTTGATGAATGATGGTAATTAGATGAACTAATTATATGGTGATGAGATGTAGAGGTTTATGCCTACAAGTGTTTGATAATATGCCTAAATGGCTTAAGTTATGGAATTTGTTACTAATATTGGTTCCATTGGATATTGCTATTGTGATTGAAGGTTCTTAGTGTTGTGGATCATTGTAGTATCAGTAAGGGGCGACATTGAGGTATGTGAGGCTAACTCTCTATGTTTGGGAATGTTAATGATCCTTCCTACACTACGTTTCTTTTACGACATATCAATTGCCTCAGAAATATAGTTAAGCCTAGTTCCTTGAATAGTTGTAGAGCTTCTATTCTCTAGCTTCATAACTCGTTCATGACTTTCATTCCGAACGTTGTGAGCTCAGTCATATTCAATATAGACTTGGGGTTTGATGTCCCTAAGTCTCAGTATGGCTTACTCAACATGTCATAAACAATTGAAGTTTCAGTGTTCATAATCAGTTCAAGAATACATATCTCATTCTAGTCCTATTCAGTATTCCAGTATTATGTAGCTTAGTATGATTCAGTATTTCACTATTATGTATTGCAGTATGATTCTCAGTTCCTGATTTTAAAATCCCTGAATGTTGAACACCTGTATTTGGGCCTGAGGCTGCAGTCAATGCTTTATGCATCTTTGGGCCTGAGGCCGCAGTTTATGATTTATGCATCTTTGGGCCTAAGGCCGCAGTTTATGCTTTATACATTTTGGACCTGAGGTCGCAGTTATGTATACGTATACTTGGGCCCGAGGCCGCAGTTTGTGCACATATATATATTGGGCATGAGGCCGCAGATTATTATTCAGATAAACAGGTTGTTCATCATTCAGGAGAGGGAGTATTCATATCCTTACTTCCTTTGTTCAGTTCAATTATTAGTTACCATTTTAGTTGCTAGTTATTAGTTTAGTTATCAGTTATCAGTTCAGCTATCAGTTATCAGTTACCAGTTCAGCTATCAGATATCAGTTCAGTTATCAGTTATCATTTCAGTTTCAGTTTCAATAGTTATCATTTCAGTTATCAATTATCAAATCTCTGTTATCAGCTTAATTTCAGTTTCAGCATTTATAATTCTTTCTTTCAGTTGCTTTACATACCAGTAGAATTCAAATGTACTGAAGTCCCTTTTGCCCGGGGCCTGCATTTCACAATGCAGGTAATGATTTACAGGTTGATGATTCCGAGCACTAGGATTCTCGTACCAGCTATTTGGTGATCCCAGTTCTTTCGGGGCATTTTCATTACCTTAGAGTCTTCAGTATTTTTTTTTGTTACAGTTAGTGTTTTCAGTACTTTTTAGAGGCTTCGTAGACTAGAGTAACAGTTAGACAAAGTCACGTGCTTTTCATATTAAGCTATGTTGGATACAAATATGTTTTAGAATTGTATTAGTATTTCTGCACTTTGATTTATATCATCCAGACTTTCAATATATCAGCATGTGTTAGTTTATCTTCCACATTCAGTATGTTATGATACCACATGTTGATTCAGTCAGCCAGTTGGTTCGCTCGGTCACATGTAGTCAGGCATCGAGTGCCGTGTTACGCCCAAGCCCAGGTTCGGGGCGTGACAGAATTGGTGGTGGAAACAAGAGGTAATGTCACGACCTAAACCGATGGGCCGAGACGGGCACCCGGTACCTTACTCAACCGAGTACCAACATAATATATCTTTCTTATTACATTGTCATATACAAATGACATACGGGCCTAATAGGGCAACATGATCTTTTATAAACTCAAAACATAGGCCAATCTTTCACGTACAAGACATATGTCTACAAGCCTCTAAGAGTACATAAATGTCATAAAGGTCGGGATAGAGTCCCGCCATACCAAACAATACACGTTTAAATCATACTAACCAAATAAGCAACTCTGAAGCAAATGGAGCGCACAACCATCTTCCACTGAGCTGATAGCCTACTTGGAGGGCTCTTGACCTGTCTATCGGGACCTGCGAGCATGAAACGCAACGTCCCCAGGCAAAAGAGATGTCAGTACGAATAATGCACCGAGTATGTAAGGCACATAAATAAGTACATAACAGACATGGAAGAAATACAGAGTACTTGACTCAACCTATAAGTCTGAATAGCTCTGTAAATCATGAAATACTTTTAGCATCATGCATATGCGTATGAATGTCATGTCGTGCATAGGTACATGTCTCATAACATCATCAGCCTCTGAGGGCATCCCATCATATCATATCGGCCACTGTGGGCAAAATCATCATCGTATACCAGCTGATCAGGTGGTGGTGCATACATAACGCCATAACCTTTCCCATATCCCATATACATATATATACATACATATATATGCGTATATAACGCCGTTTGAATACATACATACATATATGCGTATATAACGCCATTTGAATACATACCCATATATGCGTATATAACGCCGTTTGAATCATATTTCAGCCATTGTGGGCAACATCATCATCATATACCAGCTGATCAGGTGGTGATGTGTATATAATGCCGTAACCTTTTCCCATATCCCATATACATATATTTATATATATACGCGTATATAATGCCATCTGGTCATGGGTCAATGCACATGAATGCAATGCATGAAAAGTACGTCAATAAAATCATTCGGAATGTCATAAGACCATTTTGCCTCTTGAGCAATATCATAAAGTAACATCTTTTCAACTTTCGTATTTTTCTGAGACCCATGAATAGATGATAAAATATTATGACACAGGGAAATTAAAGAACATGGATATTTCTATTACTTCTATGAATAGAGTCACTTATGAAATTTGTGCATTTTCACGTCTCGTTCGTATTGTATGAATCATGCCAAAAGAAAGAAGGGAGGGCCTTAACATACCTGGAGAACCAAGCATCATACGATTCGTCAATGAATTTTGGTGGAAAAAATTGTTGATGAAAATTCCATTTTTGCTGACCCAAAATCACATAACTTGCAATTGAATTTCTTGTCAAGTAACACAGTTGAAGCTTTTATATCACCATGTACTATAGGGAGTGTGCAATTATCACGTAAATATTCAATAGCTTTAAAGTTGAAATGCTACAGCCATGCGATTTTTTTCCATGACATTTTCCTAGCATCAATACCATGTAATGTCTCCTGTAAAGTTCCATTTGAAATATACTCAAATACCAACACCCCTTCTTCTCCATTATCACAATATCCAAGAATTTTGACTATGTTTCATGTTGTCTTGCCACCTATCACTCTTTATTAAGAGTCACAAACAGAATACATGAGGGGTTGCAACGTTAAGGGAGAGTTGATGAATCTTATTCCTTAATTATTAATTAACTAAGTAATGACCTGTTACCCGGTAATTAATTAATTGCTCATAAAATTGAGAATTATTCTCACTTACTTAAAATATTACTCACTTTAAACATATCTTATACACCTTACTATTATGGCCATGTAGTATCTTGTGTGGCACTAGTCCATAAATACTGGGTATTTTAGCTCGGGCCGTATTTTATCTCAAAATGTCAAACTTTGACAAAATTTATTTTCTTAGACTTGCTCCCCCTTTCACCTTCATGAATTTACTAATCACTTGTGAAATAGCATAATCTTTATAATTCCCAAATAATCTTTTTCTTGGACTGATGTCAATTACCTTACGACAAATTCAACGTAAAATACAGCAGGGTGCAACATCGTCGTAACTTATTACTGCGAAGCGTAGCATCACCGTAATGTAATACTACACAATGCAACACTGTCATAACTTATTAACGCGAGACATAATATTCACGTAATATTGCGGGGTGTAACAGGTAACGCGGTAGTTGAGGCTTGAATTGTGTTCGTGGCATCGAGGTAAGTGTTTGGTCCAACATTAGCTTGGGTGATTATGAGTCGTGTCTTATTTGCTATGTGTTAATTATTGAGTACGACGTATAGGTGCGGTGACGAGTATCTATACGTTGGTGTCAAGCATGCCCTCGAGTCTTATACTATGACTTATGTAAAGCCGTTTCATATTGTTCATGCTTGATATGATGATTTCTATTGTTGAACAAGGCTTGTGGAAGTATTATTAGTAATTGATCATTGTAGAGCGTTGGCCCAAGTTGAGAAATGAGTTGTGAAGAAATAGTGGTAAAGAGAAAAGGTTTTTATTATTGTCTCCCTTGCCGATATATTATTGATGTTGATATTATCTCCCTTGCCGGGACGTTATTATTCATGATATTGTCTTCCTTGTCGAGATATTGTTGTTATGCTATTGTTCCCTTGCCGGGATTTTATTGAAATATTATTGATTTTCCTTGCCCAATTTGCTTTGTGATTGTTGCTTGGGTGAGGAAGAGTGTAAAGCACGAAGGGTGATGCCGTGTATATTTTCTTTGAGAGTGTTAATGCACGAAGGGTAATGCCGTGCCGATGTTGTGATGTAAAAACACGAAGGGTGATGCCGTGCAGCACGATGTACAATATTGTGTCATGATATGAGTGATAATGCACGAAGGATAATTTCGTGCCATGATTATGTGAGGTAAAAGCATGAAGGGTGATGTCATGCTGATTTTATTAATTTTATGGTGAGGACGAGAGTAAAAGCACGAAGGATGATGCTGTGCACTTGTCTTTTATTTCCGATTCTTGTTGATAATTGAACTTTGGTACTCCTTATATTTACATGTTATTCTTCTATTATTACTTGATGTTCCCCGCAGCGTGTTCCCCCCCTCCTATTCTTAACTGTACATTTTTGCCTTTATTTTTCGTTGTATATGATTTAACTGCACATGTTTATTTGGTAGTCTAGTCCTAGCCCCGTCACTACTTCGCCGAGGTTAGGCTAGGCACTTACCAGCACATGGGCCGGTTGTGCTGATACTACACTCTGTACTATGTGCAGATCCCGGTGCTGGAGCTTTTAGGCCGCAGTGAGGTTGCTGCCTTTAGTCCATTCAGGCAACCCGAGGTAGTCCTGGAGGCATCCGCAGGCCTTGGCGTCTCCTTCTATCATTTCCTTTCTGTTTTTACTTATTCAGAGACAGATTCGTGTATTTCTATTCAGCTTTCTTTGTAGTATTCGTAGATGGTCCATGACATTGTGACACCAAATTCTGGGTTGAGTTGTACTTAGACTTTCGCATTTTGTATTAATCTAAATTATCAACTTTCGTCTTCCGCACTGTTTTTGTTATTATTATTTCTATTACTTTTGTTATGTTGTTTTAGAATTGTTAAGGGATTAAAAATGAAAATGGTTAAATAATTGAACTAATCGGCTTGCCTAGCTTTCACTAGTAGGCGTCATCACGACTCCCGAGGGTGAAAAATTCGGGTCGTGATAATATCTAGTTAGAATTGAGTTAAAAGCAAATTATGAGAAAAAATAAAACAGAAGGCAGCAAAACACCTTTAACGTTGGCAGCAGAAGTTTTGTAAAAAAAAATAAAGTAGGTTATAAGTTGGAGATTTGGAGTTAAAATGGAAAAAAAGGGTAAAGGATAAAATAGAATTATGGAGTAATAAGTTAGGACATAATTGGAAAGAAAAATAAAAAAACAATCCCACCACACCAAATTGCTTGTTTAAAAAAAGGGAACTTTTCATTGTTCCAGAACAATGGATTTAATGATACAATACAATCAATTTTAATGAAACAGTCAAAACAAATATTGTTTTGGGATATAATACGATACAATGTGGAACAACCATCCAAACAAGCTATAAGGTATTTTGCATCTGAGCCCAACAAAACCCTGGACTTTGACCCACTTTGCTTTTTTCTTTTGCAACCTTTGTGCAAGCACGCGCTCTGTCCTAGTTTTAGTCAAATTGCACTTTATAGGAAGTTATAAAGCACATGATACTTTTAACCAAATTCAATAATTATTTAGTGGAAACTCTCTCAAGTCTTCACATGAATAACCCTAAGGAAATCATAGAGGAAATTCTCTCAAGGCTTCCAGTTAAATCTCTCCATCGTTTCCGGTGTATTTCCAACTTGTTTAATTGTTTAATACGTGATCCCCAATTCCAGAATAAATACTTCCAACATGCCCAAACTTGTACTAGCAATTTGGAATCCAAAAGACTACTTGGTTATGCTGATTTTAATCTCATGGTATCTTGCTCGTTATCCTTTGCTTATAACAACACAATTCCCTGGAGACCTAATAGCAATAATGAAAGGAAAAGTTTTATATCTGCCACTATTCATTGCTCGTCTGTTAATGGTTTATTCTGCGTGAGTATTTGCCAACTGTTAGATTTATCTGATTTGTTTGAGATATCTTTGGAACACTACTATCAATGAGTTACGATCACTTTCCAATTCTTCATTTGATTTAAAAATTGAGAAAACATGTGAGTTGGAACCCCTCTATGGGTTGGGTTATGACTTAGCCAATGATGATTATATAGTTGTGAGGCTCATCACAAAGTTTTATGAATTATTGGAGAAAGGGTCTATTAAAGTCGAAGTGTACTCTTTGAGAGAAGATTCTTAGAGGCATATTCAACCATCCCTTACCATACTCTAAGGGTGTATTCTGGACCAATTCCGGGCCTATACAGGCCTATGTAGGCCGGTATTAAGTGGGATATTTGTTGGAACCGGACCGGGACCGGACCACGAACTAATGGTCCAGGGCCTAAGTGGGTCCCACTTTCATTTTTTTTTAAAAAATAATTTTGTTAAGGCAATTCCTTGTAAAAACTATATTATAGAATTGTGAATTCAAATTTAAAACACAAAATACTGTAAAGAGATATTCAAAGGAATGCGTTATAATTTTTTATTATTATGACATTAATAAAACATGACAATATCTTTCTTAGTCTTCCTCCCCCAATGGAATGAGCACAACAAGGTGCTAATACCACCATTGAGAAGAAAAAGAAACTAATCAAGATGTGCCAAAATACAAGTTACATATTAATTTTACATGGTATCTCTTACAAATTTCATAAATCCTTCAAGGTTCGGAGGAACTTCCGTTGGTGATGGCGAAAAAGAGGCTTGTTCATCACCGCTTCCAGGCGAAGCTGCATCATCCGCAAGTTCAACTAGTATTTCTTCGTAAGCTTCGTCTACCTCTGGTTGTGATTCAGCAAGTCCAAATTTTTTTCGTTCTGAACGGATCCAATCTCTGAAAAGTACTGATTTTTTCAAACTCTCCCTCATAGACGCTCTATAATCACCGAGTTGAAGTCTTGCTGGACTGAAAATGCTCTCCGATGCCACTGTTGAAGCTTGAATGGTTAAAATTTCTCAGGCCATCCTTGAAAGAATCAGAAAGAGTTTTTCTTTGTCCTTCCACCATTCCAAAATATTAAAGTAGCCGTCGGGATTCACTTCCTCAATTTCCTGTGACAAATAAACATCAAGCTCATTTAGTTGTGAACAATCACTAGTACTAGAACCTTGAGAACCCTTAAACCCGGCCCAAGCAGTAAGTGCTCTTACTCCTGCGGTTCTTTAGATGACTGAGAACTAGAAGAAGAAGGAGTTGAAACATTTGGTCTAGCATTATCTATTGCAATTTGATAAGCACTATAAATAGTTTGAGCATTTATTTTAATTGAGTTTTGTGCGTTCTAAAGTCTAGACAGCTCCTCATCTTCAAGTTCTAAACCATGGTAAATAGATTGATACCAATATTGAGGACCTCCTAATTTCATAGTAGGATTTAACAAGGCAGCAACACCATAAATAGGGGAATAGGAAAAAAATATTTTTTACATTTCTTTCTCATAGAATCAATAACTTGTTCATAAATTTTCCACCCTCTGAAAAATAAGCAAATAAATTTGCAAGTTCTGCAAGATAAACTAAACAATTATAAATAGTAGGATAATATTACCTAAAAATTCATTTGTAGCAATATGAAATTTTTCTAAAAAAATCTACAAGCATTTTAACATTAGCTCAATCCGCATTTGTAAGGTGCTCATCATTATCACTTACATGAGTATTAAACATTGAGTTTATGGGGTTTCTATATTCATATGCAACAACTAAACTTTCATACATGTAATTCTATCTAGTTGGACAAGGTTTAGGAACCTTTCTTTCTCTTAGGCCAAATTCATCACATCTTTTAAAATATTCTCTAAGACTACTTCTACGGTTTGAATAAAAAAGCCAGTGAAGAACCATTTTAACCTTTTCAATTTCAACATTTAAAATTCTCATACCATCACCCATAATTAAATGGTAAATATGACAAGTACATCTAACATGAAAAATGTTACTAAATGCAAGACTTAGTGTAGTGGTGAGCAAAGCTACATCATTTGTGTTACTAGTAGCATTATCCATTGAAATTGATATTATTTTATCACTAATGCAAAAATATCTATAAATATCTGTAACCGTGCTAGAAATAAACTGCCATGTGTGATGTGAATTAATTATTCTATAAGCGATAATGCGCTTTTGCACTATCCAATCCTCCTCAATTCAATGATTGGTAACAATAAGATAATCATAGTCATTACCACTTCTACCAATATTAGTAGTAATAGCAATACGATAATTAATATTAGTAAATAAATAGCGCAAATATTGTTCATATTCATGTTTATACTTATAAATATCGCTCTTTGCGGTTGTGCTAGTCATCCTTTATAAGTAGGATTAAAAACTCTTCTAATATAATGCACAAAGTGAGGGTTAGAAGGAAAATTGTAGGGTAAGCACATAACAGTAACCATTTTTGCCAATTCTTTCTATCTTTTCGTGGATCATAATATAAAATACCACCGGTAACAATATTAATTCTCGGTTAAAATTGATTTGACCCGGTACTAGGGTGATAACTAGGAATTTTGATGTGTTTTATGCTCCTTCCTGCTTACGCTTTGATTATAAATTCTTACAAAATAGTCCCAAAAGGGTCATAAGTTGTGCTTGATTGCAGGTTTGATCGACAAAGTGACAAAATGTCAAAGATCGGCTCAAAAGGAGTGAAACCTGCTCAAGTACCAAAGACAAGGCAAACTCAGGACAAAAAGGCCTAGTGCGGCCGCACTACACTTCGTGCGGTCCGCACTAGGGGATTCAGAGAACTAGCAAATCAAGCTTCAAGACAGTGCGGCCACATTCGATCTTGCACGGTCCGCACTGAAGGCTCCACGGCTGCACTACCATTTTGTGAGGTCCGCGGTCATGTTTGTGCGGACCGTGCTAGTTGCCTTCGCAGCCGCGGTCCATTTTGCGTGGTCCGCGGAGCCTGAGTTCAGAGAGCCAAGACTTCAAGTCCAAGAGCCTAGTGCGGTCGCGGTCCATTTTGTGCGGTCCGCACTGACCCCGCAGGGGCATTTTTGTCCAGTTTACCTAACTTAGTAAAAATAGAACATTTTTCCATTTTAGGGTATCAGTTATTTCCAGAACAAAGCTGCGCTCGTGAGAAGCTATTGTGTAGCCATTTTTGGCATCTTAACTTAGATTTAACGATAGATTCTCTGTATTTACATTAGCTTTTAATTAATATGTCTTGTTCTTCATCTATTTCTCTATTTTCTTCTTCAAACATGAGTAGCTAAACCCATTAGCTAGGGTTGTGGCTCAACCCTAGTGTGGGTAATTGATGGGAGTTGCCATCTAGGGTTAGATTGACTATGGGTGTTTGCTATTTGGGTCAATTTTATGGTTTAATCTATGAATTAGTGGTTGCAAACACTGGTTTGTGCTAAGTTGACTTGGCTCTACTTGAGAAAGAGAGCATAAGTCTCCAAAATTGACCCAACAAGGAATTGGGATGTACTTAAGAGAACTGATAGTCCCAATTAAAGGGTTAAACCTCGAGAGAGTAATTACCCGACTTGAACCCTAGTTGCTTGAGCTAATTTGCCTACCCATTTGGACTCAAGAGAGTCAAATGTGCAAAATCAGTCTCTCTACCAAGAGGTGTGAGAGTGGGTAAAATTGTACAATGGTTATAGCATATTTCCTCAATCATGTCAATCGAACCTTAGAAGCATTTACCCATCAATTAGCCACCTAGGTGAAAGTCACTACCCTAGTGCCTTTCTACCTATTAGATACAACTCTAGCAATTTTTTCATTAGCATAATTTAGTTCTAATTAGTAGTTGCTAATATTATTTTGTTAAAGAAAAATCAAAAGATGTTTGGAAGTGACATTTGGAACAATTACACGACTCTAATCTAGATAGATACTCAACTCCCTTCCTAGCTCCCTAAGGAATTTGATCCCGACCCTCATATCGGGTAAAAGCTATTGCGACCCTCTCTTCCTACTTGTAGTAGTGCGGAGTTGGTAGCGATCACTGTTTGACGTCGTTGCCGGGGAGCTAACGGTTTTGGCTATCTATTTAGTTAGTTTTGTGTATTGTTCTTCTTTCCTTCGTTGTTACTTACTTATTTGTGTCATTACTCAGGTACCAACATGGATTTAAACAACGCTAATGACCCTCTTGGAAATGTGATAGCAGGGGAGGAGGTAGATGATCTTGAGCAAGATGAGGTGCCTCTTGCACCTCAAGGTCAACGGAGAGGCCGGAATGCCAATGCTAATCCAAATGACAATATTCTAGACCCTCCCCCGGTTCCTCCAAGAGTGGCTCCCAGAGTATTACCGAACTAGAGCTACGCAAGTGCTATTGTCCCACCCCAAATCCGGACGGGCAACTTTCAGATAACCAATGTGATGTTGACCTTACTTGAGCAGCGTGTGTACTTCACGAGCGCTGCAAATCAAAATGCCTACAAACATCTCAAAGGGTTCGTAGATACATGCTAGGGGAGCAAGCATACAAATGTGTCCGAGGATGCGTTGAGATTGAGACTTTTCCCGTTCTCACTTCGGGGAAATGCATTAGATTTGCTCGAGAGACTCCCCAACCATTCCATCACTACTTGGGATGAGTTGGCGGATAGGTTTATTGCCAAATTCTTCTCTCCTAGTCATATGGCGGCACTTAGAGATGAAATATTAGCCTTCAAGCAAGAGCCAACAGAAACCTTTACATGAGATTTGGGAGCGGTATAGGACGATGGTGAAGGAATGCCCAAATAATGATATGACCGAGGCCATGATCCAACAAACCTTCTATCGGGGCATAAATACTACAAATCAATGCATTTTGAACCATTTGGTCGGGGGCAATTTTATGAAGCTTTCTTATAATGAGGCATGTGATGTACTTGATGAAATGGCAGACACTTCTTCAGCTTGGCAGAGTAGAGCAAATATGCCTCAAGGTGACCCTACGGTTATTCATTTGCACAAGGAATTACATGATCACGGGCAAGAGATAGCTGAGCTTACTACTACTATGAACCAATTGTCTAAGGCACAGTTGCAACAAGTTCAGAATCCTCGCCAAGTGAATGCCATGGAGGGTGTGAGTATGCTTGTCAACAAAAGAAGGCAAATGAGGCAACAAAATCAAGGAAATTCTGAGCAATTTGTTGATGAATATGATGGGTGTCAATATGATGATTATGATGACCAAAGTGAAGAGGTACAATATGTCAACAACTATCAAGGCAATGAGGCAACTCTTCAAACCAACAATGGCGACCCCAAGGAAATTGGGGCAATCAACAACAAAGTGGTGGCAATTGGAACAACAACAACCAAAACAACAATTGGGGTAGTCAAAACAATAACCAAGGCAATTGGAATGAAAATAACAACAACTTGGGCAACAACAACAATCAAGGCGGGTGGACCAACAATGGAAACCAAGGCAACTGGGGGCAAGGCTTTCAAAGGCCCCCAATGTACCAACAATCGAATCCACCCCCTTTCCCTTCTTAAGGTCCTAGTTCTTCTGGTAATAATATGAGCAGAATTGAAATGATGTTCGATCAGATGATGAAGAGGAATGCGGATTAGGATGCACATTTAGCTTCTCACAACACCTCTATCCGAAACTTGGAGGTGCAATTAGGCCAAATCTCTCAGTCATTGAATACTCGCCCGAAGGGTGCTCTACCAAGTGATACGGTAGTGAACCCAAAGGGTGGGAACAATCATGTTATGGAGGCCACAACAAGAAGTGGGAGAGGTAGTGATGTTAATGCCTCTAAGCAAAAACAAGTCGTGGATGATGATGTTGAGTTGCAAGATGACGAAGTCCCTTTGGTAGTTGAAGATGTGGTTGATGAAAATGTGAACAATGAAGTAAGGATTGATATTCAAGAAGTCGAGGTGGAAACCCAAAATGATGTGAACCTGTTTAGGGAACACATAATTGACATGCCGGAGCCGGTTGTGCCAAAAGCAAAGGCTCCTTTGCCAAGGCCACCTCCACCTTATCCTCAAAGGCTCGCAAAGCAAAAGAATGATAATCAGTTTAAAAAGTTCATTGACATGATGAAAAGCTTATCTATTAACGTGCCGTTGGTGGAGGCACTTGAACAAATACCGGGGTATGCAAAATTTATGAAAGACTTGGTTACAAAGAAGTGTTCTATGGATTGTGAAACTATAAAGATGACTCACCAAGTTAGTGCTATAGTGCATTCAATGGCCCCGAAGCTTGAAGATCCCAGTGCTTTCACCATTCCTTGCACCATTGGGAGTACGAATTTTACCAAGGCTCTATGTGACTTAGGAGCTAGTATCAATTTAATGCCCTACTCGGTTTTCAAAACTTTGGTTAGGGGGCAACCTAGGCCAACCTCAATGAGACTTCAAATGGCAGATCAAACGATGAAGCGACCGTTGGGAATTATTGATGATGTGCTTGTCCGGGTGGACAAATTCATTTTGCCGGCTGACTTTGTAATTTTGGATTGTGAAGTGGACTATAAGGTTCCTATTATCTTGGGCAGACCTTTCCTTTCAACGGGGAAGGCATTGGTTGATGTTGAAGCGGGTGAGCTCACTTTCCGAGTGGGAGATGAAAAGGTCATTTTCCATGTTTGCAAATCTATTAAGCAACCCAATAGCACCGAGGTGTGCTCATTTGTAGACCTTGTCACAACTGTGATTGTGGATGATACCAGTGCTATGATCAACGTGGAGGATCCTCTTTAGGCCGTGCTATTAAATCTTGATGTCAATGAGGATGCAAGTAGAGTGGAGTGTGTGAATGCATTACATGGGATAGGCTCTTATTCTTATGAGCCTCAGAAATTGTCTTTGGATATTGAAAACCAAAAAACTCCACCAACAAAGCCATCAATTGAGGAGCCACCAGTGTTGGAGTTGAAACCACTTCCTCCACACTTCAGGTATGAATTCTTGGGCTTAAATTCTACTTTACCAGTTATTCATTCTTCTTACCTTACTAACATGTAGGTTGAGGCCACTTTGGCAGTTCTTCAAAAGCGGAAAAAGGTCAATTGGATGGACTCTAGCTGACATTCGGGGAATAAGCCCTGCATTCTATATGCATAAAATTATCTTGGAGGATGATGCAAAGCCTTCCTTGGAGCATCAAATAAGATTGAATGAGGCTATGCAAGAAGTGGTGAAGAAAGAGGTGATCAAATAGTTGGATGCCGGGGTTGTGTACCCCATTTCTGATAACTCATGGTCTTCTCCGGTACAATGTGTGCCGAAGAAGGGTGGTATGACTGTGGTGACCAATGACAACAATGAACTTATTCCTACTCGGATGGTCACCGGGTGGAGAGTATGTATGGATTACTGGAAGCTAAACAAGGTGACTCGAAAGGATCATTTTCCATTGCCATTCCTTGACCAAATGCTAGATCGTCTTGCGGTGCGTGCTTTTTATTGCTTTTTGGATGGTTACTCGGGGTACAATCAAATTTTAATTGCCCCGGAGGATCAAGAGAAGACAACTTTTACCTGTCCGTATGGCACATTCGCTTTCTCTCGAATGCCGTTCAGATTGTGTAATGCTCCGATGACCTTCCAACGATGCATGATGGCTATTTTCACCGACATGGTGGAGGATATCTTGGAGGTTTTCAAGGATTATTTCAGTGTGGTTGGGGATTCCTTTGATGAGTGTTATTTGGATAGAGTGTTGACCCGGTGTGAAGACACCAACCTTGTACTCAATTGGGAAAAGTCCCATTTCATGGTAGAAGAGAGTATAGTATTGGGTCACAAAATTTCAAAGCGAGGGATTGAAGTTGACAAAGCCAAGAAAGAGGTGATTTCAAGGCTTCCTCCCCCCATTTCTGTCAAAGGGGTGGGGAGTTTTCTTGGGCACGCGGGTTTTTACCGGAGGTTTATAAAAGATTTTTCAAAAGTGGTAAACCCCTTGTGCAAGTTTCTAGAAAAGGATGCAAAGTTTGTGTTCGATGAGGGGTGTATGCAAGCATTTGAGCTTCTCAAGCTTAAGTTGACCACTACCTCTATAATTACCGCACCAAATTGGAGCTTGCCCTTCGAGCTCATGTGTGATGCTAGTGACGTTGCAGTTGGGGCTGTGTTGGGATAAAAGGATCAACAAGATATTTCATTCGGTGTACTACGCAAGCAAGACCATGAATGAGGCTCAAAGGAACTATACAGTCACTGAGAAAAAGTTGTTGGCTATTGTGTTTGCTATGGAAAAGTTTCAACCTTATCTTATGGGGGCCAAAGTTATAGAGCACACCGATCCTGCCGCCCTTAGGTATTTGATGACAAAGAAAGACTCCAAGGCAAGATTGATGAGATGAGTGTTACTACTTCAAGAGTTTGATCTAGAAATTGTGGACCGGAAAGGTAGTGAGAATCAAGTGGCGGACCACTTGTCTCATTTGGAGGAGGGGAGGCCTTGCGATGGCCTTGAGATCAATGATTCATTTCCTGACGAACAACTCCTTGCGGTGTCAATGAATGATATGCCATGGTTTGCCGATGTTGCCAATTACCTTGTGACTGGAGTAATCCCGTATGAGCTCTCTTCTAACCAAAGGAAGAAGCTCAAGCGGGATAGTTTGGATTTCTATTGGGATGAGCCATACTTGTTCAAGATTTGCACGGATGGTGTGATTCGTAGATGTGTCCCGGAGGAAGAACAATTGAGTATCTTAGAGGCTTGCCATTCTTCACCCTATGGTGGCCATCATGGTGCGGTGAGGACCGCCTCGAAAGTTCTTAGTTGTGGATTCTATTGGCCCACCTTGTTCAAAGATGCGGGTGAATTTGTGAAGAGGTGTGACGAGTGCCAAAGAGCAGGCGGAATTTCAAAAAGGGATGAGATGCCTCTCAATACCATTCTTGAAGTGGATATTTTTTATGTTTGGGGCATCGATTTTATGGGTCCATTTGTTAGCTCTTGTGGGAATACTTACATTCTCGTAGCAGTTGACTATGTCTCAAAATGGGTTGAAGCCGTGGCTTTGCCTAACAATGAAGCCCGGAGTGTTGTTGCATTTCTTAAAAAGAGCATCTTCACAAGGTTTGGCACTCCTCGTGCGATTATTAGTGATGAGGGGTCTCACTTTTGCAATAAAGCTTTCGACACATTGCTTTCTAAGTATGGTGTCAATCATAAGGTTTCGACCCCTTATCATCCTCAAGCTAGTGGTCAAGTGGAAGTCTCCAACAGAGAAATCAAAAGTATCTTGTCAAAGACGGTCAAGGCAAATAGGACCGATTGGTCAAAAAAGTTGGATGACGCTCTATGGGCTTATCGGACGGCTTACAAAACTCCAATTGGGATGTATCCGTATCGGTTGGTGTTTGGGAAAGCATGCCATCTTTCGGTTGAGTTAGAGCACAAGGCCATGTGGGCTTTGAGAAAGTTGAATCTTGAATGGGATGTTGTAGCTAATCTTCGCGTTGAATAACTCAATGAACTCGATGAATTTAGATTCCATGCCTACACCAGTTCGTCCTTATATAAGGACAAGATAAAGTACCTTCATGACAAATATGCTCGTGGAAAGGAGTTCAACGTAGGTGATTTGGTTCTCTTGTTCAACTCCCGGTTACGTTTGTTTCTGGGAAAGCTCAACTCTAAATGGAGAGGGCCATTTGAAGTTGTGTTCGTGACCCCTTTTGGTGCTCTTGATTTGAAAAACAAAAATGGTGAAGTCTTTAGAGTTACCGGGTCAAGCATTATCTTGGAAAGTTTGATGACAGCCACGTTGTGGCGCTTCTTCATCTCAAGTGATGTGGTAACATGCATCCTGCCGCGACATTAAATCAGGCGCTTCTTGGGAGGAAACCCATGTCTTCTTCTTCTTGTTTTCTTTGATTTTCTTTATAGTGTAGGATTGATTTTTGTGCTAATTGGTTGTGAGATATTGCAGGGTTATATTGATGCAGTGTAAGACATGATGGAAAAATTGAACAAGTCTCTCAAGTTGCCAGTGCGATCGCACTACACTTTGTGCGGACCGCACTGGTGTGAGCCAATGTGAGGACTCTCTGAAGTTTGCCACCGTAGCCGCATTACATTTCGTGCGGACCGCGGTGGACCTCTGTGGCCGTGGTCTGTTTTGTGCGGACCGCAGAGGTTGCCTTCTCAAACTTCTTCTGAACAAATCCATCGCGGACCGCGGTCCATTTTGTGCGGCCGTGCTGGTAGGTGAGAATGGGTCCTAGCAGTCATTCTATAAATAGAACCAGGGACCCCTTTTTACACTTTTTGCATTTTTAACTCTCAGAGACCTTAAGCACTGTTAATTTTTCTTCCTTTGATCATACCTGCATATTTGTATTGCCTTGATTCATACCATTTCAATACCTGGTAACATTTCACCCAACTCTTTTTAGTTTAATTGTTTAATTTCATTTTAGCTTTATTTCTATTAGCTGGTAGTTTCTCTTCCCGTATTTCTTCAGTTTTTAGGTTAGTTTAATTCAAATGATGATTCTGGTGGACTTCTTAAGTATAATGTAGTGGATAAATTGAGTAGGGACCCTATCTAGGTGTAAATTTGAACTAAGTAGCTGTACCTCGAACCCTAACTCAGTGCCATAACTGGGCACTCACCGCGGACCGCGGTCAAGTTTGCGCGGTCCGCGGTGCCCTAGTGCGGTCCGCATTACCACTTGTGCGGACCGCGGTGATGAACTTATGCAAGGTGACCTTAATCCCAGTGCGGCCGCACTACATTTTGTGCGGTCCGCACTGGCCCACCGCGGCCGCAATACTACTTTGTGCGGTCCACGGTGGTCAGATTCAGAGGGCGGTATTCTAAACCGCACCCCAGTGTGGACCGCGGTTGTTTTTGTGCGGTCTGCGGTGGCCCCAGTGCGGCCACACCCTTTTTTTGTGCGGTCCGCACTGGACTGCTCTACAACTGTGTCTGCGACTGTCTGTTTCTGTTCTGCAATTCTTATTGCACTAATGTCTCACTATCTCTGCTGATACTAACAATGTTAGATGTTGTGTTTGCAAATAAATGGTTAAACAATGAGGTAAAGGCTCAAAACAACCCGGCCGAGGTGATTCCTCCCGGAGAGGGAAGCAAAGGTTGGTAAAACTCACTTCCCGGGCTAGAAAAAACATAAAGAACATGAGGAAAGCAATCAAGGCAGCTGACAGAGCCTGTGATCAATCAGGGAGTGAGTACTTGCCTTCCCAAGACATCTCCTCCAACTCAGTTCCAACTCACTTCGTCTCCAACTTCGGATTGACTGATGATTCTCCTCCACAATCACCCATTGCCCAAGCTCCAGAGCATATACCTTCTGAGTCGTCTGAGGGCTCAGCAGCCGGCAGTGGCGAGTACTCCACCTCCCCCATAGCTTCATTATTCGGGGAAAGTGTAGGCGGGGGTGATGAAGGAGATGAGGAGGTACCTGAGGGGGTGAGCCTCAGGTTGGGGGGATTGCCCGTACTAGGAAACCTGAAGTGTGGGAAGTCAGATTCATGAGCCAGGTGGCTTACCACAAATTCAGGGAGTGGTGGCCGGTGAGAAAACTGATTTTGGAAAGGAGTTTCGTGGATAGAGATCTTCTACCCCTAAACCCCAATGTGCATAGACAGTTTAGAACAAGAGTGAGGTGGGAGCACTTTTTAGATGACTGTGGGGAGGCAAATGAACACTTGGTCAAGGAGTTTTACTATAATGTGGCCCACAGTGTCAAGGGTTCCAAAGTGACCAAGGTTCGAAACAAAGATTAGACCCCACTTCCCATGATCAGACTCTACCTCTCCACCGGGCTGTCCTAGTTGCTTCCATCATGGCAGGGTACCCCATTAATGTAGGGAATGTGATGTCCCGCATCATCTCTATTGTGGGTACTGAGACTGACATGAACTACCCTTTCCCCAACATATTGACCATGTACTTTAGAGATTTGAAGGTAGAAAAGAGGCGGTTTGATATCAAGATAAAGGCTACATCCCCATTCTCATGGTATAGTCTGAAGGGACCAGACAACCCCAAGGACAAGAGCTACAAGGCACCCGCTTTTGCCCCAACTGGCCAGTCTGACGAGCCAGTTGTGGTTGAGGCCCCCATTGAGCCTGCCGACCTCTACTGGGATGTCTCCCGGACCCTCCACTTCTGATATTCCCCTAGACCCTTCCACATCAGCGGGCCTAGAGATTCCATCTACTCGGGCCCATTCCATCACTGCCCATCGATTGAGTCATACGCTTCAGAGTTTAAACAACTAGATGTATACTGCTTCATCCAAGTTGTCTACCTTGACCTCCACTATTGCGGCTCAGTCGGCACCACAGCCAACATAGGTCCTACAGTCTATAGAGGATTCTTTGAAGAAGATACTTGAAAACCAGGAGAAAATCCTTACTACCCAGGCAGATTTGGCAAAGACAGTGGATTCTCATGGAAAGGCTCTAAAGGAGCTTGCCAAGGAGCACAAGAAGTTGCACAAGACACGGGCTTCCAAGGAGTCCGTGAAGGAGCTGCAAGCGGATGTGGATAGACTGAAGGCAAACCAGCTGCCTTTAGACTTATTATTTGTGGACCCAGCTCCAGCAGCAGTGCTAGTAGTAGATACTCAGCCGTAGTAGTCATAACGACCTCCGAAGAGGAGGAGGATGATCTCGAGCGCAGATGATGCCATCATCTAGTTGGCGGATCCACTGTAGGCTTCCTCCAGCCAGCCATAGGATGTATCTGATACACAGCCTGTCCAGGTCCAGGCCTAGGTCCCAGCAGCTAAGCAGTAGTATACCAGGAACCAATATGAGGTTTTCGAGCATACAGAGGACCTCGAGACCGCCCATGATCCGATGCAGATGGACACTGCTTAGGGAGACTTCTTATCCTTCCTCTATTTTATTTTTGGTGCTTATTTGATTTAGTTGACATTGGGGACAATGCCAGCTTTTATTGAGGGGGTGCGCCCTTTATCTTTGGATGACTGTATATATAGTGATTTAGTTTATGCTTTCTTGATTTTCATTTGGTCTGTATATAATCTTACAATTAGTTACTTTTATCGCACTTTTTATCTTTCATTTGGTATGTACATAAAGTTACATCATTGTATATATTCATTCCCGGCTGTATATTCAATTCCCATATTGTATATATTCTTTCTATTTTCGCAAATTTTTTTGTTTTTTAGCTCTTAATTATATTCGTAGCTTTTTGTTTTGTTTTTGGCGCTTTCAATAAGCCTTTGGTTTTCTTAATGCAACGGTTGTTTCCAAAGGTGGAGTATTGTGTGAACAGGGTGGCTCTTCCCGATGATGGATGTCATGACAACTTTCTTAAGGGTTTGAGTCCGTTTTTGTTTTTGTTTTTGGTAGTTTATAGTTAAGGGTACCTCAAGCAAAGTTTCACTTGGGCCTAGCACATTTGCCTTTGATCCCATGGTCAAAGACAAAATGTTTAGTAAAAGTCATGACCTTGAGACTCTTGTGTTGACCAACAATCATCAAGTGGTCTTTCGGGACCACTGTGTGCTCAAATAGTGTCAAAGGTTGTTGTGGGCCCCCGACTCTATGTCTTTAGCAATCCATTAGCTTGCATGGTGAGAAATCGAATTGTGAGTCCAAGTCCCGAGCCATTGGTCTAGAACTTGCCCTGAATGTTTGTTGAGGCGAAATCTAGGGTAAAATTTGACTTGAGAAGTGATTATAGGCTCTCCTTGATCCAAATTATAGTTGAATACTTCCATAGCCTACCAATGATATGATCCCTAGTAAACCCTTTTGAGCCTTAAACCTTTTTTCTTTCAGAAACCATGATACAAGCCTATACCCATTCTGAAAGATACCCTCTATTGTCACCCGATCTTTCCTCGAGCACATGGAAAAAGCATAAGTTTGGGGGGGGGGGGGAGAGACGAGGAAGGAAACAAAGTGGCAAAAAGGTACAAAAGTGAAGAAAAGAAAATGCAATGAAAAAGAAAGAAAAGAAAACTCAATGTAAAAAAAAGAATAAAAAGGAATTCAAGAAAAGCAAAAGAGAAAAAGGTGTGGAAAGTTGAAAAAGGAGAAACGTTTTGAATTGCATGAGAAAGAGTGACAGTGTGTCTCTCTAACCCCTTAGAAAGAAGTACGATGACTCAAAAAGTCAAGAGAATTGTGCCAAATGAATCAAAAGAAGTGCTTACGGGAAGATGGAGCCCACTTAGATCTAAACATGTCCTACCCTGAACCAAAAGCCTTCACAATGACTCCCCAAAAGCCATATATGATCTTGAGTTGAATGAAACTTGCATTAGTGGATACTTACATGAGGGGCAAGCATATGGTACTTAGAGCCAGACTTGTGACCTTTCCTTGAGAGAGATGAGTGAATTCTCATTGACCTCGTTTTGTGTGCTAATACTCTAAAAGGTGAGGTTTGCTTAGGGAGAGTTGAGGATATATGAGTTTGGGTTCCACAATGACCGAAGTAATTGAAAGAGTTCTTTGATGTAATGAGTCAACTCTTGATGCTCTTGTGTACACTTGATCCATAGTTTATCAAAGGTTAAATGTTGTTAATGATTCATTCGTATTGAGGGCAATTGTTAGTCCCAATTGATGCTTGTTGAGGTTACTTTTGGATAGCTGAAAATACTTGAATTTTCCCTTATGGGCTGGGTCTTATTTTGTTTGCTTGAGGACAAGCAAATGCTTAAGTTTGGGGGAGTTGATAACTAGGAATTTTGGCGTGTTTTATGCTCCTTTCTACTTACGCTTTGATTATAAATTCTTACAAAATAGTCCCAAAAGGCTCATAAATTGTGCTTGATTGCAGGTTTGATCGACAAAGTGATGAAATATCAAAGATCGGCTCAAAAGGAGTGAAACCTGCTCAAGTACCAAAGACAAGACAAACTCAGGAAAACAGGCCTAGTGCGGCCGCACTACACTTCGTACGGCCCGCACTAGGGGATTCAGAGAACTGGAAAATCAAGCTTCAAGACAGTGCATCCGTATTCGATCTTGCGCGGTTCGCACTGAAGGCTCCGTGGCCGTACTACCATTTTGTGCGGTCCGTGGAGGAGAAGATCAGAGAGATGTCCAGTGCTAACTTCAAACCCATGCGGTCCGCGGTCATGTTTGTGCGGACCGCGCTAGTTGCCTTCGCGGCCGCAGTCCATTCTGCATGGTCCGCAGAGCTTGAGTTCAGTGAGCCAAGACTTCAAGTCCAAGAGCCTAGTGCGTCCGCGGTCCATTTTGTGCGGTCCACACTGACCCCGTAGGGGCATTTTTGTCCAGTTTTTCCAGCTTAGTATAAATAGAACACTTTTCCATTTTAGGGTATCATTTATTTCCAAAACAAAGTTGCACTCATGAGAAGCTATTGTGTAGCCATTTTTGGCATCTTAACTTAGATTTAACGATAAATTCTCTGTATTTACATTAGCTTTTAATTAATATGTCTTGTTCTTCATCTATTTCTCTATTTTCTTCTTTAAGCATGAGTAGCTAAACCTATTAGCTAGGGTTGTGGCTCAACCCTAGTGTGGGTAATTGATGGGTGTTGCCATCTAGGATTAGATTGACTATGAGTGTTTGCTATTTGGGTCAATTTTATGGTTTAATCTATGAATTGGTGGTTGCAAACACTGGTTTGTGCTAAGTTGACTTGGCTGTACTTGAGAAAGAGAGTCTAAGTCTCCAAAATTGATCCAACAAGAAATTGGAATGGACTTAAGAGAATTGATAGTCCCAATGAAAGGGTTAAACCTCGAGAGAGTAATTACCCAACTTGAACCCTTGTTGCTTGAGCTAATTTGCCCATCCATTTGGTCTCGAGAGAGTCAATTGGGCAAAATCACTCTCTCTACCGAGAGGTGTGAGAGTGGGTAAAATTGTACAACGGTTATAGCATATTTCCCCAATCATGTCAATCGAACCTTAGAAGCATTTACCCGTCAATTAGCCACCTACGTTAAAGTCACTACCCTAGTGCCTTTCTACCCATTAGATACAACTCTAGAAATTTTTTCATTAGCATAATTTAGTTCTAATTAGTAGTTGATAATATTAGTTTGTTAAAGAAAAATCAAAAGATGTTTGGAAGTGACATTTGAAACAATTACACGACTCTAATCTAGACAAATACTCAAATCCCTTTCTAGCTCCCTGAGTAATTCGATCCCGACCCTCATATCGGGTAAAAGCTATTGCGACCCTCTCTTCCTACTTGTAGTAGTGCGGAGTTGGTAGCGATCATAGGGCCAGGCTTACTAGGTACACTTGTCCCCTCGGCTGAAGCTTTTATATGAAGATATTTAACTTTATCTTGAGGGTGTATCAATATGTGTCTCCTCAAAGTTCCTGTCCTCCCCCCACCCCGCGAGTAACATAGTTAAAAGCTTACTCTTTGCCACAAGTTTTACACTTAGCTTTATTTTTTTCTTATTTGAATAAAAAATGGCCAAACAAGAGAAGTTTCAGCCCATTTAGAAGGTTGTCTAGAAAAAGTAGGGGTAGCAACATTGGGGGGGGGGGGGGGAGACGGGAATCATTTGGATTAGTTGGGTTAACTTCAGCAACAGGACTAGTGGGTGTATCGTCATCCGGTTGCGTTTCATCTAAATCTATTTCCTGCTCGTTATCTTTATCAATAGTTGGATTACCATAAAGAGCATTCATTTATTCATCATTTAAACGTTCAGCACCACCAACATTATAGACATATTGACTCTCAGTAAATTGTAATAAAATATTATCACTATCAAGAATATGAGCAGGTGGAGGGCGGGTATGGGGTTTGGGTAGGGGAGCCCGGGGAATTGGAGAAGGAATAGATTGACCACTAGATTCATCACTCTTGGATTTTTTCTTATTTTTACTAAATATTTTTCTAATGAAAAATCCATCTTAATTAATCAAACAATACAAAAGTAAATAAAACAAAGTAAAACTATAATATTAAAACTTAAGAGTTGGAACAAGTTTACCGAATTGACGAACAACTTGTTGAAAATTAATTATCGTTGAAGACTTGAATACTTCAATTCACCAACTTCACAAATTTTCACACAAATTGCAACAATAAAGTAACCAATTATAGAAGAAAATCAGAGAGAGACTAAGAGAGATTGATGATTTTCTGAGAAAAATGAAAGAATGAGGGGGTATATATAGTTGAAAATAGGGAAAAAATATAATTATAAAAAGTTTGGTGTTAAAACAAAGTTGGGGGGGGGGGGAGGGGTTAAATGGCTATTTTAGAAAGCTCAAACAACTATTTTTGCAGGCCAACGACCATTTTTTAAATTTGCAATGGCTAAAAAAATTTTGGATTTTTTTTAAAAAAGAATTAGTTGTTGGGCCTGTTTGAGCCCGTTTAGGACCGGTTGAACCGGCCCACTTAGCAACCGGGCCCAAACAGTCCTGGTCTCGCGGGCTTCTACCACAAGACCGGCCTACTAGTTGGCCCACATCACCCCGATCACGATCTTAAACGGGCTATGACCGTTTAGGCCCAGAGCCGATGTAACGTCCCAGCCGGTCGTTTCACGAGTTACTGCTCTATTTTTCCCATTTCTTCTTCTTATTGTCTTAGTCAATTGTATTATGTGACATTGGGTTGGTTGGTTCGGATTCGGAGAGGTTTTGGAAAGGAATGAGACACTTAGTCTCTTTTGAGTAAGCTTAGGTTGGAAAAGTCAATTGGATGTTGACTTATGTGAAAAAGGGTTTAAATGTGAATTTTGATGGTTCAAATAGCTTCGGGAGGTGATTTGGGACTTAGGAGCGTGATCAGAATGTGTTTTGGAGGTCTGGAGTAGATTTAGGCTTGAATTGACATAATTGAAATTTTGGCATTTTTTCTAGTTGATAGGGGAGATTTTAATATAGGGGTCGGAATATAATTCCGGAAGTTAAAGTAGGTCCATTGTGTCCTTTGTGATGTGTGTGAAAAATTTCAGGTCATTCGAACGAGGTTTGATCGACTTTTTGATTGAAAGAGGAATTTGGAAGTTTTTGGAATTCTTAGGCTTGAATTCGATGATGATTTGATGTTTTGATGTTGTTTTGAGCGTTCCGAGGGTTGGAACAAATTTGAATGATGTTATGGGATATGTTGGCATATTTGGTTGAGGTCCTGAGAGCCTCGGGTGAGTTTCAGGTGGTTGAATGGATCAAATCTTGTTGTGGGAAGTTGTAGAAAATCTGTTGTTAGTGTTGTAGACATTTTGCCTTCACGTTCGCGAGAGGTCTCTCGCGTTCGCGAAGAGATGTGGTGTGAAGAAGGAAGTTTGTCCTTCGCGTTCGTGATGTTGGTCCCACATTCGCGAAGTGTTAGGTTCAGTGTTCATCGCGAATGTGATGAGTTTCTCGCGTTCGCGTAGAGTAAATATGAGCAGCTGGGTCCAGGTTCATTTGTGCTTTGCGTTCGCGAGCTATAGGTCGCGTTCGCGATGGGTTGAGGAGCTGAAGCTTGGCGTTCACATTCACAAAGAAGGATTAAGTGGCCAATGATTTTTGTGCTTCGCGAATGCGAGACTTTGACCGCATTCGTGAAGAAGGAAAGGGTCACCTGGGCAGAATGTTTAAATAGCCATTGTCCGCAATTTTGGATCTAACTTTCACCATTTTTGAGCGATTTTGGAGCTTTTTGAGAAGAATTGAAGAGGGAATCAAAGGGAAACACTTGTAGGTAAGATTTATAGACTTAATACTCGATTCTATTGTGATTTATACCTAATTAAATATGAAATTTGTGGAATCTAAAGCCTAAAATTGGAGAGTTAGAGCTTGGAATTTGAGACTTTGATATGAGGATTTGAGGGGTCGTTTATGGTCGTATTTTGATGTATTTTATATTTATGAACTCGTGGGAGTGTAAGGATTCTAGTTTTGTGATTTTTATTGGAATCTGAGATGTAGGCCCAGGGGTCGGGTTTGGCCAATTTCGAGATTTTTGATGTAAATTGGTTATTTTCGAGTGAGATTTGTTCCCTTAGCATATTTTGATGGTATAAATATGTTTTTGGTTAGATTTGGAGCATCCGGAGGCCGAGTCGAGAGGCAAATACATCGCGCGCTAGAGTTTGGATTGGATAGAGGTAAGTAATGATTGTAAATGTTGTCTTGAGGGTATGAAACCCCGGATTTCACATCGTTGTGCTACTTTGAGGTGACGCACACGCTAGATGACGAGCGTGGGGTTGTGCATTGTTGGGGATTGTGACTTAGTCTATCCCGTGTGACTGTTAAGTTGCGTATTTGATTGAAAACTATTTGACATCATTGTGTTTCAGAAAGTATTATCATGTTTTGGGTTGAATGGCATATTTGGGCCTTGTACCAACTGTTTTGGACCCTTAAGGGATTTTTACTACTATCCCTCACTGTTTTAACTTCATATTTGTACTTAGTCATGCTGTATTCTACTATTTTTCATAACTCAGCCATATTTACTTCGTTTTGATATTTTAAATAATATTTTGGGCAGAGCATCATGTTTTACTGTTGCCTGAGGGGCTTGAGAGATTTCTGACTAAGTGAGGTCGAGGGTCTGTGTTGTGAGGATATTATGGGATCGGGCTGCGCGCCGCAGCAATGTTATTCTGATTCATGATTATAAGGTCGAGGGCCAATTTGATTATGCCACGAGATGGCTTGTTATAGCGCTTGGGTTGTAGGAGCCCCTCTGGAGTCTGCACACCCTCAATGAGTGCGGGTACCCAGTGTGAGATGTGATATTGCCCGAGGGGCTGTTGTTGTTTCATGTTAATGCCCGAGGGGCTGATACGAGTGATTGTGAGATAGCCCGAGGAGCTGGTTCTGTTGGTATTTTGCTCGGGGGACGATTATGGTACTTGTTTTGCCCGATGGGCTGATTTATGTTACTATCCTTTTCTCACTGTTTTCATCACTCGTTTGAACTACTGAAAGATGTTTTAAAAAGGTTTTTACTGAACTGAGATGTTTTTACGAGTTTTACTGCTTTACTGCATTGTTCTAGAATCATACTATTTTGTTGTAGCATTATGTTGTGGTTTATGTGTTTTCTTACTGCTCAGCTGCCTTTACTTTTATTACTTACTGAGTTGACGTACTCACATTACTCCCTGCACCCTGTGTGCAGATCCAGAAGTCTCGGGTCACGCTAGCGAGTGCTGATTTATCTTCCAACAGCCTTCTCGGAGTTGACTAGGTAACTGCTCAGTGTTTGCAGCCTAGTGCTTCTCCTTCCTATCTTTATTTTGCTTTGTATTAGTTTTGTTTCGGACTATGTTGTCTTTCTATATTCTCTAGACGAGTTGTAGTTGCTCATGACTGGTAACACCCCGATGTCGGGCTGTATTTTGTTTCCGCACTGTTCTATTCTACCTTACATTTTGGAATTTTAGTTTATTAATGTCTTTAAGTGACTTATTATAATTGTTTGGTTGGTTTGGGGTTTGTGTCGACTGGCCTAGTTTCACAATAGTTGTCATCACGAGCAGGTCCGTTTTAGGGTCGTGACATCCCACATGGGCCACGTTCCTGGGCCGGTCACGGTCCTGAACCGGCCTACTTGCCACCCTTACCATACTTTAACTCATAGATCCGCTTATTTTAACTGTCAATTTGTGAATAGGAGATTCCATTGGATGATTCTTTGTGATACTGGAAACGATGGTTCATTTACATGGGTGATTGTCTCCCTAAATTTATCAAGCGATGAATACAAAAATATACCACAACCTAACTATCAAAAAGTGTCATGTATTTCACATGATTACTTTGATATAGTTGTTCTAGATGGTTTACTTTGTGTCTATATCCATCACTTTGGATGTTCTTTTGATTTGTGGACGATGAAAGATTATGGAGTTTAACAATCTTGGATGATGATGCTCTCTATTCCTCATGATAATATTTTGGCATATGATGGCACTCTTAATTTGGATACAATATTATTTTGGTATATCTCTCTATTGTACTTGTTTGAAAATGGTGATGTTTTGTTCAAGGCAGACACACCCGAGAAAAAGGACATTATGATTTGCAATAGAGACAAAAAAGTTTTCAAACCTTGTTTTGGTCGTGAAACAACAATGAGAGGAAGAAGTTTTATTTATATAGAGACCTTTATTTCACCCAACCGGTATATGACTCCTGCCAGTTTGAGAACCACAAAACTTCTAAATCGGGTTTCAATGGATAGTCTTATTCTGTATGTTTCCTAAATCTATGCATTTCATCATTGGATAGGTTTGTGCTAGTTTATGTGTATCACCAAAAGCACAATAGATAGTTTTATTTTGTTGATGTTGATGTTGCTTGCACAATTGTTATAGTTATGTATATTTCTTTTACAAAAACTATTGGTGTGATCTTCTATATATTTAGCAACTAGGTAATTTGTCCGTGCTTTACACGATCATGAATAACCTCATTAAATTTACAAATATTAAAAATAACGAAAAAGTACATCTTTATAAAAACTAAAAGTATTAAGAATATTTCAATATAAATTAAAAGATTTGACATTGGTACATATATCAAGAACATCTAACAAATAATTACAAAGTTGTCCTCTTTGATCAATTTTATCTTCTAAGTAGTTTTCTATTGTAACATTTGTTCCTTGATATACTTGACTTCTCAATATCGAATGATCTTTCATGACATAATCAAGCATCGTTTTCTCTATTTCTGTCTACATGAAAAGTATAGGATATTCAATTTTATGGCGCACACTATACTTGTCCTAAACAACTTCATGATGTGAAGGTTACATAAAATCATCACCATTAAGATCAATGTTTAATTTTGATAAGCTAGACCTGCTAATAAACAACGCAACAAAAATTTTGACTAAAAATTAAATCGATGATAATCTAGTCTACTAGTCTAGATTAGAAGAGCCATGCTTGGTCGACTAAGGGTAGAATAGTCATTTAACTCAGTAAAACTTTGCCATATGCCTTTTATTCCAAACACAACATTACTCTAGAAATATCCATTCCTTCGCCTATCAGTTTCAAAATGATCCTTGCTTGGTTCTATGTTACTGGCAATGATAGATTAACATCACTGAAGCTTCAGCTAAAATTTGCAATAAGGTAACAGTCGTCAATTCTTCTAATATAGTCTATTTAAACATTTGTGGGAAGCTTCGGTTAAACATTCTATGTACTAATCCCATTATGTCGGCCGTTTCAACTTAAAACCCAGGTGCGTATCTCTTTGTGATTTGTTTCCCATTCAGTATTGCTTTTAATTTGCTTCTATAACATTTGAAAGTTTTATTTTGCAATTTTTTTTGTGGTTCAAGTATTTTTTTATTTCTACGTTGGCCGCTGGGAGCTCTTGGATTTTTATTTTATTTTATTTTTTTTGAAAATTTTACTTTTGCAGGGTTGGGTTTTATTGAATTGGGTTTTCCTTGACACCTGATGCAACTCTTTTATTGCCTGAACAAAGTCAAGATCTTGAATTGTTTTGGTAACCCTTTCCTTTTGTGTTGTGCTTTTTTTAATTTTGATTTCCGAAGTACATCAATTGCAATTATTTTAGTACAAAATTAGTAAACATATTATTATTTTGTTAATAAAAGGTAAATTGATGACTAGAAATTGGACGTGTTTGTTTCCTTACCTTCCAATAATGTGGAATTTTTTTCATCTAATTAGAATTTCGCCCTTAAGAATCACCTTTTCATCTGGCAAGTTTCTTCTTAAGTCTCCATAACTTATCCTTTTGATGCGGGAATAATAGGATAGAAAGCTTGCCCAATAAGCTGACCTTTTTGGAATTTCCGAGGATGAACCAGTGGCAAAAAAATTATTACTTTTCGTATATTTTTTTGCAATACCTCCTTGTTACTCCATTAGTGAAGTTTCTTATCTTATCAAAAATAAAAAAGGAGTAAAAAAGAAGTATTTCCTTAGGATTACTTATTGTGGCTATTATCTTTCTTATCTCCTGCTTTATTCTCAATGTTTTGTATCAGGTGGAGCCTTTTGTCGGAGCTCTAAAACCAAAATATAAGATTGAACTTCTTCCGTAAGATTCACTTTTTCATCCGGTAAGTTGCTTGTCATGTCTTTTACTTTTTGAAGTTCAATTAGGTGCCTCTCATAAACTTTGTATGCCGTTAAAATTTTTATATTTTGATGCTTTTACATATGAAATGTCACGATCCCAAACAGGCCCGGTCATGATGGCGCCTCTCGTGAAGACAAGGTCAGCCGACACAACACTCACCTTAACCCTTTAAGCATTAAGAGTCATTTTTAAGTCTTTAAATTAAACAATGTTTCATAATAAAATCCTGGAATAACTGTGCGGAATAAAATACCAGCCCGACATCGGGGTGTCACTAGTCATGAGAAACTATCAAGGTCTGAATATAACAAAAGTCTAAAAATGTACTAAATACAGTAACAACAATGAGAGGAAGGAAGCGGTGCTGCGAACGTCATGCATCCACCTTGCTAACTCTGATGACTCCGCGGCTGAGCTATCAACACCCGCTACCGGGTTCCAATATACCTGAATCTGCACACGAGGTGCAGGGAGTAATGTGAGTACTCCAACCCAGTTAGTAATAAGAGTAAATAAAGGCTGAGCAGTAGGAAACAATGAATCCACATTCACGTTAGGCTCAATAAACACAACAGACCTTCAAATAATAATACGAGTCAATCTTCCCTTTTAAAATCCAGCTTTTAGTAAAAATCATTTTGAAATACTTTCCAGCAGTTTTGGTAGGGGTTCAAAACCATTTAAGATAATAATAGAGATTAAAGCCATAATCGGCCCCTCGGGCAAAACATAGTTTGTAAAACAGCCCCTCGGGCAAAAAAGTAATCATAAACACTTCATAACTTAAAAATCTCAGTGGAAATAACCAATGCCAAATCAGTGATTAATTTCTGAACATCTCATAAACCCCAGTTTAAATAAAAGTTGTTTTAAAACATTTGTTCAACTTTCTGACAGAGGCTCAATATAAACATGAGTGAAAACAGTCGATAAATCAACATATTCGATAGAAATTCACTTTAAAGAGGAGTGAAATCAATAAGTCCATAAACAGGTCTCTCAGGCAAAAACATCACTCATATGCATGTATATATCTATCGCCCTTCGGGCTAGCCTCTCTGTCACTCGTGACTCAACTCTTACCAATCAATACTCGCACTCAGCATTCACGCTCAATTGGTACAATATAGTAACCGCTGCGGCGTGCAGCCCGATTTGTATATCTCTCACAATAACTGAAATCAAAGTAACCGCTGTGGCGTGCAGCCCGGTCCATGCATCACTGTGGCGCACAACCCGATCCATATAAATAGTCAACTGTGCTTACTGGGGTGTGCAGACTTCGGAGGGGATCCTACAGCCCAAGCGCTATATTGCTGTGGCGCGCAGCCTGATCCATATAAGTATCGCTGCGGCGTGCAGCCCGATCCATATACATATATATATATACATTGTTGCGGCGTGCAACCCGATCCATAGATATATAATACTCACAACTAGGCCCTCGGCCTCTCTCAGTCATTAACCTTACCATCAGACTTTCAGTCTATTTCAGTCATCAATCTCACAATCAGACCCTCGGTCTATCTCAGTAAAACAGGGAACTCAACCCAAAACAATTTCCACATTTTAAGAATATAGTGATAAAGCCAGATTTGAGCAGTAAACAGGTAAAACATGACTGAGAATATGCTTTCAAACAAATAGAGTGAGGAAAGATAGTAAAAATGCCCCTAAGGGTCTCAACAAGTCGGCACAAGGCCCCAAACATGACATACAACCCAAAAATATAATAATGTCAAACAATTAACTATCAAATACGCATTAAAATATTCGTTCAAGATGGACTAGGTCACAATCCCCAGTGGTGCTCTACCCCACGCTCGTCATCCAGCGTGCAAGTCACCTCAAAGTAACACAACAACGTATAATCCGGGGTTTCAAACCCTCAGGACAGTATTTACAATCATTACTTACCTCGATCCTATCCAAAATTTAGCCCGCGATGGCTCGCCCGCATGAATCGACCTCCGGATGCTCCAAATTCTAGCAATAATCAGTACATAATCATTAAAATATGCTAAGGGAGCGAAGCCCACTCGAAAATATCCAATTTAACATCAAAATTTTGAAATTTCTCAAACCCGGCCCCCGGGCCCACACTTCGAAATTCGAGAAACTCACAAAATCCGACAATCCATTCAACCACGAGTCCAACCATACCAAAATTACTAAATTCTGATAACAATTCGGCCTCCAAATCTTCAAATCTTATTTTCAAATCCCTCGGTTCAAATCCCCAATTTACACCTTAAAAACATGTAATCTAGTCGGATTATTCGATGATAATTCAATATTATGGAGTATAAATGATCACAAGTGACTTACCTCAAGATTTTCCATGATTTCTTGCTAAAAAATCACCCAAAGCCGTGTTCTTTCACCAAAAAAAAGGTCAAAATGAGCAGAAAAATGCAACAACTTTAATAAACCTATTTTGGTCGCTAAAAGAGCCATTCCCATCTTATTTTCAAATCCTAGGTCCAAATCCTCAATTTACACCTTAAAAACATGTAATCTAGTCGGATTATTCGATGATAATTCAATATTATGGAGTAGAAATGATCACAAGTGACTTACCTCAAGATTTTCCATGATTTCTTGCTCAAAAATCGCCCCAAGCCATGTTCTTTCACCAAAAAAAAAGGTCAAAATGAGCAGAAAAACACAACAGCTTTAATAAACCTATTTTGGTCGCTAAAGGTGCGCACCAAATCCTGCTGCACCAGCAATATTTATTTTCACTAAAAAGGTTCTAACTCCACCATACGAACTCAGAATTCAATGATTCTTATTCCTATGAGTCACAAATAATGATACGAACATAGTCCTTCAATTGAAACTCAATTCGGAGCTCGTTTGCTCAGTGCGATATCCATTTCGTTTGTTAAACAATTAACTCATGATTCGCGTCAAAAACCCAATCGCGACTTGATGAAATTAGACCAAACTTTCCAGATCACTCCTATAATTCATTATCAAAATTCTGGAAGTCTCAAAATCAAATTTCGATCTCTAGAACTAAAAGTAGACCTTTGGATCATTACATGCTTATGCTCAAAACGACAAAAATCTTCCAAAAACTCTTCCAAAACTTATCCTAGCCTCATGGGACCCCGACCAAACATGCCAACATAATTCATAACATCATTCAAACCTGTTCCAATCATCAAAATACCTCGAACAACATCAAATTACCCAAAACTCATCGAATTCAAGCCTAAGTTTCCAAAAACTTCCGAAATACACTTTTGATCAAAAACTCGACCAAACGATGTCCGAATAACCTGAAATTTTGTACACACATCACAAATGACATAACAAAGCTACATCAACTCTCAGAATTCCATTCTGACTCTCGGATCAAAATCTCACATATCAACCGGAATTCGCCAAAATACTAACTTTGCCAATTCGAGCCAAATCCTTCCACTGACTTCCAAAATGCATTCCGATCGCGCTCTTAAGTCATAAATCACCTAACGGAGCTAAACAAATCATAAAAATTCCGATCCGAGATCATATACAAACAAGTCAACTCTTGGTCAAACCTTTCAAATTGAAAGCTTTCATTTGAGACTATTCTTTCAAATTCCTTCCGATGTTCCTGAAAACCAAAATCATCGATCTACATCAGTCATAATACATCATACGGGGCAAGTCATGCTCGAAAACTGGCGATCAAAGTACAAAAGCTCAAAACGACCGGTCGGGTCGTTACATGAAAGAAGTTAATGAAATAGTATAGATCCATGTTTGTAGAAATAGAGACCTAATGTGACCTCTTAGTCTCGCTCACAAAGGATCATCCAAGAGTTTCATTTCATTTGGATGAATCATTGGTCTTATTTTGTAAAATGAAATGGCATATTTAGATACAACATGTAGGCTAGATTTCTCTTTTTCTTTCATAAGAATCAAGTTCATTGTGCATTCCACAAGTAGTATTCATGCTTCATCATTGTTTAGTATTCCTTAGATAATACCACTGATTGCGGCCTACTCTGCACTACTAATTATATAGCGAGAGAGGGTCGGAGCAGTTTTTACCCGATTTTGAGTCGGGATCGATATCCACAGAGAGCTAAAAATGGAGTCGAGTATCTATCTAGTTTAGGATTGCGTATATGTTCCAAATTACACTTCTAATCATTTTTGGAGGTTTTATTTTTAATTCTACTTTTAACAAACTACAAATTGTAAATTAAGCTAAAAGTTAAATGTTACGGGTTGTTCAAATAGTTTAAAGGGCACTAGGGTAGTGACATCTGCCTAGGTGGTCAATTGACGGGTACTTGAGTATAAGGCACAATTGATATGATTGGGGAGTATGATATAACCGTTGCACTACTTTACCCACTCTACACCTCTCGGTGGTTCAAGTGATTTTGCCCAATTGACTTTCTCAAGACCAACTGGGTATGCAAATTTGCATAAGCAACTTAGGGTTCAAGTCGGGTATTACTCTCTCGAGGTTTAACCCTTTAATTGGGGCTATCAATCTCTTGAGTACGCTCCAATTCCTTGTTGGATCAATTTCGGAGACTTAGACTCTCTTTCTCAAGAAGAGCCTTAGTCAACTAAACACAAACTAGTGTTTGCAACCACTAATTCAGCAATTAACCATGAAATTGACCCATATATCAAACACCCATAATAAATTTAGCCCTAAAATACAAGACCCATCAATTACCTACACTAGGGTTGAGCCACAACCCTAGCTATGAGTTCTAGCTACTCATATTCAAAGAAGAAAAACAAGAAATAGATGAAGATAAATACATATTAATTAATTGCTAAGCTAAATACAATGATTCAATGATGAAATGTAGTTAAAGTTGCCCAAAATGACCAAGAAAAGTCGACCCACGAGCGCAGCTATGCTATTACAATATTTGATGCCCTAAAAATGGAAAAAGGATCTATTTATACTAAGCTGAAAAATCTGGAAAACAATGCCCTTGCGGGGTTAATGCGAACCGCACAGAATGGACTGCGGCCGCACGAGGATTTTTGGATCCAAAATCTAGCTCTCTAAACTCAGGCTCCGCGGACCGCACAAAATGGACTGCGGCCGCGGTGACTTCTAGTGCGGTCCGCACAAAATGGACTGCGGACCGCATTGGCTTGAAAGCTCCAAACTGCAACTTCTCTAAATCTTGGCTCTGCGGACTGCACAGAATGGTAGTGCGGCCGCATGGCCTCCAGTGCTGACTGCACTAAATCTAGTGAGGCCGCATTGCCTTTTAGCCTGAACAACTGCTCTCTGAACCTCCTAGTGCGGACTGCACAAAGTGGTGTGCGGCCGCACTGGACCTATTTTGCATGAACTTATATTGACTTTGGTACTTGTGCAAGTTTCACTCCTTTTGAGCTGACCTTTGACATATTGTCACTTTGTTGATCAAACCTGCAATCAAGCACAATTTATGAGCCTTTTAGGACTATTTTGTATGAGTTTCTAATCAAAGCATGAGCAAGAAGGAGTATAAAATGCGTCAAAATCCCTAGTTATCAACTCCCCCAAACTTAAGCTTTTGCTTGTCCTCAAGCAAACAAAATAAGACCCAACCCTTAAGGGAAAATCCAAGAAATGTTCAGCTGTCCTAAAGCAGCCCAACTAACATCAATTGGGACTAACAATTGTCCTCAATACAAATTAATCATTAACAACATTTACCCTTTGAAACACCATGGATTAAGTGTGACACAAGAGCATCAAGAGTTGATTCAACACATCAAAGAGCTCTTTCAATTACTTTGGTCATTGTGGAATCCAAACTCGCACATTCTCAACTCTCCCTAAGCAAACCTCACCTTTAGAATAATGGCACGCAAAACGAGGTTAATGGAAATTCACTCATCTCTCTCAAGAAAAAATCACAAGTCCGGCTCTAAGTACCATATGCTTGCCCTTATGTGAGTATCCACTAATGTAAGCTTCATTCAACTAAAAATTATATAGGACTTTTTGTGGAGACATTGTGAAAGATTTTGGTTCAAGATAGGAAATGTTTTGGTCTAAGTAGGTTCCATCTTCTCTTAAGCACTTCTTTTGATTCATTTGACATATATTCACTTGACTCTTTGAGTCATTTCACTTATTTCTAAGGGGTTAGAGAGACACACTATCACTCTTTCTTAGGCGTTTCAAACCTTTTCTCCTTTTTCAACTTTTCACACCTTTCATTCTTTGCTTTATTCTTTTTTTTTACATTGAACAATCTTTTTGCTTTTTTGCTTTTCTTTCTTTTTCATTGCCTTTCCTTTTCTTCATTTCCGTGCCTTTTTACCACTTTGTTGCAATCCTCGTCTTCCCCCCCCCCAAACTTATACTTTTGCCATGTGCTAAAGGAAAGATTGGGTGCCAAGAGAGGGTATATTTTAGAACGGGTATAGGCTTGTATCATAGTTCTTGAAAGAAAAAGGTCTAAGGCTCAAAAAGGTTAACTAGGGATCTTTTCATTGGTAGGCTAGCGAATTGTTCAAACTATCATTTGGATCAAGGAGAGCCTATAATCATGTCTCAAGTCAAAATTCACTTATGATTTCGCCTCAACAAACATTCAGGGCAAATTCTAGACCAATGGCTCGGGACTTGGACTTGCAATTGCAATTACTCACCATACAAGCTAAGGGATTGCTAAAGACATAGAGTCGGGGGTCCACAACGACCTTAGATACGATTTGAGCACACAATGGTCCCAAAAAACCACTTGATGATTATCGGTCAACACAAGAGTCTCAAGGTCACAACTTTCACCATCCTAAATACAACAATTTGTTTTTGACCATGAGATCAAAGGCAAATGTGTTAGGCTAAAGTGAAGCTTTGCTTGAGGTACCCTTAACTACCAACTACTAAAAACAAAAAGAAAAATGGACTCAAACCCTTAAGAAGGTAGTCACGCCATCCATCATTGGGAAGAGCCACCCGGTTCACACAATACTCCACCTTTGGAAAGAATCGTGGCATTAAGAAAACCAAAGGCTTATTGCAAACTTTGAAAACAAGAAGCTACAAATCACAAATAAGAAGCTACGAACGCAAAATTTGCGGAAAATAGAATGAATATATACAAGAGGGGATTTGAATATACAATAGATGGGATGAATATGTACAATGAAACATAACTTTATATACATATCCAAAGTAAAATAAAAGTACGATAAATGTGATGAAATATCAAAATTATATACAGACGAAAGATAAAAAATCAAGAAAGCATAAAAATGTATCAAATATATATACAGTCATCCGAATGAATAACAGGTAGGGCCTACCCCCTCAAATGAAAGCTGGCATTGTCCCCAGTGCCAACTAGTCTAAATAAAGCACCAAAAAGATAAGAGGAAAAAGGATATAAGAAACTCCCTATGGCCTGTTTGTCTGCATAGGGTCATGTGTGGTCCCTGGGTCCTCTCTATGCTCGGGGACCTCAGAATGGTCCCCTATAGCCTGCTGGTCTGCTACTGGGACTTGGGCCTGGACCTGGACAGGCTCTGTAGGTAGTGCACCATATGGCTGACTAGAAGAGGTCTCCTGTGGGCCAGCCAGCTGGATGACTGCATCATCAGCTCGAGGGATCATCCTCTTCCTTTTAGGAGGCCTCTGTGACTTCTTCTGCTCTGGATGAACTACTGGTGCTGGGTCCTAGAGCAATAAATCCAAAGGCAGGTGATCTGCCTTCAGTCTGTCTACATCAGCTCTCAATACCTTTACGGACTCTTTGGAGGCCCGTGTCTTCCTCTGCTTCTTGTACTCCCGAGCAAGCTCCTTGAGAGATCTGCTATGTGAATCAACTGCCTTTGAGAGCAATGCCCGAGTGTCGAGGATTTTCTTCTGGTTGTCTAAAATCTCTCTAAGAGTATCCTCAATTGACTGGGGAACCTGTGGGGCTGGAGGTGCCGACTGACCCTCTACCACAGTGGTGAGTGTGGACAACTTGGATGAGGCAATATGTATCCAATTGTTTATGCTAAGAAGTGCCTGGCTTAGTCGGTGAGCAGTAATAGGATGGGCCTAGGAAGATGGAATCTCTGGGCCTGCTGAGGTGGATGAGCCAGTAGGAATGGCTGTGGATGTGGAAGGACCGGGAGGGATGTCTGTGGAAGTAGATGCAGGCTCAGCTGGAGTCACTACCACAACTGGCTCTTCAGACTGGCCAATTGGAGCAGTAATTGTACTCTTGAAGTTCTTGCTCTTGGGGTTGTCAACCCCCTGCATGTTGTACCAAGAAAACGGGGCTTTCGCCTTGAATTTGATATCGAAGGGCCTCTTGTCCGCTTTCAAGTCCAGGAAGTACATCGTGAGGAAACTGGGGAATGGATAGTTTCTGTCATGCTCCGCACCCACAATGGTAATAATCCGTGACATCACATTTCCTACATTAATGGGGTACTCCGGCATGATAGAAGCCACTGACACAGCACAGTGGAGAGTAAGAGAGTTATCATGAGTGGTAGGGTCCAACCGGCTATAAACAAAAGTCTCCCACCCCCGTGCCTCAAAATTCAAACTCCGTCTCAGAATCCGGACTCCAACAGTCAACCAGTCGGAGGTGGTACCTGGGATTGCCAGGTACTATGCTAGCCAGGGACGAACCTCCTCGCCCATTTCCATCTTCATCATGTACAGGGTCTCGTCCTTCTCATTAAATCCAAGGTATTCATTTATCGACTTTCCGTCGAATAACACTTTCAAATTCTGAACCTTGGTCACTTTGGAGCCCTTTTTGATGTGGGCTACGTTGCAGTAGAATTCTTTGACCAAGTGTTCATTGGTGTTCACACAGTCATCCAGAAAATTCTCCCATCCAACTCTCATCCTAAACTACTTCCTCACGTTGGGGTTGTGAGGTAGCAAGTTTCTATCTATGAAGCTCCTCTCCGGAATCAACTTTCTCACCGGCCACCACTCCCGAAATTTATGGTACGCCACCTCACTCACAAATTTGTCCTCCCGAGCCTCACGCTTTATAGTTCTAGCAACGCCTCCTCTATTTTGATTTGATCTTTCCCAGAAACAGACGTAACCGAGAGTTGAACAAGAGAACCAGATCACCTACTTTGAACTCCTTTCCACGAGCATATTTATTATGAAGATACTTCATCTTGGCCTTATACAAGGACGAACTGGAGTAGGCATGGAATCAGAATTCATCAAGTTCATTGAGCTGCTCTCCACGAAGATTGGCTGCAACATCCCACTCAAGATTAAGCTTCCTCAAAGCCCACATGGCCTTGTGCTCTAACTCAACTGGTAGATGGCAAGCTTTCCCAAACACCAACCGGTACGGAGACATACCAATCGGAGTCTTGTAAGCAGTCCTATAAGCTCATAGAGCATCATCCAATTTCTTTGACCAATCGATCCTATTAGCATTGACCGTCTTTGACAATATACTTTTGATTTCCCTGTTGGAGACTTCCACTTGACCACTTGCTTAAGGATGATAAGGGGTAGAAACTTTGTGATTGACACCGTACTTAGAAAGCAACGTGTCTAAAGCTTTATTGCAAAAGTGAGACCCTCCATCACTTATGATTGCACGAAGAGTACCAAACCTTGTAAAAATGCTTTTATTGAGAAATGCAACAACACTCCGGGACTCATTGTTGGGTAAAGCCATGGCTTCAACCCACTTTGAAACATAATCCACCGCCACAAAAATATAAGTGTTCCCACAAGAGCTAACAAATGGGCCCATGAAATCAATGCCCCATACATAAAAAATATCAACCTCAAGGATGGTATTGAAAGGCATCTCATCTTTCTTCAAAATTCCACCCGCTCTTTGGCACTTATTGCATCTCTTCACAAAATCACCTACTTCTTTGAACAAAGTTGGCCAATAAAATCCACAACTAAGAACTTTAGAAACCGTCCTCGCCCCGCCATGATGGCCACCATAGGGAGAGGAATGACAAGCCTCCAAGATACTCAATTGCTCTTCCTCCGGGACACACCTTCGGATCACACCATCCATGCAAATCTTGAACAAGTACGACTCATCCCAATAGAAATCGAAACTATCCTGCTTGAGCTTCTTCCTTTGGTTAGAAGAGAGCTCACACGGGATTATTCCGGTCACAAGGTAATTAGAAACATCGGCGAACCATGGCATATCATTCATCGACACCGAAAGGAGTTGTTCGTCGAGAAATAAATCATTGATCTCTAGGGCATCACGAGGCCTCCCCTCCTCCTCCAAGCGGGACAAGTGGTCCGCCACTTGGTTCTCACTATCCTTCCGGTCCACAATCTCCAAATCAAACTCTTAAAGTAACAAGACCTATCGCATCAGTCTAGCTTTGGAGTCCTTCTTTTTCATCAAGTACCGGAGAGCGGCATGGTCAGTATAAACAATAACCTTAGCACCCATAAGATATGGTCGGAATTTTTCCATAGCAAACACAATAGCTAAAAGTTCCTTCTTTGTCACTATCGACGCCCCCTTTTCCTCTAACCGTGGGGTCAGAAATCGGGTATACGACATTGGAAGGACAACTCTATTCCCTTTCAAGAATTGGGTTTGGAAGTTGAAGAGTCGCCACCTAATGATTATAGTGCATTAGGACACTTTAAGAAGGGTTTGAGATGAAGAGACCAGAGATTAGGGTAAGGGCTAGAAATTATCCCGAGGGGAAGGTGTTAGGCACCCCTCAAGATCCACTAGTGTGGTTCCCGGCCATGTTGCAATTGTGACTTTACAAGTAAATAATCAAGTCTCAAATAAGGATTCGCACATAAGATTGCGACCAAGTTGAAAATTTTCAGAGATAAGTAGAGAAGGCAGAAATTCATGAAAAAGAGATTTGAACAGTTTTACAAGAAGAGATGAAAGCAAATAAAGGGAGAGGAGTCCTAAGTTTATAATTAATATGGATCACTTCAATGCAATACCCAGCGATCACTCCTCGGAAGAGGGGTCGCACGTGATATTAGCGCATCGGTCATCATATCCATATCTACCCTTCCCACCCCGTTAAGGTGTTAAGGCGCGAAATGGTATCGTTATTTATTGCATGCTATTACCCGTCCCAACCTATCAGTCCCGGGGTATCAGGACTTCTAATCCTAAAGGGGAAGGAAAGGGATATAGGCATATATGGGGTTCAAAGGTTAAAATTCTAATTGCGACATACAAAACAAGTAACAAATATAAGGATGAACAAAACAAATAGGTAAGGCTCAAGTAAACCCCTTAACCAAACAAACACTTAGTTTAGCATGTCTTAGCATATACTGATTTGGTCTTAAGTTAAAAAAATAAGCGGCAAGCGGACTAGTTCAACACATACATTTAGACAGAAAGTCTACATTAGGCAACTCGGATCTGATTGTCATAGATTAAGGTATTTCAAGCGAGTGATTTAAAAAGTACTGGTTTCAGGAAAAAGTAGTCCAATGCAGAGGAGTTTTGAAAAAAAGTATGGACCGCAGTAAAAATAAAACACAGAAATGGTTGTGAAAGAGTTTCAGAGATAGAAATATCTAAGGAAAGGGTAAGTTGCAACTGTTTTAAAATACAATTTTAGGGTCTGAGTAAAACATTTAGACAGAATGTTTAGAAAGAAACTGTTTCAGAAAAAGATGCCGATTTGAGGGATTTAAAAGCATACTGAGTCAAGAGAGTTTTTGTCAAAGAATTAAGACTTCTGAAATCGTTGTTGTATTAAGACGTTAAGGACCAGTTAATAGATTATTATTACTTTAAGCGAATCAGACGAGTTTGATGCTGATCCTATAGGCATGATATCTATTTTGATTTTCTAAAACCTGTTATTGAACTTGTAAAAGATGATTGGGTTAATTAACCCTACAATTTGCCTAATGCATATGCATTCCTTATAGGCATGATCTCTATATGCATTGATTACATGAACATTAAGTCCTATAGGCATGATTTCTATGTGATTTGTAACATAATGAAGCGTTAACCCTATAGGCATGGTCTCTAGGTGATGTGGAACCAGAAATATTGAACAGCCCTATAGGCAGGATTTCTAAAAAATTACAATCCTAAAGCATGGTTTCTACCCCTACTGATGCAAGAATGTAAAACCCCTCTCACACCCTTTTACTATATTCCCCAAATCCTTTATACAAATTATTACAGACCAAAAGAAAGAAAATAAATACATTAAAAACTAACAGCTAGATCCGAGCAGCCTAATTCAATCATAATGCCCAACAACATGTGATTAACCAATTTCGAATTTCCAAAGCCTTCTCTTTATCCAAAGTGTTTCAAAGTTCCAAAGAATCTCAAGGATTCCGGCATTGCTTACACTCAGGATACCATTTAGAATTAGAATAGTGCAGTGCGGAACCGCCAGCCCTCAGGCATCCAAGTTCAGTGGGAGCTCAAGGGTCCCATAGCATGGCTTACTAGAGAGGGGAAGAACTTAGAACTAGGAATGAGTGCAAAGTGAAAGAGGGATTGGGGAACCATAGCAAAGGGTGGTCATGCCCAGCCATGGGTATAGACTGGCACACCCCTGACCAATTGCTTGGTCCAAACAAATTAAGATCAGACTTTAGAAGTCATACTTGAGTTTGGATGGTGATTAGAACACCACCAGACTTGAGTCAAGGCTCAGCACATAAAGGGGGAAGAAGGGAGTGGGAATTGATTTGAGTAAGGGTTCAAGAACCTAGTTCAAAGTCATGGACAGCAATAACAGGGTGCTGCCATGACTCAGAATTGTACTCTCACACAAAAGGGGGTCAGAGGGAAGGGACTCACCTAGAAAAGTATTTACAGAAACACAAGGAAAGAAAGAAAGCATAATAGGCTAAGGGTGCGGAAACATAAGGAAGGAGAGCATAACAGACTAGGATGTAGATGCATAGTGCAAGAAAGCACAACAGGCTAAGAGTAAAATAAACACATAGTAGAGAGGGTATTATTTAACTAGACTGACATACCAGTTGCAAGTTTTAGAACAGCAGAACAGCAAAAGTAAATAAAACAACCAGAAGTCAGCAGGATCAAAATCCAAATTCCTCCGCAAGTACTTGAGAGTTTAAAAGGAACTCAAGAATGTATCAGACAGTAAAAGAGAAGAGTAGCAGAGTGCTCAGTATTAGAGGTAGAGTAGTAGTAGAGAGAGTTTTTTTTTTGAAATTGGATAGTGTTCAATTGTGAAAAAAAGTGTTGTGTCTCTTTGAATTCTGAAGTGTTTTGTGTCTGTTTGTGTTAAGAGAGGAGCAGGTATTTATACTTTGAAATCAGGGTAAGCAAGGCAAGAAAATAATCATGTATCAATTAAAATCAATCAATAGCAGAGATTCCTTTATTTAAGGAGTCCAAATTTGAACGGTAAAAGGCAAAAATTATTTAAGGAAAGGGGATGAAGAAACACATTGTGCATAGCATACAAATAAGGGGTAAATACATAGGGGAGAATTTGAAATACACGATTAAATAAATAAGACAAGGAGTAAATCAATTAGTACATAGTAAATCAGGGAATCAGAGATTCAAAATCACTAATGAACCGAGTCAGAAAATAAGGGAATCGAAAGGTTAGAGAGGGTGTTCAAATTAAACAAGGAATGAATCAATCAGGCTTACACAAGGAAGTCTGAAATCAGTCCCAAAATCAGAGGTTATTCTAAGTGGGAAATTCTACCTATAAAGAGTGCATAAGCTTTAAACATGCGAGGCTGGATTTCAATCAAAAATTAGTGAGTAGTGGACTATAGGCAAGAGGGAATATCAGAGAGCATGCAGAAGGTCAGGCAAAGATGAAACAACTTCAGGAACTCAGAAATTAGGGATTTGAAACCAAACAAGTTCAAAGATGGGAAGCAAACAAGTCACGTAACAAGTAGCCTCAAGAACTCGAATGAAACCCCTAAATTCTTGGGTTTTTACCATTAATCGAGTGTAGAGACGAAAGCAAGTAAATCAGGAAGGAATAACAACAAAATAAGTTCAGAAAACCCAAAGGAACTTAAGACCTTACACATTTCATGAAAACATAATAAAAGAACAAGATACAATAAATGAAATCATAAGGAAATGGTAGAAGAAAGTATAGTCGAAGAAAAACACACAAGAATCACAGTAGAACAAATACAGTAAAAACACATGAGAGTCACAGTAGAGCAAGTAATGCTAAAGAAACCCTAAGTCAAAGAAGATGAACGATTTTGAAAGCAAAGTTTTGAAAGAAACTTCGAGAAATCGTTTGAAAACCTTAAAATAAACATAGATCTAGAATAGATCTAGAGAAATTAGGAGAAACTCGAAAGGCTAGGGTTTCAGAAGAACCCTAGAGGCGAGAAAGGCCTGGAAAAGGTCTGATCTGAGTCGGATGAGTCAGAGATAGGATCAGGACATGCCGGAGCAAAGCCGGAGATAGCCGTGAAACTTGAATCGGCGGAGATCTGAGCGAAAACCTTCAAGGTCAAACCTCGATTCTTCAAGCAGCAAGTGCACAAGAGCACATGGAGGTGAGTACAGGTCACCCAGGGCTTGGGATGCCATGGGTTCCGGTGAAACAGGGTAGAAACCGGTGGGGAAGATTAGGGTTTCGGAGAAGGCTAGAGAGAGTTTGAGAGGACGAGGGTTTATAGGCAGCGTATATAATAGAAGTGATTTAGGGTTAGGGTGTAAGTGGGAATTAAAAAGGAAAGAACTGATCGTGGCCGTTGATTAGAATGATCAACGGCCTGGATTAAAAGGGGAGGCTGGGCGGGTTAGGTTAGTTGGGTCAGGGGCGGGCTAAATTGAAATTGGATCATTTGATTTGGGGATTGAAATTGGGGTGCAATTTGGGATGTAATTGAAATGCAACTGGGGCTAGGTTTTAAATAGCCACTTTCCCCTTTCTATTTTATAAAAATAGTAATAACGATTTTAAAAGCAAATTAAAAATACTAGGTAGGAAAATATTATATGAATATTAATTTAAAAATATTGGAGCAAATTTTATTGTTATAAAATGCTATTAATTACAAAATAGGCTATAATTGCAATTATATGCAATTTAGCTTTAAAAATGCCAAATAAATTGGTAAAAATATGCAAAAATCACCTTAATTATATTTTGGTGTAAATATGAGAATGAAATAAGTTATTCATCAAAAATGATAATTTTGGGAATGATTTTGGATTTTTGTGGTATTAAAATAGGCAGTAAATTGGTTTAAAAATCACAAAAATACCAAAACTCTTGGGTGTGCTTATATATGCACATATATGCTATTTTGAAAATATTTTGGGTATAAAATACATAGGAAAAAATTGGGTATCAACAGCTGCCCCTCTTTACCCGAGGAGGATGAAAGAGTTGTCGGGTAAAGACAAGATGACCAATTTTGACCGGAAACGGTGATTGAAAAAGAACTTTGACTGCGCTTTGGTTTCTGAGCTACCTACATATCCCTGGTTTTACAGGGATCAGGCCACATGTAGTTCAGGAACCATTGACGGAATGTGTCGATGGAGATTCGAAAAGACGGACGCGATGGTCAGATTTAAAAGGTGTTTGGAGTCGAATAGATTGCGGAGAATCGGAGCGGGATCGCTCCTGCTGAGGCGGCCGTGGGCCAGCCGGTGTACCTACAAATGAGCAATGCGGCGTATATTGTGCATAATTAAAACATGATGCAAGTTCCCATTGGACCATGAATGTTGTCTTCGGACGGTTAGGATAACGTCCTCAGACTATGACGTCCTGGGCCATGAAGAGCATAAAAATAAAGATTCGCAGGCCATGAAATGGTGTTCTCGGGCTATGCAAGTGGTGCCTCCGAACTATGACGCCTTTGAATAAGTTGGCGATCTTTCAGCCCATGAAAAGGTGGCCATCTTTCAGCCAAATGAATGCAAAGGGTGGCGATCTTTCAGCCAAAGCGAAAATTTAAATGCAGGTGGCGATATTTCAGTCGAAGTGAGAGATTGAATGCAGGTGGCGATATTTCAGCCGTTCGAAAAAATAAAGTGGCGATATTTCATCCCAAGCGCGATGGAGACAATGCTTAGTCTCGGAAGGCAGATAGGTAGCCTTATGCAGGATGGAGATAGAGCTTAACCTCGGAAGGCAGAAGATAGCCTTATGCAATGCAGGAAATGCAAATGGAGACAGAGCTTAGTCTCGGAAGGTAGATAAGTAGCCTTATGCAGGTGATGATGGAGGTAGAGCTTAACCTCGGAAGGCAGAAAAGTAGCCTTATGAAAAATGCAGATGGAGACAGAGCTTAGTCTCGAAAGGCAAATAAGTAGCCTTATGCAGGATGGAGGTAGGGCTTAACCTCGGAAGGCAGAAAAGTAGCCTTATGCAAAATGCAGATGGAGACAGATCTTAGTCTCTAAAGGCAAAAGATAGCCTTATGCAGGATGGAGGTAGAGCTTAACCTCCGAAGGCAGAAAAGTAGCCTTATGCAAAATGCAGATGGAGACAGAGCTTAGTCTCGAAAGGCAAAAGATAGCCTTATGCAGGATGGAGGTAGAGCTTAACCTCGGAAGGCAGAAAAGTAGCCTTATGCAAAATGCAGATGGAGGTAGAGCTTAACCTCGCAAGGCAGAAAGGTAGCCTTATGCAATGCAGGGAAATGCGAATGGAGACAATGCTTAGTCTTGAAAGGCAGATAAGGTAGCCTTATGAAGGTGATGATGAAGGTAGAGCTTAACCTCAGAAGGCAGAAAAGTAGCCTTATGCAAGAATGCAGATGGAGACAGAGCTTAGTCTCGAAAGGCAGAAAGTAGCCTTATACAGTGCAGGAATGTAAAGGAGCAAATAGTAGTAATTTTCTTAGCTGATAGGCGGTTGTGATATCATGACTGCTGGGGAATGTTGGGTGTAGATAGTAGACCTTTGTGAGTTGAGTGATTGTTTTGAGGGTTTCGACTTTGAAGAGTGAATGCGTTTTGCATTGCGATCTGAGTTCCTGCATCCAAAGAAAAATCGTGAGTTCTGTAGAGGGGGAAGGTTAGTTCGTATCCCTTGGCTCCTGACGTTACGTATCATTGGGGTAGCATTGCTAAACGACGATGATGCAAATGATGTTTATGCATGATTCAGTAAATGTAATGTAAGTATATATATTTTGAAAAAAATAATTTTATTTTGCATGAACCAACAACTGCAACGTGGTTCAAGACATGGCAACCTTGCTTGCTCCGAAATTTTGAGGGTCCTCCTCAAAATTCTGCCCCAGTTCACTGGGCTGGCGCTGCTGACGGCTGTGCTAAATAATTGAAAGTGGATCAGTTCCAGAATTTTGAGGGTCCTCCTTAAAATTCTTCCCCAGTTTACTGGGTTGATGTTGATGTGAAAGCTGACAAACAGACTTCGGAATTTTGAGGATCCTCCTCAAAATTTTGCCCCAGTTCCAATAGCGGGGAAAATGGAATTTTTATTAAAATGTGACCGAACCCATAGGGCTGCCTACGTATCCCCTCTTAAACGGGAATCAGGTCAGGCGTAGTTCAAATTACATCATAAAGAAAAGCATACGATCAAATGTAGTATCTCTTTACTGCGTCTGAGTTGATCGGCTTCGGCCAGACTTCTCCGTCCATTTCTGCAAGAATAAGGGCTCCTCCGGTTAGAACTCGGTGAACCATGTATGGACCCTGCCAATTGGGAGAGAATTTCCCTTTGGCATCGTCTTGATGTGGAAATATCTTCTTCAACACCAGCTGTCCTGGTGTAAACTTCCTTGGTTTAACTCTCTTGTTGAAGGCTCTGGACATTCTGTTCTGGTATAACTGACCGTGACAGACTGCCTTCATCCTCTTTCCATCTATGAGGGCTAACTGCTCGTAGCGACCTTTTACCCATTCTGCGTCATCTAACTCGGCTTCTTGTATGATCCTTAATGATGGAATTTCTACCTCAGCGGGAATGACCGCCTCTGTACCATAAACCAGCATGTAGGGAGTTGCCCCGGTTGATGTGCGGACTGTGGTACGATAACCCAATAAGGCGAATGACAACTTCTCATGCCATTGTTTGTGCCTCTCGATCATCTTCCTTAGTATCTTCTTGATGTTTTTGTTGGCCGCTTCTACGGCTCCATTCATCTGCGGTCTATAAGCCGTAGAGTTCTTGTGTCTGATCTTGAAAGTCTCACACATTGTTTTCATCAGGTCGCTATTAAAATTGGAACCGTTGTTGGTGATGATTGACTCTGGAATTCCGAACCGACAAACAATACGGTCGCGGACGAAATCTGCTACCACCTTCTTGGAAACTGCTTTGTATGATGCTACTTTAACCCATTTAGTAAAATAATCAATTGCTACCAAGATGAACCTGTGCTCGTTTGACGCGGTAGGCTCGATTGGACCAATAACATCCATTCCCCAAGCGGCGAACGGCCATGGTGAGCTTGTTGCATTAAGCTCGTTTGGAGGCACTTTTATCATATCTGCATGTATCTGACAGCGATGGCACTTTTGGACATACTGGATGCAGTCTGTTTCCATAGTCATCCAGAAATATCCTGCTCGGAGTATCTTCTTTGCTAAAACAAAACCATTCATGTGCGATCCGCAGGTCCCTGAATGTACTTCCTCCAATAACTTGGTTGCTTCCCTTGCATCGACACACCTTAGTAAACCCAAATCAGGAGTCCTCCTGTACACGATTCCTCCGTTGTGAAAGAAATTATTGGATAGCCTCCGAAGCGTGCGTTTCTGGGTAGCATTGGCAAGCTTTGGATATTCTCCTGTGGTCAAATACTCTTTGATGTCGTGGAACCATGGTTTCCCGTCGGCTTCTTCCTCAACATGAGCACAATAAGCTGGTTGGTCATGAATATTGACCTGGATGGGGTCAATGAAATTTGTATCTGGATGCTGAATCATAGATGACAAAGTGGCAAGTGCATCGGCGAACTCATTCTGTACCCTGGGAACATGCTGGAATTCTGTCTTTCTGAACCTCTTTCTCAATTCCTGTATGTGATGCAGATAAGGGAGTATCTTGGGATTCTTGGTTGCCCATTCTTCTCGAACCTGATGTATGAGTAGGTCCGAGTCTCCGATTACTAGTAACTCCTGAATGTTCATATCAATGGCCAGTTTAATCCATAGGATGCAGGCTTCATATTCGGCCATGTTGTTGGTGCATGGGAACCTGAGCTTGGCGGATACCGGGTAATGCTGACCGGTTTCTGATACCAGGACTGCTCCTATGCCAACTCCTTTGAAATTTGCAGCTCCGTCGAAAAACAACCTCCAACCATCATAGGATTCTGCAATATCTTCTCCTATGAAAGATACCTCTTCATCGGGAAAATACATTTTTAGGGGCTCGTATTCTCCGTCTATGGAATTCTCGGCGAGATGGTCCGCCAAGGCTTGCCCTTTGATTGCTTTTTGGGTTACGTAAACAATGTCGAATTCACTTAGCAGGATCTGCCACTTGGCGAGCTTGCCAGTGGGCATGGGCTTCTGGAAGATATACTTCAGAGGGTCCATTCTGGATATGAGATAAGTAGTGTAAGCACATAAGTAATGCCTCAACTTTTGCGCGATCCAAGTCAGAGCACAACAAGTGCGTTCTAAAAGAGAATACCGGGCCTCGTACGGTGTGAACTTCTTACTGAGATAGTAGATGGCTTGCTCCTTTCTCCATGTTTCATCATGTTGTCCTAAAACACAACCGAATGCTCTATCCGATACAGCAAGGTGAAGCAATAGGGGTCTTCCTGGCTCAGGTGGAACCAAGACCGGCGGCATTGATAGGTATTCCTTGATTCTGTCAAAAGCTTTCTGACAGTCATCAGTCCATTTGGTAGCAGCGTCCTTCTTCAACATTTTGAAGATAGGTTAACAAATGACCGTGGATTGAGCTATGAACCGGCTGATATAGTTGAGTCTTCCCAGGAAACTCATCACGTCCTTCTTGTTCTTTGGCAGTGGCAATTTTTGGAAAGCTTTGACCTTTGATAGATCCAATTCTATTTCTCGACGACTCACGATGAAACCCAATAATTTTCCAGCAGGAACCCCGAATGCATACTTGGCAGGATTCAGTTTCAGATTGTACCTCCTCAGTCTGTTGAAGAACTTTCTTAGATCTACCATGTGATCCCTGGCTTTCTTGGATTTGATGATGACATCCCACATATACCTCGATCTCCTTGTGTATCATGTCATGAAAGACGGTAGTCATGGCTCTCATGTAGGTGGCACCAGCGTTCTTCAAATCGAATGGCATCATTTTGTAACAGTACATTCCCCACGGCGTGATGAAAGCCGTTTTCTCTGCATCTTCCTCATCCATCCATATCTGATGATACCCAGTGAAACAATCAACAAAAGACTGCAACTCATGCTTGGCGCAGTTGTCGATAAGAATGTGTATGTTAGGCAAGGGGAAGTCGTCTTTGGGGCTGGCCCGATTAAGATCCCGGTAGTCAACACAAACTCTAACTTTCCCATCCTTTTTTGGCACTGGCACGATGTTGGCTAACCATGTCGGATACTCTACTACCCTGAGAACCTTGGCTTTGACTTGCTTGGTAACCTCTTCTTTGATTTTCAAACTCATGTCGGGTTTGAATTTCCTGAGCTTCTGCTTTACCGGCGGGCATGTTGGATCTGTTGGCAGTTTGTGAGCTACAATGGATGTGCTGAGACCAGTCATATCATCATATGACCAGGCGAATATGTCTTCATATTCCTTTAGGAACTCCGTGTACTCTTTCTTTTCTGATGGTGACAAGTGAACACTGATGCACGTTTCTTTGACATTCTCTGCATCTCCCAGATTAACGACCTCAGTTTCATCCAAATTAGACTTAGGCCTATTTTCAAAATTCTCAACTCCTCTAACGACCTCTTCTGGTATATCATCCTCTTCAGAGTCCGTATCCGTTTGTTGCGTTGTCTCGTTGCAAGTCACAATCATTGGTTCATCATTAGTGCAAGTAATAGTAATGCTGTGTAAAATAAAGTGAATGATAGGAAAGTAATAAGAGCGATATATATAATAAACTGAAATGCTTTGATTAGATTCATAATTGTTTTGAATATCAGAGCTCTTTTCAGAATTAAAGACAATGCAGAAATAAAATCAGCTAGTAAAAGTAAAATGTGATGCATAGTGCTTTTGTTTAGCCTTGCTACCCCGAAGCTTTCCGGGCCCTGTTGGTTCTGATTGACCAATTGCTGAGGCACTCTCCTCGGTTCACAACTTGTATAGAAGGGCCTTCCTCCCCTTCCTCCTCGAAAATAACACTGCAATCCATATCATCATCCTCCAGGAACAGATTCTTCACGGCTGCCAATGCTTCATCTTCCTCCGACCCATATATAGTATCTGCCGGCTGGAAAGTCTGCTCCAGGTGAGGTATCGGGTGCTCCAGTGGGTAGTAGGGACCGCGCCATGGTGGCGACCAGTGATTGAACTCCTCCCAAGTGTACTCATACCCCAAACCAAATGTAGTGCCATGTTTCTTCAACTAGATGGGTTTGGCGATTCCCTGGAGGTTTTTGCCGAATCCCTTTCCAAGTTCGTATCCACACCAATTCAGGATACTTTCAATCTTGTTATCCCACCATTTATCTTTGTCTACAGCGTTGACTCTTTCAATGTGGTGGTATGTTTCTCCGCCTATTCTCCTTCTGCCTCCAATCATCGGGATGGTCTGGTGACTATATATGGGGTTGCTACCATCGCCATGAATGATCACCTCTTAGTGATTCCATTCGAACTTCACTGCCTGATGTAGGGTCGATGCTACAGCTCCAGCGGCATGGATCCACGGTCGTCCCAACAACAAATTGTAGGATGCTGGGACATCTATCACTTGAAAGTCGACGTCGAACCAGGTTGGCCCCATTTGCAATCATAGGCTGATCTCTCCGATAGTGGACCTTTGGGACCCATCGAAGGCTTTGACGTTGATGGCCCCATCTTTGATATCGTGCAAGATCTTTCCCAATGTTCTTAGAGTTATCAATGGACAGATGTTGAGGTTGGAGCCTCCATCGATCAAGACTCTAGTGATGAAGTAATCCTCGCATTGCACGGTGATGTGTAGGGCCATGTTGTGACTCAGTCCTTCCGGCGGCAGTTCATCTTCGTGGAAGGTGATTTTGTGGCTTTCCAGTATTTGTCCTACTATATTTGCCATTTCGCCCCCAGTTATGTTGCTGGGCACATAAGCTTCGTTCAATATCTTCATCAAGGCATTTTTGTGTGCGTCAGAGCTCTGTAGGAGAGCTAGGATGGAGATCTGTGCTGGTGTTTTGTTCAACTGTTCCACGACCGAATACTCTTTAGCTTGTATTTTCCTCAAAAGATCATCGGGACCAGTTTCAGTAGTCCGTCCTAAGGCTTGCTTACTGGACTCAGCTAGGTGCTCTGGAGTGTAAACCCTGCCTGTTCTGGTCATACCCTGCGCAGTAATTGCTTCTCCCATCTTGGTCTTTCCTTTCCTCCTTGCTTCAGCTGTATAATCCCATGGTATGGCATTTGAGTGGAACGATGTTACGTCTGACATTGCTACAGGCATGGGTACCCTCGGTGGTAACACACAACTTCAAAGGGTACAAGTGCCTTTGGAACCCCAAACTCAACCTCAATTGGCCCGGCCACCTTCGTAGAAGAAGGTGCTTCAAATTCGAGAGGTATAGACATGTCCACTTCATCGCCCCTAGAGGGTTGGTTCTGTACAACAATCGGGTTAAGTGTGACTATCGGTTTCTTTGGCTCATCATCCTCAGCAATCAATCCTATCGATCCCTTGGGGTCCCAGTCATCTTCGATCTCGATCATGTGAATGTCACCACCTCTGTGATCAGGCACAGGGTTTTTGCGAACATTAGGAGCAGGATCCTTTGCTATGATAACCTTATTGTCGATCAGAGTTTGAATCTTGTCCTTCAACGAGCGGTATTCGTCAATGGTGTGATCTTTCATGCCGGAATGGTACGCACAGGTCTTATTAGGATTGATCCACTGGGAAGGATTTTCTGGAGTTATGGAAGGGATAGGGGAGACGTAACCAGCAACTTTAAGTTTCTCATACAGCTGGTCAATTGGCTCAGCGATGGCTGTATATTGTCTGGGAGGTCTGCGGTCAAAATTTGGTCTGGGTCTAGGGAAATTTTGGCGAGTGGGAGGTGATTGGTAGTGAGAGGGTTGGGCATTATAGGTTTGGTAAACAGGTGCAGGTTGAGAGTATCTGGGTAAAGTGGATTGATATGCGGGAGGTGGAGATTATTGGTAAACGGGTGGTGGATTTTGCTAAGAGGGTGCGGGTGTAGGTGGAGGCGACGGGTAGGTGTGGTATTTTAGTGGTGATTTGGCTCCCTGTGCGACCATCACGACATTGACATCCTTCTTCTTGGACGTGCCACCAGACTGTAAAGCCTTGTTGGTGGCCTGCAATGCTTCAAGATTAGTAACCATACCATTCTTAATGCCTTCTTCAATTCTTTCTCCCAGCTTGATGATATCGGAGAATTTTCGGCCCTCGATCAGCATCAACCTCTCATAATATTGTGGGTCTTGAGCCCGGACGAAGAATCTGTTCATCTGTTCCTCTTCTAAGGCTGGCCTAACCTTAGCAGCCTCTGATCTCCAACGGGTAGCATACTCGCAGAATGTCTCGGTAGGCTTCTTCTTCAGATTCTGGAGGTAGAATACATCTTGTGCATTCTCTGTATTGAATCAGAACCTATCCATGAAATTTGATGCCATACCTACCCAGCTCGTCCATTTCTTGGGGTCCTGACTGATGTACCAGGATAAAGCATCCCCCTTTAGGCTTCTCATGAAGAGTTTCATACGGATTTTCTCATTCCTTCCGACTCCGACCAGCTTATCACAATATGTCCTCAAATGGACTCTGGGATCTCCCGTGCCATCGAACATTTCAAACTTGGGAGGTTTGTATCCCTCAGGAAGTTCAACATCTGGCTGAATGCAGAGGTCCTCATAATTCTGCCCCTCTATGCCTTTATTTCCTTCCATGACCTGGACCCGGCTGGTCAGCTTCTTGAGTTCTGCTGCCAAGTTTCTGATAAGAGAGTCCTTGTCATCAGACTCAGGTGCACTTGATATTGGTTGAGTGTAGTGGGGTATGGTATCTACGTAGATGGGAGTGTTGTGGAGCTGGTTGTTTGTGGTGTTCAGTGGTTCAGAAATGAGCAGTGGAGTGTTGTTTGGAGTATGGCATGTGTTGCGGTGTTGAGTGGGTTGCATCTGTGGTTGTGGGGTGTTCTGTGGAGGTGCGGGATTTTGAGCATTTGGAAAGTTGACATCAGGAGCGGTGAGAGAGAATGACAAATTTTCCAAGTTCCGAACTTGATCCAGTTCTTCTCGGAACTTCAATAGTTTCTGCTCAAGTTGGGCAGCAGTTTCCTTAGCAACCGGTGTACCCTGAGGAATCTCAATTCTTTCAATTTCCTTTCTGGCGCTTGAATCTCCCATTCTACCTTTGCTCTTGTTCCGGATAGGACTTGGAGGAGGAGGAGGTGGAGGGCCCTTGGATCTCGTACTGTATGATGATGGTGCCAGAATGCACGAACTAATCTTTGGGGAGGGGAATAAAAATAAAGAAAAACAAAAAAGGTAACAAGATAGTGCGGGTTATGAGAAGAAAATATTGCAATATTTAAACACATTGTGCAAGAATATAAATCGCGTCCTAATTTGGGTGTCTCGTTGTGCCTGAGGTAGGCCTAGCGACAAATTAACTTGGAGAACTTATAATGCTAAATGCCTCATTTTATTGATAAAAAAGAAGATGACTCCAAAGCGACGCTAAATAACGGAAAATAAAATGTCACTAGTGGCCATTGGCCTTATTACATCATTAGAAGCAAAATAAAAGACTCCTAACTACTTGGTCCCAGACGGACCTTCCCCAGATTCGGTATCTTTATCCCCCTTGAACAGCTTCACCAGCTCGCGCAGTCCTAGCAATAGATAAGGTTGGGCCAAATGTCCACCTGCATTCCCTTCAGCGTTTCGACAATCTTCAATCCTCTTGAGGAAATTTCCTTCTAGCTCCACTAAACCCCGCTCCAAATACCCTAGTCGCTTGTTGGCACTGACAGCCATATCCTTCCATTCCTCGATCAACTTCTGATGGGTTTCTTGTATTTCCCGATGCTCACTTTCACACTCTCGAATCCTCTTGCGCAGTTGATTGTACTTAACCAGTGCTTCAGCTTTCTCGTTGATGATTCTGTGTCCGTGAATGAACCCGGGCTGACCCATACCATTGTGATTATCTTCCAACCAACCCGAATAATGCGGCACGCAACCAGCGTGATACCTGCCTAGCTCAATAGATTCTTTCCCCAAAACGAGCTTGCAATGCCACATGTGTTGAGCTTGGCAATTGTTAGGGCTATCATCGTCCTGGAAATCGGCCCTAAAGTGACTCATTTTGTCGACCCTTGGTATGATTTGCTTTCTTCCAGCCTGCCTTATGGCTCGAAGGGGAACATAGGGATAAGTTCCTCTTAGACCAATAAGTATGAGAAATGGTGCATCTCGGGATCGAACAATGAATTCTTCCGTAGGGAACCATTCGACCATCCACTGTACCTGGTCTTCTTTTAGATTCTCAAATAGCTCCACCCATCTTCCAGCGTCCTCTGGCTGAGCGAACATGTTAGGCATATAATTCATACGCCTTGGCTAGTGGAAGGCAATGTGATCATCCCAGTCTCTGCGTAAGATCTCTTGTCGGTATTCTCCTTTCTGGAGGTGCTCCATGAGCCAGAGTTGAAGTAATAAATTGCATCCCTCAAAATAACTAGCCTTTCGCGGACAGTTGTCCAGAGCCCGGTGTATCTCATCAACAATCATGGGCACTATGCTGAAAGGTTGTCCGTCGATTCCTTCCATCAGAGTCTTGGTTACCATGGCCAATCTGGTGTGGATCCTAGCCTTCTTCATAGGGAACACTATCATCCCTAGGAAACAAAACATAAATACGAAGACCCTTCTGTGAATATGCCCCAGTGAGGTGAGGGCAAATTCATCTGAGTAGGTGCGGTATGACTTGCTATGGCCGTACCTCTCATACAGATAGTCGAATGGGATGTAGGAGTCTTTCAAACAGGTCAAGTCTGGGTTCTTCTTCAGTCCCATCTTCTTAAGGAAACCCCTACCCTTGCGATTCTCTGGCATAAGCAAACCGGGAGTCTCCCAAGGAATACCAGCTAAGCCTCCTATTTCTTTGAGCAAAGGAGTCATTTCAAGGTTCCCAAAGCGGAATACGGACCTGTCACTATCCCAGAATAGAGTTGCAGCCTCTATGATTTTGTTGTCAGGCTGGATTTATAGAAGAGAAGGCATATTCCCTAAGTATTTGTGGACGAGTGTCTGATCACTGGAGTGAAGATCTTCCCACCAATTCAACAGCCTTGGATGAATGTTGGTTACCATGCCAAATCTGGGGACTTCGTGCCTCATTTTCTGCAAAACAGAGTGTTAGACCCTTACCCCGCCAAACTCGACTATTTAAACCAATAATTAGCATAAAAAGCATTTAGTTCTCCAAATAAATGCACAGAACATGTAGGTGTCCGTTTGGGTTTCAGGGAAACCCGATGGACTTTGGACAAGGCTATCTTAATGAGTCATTATGAGGACAACATAACTGACTCGGCTAGGTTTGACCATGATGCATGCACAGTTAGACAGAGTAAGGTTTCTATTGGGTATTAGACAGGTACCCTTGAGCGGAAAACTCAAGAGGGAAAGGCACGGAACCGTCGACTGCACCGCTGATCGACTGATTTTACCGCAAATACGCCTTTGCCGAATTTAAAGGGTGATAATATTGGAAGAGCGCAACCACTCATTATAAGCGTTGCTATGGTGTTTGTTTGGCACGAGTGGGATATGATGTTGAAGATGTAGTTTACAAGAATGAAACAAATTGACATGTATTTTCACGTTCATAAGATAAATAATTACAATAATTGTAGTAATTACAACAGCATTGAAATAAAGCAATAAAGGAAAGCAGTTAAAGGAAAGAAAAGACATGAAGAGCCAAGTCAGTTTCGTAGTGAAAGAATAAAAGACAGTAAATAAAGCAATTAATGAGATAGTAAAGTCACAAGAAACATGCAATGGTAAAAGCCTAAAGAAAATCCCCAGCAGAGTCGCCATGCTGTCGACGCCCCCTTTTCCTCTAACCGTGGGGTCAGAAATCGGGTATACGACATTGGGAGGACAACTCTATTCCCTTTCAAGAATTGGGTTTGGAAGTTGAAGAGTCTCCACCTAATGATTATAGTGCATTAGGACACTTTAAGAAGGGCTTGAGATGAAGAGACCAGAGATTAGGGTAAGGGCTAGAAATTATCCCGAGGGGAAGGTGTTAGGCACCCCTCAAGATCCACTAGTGTGGTTCCCGGCCATATTGCAATTGTGACTTTACAAGTAAACAATCAAGGCTCAAATAAGGATTCGCACATAAGATTGCGACCAAGTTGAAAATTTTCAAAGATAAGTAGAGAAGGCAGAAATTCATGAAAAAGAGATTTGAACAGTTTTACAAGAAGAGATGAAAGCAAGTAAAGGGAGAGGAGTCCTAAGTTTATATATAATATGGATCACTTCAATGCAATACCCAGCGATCACTCCTCAGAAGAGGGGTCGCACGTGATATTAGCGCATCGGTCATCATATCCATATCTACCCTTCCCACCCCGTTAAGGTGTTAAGGCGCAAAATGGTATCGTTATTTATTGCATGCTATTACCCATACCAACCTATCAGTCCCGAGGTATCAGGACTTCTAATCCTAAAGGGGAAGGAAAGGGATATAGGCATATATGCGGTTCAAAGGTTAAAATTCTAATTGCGACATACAAAACAAGTAACAAATATAAGGATGAACAAAACAAATAGGTAAGGCTCAAGTAAACCCCTTAACCAAACAAACACTTAGTTTAGCATGTCTTAGCATATACTGATTTGGTCTTAAGTTAAAAAAATTAAGCGGCGAGCGGACTAGTTCAACACATACATTTAGACAGAAAGTCTACATTAGGCAACTCGGATCCGATTGTCAGAGATTAAGGTATTTCAAGCGAGTGATTTAAAAGGTACTGGTTTAAGGAAAAAGTAGTCCAATGCATAGGAGTTTTGAAAAGAAAGTATGGACCGCAGTAAAAATAAAACACAGAAATGGTTGTGAAAGAGTTTCAGAGATAGAAATATCTAAGAAAAGGGTAAGTTGCAACTGTTTTAAAAGACAATTTCAGGGTCTGAGTAAAACATTTAGACTGAATGTTTAGAAAGAAACTGTTTCAGAAAAAAGATGCCGACTTGAGGGATTTAAAAGCATAATGAGTCAAGAAAGTTTTTGTCAAAGAATTAAGACTTCTGAAATCGTTGTTGTATTAAGACGTTAAGGACCAGTTAATAGATTATTATTACTTTAAGCGAATCAGACGAGTTTGATGCTGATCCTATAGGCATGATATCTATTTTGATTTTCTAAAACCTGTTATTGAACTTGTAAAAGATGATTGGGTTAATTAACCCTACAGTTTGCCTAATGCATATGCATTCCTTATATGCATGATCTCTATATGCATTGATTACATGAACGTTAAGTCCTATAGGCATGATTTCTATGTGATTTGTAACACAATGAAGCGTTAACCCTATAGGCATGGTCTCTAGGTGATGTGGAACCAGAAATATTGAACAGCCCTATAGGCAGGATTTCTAAAAAATTACAATCCTAAAGCATGGTTTCTACCCCTGCTGATGCAAGAATGTAAAACCCCTCCCACACCCTTTTACTATATTCCCCAAATCCTTTATACAAATTATTACAGACCAAAAGAAAGAAAATAAATACATTAAAAACTAACAGCTAGATCCGAGCAGCCTAATTCAATCTTAATGCCCAACAACATGTGATTAACCAATTCCGAATTTCCAAAGCCTTCTCTTTATCCAAAGTGTTTCAAAGTTCCAAAGAATCTCAAGGATTCCCGGCATTGCTTACACTCAGGATACCATTTAGAATTAGAATAGTGCAGTGCAGAACTGCCAGCCCTCAGGCATCCAAGTTTAGTGGGAGCTCAAGGGTCCCAAAGCATGGTTTACCAGAGAGGGGCAGAACTTAGAACTAGGAATGAGTGCAAAGTGAAAGAGGGATTGGGGAACCATAGCAAAGGGTGGTCATGCCCAGCCATGGGTATAGACTGGCATACCCCTGACCAATTGTTTGGTCCAAACAAATTAAGATCAGACTTTAGAAGTCAGACTTGAGTTTGGATGGTGATTAGAACACCACCAGACTTGAGTCAAGGCTCAGCACATAAAGGGGGAAGAAGGGAGTGGGAATTGATTTGAGTAAGGGTTCAAGAACCTAGTTCAAAGTCATGGGCAGCAATAACAGGGTGCTGCCATGACTCAGAATTGTACTCTCACACAAAAGGGGGTCAGAGGGAAGGGACTCACCTAGAAAAGCATTTACAGAAACACAAGGAAAGAAAGAAAGCATAATAGGCTAAGGGTGCGGAAACATAAGGAAGGAGAGCATAACAGACTAGGATGTAGATGCATAGTGCAAGAAAGCACAACAGGCTAGGAGTAAAATAAACACATAGTAGAGAGGGTATTAATTAACTAGAGTGACATACCAGTTGCAAGTTTTAGAACAGCAGAACAACAAAAGTAAATAAAACAGCCAGAAGTCAGCAGGATCAAAATCCAAATTCCTCCGCAAGTACTTGAAAGTTCAAAAGGAACTCAAGAATGTTTCAGACAGTAAAAGAGAAGAGGAGCAGAGTGCTCAGTATTAGAGGTAGAGTAGTAGTAGAGAGAGTTTTTTTTTTGAAATTGGATAGTGTTCAATTGTGGAAAAAAAGTGCTCGAAGTGTGTTTGAATTCTGAAGTGTTTTTTTTTGTGTGTGTTAAGAGAGGAGCAGGTATTTATACTTTGAAATCAGGGTAAGCAAGGCAAGAAAATAATCATGTATCAATTAAAATCAATCAATAGCAGAGATTCCTTTATTTAAGGAGTCCAAATTTGAACGGTAAAAGGCAGAAATTATTTAAGGAAAGGGGATCAAGTAACACATTGTGCATAGCATACAAATAAGGCTAAATACATAGGGGAGGATTTGAAACACACAGTTAAATAAATAAGGCAAGGAGTAAATTAATTAGTACATAGTAAATCAGGGAATCAGAGATTCAAAATCACTAATGAACCGAGTCAGAAAATAGGGGAATCGAAAGGTTAGAGAGGGTCTTCAAATTAAACAAGGAATGAATCAATTAGGCTTACACAAGGAAGTCTGAAATTAGTCCCAAAATCAGAGGTTATTCTGAGTGGGAAATTCTACCTATAAAGAGTGCATAAGCTTTAAACATGCGAGGCTGGATTTCAATCAAAAATTAGTGAGTAGTGGACTATAGGCAAGAGGGAATATCAGAGAGCATGCAGAAGGTCAGGCAAAGATGAAACAACTTCAGGAACTCAGAAATTAGGGATTTGAAACCAAACAAGTTCAGAGATGGGAAGCAAACAAGTCACGTAACAAGTAGCCTCAAGAACTCGAATGAAACCCCTAAATTCTTGGGTTTTTACCATTAATCGAGTGTAGAGACGAAAGCAAGTAAATCAGGAAGGAATAACAACAAAATAAGTTCAGAAAACCCAAAGGAACTTAAGACCTTACACATTTCATGAAAACATAATAAAAGAACAAGATACAATAAAAGAAATCATAAGGAAACGGTAGAAGAAAGTATAGTCGAAGAAAAACACGCAAGAATCACAGTAGAACAAATACAGTAAAAACACATGAGAGTCACAGTAGAGCAAGTAAAGCTAAAAAAACCTTAAGTCGAAGAAGATGAATGGTTTTGAAAGCAAAGTTTTGAAAGAAACTTCGAGAAATCGTTTGAAAACCTTAAAATAAACATAGATCTAGAATAGATCTAGAATAGATCTAGAGAAACTAGGAGAACCTTGAAAGGCTAGGGTTTCAGAAGAACCCTAGAGGCGAGAAAGGCCTGGAAAAGGTCTGATCTGAGTTGGATGAGTCAGAGATAGGATCAGGACATGCCGGAGCAAAGCCGGAGATGGCCGTGAAACTTGAATCGGCGGAGATCTGAGCGAAAACCTTCAAGGTCAGACCTCGATTCTTCAAGCAGCAAGTGTACAAGAGCACATGGAGGTGAGTACAGGTCACCCAGGTCTTGGGATGCCATGGGTTCCGGTGAAACAGGGTAGAAACCGGTGGGGAAAATTAGGGTTTCGGAGAAGGCTAGAGAGAGTTTGAGAGGACGAGGGTTTAGAGGCGACGTATCTGATAGAAGTGATTTAGGGTTAGGGTGTAAGTGGGAATTAAAAAGGAAAGAACTGATCGTGGTCGTTGATCAGAATGATCAACGGCCTGGATTAAAAGGGGAGGCCGGGCGGGTTAGGTTAGTTGGGTCAGGGGCGGGCTAAATTGAAATTGGATCGTTTGATTTGGGGATTGAAATTGGGGTGCAATTTGGGTTGTAATTGAAATGCAACTGGGGCTAGGTTTTAAATAGCCACTTTTCCCCTTTCTATTTTATAAAAATAGTAATAACGATTTTAAAAGCAAATTAAAAATACTAGGTAGGCAAATATTATATGAATATTAATTTAAAAATATTGGAGAAAATTTTATTGTTATAAAATGCTATTAATTACAAAATAGGCTATAATTGCAATTATATGCAATTTAGCTTTAAAAATGCCAAATAAATTGGTAAAAATATGCAAAAATCACCTTAATTATATTTTGGTGTAAATATGAGAATGAAATAAGTTATTCATCAATAATGATAATTTTGGGAATGATTTTGGATTTTTGTGGTATTAAAATAGGCAGTAAATTGGTTTAAAAATCACAAAAATACCAAAACTCTTGGGTGTGCTTATATATGCATATATATGCTATTTTGAAAATATTTTTGGTATAAAATACATAGGGAAAAATTGGGTATCAACAGTCATCGTGAAGTTCACTTGAGCACCATTCATTGTCTTGCTCGCATAGTATGCCGGATGAAATATTTTGTTCACTCATTGACCCAAAACTGCCCCAACCACAACATCGCTAGCATCACACATGAGTTCAAAGGGAAAGCTCCAATTAGGTGCGGTAATGATAGGAGTTGTGATCAACTTATGCTTGAGAAGTTCAAAGGCGTGCATACACTTGTCATCAAACACGAACTTAGCATCTTTTTCCAACAACTTGCACAAGGGGTTCACTACCTTCGAAAAGTCTTTGATGAATCTCCGATAGAACCCCGCATGCCCAAGAAAACTTCGAACTCCCTGAATGGATGTAGGGGGAAGGAGCCTTGAAATTACATCTATCTTTGCTTTGTCCACCTCACTGTCATGCTTCGAAATTTCATGCCCGAGAATGATTCCTTTTTCCAACATAAAGTGGTATTTCTCCCAATTGAGGACAAGATTGGTTTCTTCACAACGGGCCAACACCCTATCAAGATTCTTCAAACATTCATCAAATGAGTCCCCCACAACACTAAAATCATCCATGAACACCTCCAAAATGTCTTCCACCATATTAGTGAAAATGGCCATCATACACCGCTGAAATGTAGCTGGTACATTACACAACCCAAAAGGCATCCTAGAGAAAGCAAATGTGCCATACAGACAAGTGAATGTGGTCTTTTCCTGATCTTCCGGAGCAATCAAGATTTGGTTGTACCCAGAATACCCATCCAAGAAGAAATAGAAGGCACACCCAGAAAGTCGGTCTAGCATCTGATCCAGAAATGGCAAAGGAAAGTGATCCTTGCGGGTCACTTTATTCAACTTGCGGTAGTCCATGCATACCCTCCAACCGGTGATGGTTCTTGTCGGAATCAACTCATTTTTGGAATATGTCACCACAATCATGCCACCCTTCTTCGGTACACATTGCACCAGCGAAGTCCAAGAGCTATCAGAGATGGGGTACACAACCCTGACATCCAACCACTTGATCACCTCCTTTTTCACAACCTCTTGCATTGCCTCGTTTAGCCTCCTTTGGTGCTCCAAGGATGGCTTTGCATCATCTTCCAGAATAATCTTGTGCATATAGAATACTGGGCTTATTCCCCGAATATCAGCTAAAGTCCATCCAATTGTTTTTTTCCGCTTTTGAAGTACCGCCAATGTGGCCTCAACCTGCATGTTAGTAAGGTAATAAGAAAGAATAACTGGAAAAGTAGAATTTGAGCCTAAGAACTCACACCTGAGGTGTGGAGGAAGTGGATTCAACTCCAACACCGGAGGCTCCTCAATTGAAGGTTTGGTTGGTGGAGTCTTTTTTTTCTCGAGATCCAAAGACAATTTCCTAGGCTCATAAGAATAAGAGCCAATTCTATGTAAAGCATTCATGCACTCCACGCGGCTTGCATCCTTATTGACATCAAGATTCAACAAAACGACCTCCAATGGGTCCTCCACATTGATCATGGCTCTGGTGTCTGTTGCGACCAAAACACTCACGTAAGTGTACGCGGTCGACAAGTAATATAGTAGTAAGTAAAGTATCGTTCCCATGAGGAATTGTGATCAACTTATCGACTGATGTAGACTCAAACAATTATCAATTCAAGCTAAATTATTACAAAATATTTAAAGAACCAATTTACAACTTACTTAATAATTGCACAATAATTCAACACAAAATTACTACACCAATTGCACAATATGTTTATAACAATTTGGATAAATATATTCCCGGGTCATGGACTTGCTAGAAATTATGCTACTATTTTAGCTTAAAATAGATTTATTGAATTATCCGGGTTATTGATTATAGGGTTAATAATATTCATAAGAATCTTTCGAGTTCTTATGCATCTATTCAAGTTAAACTAATACCTATATGTCTATGGTATTAATATTAGCAAGAATGCATTTACAACTCCTATTTTTCAACCAAACAAGGCGATTAAGTATATGTCTATCTTAATTGCGAATTCTTCACCCGATGCCCGAGATTCAAAACTTGTTCTATTTGATTCTATATGCAACAAAGAATTTCCTTTTTCAAGTTTAATTCAAGATTCGTAAATCATATTTCACTGTTAGCTATGCAGTAAAATAATTAGAAGCAGAATCAAATAAACAACCCATAACAATAAATTCAATATCTTCAATCTAAGCTTCAAATAACATAATTATCTAACATCCATGACCCAAGAATACTAGAGTTTTTAGCTACTCATAATCATACAAAAATCAACAATAAATGTTTTAAACATAATATTAACAAGCAACAAGAAGAAAGTTTGAAAGAACTCTTTAAACTCTTGATCCAAAATGATGTTTGTCCTTCTCTTTCTTAGCTCCAAACTTGATCTTCAATGGCATTTCTCTCAAGGATGAATAGTATTTTTGCACTTACTCCCCTCCAAATCTGATTATCATCCATAATGGAACTTTTACTTAAGGTAGTTTAGTGGATTACTCCCAAAATTGACCAATTTACCCCTCAATAATTGCTTTTCCGGACAGGACTGGCGCGGGAGCGCATGACCAGCGCACATCCCGCGCATATCGAGTTTCTTTCTGTCCAAATCACTGAACTAGCACGGGAGCGCATGACCAGCGCATGACCTGCGCTAGTGGGGTTTTCTCTTGTTAAGATGTTGCTGCTCAACTTTTTGTTATTTGACTCCATTTTTTACTTGATTACCATCATAAATCCTCATTTGTTTATTGAACTCCTGTGAGACATTAAAGTCATGATTAGAGCCAATTTTTGCATTATTTGAATATTTACAATAGTAAACCATCCTTAAGTTGAGCTAAAACATAGGCTATATTAAACAATTTAGCCTATTATCAACACCCCACACTTAGCTTATTGCTAGTCCTCGAGCAATCCACTATATTCTTTTTAGAGAATTCTTCACTCAACCATTTCCCCTCACGCATTACACCTAGAACATTGTACATACTTAACACCTAGCAGTGAACAATCCTAGCCTTAAAGTTGTCTCTCAAGTGCTATGCAATATTCAAACTTCCTCAACTTACTCTTCACAGAAGTCAAGATTTGCTTTTCTGTCACAAGTCATATGCCCTCACCATCATGCCAACAAGAAATATTTGGTAATTACTCTGCACATTCAAGTCATATACTTATAATAATCAATTAAAGCACTCACTCTCACAATAGAAGTCACATGCATGCAATGGGTACCATAAGCTTGCCCGTAATATAAATCTCTACTAATTTAGGCTAGCTCGACTCAAAATCAATTAGGACTTTTTCATGGTTGTAATGTGGGCTAAGGGACGGGTAGGATGTATTTAGGAATAGTGACTCAACCCCTAAGCACTTTAACACATCACACGAGCAATTTTCAGCGCAAATTCTTCAACCCATTTCTCATTCATACACAATATCATCCCACAAATACGCCCTTCTTCTTTAAGCACTCTATTAATTCATTCCCACTAGCTAGAGCAAAACACAATGTAATCATCTCTTTTTTTTTCTTGTCACTCAATTTCTGCTAGTGGTGTATTCGTTTACAACATAAGTGCACCTTTCATCCTTTTATTGGTTCCACTCAAAAGCCATCCCACACTTATTTCCTTCTTACTTCTTTTAGCACTCTTCTCACAATTAAAGTGCTTTAAGAGATAAAAGGATCAAAACAATGTCAATTAAGAACAAAAGGGTATAGGCTTGTAATGCGGGTGCCAAACAAAAAGTCTGAAGGCTCAAAAGGGTTAACTAGGGACAAATTTTATTTTTTAATAAGCAATTAAGCTCAAAAAGGTCAAAGAAAGCCTAACATCATTTTTCAAACCGAGCATCACCTCAAATTTCGCTTCAACTCACATACCGAGCAAGTTCTAGACACAAGTACAATACATGGACTACACAAATACTCACCACACATGGCATATGACTCATTCCAGATCAGCTCATCAAGACACTCCATTACGAGCATTCAATTCAGTACAAACATACAAATTAAGGCACTTTCAGTGAGATTCAACAATTAAGACTAAGTGCGTTACACTCTAGAGTCTAATGTGTTTAGGTGCGTCAACGCTATGAGTTCTCTTCTATAGCTTGCATCCCTTTATTTAATATACAAATCAAAAAAAATGAAAACAAAAATTTAAAACTACATATGCCCGGTTCAAAATAAACCCTTGGAAAAGAACCGTGGCTTAAAGAAAAATCAAGGGGGATTTGTTATACTACCTAAAAATACAAAATAAAAACAAAAATCTTTTTGTTGTTTTCTATAACTCAGTCCCTCAAGAACTCCTATCTAAAAGAATCCGTCATCGGGCCGCGCCAATATAGCTACTAAAAAAAATGTTTAAGAACAGACAACAATTACTCCAACAGTACTAAATCACCAAAACATTTAAAAACAAAAGTGAAATAGTTACGCAATCCCAAAACATTATATATTGTACCACACCACCAAAACATTCCAACAATCCAAAATAATTGAAACAACCTAAAAAAATCCATAATAATTACTACCATCCATTCATTTAAGAACATTTAAACATATGTTTAAGGGAATCTTCCACCCTACACTTAAAGCGAGACATGTCCCCATGTCTTTCATTATAAACAAGAGATTAAGCAAAGATACTTCCCCGAGGAGTCACTCCTTGTCGGAGACAGAACCGGTATCCACATTGCATGCCCGACCAATTGCACGAAGCCAACCCAAGAGCCGGCTTTCCGTTTTCTTCTGCTAAACTTGCATTTCATCAACACGTCTCCCCAGAACTGTCACTGATGTTTTAATTTCAGTGATTTCCTGCTCCATGTGGTCTATCCTTTGTCCCCGGCTAGCCCTAGATGGTCCTGCTACATCAAAAGTTTGTGGTTGTGCAGGTGGTGCATCTTCTCCCATCTCCACATCGTCAGCTCCTTCTTGTTGGTCCTCTCCTTCCTCATCATCACTGTCATCAGAATCAGGAGCAACCAATTCAGCTGGATGTATAACTTCCTTACCTGTGGTGACCGTTTTAGCCGTGAAAGGATTGACTTTAGCTAGTCGTCCATCTGCAACAAGATTGTTTGGTACATTGGCTCGAAGGCACAGTAGGGTGACAAGAGATGGGTAATACAACCCATAGCGTTGAATTCTAACCCTCTGGAACATTTCTTTATGTATCAACAATGGCACATCAAACCATGCCCTATTCATGAAACACCATATTAAGCAAGCTCGAGGGATGTTTACTTCAGACAAATTCTTGGAAGGCAAGAGACGACTGTTGATGAAGTACAACCAACATTTGGCCTCGAACTTCAGGGCATTAGCGTGGAACTTGTTCCCATATTTATACCATTGGATATCTGCATCCGGGCGACAAATTATGTCGGTGAACGTGGACCATGGTATTAGCTTGTTGTTATATGCCTAGAACATATCCATGTAATCTTCCTCCACTGGGGTAGCCTATACATATCCCGAATTGTTTATATAGATGCATTGACTTGTCACTTTCGGACTGTAACATTGTAGTTATCATGTTCTGGAAGGTTGGCATAATATTCCCTCACTAGCATTACATTCGCCGCAATTGGCTCCTCGAAGAATATGTCAAGCCCACGCCTCCTCAACTCGTTTGCTATGTTGGGACAATTAATAGCCAAAGCATTTGCATCCATTGCTTGTTCAGGCACTATTGTTTTCTCCTCCTTTTTGTTAAATCTGTCATGTGCCGTGGCTAACAAAAACTTTTGACTGTTGAATGGCCTAGTATCAACTGATTTTCTGGGCCGTCCACCAACATTTGCTGTAGCTGGGCGTTTACGAGGGGCCATGGTACCTGCAAGTAGTTTAGAGTTAGCCCTATTCACTTGGGTAACCAAACCGGGCTACTTAGACTTCACCACATAGTTGGTCACATCACTTCCTCCAAAGAGGCATTTTTTCAAACACATTGTGAGCATGTTGAGTTTCAAACTTTTTCCAACCCTATGTCACAATGTATTCACCATCAACCAACCCAATTACTACTTTACACCACTATATTCCTAATTTTTCACTTCCTCAACCCAACCAAATATCAAACATATGTTTAAATCTTCTATAATTGCTACATTCTAATGTTAAATAAGAAATAATTTAAGAAACTATCCTAAAAATATACAATCTTGACAACCACATAATAATGTTACATAATAAAACTAAACAAGGAAAAAATGAAGACATTATACTAAATATATGCAAAGAAATTGAAAATCGAACAAAAAATAGAAAATTAAAACTATGTTCACCATAAAAATGAAATTAATCTGAAAATAAAAAAAAATTAACTAATAAGCAGAAGATGAAGAAGACATACCTTAGAGGAGATGGGGTATGGGGTGAATGAAGAGGTGGGGAGATTTGATGAAGAAGAAGAAAAAGATTAGGGTTTTGTTGGGAGAGTTGGGAAGAAGAAGAATGGGGGTGTTATTAAGTTAAAGAAGTAAAAAAGAAAACTTAAAACGGAGTTACCTGTGACTAGTGCGGGTCGTGCGCTGGTTATGCGCTCCCGTGCTAATCACTGAAGGTCAGGGCAGACGGAAACCCGATTAGCGCGGGCTATACGCTGGTTATGCGCTCCCGCGCTAATCACTGAACGTTTCTCCTGTTTTTTTTTTAACATATAGCCTCTCAAGAAGGCCAAGTTATAAATTCTCATTTACAAACTATATTTACAATACATTTGTGGGTTGCCTCCCACACAGCACCTGATTTAATGTCGCGGCACGACACCATATTGCATTATACATCAATTAAATCTACTAAGGTTTTGTGACGTTGAATGTCACCACCCCAATAGTGTTTAATTCGTTGCCCATTTACCAAGAACGTGCCTGTTGAATTAATGTTTCGCAATTCAACTGTTCCATGAGGAGTTACACTTACTACAACAAAAGGGCCTGCCCAACGGGACTTAAGCTTTCCAAGAAAAAGCTTTAGCCTTGAGTTGAACAAGAGAACTTCTTGACCCGGCTCAAACTCACGATGTTGTATGTGTTTGTCGTGACACTTCTTGGTCTTTTCTTTATATAACTTGGCATTTTCATAAGCATGCAACCGAAACTCATCAAGTTCATTGAGTTGTAGCAGTCTTTTTTCTCCAGCTAAGTCCATATTTATATTTAGCTTTTTGATAGCCCAATAAGCTTTATGTTCTATCTCAACAGGCAAATGACATGCTTTTTTATAAACCAGCCTGTATGGAGAAGTACCTATTGGAGTCTTGTATGCAGTTCGGTAAGCCCACAATGCATCTTCTAACTTACCGGACCAGTCTTTCCTATTTGCGCTCACAGTTTTCTCCAAAATCTATTTTACCTCCCTGTTTGACACTTCAACTTGACCACTCGTTTGAGGGTGATATGCAGTAGCAACCTTGTGTCTTACACCATATTTTGCTAGAACATTTTTCAACAATTTGTTGTAAAAGTGTGTTCCTCCATCACTTATCAACACCCTTGGAGTTCCAAAGCGTGTGAAAATGTGCTTCTTCACAAAACTTCCACTACCTTCGCATCATTAGTAGGAAGAGCAATGGCCTCAACCCACTTAGACACATAATCCACTGCAACCAAAATATATCTGTGCCCATTAGAATACGGAAATAGTCCCATGAAATCTATTCCCCAGACATCAAAGAGTTCTACTGCCAAAATATTTTGTAAAGGCATCTCGTGCTTCTTCGTGATCGTTCCGGTTCTTTGGCACCTGCCACAATTTTTAACAAAAGCTATCTTTAAATAATTTTGGCCAGTAAAAACCTGATTGCAAAACCTTTTGTGCAGTTTTGTCTCCACCATGATGACCTTCATAAAGAGAAGAATGACAGTCATGCAATATTGCATTCATCTCCTCCTCAGGGACACACCTTCTTACCAATTGATCTGCTCATTGCTTGTATAGAAAAGGCTCGTCCCACATGTAAAATCTCACATCATGTAAGAACCTTCTTCTATGGTCAGCTGTGAATTCTGGTGGAGTCACCCCACTTGCAATAAAATTCACATAATCAGCATACCACCGGGTTTCATCCGAAGTGATGGCTAGCAAATGTTCGTCAGAGAATGTTTCTTTGATTGATTCTCCTTCAGTGACATGGCCTCTATTTTCCAGCCTGGATAAATGATCTGCAACCTGATTCTCTGTTCCCTTTTGATCTCGAATCTCCAAATCAAATTCCTGCAAAAGAAGAACTCATCGAATTAACCTTGGCTTGGCATCTTTCTTTGCAAATAAATACCTTATAGCTGAGTGATCTGTGTAAACTATGACTTTGGTCCCCACTAGATAGGATCTAAACTTATCAAATGCACATACTACTGCGAGCTACTCTTTTTCAGTAACAGTGTAATTCATTTGAGATGGATTAAGAGTTCTACTCGCATAGTGAATGGAACAAAATATTTTCTCTTTCCACTGCCCCAAAACAGCTCCAATGGCTATATCACTTGCATCATACATCAATTCAAATGGAAGTTTCCAATCTGGAGAAATGATAATCGGTGCAGTAACTAATCTTCGTTTCAGCTCATCAAATGCTTTCAGACAAGCATCATCAAACTTGAAAAATGTATCTTTCTCAAGAAGCCTGCACAAAGGAGATGAGATTTTTGAAAAATCCTTGATGAAACGACGGTAAAAACCCGCATGGCCTAAGAAACTGCGAATGCCTCTAACTGATATCGATGGAGGTAATTTTTTAATTGCTTCCACCTTTGCTTTATCCACCTGCAATCCATTCTTGGACACTTTATGCCCTAGGACTATGCCTTCTCGTACCATGAAATGGCATTTTTCCCAATTTAGTACCAAATTTATTTCTTCACACCTAGCAAGGACCTTATCAAGATTCATTAAACATTCATCAAAAGAACATCCAAATACAGAAAAATCATCCATAAATACTTCCACAAATCTTTCAACCATATCAGTGAAAATAGCCATCATACACTTTTGAAAAGTCGCAGGTGCATTGTAAAGACCAAATGGCATTCTTTTAAATGCATTTGTCCCATACTGACATGTAAATGTGGTCTTTTCTTGGTCTTCTGGGGATATAACAATTTGATTATATCCCGAGTAGCCATCCAAAAAACAGTAGTATTCCTGCCCGGCTAATCTATCAAGCATTTGGTCAATAAAGGGAAGGGGAAAATGGTCTTTTCGGGTGGCATTATTCAATTTTCTATAATCTATGCAAATCCTCCACCCAGTAACAGTTCTAATGGGAATCAAATCATTATTTTCATTTGTCACTACGGTCATTCCTCCTTTCTTTGGAACACATTGGACTGGACTTACCCATTTGCTATCAGATATTGGAAATACAATACCTGCATCAAGCCATTTAATCACTTCTTTTCTTACCACCTCTTTCATGTTCGAATTTAGGCGGCGTTGTTGTTCTATGCTTGGATGATGCCCTTCCTCCATGAGAATTTTATGCATGCAAAAGGCTGGACTAATACCTCTTATGTCAGACATTGTCCACCCAATTGCTCTTTTATGCTCACGTAGTACTCTTAACAATTTCTCCTCCTGCAATTCAGACAAGTCAGCAGAAATAATAACAGGTAACGTTTCAGAACTACCCAAATAAGCATAATGAAGGTGAGAAGGTAAAGGCTTTAATTCCAATTTGGGAGCTTCTTCAACTGAGGGCTTCAGAGGAGGACCATCTGGCCTGTTCAAAGGTTCAAAGGGATTTAAACCTTTTATATATTCACATGTTGCATTCAAAGTATGTTTCATCTCCTCAACCTCATCATCAATCTCCAAACTTTCAAACAACAAAATTGCTTTTTCTAAAGAATCCTGCAAATATACACTTGGGGTAATAAGTTGTTCATCAATCTCCATGACATATATCATAGACAATTCTTCATACTGCCTAGGAAGTTGAATTGCTTTATATACATTAAAAACAACTTCCTCATTGTCAAATCTCATGATCATTTTTCCTTCTCTTACTTTAATTATAGCATCACCTATAGCCAAGAGAGGTCTTCCCAATATAATAGGAACTTTTTCATCGGCTTGAAAATCCAAGATAATGAAATCAGCCGGGAAAATAAATTTCCCAATTTTCAGTAGCACAACTTCTATCACCCTTTCCGAGTAAGGTATGGACCTGTCTGCTAGTTGCAACATCACAGTGGTGGGTTTTGGAGCCCCCAAACCCAATTGTTTGTACAAAGACAATGGCATCAAATTTATGCTTGCTCCCAAATCACAAAGTGCATGGCCTACATCAACATTGCCTATTCTCACAGGGATAGTAAAGCTGCCAGGGTCCTTAAGCTTTTGAGGAAGCTTATTTTGGACCCTTGAAGTGCACTCTTCAGTAAGTGCAACTGTTTCAAATTCAGTCAATCTCCTCTTGTTAGCCACAATGTCTTTTATGTATTTGGCATATTTTGGAATATCACGAATCGCATCTACCAACGGAATATTCAATTGAATCTGACTCAACATAGAGAGAAATTTGTTGAACATGCGATCGTCATTCTTTTTCTGCAATCTTTGTGGGAAAGGTGGTGGTGGCCTTGGAACATTCATAGGTGCTGAAATTGTATCATCTTTCCTTACTTCCTGTGTTGCTTTGGGAATCAATTCACTCTCAGGTACAGGCTTGTCTTTTCTCTTCTTTGAAACTTCTTCTAATTCCCTTCCAATTCTAAGTGTAATTGCACTAACTTGCGGATTTTTCTCTGTATCACTTGGAAGAGCACCTGCAGGCCTAGTATTTTGATTTGCAGCTAGTTGTCCCAATTGTCTTTCAAGATTTCTAAAGTCCGTTCTGAGTTGTTGATTGTCTTGCAACAATTTTTTCAACAAATCATTTGTACTTTCTTCTGCTTGATGTGGCGGCCTTTGAGGTTGATTAAAATTTCCTTGGGGTCTAAATTGATTTTGATTGGGTTGATTCCCACCCCAAGAGAAATTAGGATGATTCCTCCAATTTGGGTTGTAAGTGTTCCCATATTGGGCTTGTTGATTCATCGGACCTCTGTTTTGTTGCCCAACATAGTAAATAGATTCAGGATTCACGGGGCACATGTCATTTGTGTGATTGTCACCACACATTTCACAACAAATTGACATTTGTTGAACTTGCTGCATTGGTTGTGATGGTCCCATTGTCATTTTGGTCATTTGATTTGCCAATTTTGCTAAATCTGCTCTCATGGCGGAAATGTCATCCAATTCAAGTAACCTTGCTTTCTGTTTCATTGCTCTCCTTGGTTCTCCTTCACCTTACCAATTATGATCATTAGCAGTAAAGTTATTCAACAGAAGTTGTATTTCACTGTATGGTTTTGCCATGCAACTACCTCCACAAGCTGAATCAAGATTCATTTTGGAAGTTTCGTCTAATCCATCAACAAAATTATGGCCCAATACTTCATCAGTTTGACAATGATGAGGACAATCCCGAAGTAGTTTCTTGTATCTTTCCCAAGCTTGGCGAAGAGTTTCACCATCCCGTTGTTGAAACCCAAGAATCTGACCCCGCAAAAACTTTGTCTTTTTGGTGGGGAAAAACTTGATTAGGAATTTCTTTGCTAAATCATCCCAATTGTGGATTGAATTAGCTGGCTCTTTTTGAAACCATTCTCTAGCATCCCCCAATAATGAAAAGGGAAATAAGGTCAGCCTGACATAATCCTTGGAAACATTTGGATAATTGTAAGTATCTGTTAGTTCCAAAAAAAATTGAATATGCCTTTGTGGGTCTTCATGAGATAGACCAACATATTGCCCAGTGGACTGTATCAGCTGCACTATGTACTGTTTAAGCTCAAAGTGACCGGTGATTTCAGGCTTCACAATGGCCTGAGTCATATTAGCAAGGTTTGGCCTTGCTGCTTCTATCACCGCACGTTCTTGATTACCTGCCATCACTGTTGGCTGTGGTTGAACTTGAATGTCCAACTCTCTTTCTATTCTATTTCTAGCTTCCCACTCCTTCCTTGTTCTATGAATTGTTCGTTCAATTTCAGGATCAAAAGGGAAGAGGTTGTTTGTGCTTCTACTCCTCCGCATTCAAGAGAAGAGCCTGCGCAACACAAATAAAGTAGATGGAAAATTTAGGTTTTTATTAACAGCTAATAAAATCTTAAAACAGTCAAGTAGCTAATTTCAATTCCCCGGCAACGGCGCCAAAAACTTTTTGCGACCAAAACACTCACGCAAGTGTACGCGATCGACAAGTAATATAGTAGTAAGTAAAGTATCGTTCCCACGAGGAATTGTGATCAACTTATCGACTGATGTAGACTCAAACAATTATCAATTCAAGCTAAATTATTACAAAATATTTAAAGAACCAATTTACAACTTACTTAATAATTGCACAATAATTCAACACAAAATTACTACACCAATTTCACAATATGTTTATAACAATTTGGATAAATATATTCCCGGGTCATGGACTTGCTAAAAATTATGCTACTATTTTAGCTTAAAATGGATTTATTGAATTATCCGGGTTATTGATTATAGGGTTAATAATATTCATAAGAATCTTTCGAGTTCTTATGCATTTATTCAAGTTAAACTAATACCTATATGTCTATGGTATTAATATTAGCAAGAATGCATTTACAACTCCTATTTTTCAACCAAACAAGGCGATTAAGTATATGTCTATCTTAATTGCGAATTCTTCACCCGATGCCCGAGATTCAAAACTTGTTCTATTTGATTCTATATGCAACCAAGAATTTCCTTTTTCAAGTTTAATTCAAGATTCGTAAATCATATTTCACTGTTAGCTACGCAGTAAAATAATTAGAAGCAGAATCAAATAAACAACTCATAACAATAAATTCAATATCTTCAATCTAAGCTTCAAATAACATAATTATCTAACATCCATGACCCAAGAATACTAGAGTTTTTAGCTACTCATAATCATACAAAAATCAACAATAAAAGTTTTAAACATAATATTAACAAGCAACAAGAAGAAAGTTTGAAAGAACTCTTTAAACTCTTGATCCAAAATGATGTTTGTCCTTCTCTTTCTTAGCTCCAAACTTGATCTTCAATGGCATTTCTCTCAAGGATGAATAGTATTTTTGCACTTACTCCCCTCCAAATCTGATTATCATCCATAATGGAACTTTTACTTTATGGTAGTTTAGTGGATTACTCCCAAATTGACCAATTTACCCCTCAATAATTGCTTTTCCGGACAGGACTAGCGCGGGAGCGCATGACCAGCGCACATCCCGCGCATATCGAGTTTCTTTCTGTCCAAATCACTGAACTAGCGCGGGAGCGCATGACCAGCGCATGACCCGCGCTAGTGGGGTTTTCTCTTGTTAAGATGTTGCTGCTTAACTTTTCGTCATTTGACTCCATTTTTCACTTGATTACCATCATAAATCCTCATTTGTTTATTGAACTCCTGTGAGACATTAAAGTCATGATTAGAGCCAATTTTTGCATTATTTGAACATTTACAATAGTAAACCATCCTTAAGTTGAGCTAAAACATAGGCTATATTAAACAATTTAGCCTATTATCAGTGTCATCAATTATTACTGCTATGACGAGGTCTACAAAAGAGCACACCTCGGTACTGTTGGGCTGCTTCATAGACTTGCACACATGAAAGACCACCTTTTCATCACCCACCCAGAAGGTGAGTTCCCCTGCTTCCACATCTACCAATACCTTCCCCGTAGCTAGGAAAGGTCTGCCCAATATGATAGGAACTTCGTAGTCCACCTCGCAGTCCAAGATCACAAAATCAACTAGCAAGATAAATTTGTCCACCCGGACAAGCACATCATCAATAATACCCAAGGGTCTCTTCATCAATCTATCCACCATTTGTAATCTCATGGAAGTCGGCCTAGGTTGCCCAATACTCAAAGTTTTGAAAACTGAGTAGGGCATCAAATTAATACTAGCTCCCAAATCACATAGAGCCTTGGCAAAATCTGCACTTCTAATGGTGCAAGGAATGGTGAAAGCACCAGGATCTTCAAGCTTCGAGGTCATTGAATGCACTATAGCACTAACTTAGTGAGTCATCTTTATAGTTTCACAATCCATAGAATGCTTCTTTGTGACCAAGTCTTTCATGAATTTTGCATAGCCAGACATTTGTTCAAGTGACTCCACCAAAGGCACATTAATAGATAAGCTCTTCATCATGTCAATGAACTTTTTGAACTGATTATCATTCTTTTGCTTTGCGAGCCCTTGAGGATAAGGTGGAGGTGGCCTTGGCAAATGTGCCTTGACTTTAGGCACAACCGGCTCCGGCATGTCAATTATGTGTTCCCTAGATGGGTTCACATCATTTTGAGTTTCCACCTCTACTTCTTGAATATCAATCCTCACTTCATTGTTCACATTTTCATCAACCACATCTTCAACTACCAAGGGACTTCGTCATCTTGCAACTCAACATCATCATCTACCACGACTTACTTTTGCTTAGAGGCATTCACATCACCGCCTTTCCCACTTTTTGTTGTAACCGCCATAACATGATTGTTCCCACCCTTTAGGTTCACTACCGTATCACTTGGTAGAGCACCATTTGAGCGAGTATTCAATGACTGAGAGATTTGGCCTAATTGCACCTCTAAGTTCCAAATAGAGGTATTGTGAGAAGCTAATTGTGCATCAGAATCCGCATTCTTCTTCATCATCTGCTCGAACATCATTTCAATTTTACTCATATCATTACCCAAAGAACTAGGGCCTTGAGGTGGAAATGGGGGTGGATTGTTTGGTTGTTGGTACATTGGGGGCCTTTGAAAGCCTTGCCCCCGGTTTCCTTGGTTTCCATTGTTCCATCCTCCTTGATTAGTGTTGCCACCCCAATTGTTGTTATTACCATTCCAATTCCCTTGGTTGCCTTGATTGTTGTTCTTATTGCCCCAGTTGTTGTTTTGGTTGTTGTTCCCCCAATTACCACTATTTTGTTGTTGATTGCCCCAATTGCCACTGTTTTGTTGTTGATTGCCCCAATTGCCTTGAGGTCTCTACTGTTGTTGGTTGGAAGAGTTGCCCCGTTGGCCTTGATAGTTGTTTACATATTGAACCTCTTCACTTTGGTCATCATGAACATCATTTTGAAACCCATCACATCCATCATCAAATTGCTCAGAATTCCCTTGGTTTTGTTGTCTTCTTTGCCTTCTCTTGTTGACAAGCATATTAACACCCTTCATGGCATTCACTTGGCAAAAATTTTGGACTTGTTGCAACTGTGCCTTAGCCAATTGGTTCATAGTAGTTGTCAACTCCACTATAGCTTGCCCATGGTCATGTAATTCCTTATGCAAATGAATAACCGCAGGGTCACCTTGAGGCACATTGGCTCTACTTTGCCATGCAGAAGAAGTGTCAGCCATCTCATCAAGTACATCACATGCCTCATCATACGATAGCTTCATAAAGTTTCCCCCGACAAGTTGGCTCACTATGCATTGATTTGTTGTATTGATGCCCCGATAGAAAGTTTGTTGGATCATAGCCTCGGTCATATAATTATTGGGGCATTCCTTCACCATCGTTCTATACTGCTCCCAAATCTCATGCAAAGGTTCTGTGGGATCTTGCTTGAAAGCCAATATCTCATCACGCAATGCCGCCATATGCCCCGGTGAGAAGAATGTAGCAATGAACTTATCCGCCAACTCATCCCAAGTTATGATGGAATAGTTGGGGAGTCTCTCTAGCCAATCCAATGCCTTCCCCCGAAGTGAGAATGGTAAAAGCCGCAACCTAAGAGCATCCTCAAATACATTCGTCTGCTTGCTCCCCCAACATGTATCCACGAACCTCTTGAGATGTTTGTAGGCATTTTGATCCGCAACGTCCGTGAAATACCCACGCTGCTCAAGTAAGGTCAACATCACGTTGGTTATTTGAAAATTGCCCGCCCGGATTCGGGGTAGGACAATAGCACTTGCATAGCCCTGGTTCGGAAGTACTCTAGGAGCCACTTTTGGAGGTAGCGGAGGAGGGTCTGGATTATCACCATTTGGATTAGCATTGGCATTTCGGCCTCTACGTTGTCCTTGAGGTACAAGAGATACCTCTTCTTCGCCGGCATCATCTACCTCCTTCCCCGCAATCACGTTTCTAAAAGGGTCATTAGCGTTGTTAGTTGTCATTATGGTACCTGAGTAGTGACACAAACAAGTAAGAAACAAAGAAGGAAAGAAGAACAATACACAAAACTAACTAAATAGATATCCAAAACCGTTAGCTCCCCGGCAACGGCGCCAAAAGGTGATCGCGGCCTACTTCACACTACTAATTATGTAGCGAGAGAGGGTCGGAGCAGCTTTTACCCGATTTTGGGTCGGGATCGATATCCACAGAGAGCTAGAAATGGAGTCGAGTATCTATCTAGTTTAGGATTGCGTATATGTTCCAAATTACACTTCTAATCATTTTTGGAGGTTTTCTTTATAATTCTACTTTTAACAAACTACAAATTGTAAATTAAGCTAAGAGTTAAATGCTACAGGTTGTTCAAATAGTTTAAATGGCACTAGGGTAGTGACATCCTCCTAGGTGGTCAATTGACGGTTACTTGAGTCTAAGGAACAATTGACATGATTGGGGAGTATGATATAACTGTTGCACTACTTTACCCACTCTACACCTCTCGGTGGTTCAAGTGATTTTGCCCAATTACTCAAGACCAACTGGGTATGCAAATTTGCACAAGCAACTTAGGGTTCAAGTTGGGTATTGCTCTCTCGAGGTTTAACCCTTTAGTTGGGTCTATCAATCTCTTGAGTATGCCCCAATTCCTTGTTGGATCAATTTCGGAGACTTGGACTCTCTTTCTCAAGAAGAGCCTTAGTCAACTAAACACAAACTAGTGTTTGCAACCACTAATTCAGTAATTAACCATGAAATTGATCCAAATATCAAACACCCATAATCAATTTAGCCCTAAAATACAAGACCCATCAATTACCCACACTAGGGTTGAGCCACAACCCTAGCTATGGGGTCTAGTTACGCATATTCAAAGAAGAAAAACAAGAAATAGATGAAGACAAACACATATTAATTAATTGTTAAGCTAAATACAATTATTCAATGATGAAATCTAGTTAAAGTTGCCCAAAATGACCAAGAAAAGTCGACCCACGAGCGCAGCTATGCTATTACAATATATTATGCCCTAAAAATGGAAAAAGGATCTATTTATACTAAGCTGAAAAATCTGGACAAAAATGCCCCTGCGGGGTTAGTGTGGACCGCACAGAATGGACTGCGGCCACAGTGACTTCTAATGCGGTCCGCACAAAATGGACTACGGACTGCATTGGCTTGAAAGCTCCAAACTGCAACTTCTCTGAATTTTGGCTCTTTGGACCGCACAGAATGGTAGTGCGGCCGCATGGACTCCAGTGCGGCCGCATTGCTTTTTAGCCTAAATAGCTGCTCTCTGAACCTCCTAGTGTGGACCGCACAAAGTGGTATGCAGCCGCACTAGACCTATTTTGCCTGAGCTTGTCTTGTCTTTGGTACTTGTGCATGTTTCACTCCTTTTGAGCTGATCTTTGACATATTGTCACTTTGTTGATCAAACCTGCAATCAAGCACAACTTATGAGCCTTTTAGGACTATTTTATATGAGTTTCTAATCAAAGCATGAGCAAGAAGGAGTATAAAATGCGTCAAAATCCCTAGTTATCAACCACAAATTCATGCTTCAGTATTGTCAAAAGCAAAAAGCTCTAAAATGCATTCCAGATTGATTAGGGCTTCAAGTGCAAAGCGCAACTAAAGTGTGGGCTTTAGTTAAAAACGGCGCAACTAAGGGGAAAAAATAAAATACATATGTAATTCAAGAAATAAGTAACTAACCCATTCCTAATGTCTTTGTCAACAACTAATATACTTATTTGTTGATAATATTTGTCTTTTAGCACCGCTCGATTCAAGATATAATTCATGGGAAATGAGGCATACACCTTAGTGCTTTGCCTATATTGAAGTGCAAATTAAGTAATGTTAAGCGCCCTCCCTGAGCTTTTCTGAGCTTCAGTGTTTAAGCGCACCTTAAATGAGCCTTTGACAACACATGCTTATATTGTTTGTATACAACATACCTATCTGTTGTTTAACACCATTCAAATGAGACAACAATTAATGATTAAATTGCGTTAGAACTTGTCCATTGTTTACTGTAAAACTTATAATTTTCTTTACATTTCTCCTTTTTTGATACGTGTTTGACTTCCACAGTTAATACTTTCAAGGGGATTGGTTATTGTTGTAGTATTTTTTGGTTAATTTTAATGTGTTATGTTGGAGTTTTGATACATAAAAGATAGTGAATCCTGCTACATAGGTTGCCACTTCATTTTCCGTATTTGAACTTAAGAATAAGAGGCATAAATAAAGAAAAGCCAGGAAAATGCCTTGATCTACACATACTCAAATTGGATTAAAACTTTCTAATCCAATTTTATAAATAGAAAGTTTCTGAGTTGATATTGTAGATCATCAGACTAAGCAGATTAAGCATATTTGGTTGCATGTTCTTTTTATCTGGTAAGTAAAAGGAAAGAAGCTATAGGCGAATCATATTGCTAGATCCAGAAAAGCTACATTTGACCTAGAAATTACCTAAGCTTTTAGTCGTCTCTATTTCATTCAACATTTATTATATCCGCGTGCCAACTTTGTCATGGTAAAAAGTAGGAATAATTTTATTAAGTTATGTGTCTTTGTTTTTCCTTAACGAAATCTTTTCCTCTTTCTTTCCCGTATTTCATGTTGTAATATATATTCTGTCACGACCGGACCAGTCGTTTTGAGTATTTGCACTTTGCTCGCTAATTTTCGGGCATGACTAGACTCATACGATGCATTATGACTTATGTAAATCATCGGTTTTGGTTTTCAGGATAATCAGAATAGATTTGTAAGAACAATACTCACCTTGAAGCTTTAAATTTGAAAGGTTTAACCAAGTTTTGACTTTTTAGTATTCGATGTCGGATTTGGATTTTGATAATTTGGTTAGCTCCGTCGGGTGATTTTGGACTTAGGAGCGCATCCGGAATGGAATTTGGAGGTTCGTGGTAGATTTAGACTTGAACTAGCGGAATAGGAATTTTGGCGTTTTCCAATTGGCAGTGAAAATTTTAATATCAGGGTCAGAATGGAATTCTGAAAGTGGTGGTAGGTCTGTTGTGTCATTTGTGATGTGTGTGCAAAATTTCAGGTCATTCGGATGAGGTTTGGCAGACTTTTTGATCGAATGTGGAATTCGAAAGTTTTGGAATCCTTAGGTTTGAATTCGAGGGTGTTTTGATGATTCGATGTTGTTTTGAGTGTTCTGAAGATTGGTATAAGTTTGAATAGTGATATGTGACTTGTTTGTATTTTTGGTTGAGGTCCCGGGGGCCTCGGGATGATTTCGGATAGTTTTCGGAAAGGTTAAACTTGAGAAATTTCAGTTGATGTTTCTGCTTCTGTCATATCCGCACCTGCGGATTGGGGACCGTAGGTGCGAGCTCCGCAGGAGCCGAAAAGAGGCGCAGGTTCGTGGAGGACCGCAGGTGCGGCTTAGTAACTGCATCTGCGATGCCGTAGAAGCGATGAGGCGACCGCAGATACGAGGCCTGGTGAGATAAGTGAAATCCGCAGAAGCGGATGTTGTGCCGCTGAAGCAGAAGCGCAGGTGCGCATATGGGATCGCAGGTGCGAAAGTACTGGGCAAAATGTATAAAAAGGTCCCTTCGTGATTTTCAGTCATTTGTTCATCTTTTTTGTGAGATTTTGGAGCTCCAAGCTGTGATTTCAAGAGGGAATCAAGTGTTGATAGAGAGGTAAGCTACTTGGGCTTTGTATCTTATGTTTATGGTGATTATTTCATTGTTTAATCATGAAATTAGTGGGAAAAATTGGAGAAAGAGTTGGGAAATTAGGGCTTGAAATTGGAGAGTTAAATTGGGGATTTGAGGGACCATTTGAGGTCCGATTTTGATGATCTCGGTATGTATAGACTCATGGAAAGATGAGGATTCTATTGATGTGATTTTTATCGGATTACGAGACGTGGGCCCGGGGGTCGGGTTTGACCAATTTCAGGATTTTTGATGTAATTTGATTATTTTCACATGGGCTGTGTCCCCTTAACATATATTGATGTTATGATTCTAATTTTGGATAGATTCGAGGCGATTTGTGGCCGAGTCGAGTGGAAAGAGTATTGCGGAGTTGATTTTCATCCGGTTCGAGGTAAAATGATTGTAAATGTTGTCATGAGGGTATGAAACCCCGGATTTCACATCGTTTTGCTACTTTGATGTGACACACACGCTAGATGACGAGCATGGGGTCATGCACCGTTGGGGATTGTGACTTGGTCCATCTCGTACGACTATTTAGTCGCGTATTTGATTGAAAACTGCTTGATATCATTGTGTTTTGGAAAGTAGTGCTATGTTTTGGGCAGAATGCCATACTTGAGTCTTGCGCCAACTGTTTGGACCCATAGGGGATTTTTACTATATTTTCTCACTGTTTTTGGACTTAATATTTGTACTCAGTCATGCTGTGTTTTACTGATTTCATAACTTAGCCTTATTTACCCAGTTTTGATACTATAAATGATATGTTTAGGCTGAACGCCATGTTTTACTGATAGCCCGAGTGGCTTGTGAGGTTAATGACTGAGAGAGGCCGAGGGCCTGATTGTGAGGTTAATGACTGAGAAAGGCCGAGGGTATGATTGTGAGGCAGATGGAGAGAACACGCACTTCCTTATCCACTGATCAGCTGCCCGAGCCCCCAGCATCAGCTCCCACGAGGTGTAGAGGGCGAGGCTGAGGTCGTGTTAGAGGCCGAGGTAGGGGCAGAACTCAGCCCAGAGTAGCAACACTAGTAGCGGAGCCTCAGGTTGAGTTTGATGATGAGGTTCCGGTCCAGGTAGTTCTGGAGGGCCTAGCACAGGTCCCAGAGTGGTTCATTGCTACCCCAGTACTCCAAGATACTCTAGTCCATCTAGTGGACCTTATAGAGAGTGTCATCCAGGCATTGCTTCCTGTAGCACCAGTTGTAAGCACGTGATTTTTGCCCTATATGAGAATTACTCCCAAAAAAATTCAAAAATAAAATAATTTTTCTTGGTGTGCAATTTTTGTGATATTTTGTGTAACTATTTGTATGTTTGTCTATGCATGTTTATTTGTTAAATTAATAAAAAATACAAAAATAGGCATCTTTTGCATTTTTAGCATTTAATGTCCAAATGAATAATTTTATGCTTAATTATTACTTAATTGTGCGTTAATTGTTATTGGAAGTTAATTTGCGCTTTTATAACTTAATTTAGTTCTTAATAATAATTTAAGTACTTTTATAATTTAGTTTTAGAAAAATAAAAGAAGAAAAGAGAACAAAAATACAAAGAAAAATCGGATTGGGCCACTTCTTCAATTTCAAACCACAAGCCCAAATAATTGCCCAACTTTCCCCATGACCCGGTCCGTTTCAAACCGGGTCGATCCGGTCCGCTCCATTAACCCAACACCCCTTCTTCATTTTTGTCCAACACAAAACAAAACCGAAAAAATAAAAAATAAAAAGTGAATTATCACTATTAATAGTTTTATTTTTTGTTTTTTTATATATAAAAAAAATCCGAAAATATTTTATTTTATTTATTATTTTTATTTTAAAATATATATATATATAGTAATTTCGGAAATGATTTTAAAAAAATAAAAAATAAAAAAATAAAAAAAAGTAAAAGAATGTAGAAAATTTAAAAAAAGTAAAAAGTTTTAAAAAATTTAAAAGTAAAATAAGGTTGGAATTAAAAAATAAATATAAAGGTATCTGAAAATTTAAAAAATTTAAAGTAATTGAAAGTAGCATTTTTAAAAGAAAAAGAAAAGATAGTGGTTTGTTTTTTAAAGAAAAGTTAAATAAAGTGAGATTCTCTTTTAAAAAAATAAAAAGTGTGATTTTAAATAAGATAAAGTAATTAAAGTTGGAATTTTAAAAATAAAAGTAAATAAAGGTGGGATTTCTTTTTCTAAAAAAATAAAAGCAATTTGTAAGTGGGATTTCTTTTAATTAAAAAAATAATAAAATAATAAAAAAACAAATCTGAAAATTTCGAAAATTTTGCTATAAATAGAAGAGAAAATTTAGGAAGAAGGGGTGGAAAAAAAGAGGAAAAACTAGATAGAGAGAAGAAAAAAAGAGGGGGCGGAGTGAGAAGTATACACCCGATATACATTCTGGATACACTGAATATACAGGGGCAGAATTCATTTTGGAGAGTTTTGAAGTTGAAAAAGAATAGTTACTGTTTCATTGCCTCGCTTAAGATCTGAAATAGTCAGAACCTTCCTGCCTTTTACTTCTTCTCTATACTTGGAGTCGTTTATAGTCTCCTGGGTTTTCTACTATTCCTACTGTTACTGGTCTATTCCTGTGTTGCTGGACTGTCGTTGTTGTGCTACATTGTTACTACTGTTGCTGCTTCTCAGCTTCATCTTCTCTTGTTTTCCAATACCAGGTACACGAATGTAATACTAGTTATTGCAAGCTAAAAATGTGGAAGCATGAATACATATGAAGAATCGAATTTTGAAGTTTTAATTTCGCTTTTTCTCTGTTCCTTTTATTGATTGTATTTAGGCTATTTTATGTATTATTGAATAATAATTGGAATAAGAGAAAATAACATAAGTTAGTCTTTAATGAATCGGCTTGACAAAACGGGTTAATTCACTAGCTATGAAGGTTCTAAGATTATCAACAGTAGGTTAATTGTGAACAAGTACTTAAATTTAGCTAAGGCATGAATTTGAACTAAATTTCGTGAATTAGGTATTATGGCATGATTTGAGTTCAAACAAAATTAGAAGAACGTTTAAGTCTAATAAACTTTCTATTAAGCTTTAGTAATTATGGTTAAATCCAGTTTCAAATGGTTGTGAATAATTAATTCCAATAGTTTTTTTTTATATATAACAATGCGAGCTTCAATCTAACTATATTTGATTCTTTTGAATATTAGTTGTCAAATTTTTATTTTATTTATAATTTCGAATTTTTTTAGTAAAATTCTTGTTCATCAATATTTGTATTAATATAGCAATTAGTATGCCATGCTTTCTTAAATAAAAAAAAGCTCGTAATTAATTAGGATTTTCTTTATTTATTTTAGAGACTAATTTTAATAGAAAAGATGTAGTCGCTTTAGGATTTGTCCATTTAAAATAAATGAGATGAGCCTCGCCTAGTAAAATATATAGATTGCGGGGCCCTCACAAATGTATGTGTTAATTACTTAGAACTCGGGATCGGCCGCTTAGCGAACTTCACGGCCTTTTCTCAAAATAACCCTGCGCTAGTCGCTTTAGGCGCGTATTTAATAATGTTATCTCCTTAAACTCGGGTGCACATTTATGTGACCCAAATCCAAATCTCAACGAAATCGAAATGTGTCTCTAATCACGGGTACATTGATTGTGACGTGGTCTGAGATGTATTTCCATGACATTGCAAATTCTTTTTAATAATGAATGAGACGAGCCTCGACAAACAAAAAATGCACAAGCTGCGGGGCCCTCTAAATGTATATATTAAAATACTTAGAATTCGAGGACAGGCCGTTTAGCGAATTTTACGGCCTTCCCCAAAATAACAAGACGCTAGTTGCTTTAGGCGCGCCTTTAATAATTTATTTTCCTTAACTCGGGTGCACATTTATGTGACCCAAATCCAAATCTCAACCGAGTCGAGATATGCCAAACAACTACGGGTGCATTGATGTAACGTGGTTCGAGATATGTTTCCACGACGTTGCAATTCTCGTAAAATAATAACAATAAGTAAGAAAGCGGTAAAAAGATAAAATTTTGCACATAAGTTCATATTTGTATAAAATCAGATAATCAAGCCGAATATAACAGTTGAGCGACCGTGCTAGAACCACGGAACTCGGGAATGCCTAACACCTTCAACCGGGTTAACAGAATTCCTTATCCGGATTTCTGGTGCGCAGACTGTAATATGGAGTCATTTTTTTCCTCGATTCGGGATTAAAATTGGTGACTTGGGACACCCTAAATCTCCCAAGTGGCGACTCTGAAATAAATAAACGAATCCCGTTTCGATTGTCCTTTAATTGGAAAAAACTCCCTTGTACCCTCGCGGGTATTTAAAAAGGAGGTGTGACACTGATTGATGGGAGTCGAGTCATGAGTGCTTGAGAGGCTTGTCCGAGGGGCTATATATACATACATACGAGTGATGTTTTGCCCGAGGGGCTTGTTTTGTGAAATTACTGTTTTCACTCCTCCTTAAAGTGAGTCTATTGAATATGCTGATTAAATTACTGATTTCACTCATCTTTATGCTGAGCCTCTATTGAAAATGTTAAACAAATGTTTTAAACAACTTTCATTTAAACTGAAGTTTTTACGAGATGTTCGGAATTTAATCACTGATTGGGTTTTGTTATTTCCACTGAAATTTTTAAGTTATAAGATGTTTATGAATTCCTGTTTGCCGTGGAATTGTAAACGAACTATGTTTTTTCCCGAGGGGCCGATTATGATTTTCATCACATTCACTATAAATTACATTGAACCTCTACTGAAACGGCTAGAAAGACATTTTTCAAAGGATTTTACGGAAATTGGAATTTAACGAGATGATTTGATTTATATCCTGTTTTGGAAACATATTGTACCCACTGTGGTGCTATGACGTGGTTTACGTGATTTCTTACCGCTCAGTCTTTATTTACTTTTATTACTTATTGAGTTGGCATACTTACATTACTCCATGCACTTTGTATGCAGATCCAGGTATTTTTGAGCTCGGTGGTAGGTTCATCGGAGTTAGCAAGGTAGCTGTTTGGCAATCGCATCCCTACTTTTCTCCCTATTCATTCTCCCTTAGTGTACTTTGTGATTTTCCCCGACCATGTTGGTCTTGAGATTGTCAAACAGCTGTAGTAGATGTTCATGACTAGTGATACCTCGATGTCGGGCTTTCTTTCCGCACTGTTGTTTGTTTTGAACTCTAAATAAAGGTTTATTGTTAAATAGATTTGATTTTATCCTAAGAATGGTAAATACTGATTGGTATTGGGTTTGTTTCGGCTAGCCTAGTTCCATGATAGACACCATTATGACCGGATTGGTTTTGGGATCGTGACAAGTTAGTATCAGAGCCTAGGTTAGATAGGTCTCACGAGTCATAAGCATGTTTAGTAGAGTCTTGTGGATTGGTACGGAGATATCTATACTTTTCCTCGGGAGGCTGCATAACCTTTAGGAAAAACTTCACATTCTTGAATTCTTATCATGTGATATTGATTCAGCTTGAAATTCCTTCCATGCGTTCGTATGCGTGCATGAGCGCTCGGTATCAGTTGTGCATCTACGACTTGTGATTCCCTGATCGAGGGACAAGATGTGATTTCTATGTGTTCATGTTGGGACAGTCTGGAGGACTTAAGGTCGGGCTCTGCTTGTAGCTTGAGCACTGAGGTGTTGATTGTGTGAGCGCGTGCTTTTAGAGTTATATGTTCGATAGTCCTATAAGGGGAAGTGATGACTGGATAGGCATAAAGAAAATAGATTCAAATTGTCAAACCACCAAAAGAGTGAGAAAAAGGGTGGCAAGTGTACATCAGGAGAGCAGACTGGGTAATAAAAAGCAAATCAATCGAATAGCTAGTCCTTCCTTTCTTTCTCCTTCCATATTTCAGGTTTTAGAAGAGTTAGTTTCGCGTAGGGCACCTTTACTACGTAGTGAGTATGATGTGACTACGAAATGCATTCATATGATTTAAAGGTGACGAGAAGAGTTTACTTGAGGGTAGAAAGAACTATCCAGTGCTTGAATTTCATCATGTTATGATGTATAGGCCCGAGTTGTGGGTGTGTTGAAGGACCTTTTCATGTTGTCTAGTTGGGAAGTGAAGTAGATTTTATGTTGTGATATGAGTTCAGACTCAGGAAGGTTAAGTGATTGTGTAATGGTTATGATTATGGAAGAGTATAGAGAGATACCGGTTTGAGGCTAAGCAGATGGGCTATCTCCTGCAGGGTGTCCTGAGGGTATGTGATCCCTATGTTGTTTAATAGTGAGTTTCTTTTACCAGTGAACTATATGTAGTATGATTTGAGTTTGGATCGCTTATGAGAATGGGCTTGACTGTTACGAGGGTGAATGCGAGATTTGCAGATGATTGGAAAAACTAAATGGTTTGTGTTGCATGAGCTTATGAAGGATTTAGTTGAATCTCACTATGGTACTATGGCAATAATAGAGTACGAGCATTGTGAGTTTGTGTATTTTGATCTATGGCTTTGAACCAAGTGGGGGAGGTTGCTATTGATCAGTTGATTGCATGGTTATGTGCTATGTTGGTTCCAGTTTGAGGCATATTGGTGAATCAGTTATGGCTTACAGAGGTTGAGATCGAGGATGACCCGAATAAGGGAAATTTTTGATAGGGGTTATGTTATGCTTTACGGGCGTATAAGAATTTATGAAATGACTTGAGTTGTTGGGAAGGATGTAATGGAAATGGAGCAGTAATTTATTTGGTTGCATTAAGGTGGGGTTACTTTCTGCGGTGTCGGAGTGCTAATGGAGCACAAGTCGTCCGGTCCATTTGATCAGTCTAATTGAGGTTTGAGAAGAGTGGATAACTCTTGAGAATGGTTCTAATGGTTCAAGATTTTACTTGTAATAATTGGGGTTTTAGGTGTGTATTTGGATAGAAACTGAGGTTTACATTAGAGGATGACAAGACTTGTGGCATTTCTGCATCATTATGGATTCTACATACCAGTATAAGGAAGGTAAATATAATGGCTTTAGATTCGCAGAACATCTCTTCAGAGTGGGTATCTCGGTTGTGGTACTTTTTGGGGTGCTTCAGAAGAATATAATGGCTTATGAGCCTTAGGGTGGTGTGATTTTATGCTTGGGTCTCGTGTGGTGAGTCTGGGTTGAGGACTTCGGTATCATGGCAAGGAGAAATATCAATTCGAAGGTAAATCAGAAGAACCTTGGGGATGATAGGACGGCTTGGTAGTAGGTCGGATCGGCATGGTAAGGGATATGATTAGTTCTTTGGATGCTTATAAGGTAATAAGTTTCTACAGGTATTTTGTGGCAATGCTCTTAGGTTTTTGCTAGCTTGCGTAGCTTGGTTGAGATAAGAAGATTCAGTCCTGACGGTTTGGTTTAGTGCAAATGGGATTCGAAGAGTTCTTGATGATTTCTACCATGGTTAGAGATGTATATTTTATACCAGCGTGAGGAGCATGTGATGTATAGTGATTTCCTTCTAAATGGGATCAAATGGAAAGTTCTTGGCTAGTTGAGTACGTATCTCGGAATGAATTATGAAGTCCTTATAATTGACATGGGATGGCATGGTATATGCGGTATGTTGTGTAGGGTTGAGAGTGCATGTGTAAGGTTACAGTTCAGTTCTGAAATGAAGGCCATAAATTCTTAGGCAGTAGGGACAGTTTCAGATGACTAGATAAATGAGATCACTGATTGGTGTGGCTTGATGAGAGTATACATTTCGGAAAGGGCGAGGTCTTTTGAGTTATGGATATTTCCTTGGTATTGCGGCACTCTCTTGTTTGATCGATTGCTGGAGTTTAGATTTTGCCTTGTGGCACAGGAAAATTTCAGGAGTATTTCTCGTAAGATGACCGTGTAATCGGAGAAGTGTGGGTATTCAGGCGGCGGAGTTGAGACCAGAATTGGTGATTCGAATGTCCTAATGGATTTGGGGACTGAGAGTTTGTGTGAGCAGATGGTTTTGTGGTTGTGGACTGTGAAGATGTGGGCAAGCTAGTCAGATTATAGTATGTGCTATGATTCAGTCGTTGTGAACTTTCAGAGAGTTGGTTATCTTTGTGTGTGACTAGAGTTGAATTGGGGTCCATTGGTAGGCCAATATGGATGTGCGTTCTGTACTGGGTCGGATATGTTGACTTCGAACTGCTATTGTTGAGAGATGTGCCATTCGATTGTTGTTGAGCTTATTCGTGTTCTGGGGTGATCTATGAGTCACTCTTTTGTGCTACGAGGAGTTGTGATTTGTTGGTTATATGCACATATGGTGTGGTTCCATTTGGGGATTTATAGCAGAGTTGAGTGAGACGGGTATCTAGGTGTTGCATGATTGATTGCACATTGGATATGTTCTCTCGAACTGGTATGACATTGCGTCGTTTGCTTTCCGTGGTTATGGTGATTCACTGTTGGTACTAGACACCAAATTGCACGTGGTTATTGATTTTGAGCATAGTAACTTAAGGTGATTTATGTGGATCAGTGTTTGAATAGGATCGAGCATTGCAACAAAGTTATGTGGAGGTACGATCCTTCGGGTTAGATTCGGGTGATCTAGTTCTGCAGTGAGTGATGGGTTCTTAGTATCGTGTTGTGATGGTACTAGTGAGCTTGCGGTACAACTATCTCATTTGAGTCATTTTTCAGGATTTGAGTACGTTTGGATTGTTGCTTATTGGAGCGCAGGTTGCACAGGTTGTGGCTTTAGATTGTGTTGATGTATCAAGTCACCAGAGTAGTCGTGTTGGATGAGGTGAGTTCATTGGACTTAGAATGGATACTTACGGATTCGATTTCAGCATGTTGGAAGGATAATATCGATGTTCGGCTTAGAAATTTACTAAGGTCTTTGCCGAAGGAGAAGGAGCTTCATGAATGGTTGATCTGAGGAATGGTTATGACTTTATGCATTTTTCATTCATCGTTGGCAGTAAGAAAGTGTTGGAATGAGGCTTTATTTGATAAGAGGTTTATTATCAGTATTTAGTTGTTTTGAGCAGTTGCTGTGATTTGAAGTTTTCGCTGTGAGTGTTCGAGTGGTATGGTATATCCTGTGATTTCCATCTTGAATATGTGGTTATGGCTTGATACAGCGTGTCCAGATTTATTCGGTGTGTATATGTGAGATTATGATCTTATAGATAATTTCGGAAGCGGAAATTTGGTTCAAAGGTTTATGTGCTAGGTTGGATTGTGAAATTTCAGTTACGATATGCTATCGGACCTATATGAGATAGGGTGACATGGGATCACCCTCGGGTGTGTGCATAGTGCGGGTTCATGGTGATTTGATGGCTTTCGAAACAACTGTAGGCACACTCGAGGACGAACGTATGTTTAAGAGGGAGAGGATGTAACGACCCGACCGGTCGTTTTGAGCATTTGCACTTCGCTCGCCAATTTTCGGGCATGAATAGCCTCGTACAATGCATTATGACTTATGTAAATCGTCGGTTTTGGTTTTCAGGATAATCGGAATAGATTTGTAAGAACAATACTCAGCTTGAAGCTTTAAATTTGAAAGGTTTGACCAAGTTTTGACTTTTAGTATTTGATCTCGGCTCTGCAGGAGCGGAAAAGAGACACATGTGCATGGAGGACCGCAGGTGTGGTGCAGGAGTGGTGAGGTGACCGCAGATGCAAGGCCTAGTGAGATAAGTTAAATCCATAGAAGCAGATGTTGTGTCGTAGAAGCGGAAGTGCAGGTGCGCTTATGGGATCGCAGGTGCGAAAGTGCTGGGCAGAATGTATAAAAAGGCCCCTTTGCGATTTTCAGTGGTAAGCTCCAAGCTATGATTTCAAGAGGGAATCAAGTGTTGATAAAGTGGTAAGCTACTTGGGCTTTGTATCTTATGTTTATGGTGATTATTTAATTGTTTAATCATGAAATTAGTGGAAAAAAATAGAGAAAGAGTTGGGAAATTAGGACTTGAAATTGGAGAGTTAAATTGGGGATTTGAGGGGCCATTTGAGGTCCGATTTTGATGATTTCGGTATATATAGACTCGTGGAAGGATGAGGATTCTATTGATGTGATTTTTATCGGATTCCGAGATGTGAGCCCGGGGGTCGGGTTTGACCAATTTTGGGACTTTTGATGTAATTTGATTATTTTCGTGTGGGCTTTGTCCCCTTAGCGTATATTGATGTTATGATTCTAATTTTGGATAGATTCGAGGCGAGTTGTGGCTGAGTCGAGCGAAAAGAGAATTGCAGAGTTGATTTTCATTCTGTTCGAGGTAAGTAATGATTGTAAATATTGTCCTGACGGTATAAAACCCCGAATTTTACATCGTTGTGCTACTTTGAGGTGACGCACACGCTAGATGACGAGCGTGAGGTCATGCACCGTTGGGGATTATGACTTGGTCCGTCTCGTACGACTATTTAATCGCGTATTTGATTGAAAACTGCTTGATATCATTGTGTTTTGGAAGGTATTGCTATGTTTTGGGCGGAATATCATACTTGGGCCTCGTGCCAACTATTTGGACCCTTAGGGGCTTTTTACTATATTTCCTCACTATTTTTGGATATAATATTTGTACTCAGTCATGTTGTGCTTTACTGATTTCATAACTCAGCCTTATTTACCCAGTTTTGATACTATAAATGATATTTTCGAGCTGAACGCCCTATTTTACTGATAGCCCGAGTGACTTGTGAGGTTAATGACTGTGAGAGGTCGAGGGCCTGATTGTGAGGTTAATGACTAAGAAAGGCCGAGGGTCTGATTGTGAGGTTAATGACTGAGAGTGGCCTGATTGTGAGGATTATATATTTATGGATCGGGCTGCACGCCGCAACAATATATTTGTATATGTATATGGATCGGGCTGCATGCCGCAACGATATATAGATCGGGCTGTACGCCGTAGCTATATGTTGGATCGGGTTGTTGTCACGCCCCAACCTTGGGAGGCGTGGCTGGCACTCGGTGTCGTACTGGCCCGAGCGAACCACTCTTTTATTCATGACCATTCGACCAAAACTAGAACATACAACAACCGAGTTAGCTGGACTTATTCCTTTTGTAACTATCATGGGTCCACATGGCCACAACTTATAATGTATAACTATAAGTGAGCAACACTGCATCACTGAATCATTTTTCTTAAAACCTGAATACATATGGGCCGTCAAGGCCTCTGACCTACTGTAAAAAATGAACCTCTGTCTACAAAGCCTCTAAGATTATTTGACATCATATGGGACATGGTACTGGCCTACCCAAAGTCTGTAGCAAAATTCTGACACGATAACTCATAGACTCGGCTGCACCCCGAATGAGGTGGTGTCTTACCGATCATTCGCTGAATGCCAATCTCGTCTACTATGATGGCTCGTCAAACTGATTGTCTATACTTGCAGGCATGAATGCAACGTCCCTAGGCAAAAGAGACGTCAGTACAAATAATGTACTGAGTATATAAGGCACATAAATAAGTACATAAAATACATGAAAGAAATACAGAGTAAATAACTCAACCTGTAAGTTTGAATAACTCTGTAAATCATAAAATACTTATAGTGTCATGCATATGCGTATGAATATCATATCGTGCATAGGTACATGTGTCATAACATCATCACACCTCTGAGGGCATCCCATCATATCATCTCGACCATTGTGGGCAAATTATCAACATGTACCAGCTGATTAGGTGGTGGTGCGTATATAACGCCATAACATTTCTCATATCCCATATACATATATATACACATATATAACGCCATAACATCATCACGCCTCAGAGGGCATCCCGTCATATCATCTTGACCATTGTGCGCAAACCATCAACATATACCAACTGATCAGGTGGTGATGCGTATATAACGCCGTAACCTTTTCCCGTATCCTATATACATATATATACGCGTATATAACGTTGTCTGAGTTATGGGTAAATGCACATGTATAAATGAATGAAATGCATGAAAATATGTAATAATCTCAATATTCCTTTCGGATAAACTTTATCAAATACGTATTTTCTGAGACCCATGAACAGAAGATATAATAGTAATTCACATGGGGAATCAAGAATATAGATACCCCTAGTATTTCTATGAATAGAGTTATTTATGAAAGTTGCGTATTTTGCTCGTTTCATTTGTATTACTTGGATCATGCCAAAAAGAAAAGAAGGGATAACCTTAACATACGGAGTAACAAATTATGCACTTAATCTGAACTCATATAGTCCAACTGTCTTTTCTTAGGCTTTAGACTATACTATTTCTCCAAACATTAATACACTATTAATGGATATATCTATTGGATAGAAAAGAATAAATTCTCCCATGCTAAATTCAAATGAATGCAATTACTACATCTTAATGTTTCCCTATCTTCTCTAACTGCCGATACGAGTTTCACAAACTCATAAGTTATCTTTCACGTAGGTACCAAGTAACATTGACAAACCTAATTGCATTACTATTGCACGAAAAAGAAAAAAATACATTTTTTCTAAAAGGAACAAATGCAGTTCAAGTGTCGAAAGAATGACGCACCATTTATATCCAAGGAAAAAGCTCATGTACATTTAATCAATTTTTTGTCTGTGTGATAGACATTGAGAACCCTAGTTGATCGCAATTGTGAATTCCAGATATCAAAAACTACCGGAATCACACCGTTAAATGCACTGCCATAATAGAGATGTAATAAATTGATCGCTATTGATACATAGAAGTATTGTCGGTAATTGATCGGCCGACGTTGCTGAGAGATTTTGATTGTTGATGAATGGAATGCGATAATTTTCGTGTCGAAAAATCGTACATTGCGAAATAGGAGTTTTCGAAATCTTCGCCGATTTTCTTGAGCTTCTTGTGGCTCTCTTCGCCCTTCTTCTCTGTGTGCATGGCTTTCCATTCCAATCGTTCCACCGGCTTCAAAATCTTACTTTCCATATGTATATAGAAGTACTATGTATAATATCATGTCCTCATGATTTAGACTGTTTAGACATGAAAAGAGCCTCTTGGAAATTATTTAATTCAAATGGATGTGAAAGTCTTTAAAATACTGACAATTTCACCAACTTTCAATTAAGGAAACTACTATCAAATTCATTATATATATATATATATATATATATATATATATATATATATATATATTGGAAAAGAGATATGTGAAGTTTATTATAAGATAGACAGTGAAGTTTCTGAAACTTACATCATTTTCTTAGGTTTAATCCAATCTTAAATTCCATTTTATTATGTGAATATGATACTTCATTTCTTTTCCATGCATTCACATCTCCAAAAATCAATCAATCAATAGACCTAAACTATTTGGGATTAGTCGTACAAATCCTTTGTATCTATCCACTCTATTTAGAAATTTCATTCAATAACCAACGTTCACATTACTAACACTGCCAGAACATGTCATGTTTCTTTTGTGTTTGGTAAGGAGAGCATAATGTTGCATATTCATATATATTCTTCTTACTTGTGATTAGAAAATGCACTCGTGCCATGCAAACTAAAATTATGCAGAATTTAAGCCTCAAAGGAAAGTACAAGTTCCTAACTACCTGCCCTTGAAATTTTAAGAAGTAAAAGAGTTTAAAACAGTAATCCGAGCATTTAGCTTACCTCCAGAACTTGCTGTTCCAAAGTCCACCTTTGAGTGCCTTTATGGCCGCCCAAATAGGCAAGATAGAGCATAAGCATTTTAGTAGGTTCAGTCTTACCAGCACCACTTTCTCCACTAAAGTAACCAATATAGAATTGCTTTTTACCCTCATTGATTTTTTCTCTCATGATTGTATTGGTCAAAATCTGATCGTTACAACCGAACTGACCAACGTCCCATCTAAGTGACCGGGCAACAAAAGATAGCATAGCCCACTCTACATCCCTTTCCCGACCTCCGTCGAGTCGGAAAGAGCAGTGCCTAAAAGGACGACCATGACACATTGGAGGCAAGAGAGCGTCGGACCAAGTAAAGGGTAAGGGTGCCTTGACTATATATAGTAAGGGAAAACCTTCGATTAGAGGAGGTTACTCCCCCTTTCTCTCTCCCAATCTCTCTTCTTGTAATCTTGATAGGAAAGAAGTAATCTACAGAAAAAGATGTAAAGCTGTCCCCCCATCGATCGATGGGAGTCACAATGTTGAATTTCAATAAGATCGTTTACATCTTTTTTATCCTATATACAATCCATATTATTAGCTCTTTGATCTGGAATTTATTATGTCTGACTAAGATTTATCCTTCATCTTTTTTGATTGATTTGTTCAAAAAGGTTTCGATATCTTTTGAATCAAACAGTTTGGCGCCGTCTGTGGGGATTTCTTAGTGAAATTTCCTAGTCTCTCCGAGATCAAAGACAAGAAATATGATCACCCACCGAAAAGAGCGCGAAGGAAAAACCCAACCCATACGAAACAAAAGCACAACACGGTAGGGGGAGGAGAGCCGAGTAGAATCGCCGAATTTAGAAATCTCCACCCCATCAACCATCGAAATGCCAAACAAGACGAACAACGTTACCAACCTGTTCTTCCCCATTGGACCACCGGGTAGAGGCAAGGAAAGTATCATTTTAACTCACCTTCTGCTCTTTGCTCAAGAAGGAACAAAAAGGCCGTGCGGACGAGCGAGTAAAGAAACATCTCAATTAATGAACGAAAAACTACTGTGAAACAACCGAAACACCGCTCGTCAGTGACATCTCCAAGCTAGAAGGCAGAAGTCAGATGAGGATACTCCATTGTGTGCGCAGAATGAACCTAAGCGAAATAGCAACGTTTCATATTCTCTAACGATGCACCCCCTGATACAAGCAATGTCAAACGAACTGGGACTCTCCTAGAAAATGTCTGCTCTCCAAAAACTGGGACTGGCGACAGGTTACTATTTTGATAAGTTCGAAATAACACCCTTTAAGGCCAAGGGCCTTCGCCAAAAAGAAGAGTTCGACCTCGATCGAATGAGGACGAGTTATTATTTCGATAAGTTCGAAATAACACCCTCTAAGGCCAAGGGCCTTCGCCAAAAAGAAACGTTCGACCTCGATCGAACAACGACGGGTTACTATTTCGATAAGTTCAAAATAACACCCTTTAAGGCCAAGGGCCTTCGCCAAAAAGAAGAGTTCGACCTCGATCAAATGACGACGGGTTACTATTTCGATAAGTTCGAAATAACACCCTTTAAGGCCAAGGGCCTTCACCAAAAAGAAGCGTTCGACCTCGATCAAACAACAGCGGGTTATTATTTCGATAAGTTCGAAATAACACCCTTTAAGGCCAAGGGCCTTCACCAAAAAGAAGAGTTCGACCTCGATCGAATGACGACGGGTTACTATTCCGATAAGTTTGAAATAACACCCTTTAAGGCCAAGGGCCTTCGCCAAAAAGAAGAGTTCGACCTCGATCGAACGACGACAGGTTACTCTTTCGATAAGTTCAAAATAGCACCCTTTAAGGCCAAGGTCCTTTGCCAAAAAGAAGAGTTCGACCTCGATCGAACGACGACGGGTTACTATTTCGAAAAGTTCGAAATAACACCCTTTAAGGCCAAGGGACTTCGCCAAAAAGAAGAGTTCAACCTCGATCGAACGACGCTTGATTACTATTTTGATAAGTTCGAAATAACACACGTTAAGGCCAAGGGCCTTCCCCAAAAAGAAGAGTTCGACCTCGATTTTTTGACGACGGGTTATTATTTCGATAAGTTCGAAATAACACCCTTTAAGGCTAAGGGTCTTCGCCAAAAAGAAGAGTTCGACCTCGATCAAACGACGACGGATTACTATTTCGATAAGTTCGAAATAACACCCTTTAAGGCCAAGGGCTTTCTCCAAAAAAGAAGAGTTCGACCTCGATAAAACGACGATGAGTTATTATTTTGATATGTTCGAAATAACACCCTTTAAGGCCAAGGGCCTTCTCCAAAAAGAAGAGTTCGACCTTGATCGAACGACGTCGGATTACTATTTTGATAAGTTCGAAATAACACCCTTTAAGGACAAGGGCCTTCGCCAAAAAGAAGAGTTCGACCTCGATCGAACGACGACGGGTTACTATTTCGATAAGTTTGAAATAACACACTTTAAGGCCAAGGGCCTTCGCTAAAAAGAACAGTTCGACCTTGTTCGAACGACAACGGGTTACTATTTCGATAAGTTCGAAATAACACCCTTTAAGGCCAAGGGGCTTCGCCAAAAAATAAGAGTTCGACCTCGATCAAACGATGATGGGTTACTATTTCGATAAGTTCGAAATAACACCCTTTAATGCCAAGGGCCTTCGCCAAAAAGAAGAGTTCGACCTCGATCGAACGACGAAGGGTTACTATTTCGATAAGTTCAAAATAACACCCTTTAAGGCCAAGGACCTTCGCCAAAAAGATGAGTTCGACCTCAATCGAACGATGACGCGTTACTATTTCGATAAGTTCGAAATAACACCCTTTAAGGTCAAGGGCCTTCGCCAAAAAAGAAGAGTTTGACCTCGATCGAACGACTACGAGTTACTATTTCGATAAGTTCGAAATAACACCCTTTAAGGCCAAGGGCCTTCACCAAAAAAAAGAGTTCGACCTCAATCGAACGACGACGGCTTATCATTTTGATAAGTTTGAAATAATACCCTTTAAGGACATAAGACATCGCCAATGAGAAAGTGCAAAATATTCCTAAGGCCAAAGATCATCGAAAAGTGCAAAAGACCGGGACTCACCGTGCGGGAATCTATCTCACACCGGAATCACGCAAAACGAAAACAAGAGTAGAATACAAGACAAATAACAGCAAAAAATTCTCCTTTATACGAAGTCTCCGTGCAAATAGTTGCGGATTACATAAGACCTAAGTCAACAGTCTAAAAAAACAACAACAAAGAAAAAAAAAGGAACAACGACAATCGACTACGAGCGAAAAATTGGGAAGAAAACAACCAACGGAAAACAAATCAATATCACTATCCCTCTACTTTGCATCATCATCGCCACCCTTGCCACTGCCATCTCTTGGAAGTTCTCCTTCGGCGTCCCCGCCCCCATTAGCTTTTGGCATCGCCGCATCATACCCGCAATTGATGCAAGCCTCCCATGCTTTCACTCGCGCCTCTTCATATGCAGCCTCAGTCATGGTACATGCCTCCCACAAACTCTTGTATATATCCCGCTGGGCTTCGGCATAAACCCAAAGCTCATGCATATAGCGGGGAACGACGGTAGAGGAAGACTCAATCTGAGCCAATAGTCGCCCATTTTCTGCCTCTAGTGTTGCGACCCGATCTCCTAGAACTGATGCCTCTTGATCAATCTCGCTAATGCGCTCCTCAAGCCTTGCCTCCATAAGGGTAGATGTCGCTCTTTCCGACTCCTGCTCGGACTGGAGGACGCGGATGGTGTTCTCCAGGGCTGCCGCCCTCGCTGAAGCCATGGACCAAGTACTCTCGATGCTCTCCAACCTAGCAACCTTGTTCTCCAGCCCAGTCAATTTCCCCATCCATTCCGCGCCTCAACCTTAATTAAGTTCTGATCCATCTACGACTGCATTGACCTCAATTTCTTCTGTAGGTGCTCGCACTCTGTGGCGACCCCCTTGCCAAACTCGAGCTCCTCATCCTTTATTCAATGTTTCTCCTCAAGCACACTCTTGTTGTGGATAGCTTGCATCAATTCCTAGTCCCTTTTCTCCAAATCCTCACCAAGAGCCCGACTACCGGGGTTTGCCTTTAGCCGCTCATGCATCTCGCGACACTTGTTGCGGTAGAGACGATATTTCTCCAACATCTTCAAGAAAATCTTGGCCTGAATGTTGGCCCTGCTAATGCTTTCCACTTCCACCATATACGTCTGAAAAATGTAAAGACAGGTTAGAATTGTATCATCAAGAAAGGCGAGGGAAAAGCGGAAGTAAGTGTAACATACCCTTAAGCCCATAGCGGCCACCTCATCCATCAAATCAATATCAGGAACAGACTGAAGGGCCGCATTCTCGGCTGCGGAGCATAACATGCTGAATTGCGGCACCAGATCCTCCGTGTCCCCCAAGAGATTGGTATCCGAAGGGATCTCAAGAATATGGGTCAAGCCTCTCGCACGAACCACTGAGTGAGTAAGGCCCTCCTCAAACATCCTGACATCATCAAGGTCGAGGTCCGATTCGAATTCATAATCATTGACCACCATGCCTTTTCCTCTTGCATCAGCTGAAAAGGAAGCACAACCAACTGCAGAGGATGAGTGTACGTCCAAAACTACAACGGCGGCCCCAGAAGTCTGACCTTCCGCCACGATAGGTTGCTGACCACCAACAACGGTGGGAATCTCTGATTGAGCCGAGGCAACGACTGGTTCTGTCCCTACGGGGGGAGGCACGACAACCCTCTCTCCAGATCCCTTCGTAGGGGAGTCATGTAGATGAATCACTGTTGGGGGCGCGGTCTCAAACTCCACTCGTCGTCTTTTCGATGGCCCTTTCTCTTCCCCAATAGACAGAGATTCACCCATTGGGCGAGTGACACGGGTCAGAACTTCGGCCTGAGAAGCGGCCCTCGCAGGAGTAACCATGGTTGCAGACTCAACTGAAGCAGCCCTCGACGAAGGTCGGGCGGTGGGTATCGCGATAGGGTGAGTAGATGAGGCCGGCTACCGGAAAGCTAACGGAGGAGCCCTAACTCTCCTCACCCTTCCTGACACCAACGAACAATACGTGAGGAATTAAATACAAAGAGGGAAAAGAGAAAAACGGCGAATAGAAACGACATCTTACCAAAAAGAGGCATGCGCCCATACTTGTCATAAAAGGCCGCCCATATGCGAACCCCCGCCGTATGAGGGAGAATAGCGCTCACCCACTCACTGATATTTTTGATAGAAGGAGGCGGCAATTTCTCAGCTGCAAAGACATAACAGGGTTTAGTACTGTAACAAAAATGGTCGGATATATCTCCGACTAGAAGCATGAGACTTACGTGCAAAGTTCCATTTCTCAGGGAACCCTGTCAGATCCGCCACAATGTGCTCATTCCGCACATAGAAATAATTCTCATAAAAATGGCGGTTGGTCCTCTCGTCCATTTTTACCACCAGACTCTTCGACCCCCGAGGACGTATGTGAAGCATCATGTCGCGGATGAGTTGAGGGGCGAAGATACTGAGAAGATGGTCCAAAGTGATCTCACGACCGGCGAGTTACGCAAACTTGAGCAACATAAGGAACGACTTGTACAGGTACGATGAATGTTGAGCGGGTCATACCTCATAAAAATGGCAGAAGTCTACCACTAGGAGAGGGAGAGTAAGCGTATATCCAATAAGAAAGGGGTAGGCGTAAAATACACAATACCTAGGACGGTCAAAATGAACAATGTCAGTTCCTATTGCCGGTCGCATGTCGACGTAGTCAGGGATCCCCCACCTGGTTTTCAACTCTGTAATACCTGCTTCTCTCAGAACAGAAGGGATGGGCTTCGGCTCTGCCCTGGCGCGAGTACTGAAGTCGGTCAATTCTCTCCTAGAGCGAGGCAAAATCTTGACTATCGATGGGACCTCCTCGTCTTCCACTGCATCTACCCCTCCAGCGGCCTGAGCAACACTTTTCGGTGCCAGAACTATGGCATGGAGATCGGTGCGAGAGGAATCACCAGCCATTTTGTCCAGATGATGCAGCAAAAAGACAATGGAAAGAAAGGATGGATATTTTCAGTTAATTAAGGGCAAACGGAAACTTGGAGTGTCAGAAAGAAAGTATAGCTGCAGAATTCTCTCGAGTAAAAGGTAAAGAAGTGTGTCAATCGAATGATAAGCTCCCTCTATTTATAAGAGACATAAATCCCCCGAGCACGAAAACCAAGAGCCACTAATCGAATCTGATAGGGCACAAAATGTTTCAGTTTCCCCAGGAATGTATGTCATAATGGCAGTAACCACAAAATAGCACTTTGATACCAAACGACGTTTTGGTTCCGAAATCGCCGCAACGGTCCATGGGTATTGAAAGAATGCCGCCACCCCGCCTAAAACCCAATAATGTAACTAAGGAATGAGAAGTCAAAAGTCAAATTTCGTTCGAATTCGTAGCAATCATGATCCTTCTGCCTAGCCCGATAGAGGATTGATTTTTTCTCTCATGATTGTATTGGTCAAAATCTGATCGTTACAACCGAACTGACCAACGTCCCATCTAAGTGACCGGGCAACAAAAGATAGCATAGCCCACTCTACATCCCTTTCCCGACCTCCGTCGAGTCGGAAAGAGCAGTGCCTAAAAGGACGACCATGACACATTGGAGGCAAGAGAGCGTCGGAACAAGTAAAAGGCAAGGGTGCCTTGACTATATATAGTAAGGGAAAACCTTCGATTAGAGGAGGTTACTCCCCCTTTCTCTCTCCCAAGCTCTCTTCTTGTAATCTTGATAGGAAAGAAGTAATCTACAGAAAAACATGTAAAGTTGTCCCCCCATCGATCGATGGGAGTCACAATGTTGAATTTCAATAAGATCGTTTACATCTTTTTCATCCTATATACAATCCATACTATTAGCTCTTTGATCTGGAATTTATTATGTCTGACTAAGATTTACCCCTTCATCTTTTTTGATTGATTTGTTCAAAAAAGTTTCGATATCTTTTGAATCAAACAATGATAAAGGTCTCTAGATTGGCCCTGGTAACTTACTGCTTGCTTCAAGACTTGGTATATGATGCCACCTTTCAATTTAACTAATGTGTCACTAAATGAATAAAGGGAGTTGCCACGTTATGAAGCTTATCAAGCCTATCCAAGTATATTTAATTACTTAGTAAATGTCCCACTAAAATAGCTAATTACATAATTATTCACATAATTAAGAATTATCTCAAATAATTTAAAATACTACTCACTTTTACCACACTTTATATATCCTACTATCAGGTACTTTACTATCATGGTCATATGGCACCATATAAAATTAATACATATACTATTATTTTATTAAAACACCCATGTAAAAATATATATATATTCTCAACTTCTAATTTTTCTAATCTCATATAAAGAGTACAAATTTTCGTACGCTTAATTCTTAAAATAATAAAAAGGATAACCTTCTTTTCTTGTGAGAAAATAATTTATATCTTTACAATAAAGAAATTTTTTTTGTACTATAAATTCTCAAAACGGAAAAATGATAACTTTTCTTATGATAAAATACTATCTACTCTTAAAATAAATAAAACCTCATTTATAAACTCCCACATGTCATGTATTTAATTTTAAAACTTATCACAACCATATAAAATCGTATTTATCAACTTTTACCGAAAATGGTTTGCTTCAATGAAAATACATATCAAGCCAATATATAGTAGTTCCGAAATTCTTCAAACTTGCAGGGTCTTATATCCTTATCTTCATATACAACTTTAATCCCTTTCAACTCATATGTTATTACTTCGACAAATCCTAACGTTAAAGTACGGGATGTAACAGCTGCTCGCTGGAACGATATAGCACTTGGGCTGTAGGAGCCCCTCTGGAGTCTACACATCCCCCAATGAGCGCAGTCGACTATATATATGGATGGGGTTGCACACCGCATCGATATATGGATCGGGCTACACGCCGCAACAGTTATTATAAGGTACCTGTTGAGCGTGAGTGTTGAGTGTGAGTGCTGATTGATGAGAGTCGAGTCATGAGTGCTTGAGAGGCTTACCCGGTGGGCTATATATACATACATACGAGTGACGCTTTGCCCGAGAGACTTGTTTTGTGAAATTACTGTTTTCACTCCTCCTTAAAGTGAGTCTATTGAATATGTTGATTAAATTACTGATTTCACTAATCTTTATGCTGAGCCTCTATTAAAAATATTAAACAAATATTTTAAACAACTTTCGTTTAAACTGGAGTTTTTACGAGATATTCGGAATTTAATCACTGATTGGGTTTTGTTATTTCCACTGAGATTTTTAAGTTATGAGATGTTTATGAATTCCTGTTTGCCGAGGAACTCTAAACGAACTATGTTTTTGCCCGAGGGGCCGATTATGATTTTCATCACTTTCACTATAAATTACATTGAACCTCTACTGAAACGGCTAGAAAGATATTTTTCAAAGGATTTTATGGAAATTGGCATTTAACGAGATGATTTGATTTATATCCTATTTTGGAAATATATTGTACCCACTGTGGTGCTATGACGTAGTTTACGTGATTTCTTACTGCTCAGTCTTTATTTACTTTTATTACTTACTGAGTTGGCGTACTCACATTACTCCCTGCACCTTGTGTGCAGATCCAGGTATTTCTGAGCTCGGTGGCAGGTTCATCGGAGTTAGCAAGGTAGTTGCTCGGCGATCACAGCCCTACTTTTCTCCCTCTTCATTCTTCCTTAGTGTACTTTGTGATTTTCCCCGACCATGTTGGTTTTAAGGTTGTCAAATAGTTGTAGTATATGCTCATGACTAGTGACACCCCGATGTCGGGCTTTCTTTCCTCACTGTTGTTTGTTTTGAACTCTAAATAAAGGTTTATTGTTAAATAGATTTGATTTTATTCTAAGAATGGTAAATAATGATTGCTATTAGGTTTGTGTCGGCTGGCCTAGTTCCATGATAGGCGCCATCACGATCGGGTTGGTTTTGGGGTCGTGACATATTCATAAATGTGTTAATTTTTATTTATTTTTTCCTTCTAGCACAATCTCAGTATTCTTCAAAATAATTTCGAGGATTGTTGAGATTAGTTGGATGTAAGGATGGTGCTAACAACTTGGCATGCTAGAATGAAGATAAAATGTGAAGGCCGAAGATATAGTTTTGTATTGAGAAACTTTCAGAAACCACAATGTTTTAGTGGTTATTAGCTAGTTGTAGCTACCATTTACTATATTACTTCCTATAGCTATGTTTTCAAGTTTTTTAGAGTGTACTCGGTGTATTTAAGCAACTGAATTCATGAATACAGTAGCATTTCTAGGCGTGAAACAGAGGATTACAGCTAGATAAATTTTTGTATTCGAGTGTATTCAACTGTATTCATGGCGTGAAACATGGGATTACAGCTATACAGATTATTATATTCGCCTGTATTTGACTGTATTCATGGCATAAAACAGGGGATTACACTATTTTTAAACGGAAAGTGAATCAATTAACATAATAGACTCCTAATATAACTCAACAAACTCAATTATAACACACAAATTTTGTATTTTCAGTTATAAAAAAAATTCTCAACCGAAAAACACCCCAAAAACATAGCAATCTTCAAAGAAATTATATAATACACCTGAATACATAAATTATATTAATTAAGAAAAACATATGAATACATTCATGGAATGTAGCGAGACAATGAATACAATGAAATACATAAAATACAGTGGGATACATTGAAATACAATGAAAAAAGACAATGAATATAATGAAATACATAGAATACAACGAGATACAATGAAATACAATGAAAAAAAAGGCAATGAATATAATAAAATACATGAAAATACAGTGAGATACATTAAAATATACTAACGGAAAATTCAAGTTGCTCAGCCCCCAGATGGATGGATAAAGTCACGTCGGATGGAGATGTATCTACAGATGGATGGATAAAGTTAGAATAAGTTCAGACCAATGCTTGCAATAATACTCTCACAATTCACAAACAATGGCATCCATATATTCCTCTGGCGTATAAATCTCATTCCCTCAGTCGTTCCTCAAGTTATCGTCCTCACTTCACTACTCCCCAACTTCACGTAATTACCATGAAATAACAGAGTTTTTTGTCGATCTGATGTGTTGCATCATAGAATGAGATTGGGAGGCTGAGGGCGGCGGTATCAATGAATAACGGCCACGGTTGAACGGTGACGGTCACAACTACTCCAGCGTCCGGCGGAGGAGAAGACATCGGGAAGTAGAGAGAGAGAGAGAGGGGGGGAGAATAGATATGGGGTAGGGGATAGGAGAAATTTGAGGGGATATGAGAGAGAAAAATAATATAAAACATATTTTATGGCTTAATGTTAGGAGGTGACCATAAATAGATATTTGGCTATAAAAATCAAAAGGTAGCTATGAAATATAATTTTTTAAAAGGGTATTTATTTAAAATAAATAAGGTATCAACCTTTGCTATAGGAGGTAACTAATCCTTTTGTATTCTAGGAAAATACTTGTCACGACCCAAAATTCTCACCTTTGGGTCCGTGATGACGCCTAAGATTTCACTTGTTAGGCAAGCCAACTTTAGAATAATATTAACCATTTTTAACAATTTTAAATTCAATTTAATATCAAAGAAACAATGCGGAAGTAATTCTGATATAAAACAATTAATCCATAATACTAGCGATGTCTAAAAAAAACATCCCAGAACTGGCGTCACAAGTGCACGAACAACTAGAATAATACAAATAAAGGTCTGAATAAAAATAAAGCTGGCTGAAAGAAATACACAACTATGATAAAGTGGAAGGGGACTTCAGAACTGCGAACGCCTTGCAGCTATACCCCAATATCTCCTGTAAATAGCTGAATCCGAGCAAGTCTAATGTGCGCCGCTAGGATCAACTCCAGTATCTGCACAAAAGAGTGCATTGTGTAGTATCAGTACAACCGACCTCATGTACTGAGTAAGTGCCTAGCCTAACCTCGATGAAGTAGTGATGAGGCTAATGCGAGACAATGTAACTTAACCTGCAACATTATATATAATAAAGCAATAAAACAATTCTACACCAACAAGAAAGATAAACTGTAACATTAAATAAAATAGCTCAGTCGCCTATTCCAGGTCTCAGCTGTAACCAAGATCTCACACAAATCTCCAAATTTTCAAACTTCACATTAAAACAACCATATGTGCAGAGTATGAGAAACAGTGGAGTAAAATAGTAAATTTTCCAAATCTTGTATTAAAAATCAGTGAAACATAAATGTCCTCTCTTATCACTGTCTTGTTGCGGCGTGCAACCCGATCCCATCTGTCCACCTTTATCTCTATCATTTATTTCACCTGTCCACCCTTATTGTTATCATTTATTTCACATGTCCACCCTTATCACTATCATTTATTTTACATGTCTACCCTTATCACTATCATTTATTTCACATGTCCACCCTTATCACTATCATTTATTTCATTTATTAAAAACTTTTACAATTTAGGCCAAGCCTTTCACAACACTTTTATCTCAACAACTGTAAATAGAAAAACGTACTTCTCATAAACTCATCAATATTATCTCAAAATGAAACCAACAGGAATACATATACATATATATATATATCATAAAACAACGTCAACCCACTCAATCTTTATGTACAATAATAAAACCAAGGAAAAAAAACTAATACTTTTTCAAAAAGAAAAATAATTGCAACAAGGCTTATCAACAAATTAACAAGCCAAGTAATCATAGAAACAACAATGAACATGAAACAATTAAAACATGAAGCAATTATATTGGAAACGGGGAAAGGATCATGTAAGCAGAAAATTTGGTGGCGCATAGATACTCGTCACCTCATCTATACACCACACACATGAAATTTCACATAATATTAAGCTGGGGATTCCTATTCCCTCAAGTCAAGGTTAAACCAAGCACTTACCTCGCTTTGCAATTTCAATCAATTACTCGACCACAACTTTCCCTTTTGAATTTGTCTCCAAAAATTTCAAATCTATTCACAAACAATTCGAAATACAAAACACGGATCGTAGGAATGAATTCCATAAGAATTTACTAATTTTCCGGATAAAAATCCGAAATTCATTTTAATATTCAATAGTGGGACCCACATTTTGAATCCAGAAAAAATTTACGAAATTCGAACACCCATTCCGATACGAGTTCAACCATACCAATTTTATCCAATTCCGATAACAACTCGACCTCCAAATCTAAAATTTTTGTTTTTGGAAGATTTTGCAAAAATCTTGATTTCTTCCATTTAAATCCGAATTAAACGATGAAAATAACTATGGATTTATGTAATATAAACACTTTCGAGTATAGGACACTTACTTGAGTTGAAATCGTGAAGAACACCTCAAAATTGCCCAAGAACCGAGCTCCAAAAATTCCAAAACGAAAATGAAGAAAATGAACATTTTTGGTCCTTAAATTTCTACCCATCTGTCACTAAAAGTCCATTTTCATCACTAAAAGTCCACCAGAAATAGCTTTACCAGCCATATTCAATCGATCATAACTTTATATACAAATGTCCAAATGGTTTAAATTCCTGTAAACTAGAATCAAAGAGCTACAACTTTCATGTTTTGTAAATGTTCAGATTCCTTATAGATTGCGAGATATAAGCTTCCAAAGTAGGCTCCTAGCATCAGAAATTTCTAGGGAAATTACAAAACAACTTTACCAGCCTTCATTCAGTCGATCATAACTTTCTGTACAAATATCTAAATGATGAATAATTTATGTTTCTGGAAACTAGAATGGAAGGGCTACAATTTTCATGTTTTGCAAATTTTCAGAATCCTTATATATTTCGAGATATAAGCTTCCAATATATGCTCCTCGTATCAGAATTTTTGAACCTTGCTATCAAAAACCAGCAAGTTAAATTGGCCTAAAATGGTCCGAAACCACTCTGAAACTCACCCGAGCCCCTCGGGACTCTAACTAAATATGCCAACATGTCCCAGAATACAATACAAACTTAGTCGAGGCTTTAAACCACGCTAAACAACACTAAAATTTCGAATCGCGCCATGAATCGAATTATGAGTTTTCAATTCTTCTAACTTCTATATTTTGTGCCGAAACATATCAAATCAATCCGGAATGACTTCAAATTTTGCACACAAGTCATATTTGACGTAAGGGAGCTATTCTCATTTTCAGAATCGAAATCTGACCTCGTTATCAAAAATTTACCCTTCGGTCGGACTTTTCCAAAATCTTATATTTTCCAACTTTCGCCAAAATATGTTGAATTGTCCTACGGACTTCCAAACACAAATCCGAACATACGCCTAAGTATGAAATCATAATACAAAGCTATTGACATCATCAAATCCATTCCAAGATCGTTTGCTCAAAAGTCAACTCTTCGGTCAACTCTTTCCATTTAAACTTCAAAATGAGAATTTTTCTTCAAATTAAATTTCGAATCTTCCGAAAACTAAACTCGACCACACACGCGAGTCATAATACATATTACGAAGTTGTTCGAGACCTTATGTCGCCGAACGGGGCGTAAATTCTTAAAATGACAAGTCGAGTCTGTATTGGAAAAAATTATATTTAAATATAAAGGTGACATGTCGAATACGTGTCGAAACACGTAGACTGGTCAAATGGTCAAAGAATTACAACTAGCCAAGAGGCACGAGTTGCAACAGATACGAGCAAATGGCAGAGGAAGAGGCACGGGCAGGAATACAAATAACCCAGCACTCGTACCTATCTAAGTCATTTATGTCCGAGAATCAAAAGGAATGAATCTGACAATAGAAAAGAGTGCAGATACGGCATTTAATAGGCATTAAATGTGGAATACGTTAGAGAATTTGTATTGAATATAATGATTATGTAACGTAGCATTAAATGTCTTTAATTACTCATAATAGCCTCATTATGATTTGGGTAAAACGTATATCTCCAAGATATCTATATAAGGGAGACATCTCATCAATTGTGGGGACATGAAATACTATTGATTTAAACTTTGGTTTACTTGTTTTTCTCTTGATCACTCTCTTGCTACCTAAATTACTTTTATACACTCTTTTGATTATTAGTAGCCTGCGTTCTTCTAAATTCTAGCTTTGACTAAAATTTTATTTTTTGGTTAAACAAATTGGTTCTATTACCGGGAATCTAATAATCTATTTTCTTTTCGCTTAACTTTCCTTGTTGCATCAACTATGTCGAACAACAATGACAAGATTCAGGGAAACCAAGAAAACCAAATAAACCAACAACTTCAGAGAGACCCTCAAGATAATAACGCACTGATTATTACTCCACAAGGCTCTCCTCGGCGATCTCGTGAAGGCACTCCTAAGGGATCTCATACTGATAGACAGGCTCAATTCAAAAATGTTGAAGCTATGGATGAGGCTTTGCAAAAACTTATTACCGCACAGGTCAATAAAGTCATTTAGGCCTTGGTTAGCCAGTTACCTGCTGCACCCCCACACCTACTCCAAATAACAACACTCTGGAGAACCCTCATTCCGGGCTTGTTAATTCAGGCAGCGGTGGAACCCCCAGTGAATCGCAGGATGGAGAACCAGGTAATTTAGTTAATTCAAATTTACAAAACTTAGTACTAACCTTGCAGAAATAGCTCAAGAAGCAAAGTGAGTGCATAGAGCAGATACCCGGGGTGCCTCCATAATCAAAGGGATAGATATGGATAGATATTCACAAACCCTGGAAGCCTAGTGCTGCTCCACTCTCAATTCCAAAAAAGTTCAAAATGCCTGATATTCCAAAATATGATGGAACAACAGACCCACGAGATCACGTGACTGCATTCACTACGGGTGTAAAAGGCAACGATTTGACTAAGCAGGAGATTGAATCAATATTAGTCAAAAAATTTGGTGAAACGCTCACCAAAGGAGCGCTAACATGGTATTCTCTTTTACCCAAAAAATTCTATAAATTCTTTTGCTGAGCTTGCAGATTCTTTCATCAAAACACACACGGGAGCTCAAAAAGTAGAGAAAAGAATGGAGGATATTTTCAAAATCAAGCAAGGGGACTCAGAACTGCTTAGAGAATTCGTGGACAGATTTCAACGAGAAAGAATGACATTGCTGCGTAAACCTGACAGCTGGGCAACTATACCTTTCACAAGTAATTTGAATGAAAAAAGCTCGGAAGCTACGAGGAGGCTCAAGGAAAACCTCCGAGAACTCCCAGATACAACGTGGAATGATGTTATAACAGGTATAGCACGAAGCTGAGGATTGAGGAAGATACTGTTCCATGGTTTCAAAAAGAAGAGAAGGTAAGTTCGAGATGTGCGGAGATCGAAAAAAGATCCGGTAAAATAGGTACAAGCTTTACATGGGACCTGCGTGAAAGGATTCACGATCAAAGAAGGATAATCAAAGGTATGATCACAGATCAAGAAACAGAGAATCGGGTTCTTCATCAAGATTTAGGAACCAGCGAAATAACTATGAGTCATGAGATGATGATAAAAATTTAAAAGCAAAATTTGGTGGTTACAACTTCAACGTCAGCACCTCCGAGCTCGTAGCCGTTTTGAGAAGCATGGGAGATAAGGTTCGATGGCCAAAGGAAATGAGATCGAACCCAAACAGGTGCAACCCTGACCATTGGTGCGAGTTTCATAATGACCACGGACATAAAACAACATATTGCAGATTTTAACAAAGTGAAGTTGATCATTTATTAAAACAAGGGTATCTTAGTGAGTTGTTCAGTGAGAAAGGCAAGCAAGCTTACATGAAGAACAGGCAGGAGCCTCCAAAACCACCTTCTCCCAAAAGAATTGTCAACGTTATAAGTGGGGGTGAAGACGTCAAGGGTATATCATATACTGCAGCTAACAAAATTTCCAAAGTAACAATTACCCAAGGGAAATGGGTGCGGCATATTTTAGAGGAAGGCAACATTACATTCAATGACGCAGTTGCAAATGGCGTATTAACCCCTCATAACGACATATTGGTAATATCTTTAATTATATATGATACTAATGTGAAACGAGTTTTGATTGATCCAGGTAGTTCCGTGAACATTATTTTACTGAGAGTATTACGTGAGATGCAAGCTGAAGATAAAGTGATACCAAAGGCACATACTCTATCTGGATTTGATAATTCTAGTGTCCTCACGAAAGGAGAGGTAACACTCACCACATTCGCTAAAGGAGTCGTTAAAGATACAAAGTTCCAGGTGGTAGATATGGAGATGGCTTACAACATGATTCTTGGGAGACCATGGATCCACGAAATGGATGTTGTTCCCTTAACCTTTCATCAAGTTATTAAATTTCCATCGCTATGGGAAATCTGTCAAATTCGTGGAGATCAACATACAGCTAGGGCTATCAACTCTGTTGCAGATACAAGCACGAGAAATGAAGGTAAATAGCAATCATATAAGGCAGTTGAGGTCACCACAACACAAACCTTAAATGAACAAGGGCAAACAGATGTAGATTCAAGGCCAGATACCATTCAAGAACTAGAAGAGAATGAAAATATCAAAACAACAATAGAGGAATTAGAGCCTGTCGTGTTATTTGCTCAATGGCCGGATAAAAAAGTCTATGTTGGAGCCAATCTTAGCCAAGGTATGAGAGGTAAGTTAATTGAATTTTTGAAAACTAACATGGATTGCTTTGCTCTGTCCCACTCTAACATGACAGGAATACTCCCGGAGGTGATGACCCATAAACTAAATGAAGTCCATCATACCCTCTTGTCAAGCAAAAGAAAAGAAATCAAGGAACTTTCAAGATTCAGGTGAATCAGGAAGAAGTCCAAAAATTGCTAAAACTTGGTTCCATTCGTGAGGTAAAATATCATAACTGGTTAGCTAACACTGTTATAGTTCCAAAGAAGAACGGTAAGTGGCGGGTTTGTGTAGATTACACAGATCTTAATAAAGCCTACCCTAAAGATTCTTTTCCACTACCACACATAGATCAATTGATTGATGCAACTGCAGGTCACGAACTATTAAGTTTTTTAGATGCATATTCAGGTTATAATCAGATTAAAATGGATCTGGGAGATGAAGAAATAACTTCATTCATAACAGCATGTGGACTTACTGTTATAAAGTAATGCTCTTTGGTCTAAAGAATGCAGGTGCAACGTATCAGAGGTTAGTTACCAAAATGTTTCAAGAGCATTTAGGAAATACTATGGAGGTATATATAGATGATATGCTTGTTAAAACTCAGTATTCAAAAGATCACATATCACACTTATCTGACACATTTTCAATTTTGCGCAAATTCAATATGAAGTTAAATCCCGAAAAATGTGCGTTTGGCGTTGCATCAGGCAAGTTTTTGGGTTTTCTTGTTTCTAACCGAGGTATTAAAGTAAATCCTGCACAGATCAAGGCCATTGAGGAAATCCCTGATATACTTTCAAACAAGAAAGAAGTTCAAAGATTAACAGGGAGAATTGCAGCCTTGGGAAGATTTATTTCTAAATCATCAGAGAAGTGTTTTAAATTCTTCTCAGCCCTTAAGAAGCAGGATCATTTCAAATGGAATGAGGAATGTCAACAGGCACTCAGGAATTTGAAAACGTACTTATCAAATCCACCTTTGCTGGCAAAACCAAAGGCTGGGGAAAGATTACTCATATACCTTGCTGTTTCGGAAGTTGCGGTAAGCGCTGTTTTGGTCCGAGAAGAACAAGGTAAACAATCCCCTATCTACTATGTTAGTAAATCTTTGTTAGATGCGGAGACACGGTATTCTCAGTTAGAAAAACTTGCACTTGCATTAATCATGGCATCTAGAAAGTTAAGACCTTACTTTCAGTGTCATCCTATCGCCGTAGTAACTGCCTACCCTTTACGTAATATATTACATAAGCATGAGCTATCAGGTAGGTTAGCTAAGTAGGCAATAGATTTAAGTGAATACAAAATCACATACCAACCTAGAACTGCTATAAAATCACAAGTGTTAGCTGATTTCGTGGCCGATTTTAGCCAAGAGATGCAATTAGAAGCCGAAAAAGAATTACAGGTATTCAATGGGGCTAACCCGGGAACTTGGACTTTATTCACTGATGGCTCATCTAATGTAAAAGGTGCAGGTTTAGGGATTTTCTTGGTACCACCTACGGGTGAGACCATTCGACAAGCTATTAAATGTCACTCCATAACTAACAATGAAGTGGAGTATGAGGCTATGATTAAAGGTCTAGAATTGGCACGAGAGCTTGGCATAAATTAGATTATAATTAAGAGTGATTCGCAACTCGTGGTTAATCAAATGCTGAGGACTTATACAGCTAGGGAATCAAAGATGCAACAATACTTAGAAAAGGTACGAGAATTGATAAAGCAATTTCAAACCTGAAAAGTTATACAAATACCAAGGGATGAAAATGTTGAAGCGGACGCCCTAGCTAATCTCGCATCTACAGCTGATGTGGCAAGCGATGCAAGCACCTCAGTTATACATTTGTTTCATTCAGTTCTCGATCCTGATAAGAATGAGATAAATTTTAATAATTTAACTTGGGATTGGAGTAACGAGATTGTTGCTTTTTTGCAGTATGGTACCGTCCCTGATGATAAGAAGAAAGCTCATGCGCTTCGAAAGAAGGCTGATCGGTACTGCTTAAAGCAAGGATATTTATATCGTAAAATGTTCGGTGGTCCCTTAGCAAGATGCCTCGGACCTTCACAAACGGAGTATGTAATGAAAGAAATACACGAGGGACATTGCGGGAATCACACAGGAGGAAGGTCATTGGTAAGAACCTTAATTAGGGCAGGTTATTACTGGCCTAAAATGGAAAAAGAAGCAGAAAGTTTCGTGGCCAAATGTGATAAATGTCAAAGGTACGGTAACAATATGCATAGACTTGCGGAATTATTACACCCAGTCATTGCCCCATGGCCATTTATGAAATGGGGAATGGATATCGTGTGTCCATTACCACAAGCAAAAGGACAGGTAAAGTTTCTGCTCATAATCACTAATTATTTTACTAAATGGGTGGAGACAGGAGCATTTATACAGGTGCAAGAAAAGGAAGTCAAAGATTTTCTTTGGCGGAATATCATATGCCGATTTGGTGTACCAAAGGAGATCGTATGTGATAATGGCCCTCAATTTATTGGAGCTCAAATCACAGAATTCTTTCAAAGTTGGAAAATTAAAAGGATTACGTCAACACCTTATCATCCAAAGGGTAATGGGCAAGCAGAATCAACGAAATTTAAAGAAACGATTAGAGGAATCAAAAGGTAACTGGCCTGAAGTGTTACCTGGAGTTTTATGGGCATATCGCACAACTGCAAAAACAAGTACAAGAGAAACACCGTTTTCATTAGTTTATGGAGCTGAGGCTTTAATTCCAGTTGAGATAGGGGAACCAAGTACGCAGTTCACACAGGCAACACAAGAATCTAATGAAGAGGAGATGCGGGTCAATCTAGATTTACTCGAGGGGAGGAGAGAAGCTGCATTGATAAGAATGGCAGCACAAAAGCAAGTCATAGAACGATATTACAACCGAAAAGCACGCCTCAGATTCTTCAAAGTGGGGGAATTCGTGCTTAAAAAGGTTTTTCAATCCACAAAGGCAGCTAACGCGGGTAAATTAAGTCCAACATGGGAAGGACCCTATAGAGTTCGTGATATTGCAGGCAAGGGAGCATATGAGCTGGAGACAATGGATGGTAAGATACTACCTTCACATTGGAATGCTGTTCATTTAAAGAGATACTATTTTTAAGGAATACCCACGGTCAGGTATCACTATTTCAAATTTAATTTTTGAATTGTTCAAATTTTACTAACAATTTTAGATGATAGGCAAAAAGCTAACCCATACTAAATGATGAGTCACGACCTGTAAGGCACACGGAATAACCTAAAATTCCTAGCCTAGGGTTAAAATTATTCTGATAGAAATTCATACGGGTTAAGCAGTCTTCATCTAAGATCGCACCTCCGAGTCCCGTATGTTTTTCCTTTTCAGGAAAAGGACTAAATGAGAGAATATATCAATTGCTCGAGGCTTCATACTTCAACACTCAAACACTTGGGGGACTACATAATATGCACAGATATGTGTATAAAGAAGGCAAAGAAGATTAAGAAAAACCAAGCCTAAAAGAGTCAAGTGCAGAAGGTGACGAGATGAAGCCACGAGCTAAGGCCAAATAAAAACCTCACTATAGTTAGGGTAAAGGCTATGTACTAAAACGGGTTATAAGAAAAAACCCTGTGTCTATTATTCTTCTTTTGAAAAAATCTGTTACAAGAAAAACAGTTACGAGAAAGTTATAGATGTAATTCAAATACATGTAAAGTATTATTCAAAACTAGTCAAAGTTATTTCAAAGAAACATGTGTGTTCCTATTTCTTTTATCGTATGATAACACCATTATGAAGTTGAGACATCTTCTTCATTAAGTGTCGAAGTATAAAAGGGCCCTCTTTTATAAAACTCATGTTTAAATTAATTAGTCATGAGGTTAACATAAGCATTTTCGAAAAACAAAAATGCAAATTATTCTGTAAGTCCTTAAAAATAAAGGCAAGAATAAAGCAAACAGAAGTTTAAGATAATAACATGAAAAACTTCTTAATATGTAAAAAATCTAAGACTAAGTTCGAACTTAGTCATAAAACTATGAAATTGTTTATACAGATTGCCCCATAAAAGACTTGGGGACTTGCGTTTCCAAAATCAACCCTCAAATGAAGCTAAGGGTTTGATTACAATTTTCCAAAATAAAAACAAGAACAAAATCATTCAAATGATTAAAACTGGTCATTGAGAAGTTTGTGGAACTGAAGCAGGAACATCAATAGCAACGGGCTCAATTTGGGCAGGTGCATCAATAGATGCGGTTTCAACTTGGCTTGTAACAACAGGCTCGATTGGGCTTGAAAGAGTTGGGATACCCGTATCAACTTCAACATTCACGAGAGCTTCAACCACGGGAAAAGGGAAGTCCTGAGTTTGCTGAGCTTTTTCAATGGTTTCATTGATCTTAGCTAACTCCGACTCCAGGTTGAAGTTTTCTTGGCTAGCTTCAATTAGGGTATCTCGACGTGAATTCAAAAATGCCCAACTTACCTCAACAGCAGATTTTTCTTCAAGGATCTCATAATCCTTTTCCCAATCAGCAATCTCATTCTTTAGCTCTTCATTGTCAGCCAAGGCGGAGTTGTAAGAAGCTTCAAGAGAGGTATGGGAGCTCTCTAAAGCACAAATCTTATCAGCCGAGACTCGAAGGTCTTCTTGTGCTTGAGTTAAGCTTTGCACGAGCTCCCCAGCGTAAACTTCTTTTTGACTCAAAAGAGCCTTCAACTCTCTGTTCTCTTCGTTGGCCTTAGATAGTTGCTCTGAGAAGGAAGATTTGAGACGTTCTTTGTCTTTTTCTGCTTGGCTTGAGGAAGCTTTTGCAACCGCTAACTCTGAAGTTAAAGCCCGCACCTGCTGTTCTAGGGTACTCTTGCCTTCTTGTAAATCTTCCATATTAATTTGTGCACTCTCAAATTGTTCCTTCCAATTGATCGCCTCTAACTGAGAATCACGTGCTACCTTCTCCAAGAGAGGGATTTTGTTCATCATTTCTATGCCGATAAGATTGGCCTAAATAGGGGAAGGGAAATAAGAATATAAGAATCCCAAAGATAAAAAAAATTTATAAGGTAAAGAAGGGAGAGAAGGAAAGTACCTTCAAAGTGGCATGCACGATATCATTCATTAGAGTCAGGGAACTATGGCTCTCCAGCTTTGCTTTTTCAATTGGACCGATTAAAGGTTCCATCCATACATCTGCTTGACTTGACTTCCTCAAAAGGCTGCTATCAGCAGGAACTTCAATGGTTACCCTCCTCATAGCGGCACTTCTACTTGAAGAGCCCACTTTCGTATGGTGAACGATAGGAGGGGGAGTTGTCGAAGGAGGAACGGTAGAGGAAGTGAAAATAGTAGAAGAAGGAACATAAATAGCTGGGGCTGGTAAGGAAGGAATCACAGGCACGAGAGTTGAGAAAGAAGATAAGGGTATCTCATCTAAAACAGGCCCTAAACTTCCACTGCCAAAACCACTGAAGAAAAGTTGATCAATAGATTCATGGGTATTATGGGGAGTGACGTTTATGAGCACGTGATTTTTGTTTTACGCGACAATCACTCCAAAAGAAACAAAAATAATAGCAATCGGTCTTGCTGTACAATTTTTGAATTTTTTTTTAGTATGTTGTTAATTATTTATGATTTTTGCTATTTTTATTAAAACAAAATACAAAAAAATGTATCGTGTGTAGTTGAACCGTAATTGGTTTTAAAAGGAAAATCGTAAAAAATATGCATCTTTTATTCTATTTTTTGTGATTTTATTTTAATTAAATGTCAATGTGAGTGATAATTGTTGTTTTGAGTATTAATTAATATTGGTATGATTTTATTAGGAATTTTATTTTTTTTAAGTTGTAAGAAGGAAAACATTGGATTTGGGCCATAATTTCAAATGAAATCAGGCCCAAACTCATACAAATGACCCAGTCCAACCAGGCTTTCTGCGAGATGCCCCAAACGATGCCGTATGGGCGTCATCCTTTTGAGCCGTTGATTGATTCAGGGGAACGGCCCAGATCAGACCAATCCTTTACCCAAACGACGTCGTATAAGGCCGTCTAATCTCAGCCGTTCAAGCCGGGCTGATCTAACAGCCCTCGTTCCATATCCTTTACCTATTATCAGACCCGACCCAATGAAACCCAGCCTAATCCACCCCAGTATGAAAGCAAACGACATCGTTTCACTTAAACCTCCAGATCCAGGCCGTTGATCTCGATTGATCTAACGGCTGAGATCAGGCCATCCACCCCATATATAAGCTTTCCACCCGTACCCCACCCCCTATCCAAATACCCCTCCTTCGTCCTCATCCCTTCCAACAGACCCAACCCCGGAACCCTAGAGCCGCCCCCCTTTCCCCTCACCAAAAACCCGGCGGCATGGACGCCGGTGACCCCCACCTTAACACCCTAGGACCACCTTGACACCCTGAACATAGATCTGCAAACCATTGATCTCGAACCTTCCCCCATCGTCTCGAATCTTCATTTGAAGATTCGAGCAGAACCTTGACTTACACCGATGTACCCCAGCTTCACACCAGACAGTCCCCGAACCTCCCTCGTGACCAAACCATGTTTAGTTTGGTCCGAATCTAACCATGGAAACCCAAATCCCAAATCTACCATCTATGAACCCCAGAAACCCCAAGCCTGGTCTGTGTCCGTTTGAGCTAAAGTGATTAGGGTCTAATGGACCTTAATCGAAGTGTTATCAGTTGAGAACACTTCGATTAAAGTCCGTTCAACCCCAAGAATGTTCATTTCAAACACGAGCTGGTTTTCTGATTTTTTCAAGGACTTTAAGGTAGGTGTGTTTTTCTTTCCTCGATTCAGTACATGTGTTGTTAAAGGTCTGTCCGTATGGCCAAATGTTTTGTTTAATTTGTGTCTTTTAAATTTTATCAACTGTTGTTGTCCACCTCTGTGTTTGATCGAGTCTGTCTTCTATTCACTAATAATGTGTATATGTGTATGAGTTGTGCAATCAATTGAACTTTGAAATTGACTGATTAATTGATTTCACCAGTACAACTTTTGCTTAGTCAGTACAATTTGAATTGTAGGTTGATACTGTTAGAGTTCTGATCATGGCTTTCGATTGTATATGTTGTAATTAGTATAGTCGAGTCGATACACATCGTCAATAAGTTCAAAGCTTTGAATGATAATAATTTGATTGGGTTTTCTGTTGAAATCCTACTTAAATCAAATTAGGAATTGAGTTTAACTACTTATAGTTGTTGTACTTGAATCAGAAATTTAAGGGTCTTGGTCTATAACTGCAGTCTGAATTGGGGGGCATGTGCACTTGTGCACAACATGTGCATAAAGGCCTTTGTTAATATGAAGAATAACTTGACAGCATGTGCTGTCAGGTTATATTCCTGCTGCCCATGTCTGCTTTTAGTTTAATAAGCCAATTAAAAGGGCTGTCAGGAATCTCATGGGAATGTTTCATATTTTAAAATGTTGAATGGAAAAACAGCAAGAAAGAGAAGGTTTCTGATGTGTTTTAACAGGCTGTAGATAGCCTGATGTTAGGCTATAAAAAGGAAAAAGAACTTCCATTAGTGGGGGGACTGAGATTGATTTTGAGGACGGAATTTTGAAAAGAAAAAGGCAGACAGATTTTTAGACTGAACTCAGATTTTTCGAGACTTGATTGTTAGATAGATACAGACACATACACAAGAGAGAAAAACACACAGAAAAATCAGAAATTGTTTCTTCCTATTTGTTGTTTGGGCTTCATTTGTTTTCAGCCTTTTCAATCAATTCTGATTCTTTGAAGTTCCAATTGAGTTTATTGGTTGAGTGTTTTCATTGGTTTATTATTGGTTTTGGTCTTCCTGGAGTTCTGATTCTACTCCATTGTGTGCTACTGTCATTTGGCTACTTTTTCTATCGGCTATAGTTGCATTCTTGCACTCAAGCCTGTTCTGCTGTTTGTTCTGTTTGTTGCTGTTACTTTGTCTGCTGCTGTTACTTTGTGCCCCGCTGCTGCTGATTTTCCCCATCTCTTTCCTCTTCTCCTCTGCATTTTCAACATTCCAGGTACACATTTCGAGTCCCATATTGGTGTAACTGAAACAGTTTGAAAGCATGAAATGAAAGATGTTGAAGAAGTTTAAATATCTGTTGTAATACTCATGGTATATTGATGGGTTTGTATAATTGACTAGTTTGTAATTCAAAAGCAAGAAAGGATAGTTAATTGATATTTAACTGAGTTTTAGTCCTTTTTTGTGTTTTGGTTTATAGTTGTTTGTACAAAGTATGTAATTGTACAACCCATAGAATGCATGGATAGTTGACATAGTGACTGACTAGATTCCTTTTCTGCTATAATATGCATAGGATAGAATACTTCTGACTTTATACAACGCATTTCTGTTTTATTTTTAGTTTCTTTTATCGGGTCCCGTTAGGCAGTATGTAGGATCAAGTTCGAATCCCATTAGTAACAATGTTTAGAAGTTATTTCCCTTAATCTAGCCCAAAAGAGTTTATTTAAATTCAACTCGAGAAATGTTTGGAGTAAGTGTAGTGTTCCATCAGCTTGTATGTAATTTTATCAAATTAAAAGCATGTTCCATGAGGTATAATATTTCTTCACTTAGTAATAATTAATCAGATAATTAATAAGAATCCGGATTTGGCCAAAGTATATAATTGAATTAGCATGTATCTTTTTCTTCTATATTTTTTAGAGACAAACACATTAGAAATGTAGCCACTTTAGGATATCCCTTTTTAAAAAAAATAATGAGATGAGCCTCGTGCAAATAAAGATACACATTGCGGGGCCCTCAATAATTAATCATAATAAATATTTAGAATTTGGGATGGACTGTCCAGTGAATTTCCCCGCCTTCTCCAAAGACAATAACGCGTTAGACTTTTTAGGCGCGGTTTAATTAAATGACATTCTTAAATTCGGGTGCACATTGATGTGACCCAAATCCCAATCTCAACGGAGCCGAAATGTGTTAACAACTACGGGTGCATTGACTGTGACGTGGTTCGAGATGCATTTTCACGACGTTGCAATTCTATAAAAATAAATGACAATAATAAAAGCGGTTTAAACTTAACAGAAGCACGTAAGTCATAACATGTATTTAAATCAGATATTTAGCCATTATAACAATTTAAGCGACCGTGCTAGAACCACGGGATTCGAGGGTGCCTAACACCTTCCCTCGGGTCAACAGAATTCCTTACTTAGAATTTCTGGTTCGCAGACTTCATTCGGAAAAGTCGAAAATTTCCTCGATTTGGGATTCAAGATAAACCGGTGACTTGGGACACCAAAAGCCAAACCTTTCCCAAGTGGCGACTCTGAATTAAATAATTAATCCCATTTCAAATATTGTCACTTAAATTGGAAAAACTCCCCTCGCGCATTTTTACCCTTCGGGGCGGGGCGCGCAAAAAGGAGGTGTGATAGCTCTGGCGACTCTGCTGGGGATTTATACCCAGAACCTCCGGTTCAGGGTTCAAGAATTCGAGCTTAGAATAATTGTTATATTTGGCTTTATTATCTGATATTTATTACATGTTTTGACATAACGTGCTGCAACGTTTGTTTTTTTTACTGCTTTGATATTATCTGAACTGTATATAAACTGTGCCGAACCCTTCTCTCTTCACCTCCGGGGAGAAGCTCGCTGGTCGAGGCTCCCTATTCTGTTAGTGTCGATACCTGAAATAAGAAAGAGGACGGATAAGTTACGAAGCCGGACGACCTTTTGGTTCCCGGTAAGTTGCCCCTCTTCGACTCGAGTTGTCCGCTCGGGTACACAGTCTAGAACATCTACCCAGGTTATAAACCTAGTATAACGAAACCTCATGCCGGATCCCTAGTAGGAACGCTTATCTGCATCATGTTGCATTTGACATAGGGGACTCAACACAGGGATTGGGTCCGTCTAGGACAGGCAACCTGGAATGAAAAGACCATCCTGCTGCATCCCATTTGTTTTGCGCATCTATTTGCTTCAGATCTGCATGTCGACCGGTTTCCGAAAAATTTTCAAAAAAAAAAAGAGAATAGCGGGGTAGGGAGATAATTACTTATTCTTTTGAAAACCAATGTCCAAGTAATGTCAAAACCTCACCGGAATTTTCTTAAAAAATATATATATACAAAAAATGAAAAACAAAGCTTGTCTTTCAGTTTGACTATTCCTTTTAATCACTTTCAAAATCCAAAATACATATAAATAAAACAAAAATCAAAAAAAAAATTATTTTATTGTTTCATTTGTAGTACCTCTTTAAAAGATTTTCGAAACTTCAAAAAAAATGAAAAAAAGGAAGTTTAAAATGTATAAGTATTTCCTTAGTCTCTTTTCAAAAATAAATACTATAATAAAAAATATATAACAAAATTCCAGAAAAAAAAACACAGTTATTCTTCTTTTCTTTAAAGAATTTTATTTTTGTTTCCCCTATTTTGATCCGACCGAACTACGCCGGTTTGATTCTCACACGGTGTGAGATACGTAGGCAACTCTCATCGGGTCCAACCTCCCGTTTTGCAAAAAAAAAATATTTAAAAAAAAAGATCTAGATAATTTTAATTTTTGAGTCTAATAAAAGTTTTTTTTTTAATCACCCTAAATAAATGTGCAGGATGAGCACGATACAAAACGAACCTTTTTCAATAATGACCAAGATCCCTTTTGAGTTACGATTATGGTGGAACGACTTAGGCAAGGAGGGGCAAGGCAAAGTGAGGAAATATCTGAAAAATCTCCCGGATTTACTAGACATTCAGCCTCGGGGCGATATTATCAGATCATTGGTCACTTACTAGGATTCGGCGCACAATGTATTTCATTTCTCAGACTTCGAGCTCACCCCGACTTTGGAAGAAATAGCGGGATACATTGGGGGTGATGAAGCTCCGTTAAGGTTCAAATACTTGATTGCACCTAGGGCCGTCACGGTACACCGGTTTCTGGATTTTCTGAAAATACCCCGAACATTTCACCATCCAGATCTTGCCAAAGGTTTCTGCAGTCTCCACCTCATGTATGCTAGATACGGTCACGAGGGCGGGTTCAATAAGCCGGATTTCAAACTATGTAGTAAAGGCAACCGACAGAAGTGGGACGAACACAGGCTGTTAGCTTTTATGACGGCCTTCTTGGGTCTTATAGTGTTCCCAAGGAAGGACGGAAAGATCGATCTAAAAATAACTAGGGTCGTCAGTACTTTGCTTACCCAAGATAAAAGTACTCTAGCGCCTATGATTATGGCTGACATTTTCCGGGCTCTCACTGCTTGTCGAGCCAGGGGCGACTTTTTAGAAGGATGTAACCTACTGTTGCAAATATGGATGACCGATCATTTATGCCACCGCTCCCCGCTCTTGGGTTACGGTTCGCCCGAAAAAACTTGTATTGGGGAATTCTACACTAGAATCAAAGGTTGCAATCTACTTGAGGGCGTCACATCATGGACCTCATTTTTTCGAACTCTCACTGCTAGCCAAATCCAGTGGACGCTCGGATGGTCGCCTATTGAGGAAATCATATACATGCCGGCAACCAGGCCCCACTTTCTGTTGATGGGACTTAAAAGCATCCAACCCTACGCACTATATCGGGTTTTGAGGCAACTTGGGAGATATCAAGTGGTGCCGAAAGAGGAAGATCTAAGTACCCAAGTGATTGAAATCAGTCCAGACGGTCGTTTCCCCGAAGAAAAAGTTCGCCAAATCTGGAGTGAGTGCCAACATCTGACAGCAAGCACTTGTGTGATGGATATAGCAAAAGGGGAAGTTTCCCCAGGGTATCACGCTTGGTTCAGAGGCGACCTGTCTTGCGAAAGACCAGCTAAGAGACTGCATCTCAAAGATATTGTAGGATCGTCCCAAGGGCAATGGAACTGGTTAGCAAAAGAAAAGGGGTATCGGGCAGAGATCGGTGATTTGAAGCTACAAATTGACAGTCTGAAATTCAATAACAGCATACAAATCGCGGCAGATCGAAGCGAAAAGAATAAATTGGTCCAAGAGAATGAAGAACTTAAGGCCCAAATCCAAAAATTGAGATTGTCTCTTGATGAACAGCCCAGAAGTCGATCAGACCAGCAGTTGATTAAGGGTTTAAAAAGAGAAGTCGCGGAATGGCGAGATGGTTTAGAAGAATCGGGAAAGATTATGGCAAAGCTCAAGGCACAGTGGGGAATAAGAGTAGAGAAGCATCGCCGATACTTGAACCAATTGAAACGCGACCACGAGAAAACTGTTGCCAAAATGAAGAGAGAGATGGCTATACTTGAGATCAAAGCAGCTAATCAGGCCAAGGATTTCCAAATTGAGAGCAGATACTGGTACGACTTGTTAGCCCAAATGAAGTTAGAAGTACGGCGACTGAAGAATCAGCATATACAGGATTCTCAGGTAATCAAGATGTGTAGCGATCAGATAAAACGCCTACTCATAGAGAAGAAGCAAACTAGAGATAGGATCAAGGACATTGCCCATGCCATCACCAGACGATGTCTACGATGTGAGGACATGACCAGTGTTACCGTCCTCTCGGCAGTGATGGGTTATGTCAAACAGACCATGCATGAGCTGGAGCAGCTTGAGAGGGATCTCACACCTAGGACCGCGGCGAGGCCGAATGATGCCCCGCGGGCACCAATTTTCAAAACCATAATGTACTCATAAGTCGAGTCTGTATCTTAGCATCTTCTGCCTGTTTTTCCCATCAGTTTGTTTTAGTCTATGTTGAGTCTAGGTTTATTTTCAAAGTTTGCTCTTTCTTTTGCAAAATGTAGTTTGTAATAGACCATTTCAACAATAAAAAGGTTGCTTCTTTTACGCTCATTTGTGTTTTTGAACTACGTAATTATCTGATTCACGTGGCATCGTGATACGTAGGCAATCCTCATCGGACCCGGTCGCGGTTTAACCAAAAAGAAAAATTGAAAAAAAAAGGTTTGAAAAAAAAGAAAAGAGGAAAATAATAAAAGGAAAGCCTAAAAGAATGCCGGAATGACACATGCTTTTGTCGCAAACATGTAGGAATCCATTTAACTGTATAGGTGCATCATGCCCTAACGTGAGATTGCTTATCTGTTATTTGATTCGTATTAACCATTCGTTTGTCGTTGAGTTCCTTCCAGGTTTTTGGAAAGGTGGTTGGTTTGGTGAAAGTCTGGCCTCGCACTCATATTTCACGAGATCGAAAGGGAGTGTTCAATTACCTATTGTTAAGACAGGAGGCAGTGCTCACACTTACTTCACAAGGTCAAAAGGAAGTATAGAAATGTCTTCAGAGATTCCATTACCAACAATCCCTGTTTCCGAGGAAAGTTCTATCTCGGCCATCCTCACGCCCGAATCCGCAACTGCGGAGGAAAATAGAATCTTGCGGCTCCGCATGCTGGAAATGCTTGATGACTGGAATAATGAGAAAGAGCCGCCAAGCATCGTCCCTGGATTCACTGAGTTATTCTCCAGGACAAGTGGGACTTCTAATGTCCCCATAAGCTATCCTGCTACCCCGTTTGGATACCCAGCCATTTCGGCCTTCTCTGCTGGATCGCCCTCTGAGTCTTATCCCCGAGTGTCAACATCGGATGTAAACACAAACATCTTTGCTACACCACCTTGCCCGATCACGGCACAACCTGCTGCATACAAGCCGACTTTTGACTCGTCCTCGTTTACATTCCAAGCCCCATCTTTCTCAATGGAACCAACTAGGTTCGCCACCAGCACTAACCCTCCACAGCCTCAGTGCGAGCTTGCACCTGGGCAGGATCAGAACCCCAGAATTGCTGAACAAAATGAGATGGCCAAAATAATGAGAAGCCTTGAACAAAGTTTGAAGAACATGCAAGGTTTGAGCGGACAGAAAAGCGTCTCTTACGCCGACCTATGCATGTTCCCTCACGTGCACCTACCAGTGGGTTTCAAGACCCTAAAGTTTGAGAAGTACGATGGACACGGTGACCCCATTGCACATCTTAAGAAATATTGCAACCAATTGCGGGGAGCCGGCGGAAAAGAGGAACTGCTAATGGCATATTTTGGGGAAAGTCTAGTAGGGATAGCCTCGGAATGGTATATGGACCAGGAAATGTCCCGATGGCATATATGGGATGATCTCGCCAGAGATTTTGTGAAACAATTCAAGTATAACATCGACATTGCACCAGACCGAAATTCTCTATCGAATTTGAAGAAGAAACCTTCAGAAAGCTTCAGAGAATATGCCATTAAGTGGTGCGAACAAGCTTCGAGGGTGAAGCCTCCCATGGATGAGGTGGAAATGGTCACTACTTTTCTCCAGGCTCAAGAGTCTGACTATTTCCAAAACATGATGTCAGCCATGGGAAAACCGTTCGCAGAAGCGATTAAGATTGGAGAGATGGTGGAGAATGGTCTGAAGACGGGTAGGATTTTGAGTCAAGCAGCCATAAGGGCGACCTCCCAAGCCGTCCAAAGCGGGTCCGGAGGAATGGCAAGAGGGAAGAAAAAGGAAGAAACGACTATGGCAGCCTCAGAAGCAAGGGAATATCGTAATCCCCGGCCCCGTTTTCCGGAAAGAACCCCACAACACTACTACCCCCACTCAAATCTGGCATATGCTCATCAACCCTATATGGTCATGAACGCCCAGCCATATGTCCAGCCGCCGCAACAAGCCAACCGAGGCCAAGCTCCACCTCCCAAAAATCAGCCTCCTTACCGCAACCACTATAACCCACAACCTCCGCAAAATAACTTCTGCCCTCAGGAGCCACCTAGAAGGCGGACTTTCACGCCCATCGGTGAACCATACTCTACTTTGTTCCCGAAGCTAGTCCAGTTGGGTTTCCTGCAGCCAGTCCCTCAAACAAGGCACAACCCGGCGTCACCTTCTTACAAAGCCGGTGTCAGGTGCGCCTATCATTCAGGAGCAGAAGGGCACGATATAAATGACTGCTGGTCGTTGAAAAGAGTGGTCGAGAATTTAATAGAGCAAGGGAAAATAGTGCTAAGAGACGAGGAGGTCCCAAATGTGACTAACAATCCATTACCTACTCATTATAATGGGCCGTTGATCGGAATGATTTGCGAAGACAAAGAATTTGACCCTGCTTTGAAAGCTATAATCGCCATTGTTGATGCGGGGAAAAAGCCTGAAACAGCCCAGGAATCAGGAAAAGGGGAAAAGGCCGGTACTGTAAAGTGCGAATCCGAAAAGAAGGTGGAGAAGAAAGCGATACCGGTAAAGGATGGAGTTCTTTACATCCCACGAGGTCGAGCAGAGAAGCCGCAGAGCTTCGAGGTCAAAAAGGCAAAACCTATGTACGTACCAAAAGGGGCCTATGTGGTCCGGGGGACAATTCAACCACCTCGGCTGAATGAGCTAGTGGTTATCGGACGCGTGCCACAAAAGCCGATGACAAACCCGTCCACAGTACCGTGGAACTATCATAAGACGTTGGTAACGTACAAAGGTAAAGAAGTCACGGGGGAACTTCCCGAAAATACTGTCATTGGAAGGTATTCAAACGCCCAAGAGCTGAACAACGCCACACGAAGACGCTTCCCACCAAAGAAGTCTGTAAGCGTTGAAGAAGCGGAAGTGTTCTTCCAACAAATGAAAATGCCGAATTACGAAGTGATAGATCAACTGCGCAAGTGCCCCGAGCAAGTGTCCATGATATCATTGTTGATGAGGTCGGCCGAGCATCAAAAGGTCTTACTGGAAACCCTGAATGAAGCATACGTGCCAGTTGAAACCTCAGTTGAACAACTGGAACGGATGACAGAAAGGTTCTTCGCCGTTAACCAAATCTCTTTCAGCAAGAATGACTTACCTCCAGAAGGAGCAGCTCACAACAAAGCCCTGCATCTAACAGTTAAATGCGAGGACTACTATGTCAAGAGGGTGATGTTGGATGGAGGTTCAGGTGTTGACATTTGCCCGCTCTCCACACTACAAAGAATGGAAATTGGGACCGGAAGAATTCGACCCAATAATGTCTGCGTAAGGGCTTTCGACGGCATCAAGAGAGATACCATGGGGGAGATAGACCTGTTGTTGGTCATAGGACCAGTCGAGTTTGAAGTAACCTTCCAGGTGCTCGACATGGATACATCCTACAATTTTCTCCTCGACAGACCTTGGATCCATGCGGCAGGAGCTGTGCCTTCCACTCTTCACCAGATGGTGAAGTTTGAGTACGAAAACCGAGAGATTGTGGTCCATGGAGAAGATGAGCATGCTATTTATCGGGACCCATCCATCCCATATCTTGAGCCAAGAGAAGGGAGTGAACACACGGTCTATCAAGCTTTCGAGATTGTACTAGCAGAGCAGCATGAAGAGGGAATACCTTTCCCCCAGCCTTTCTTGTCTAACGCCTCAGTTATGGTGGCCAAAGAGATGATCCGGCACGGATTTAGGCCAGGGAAAGGGCTTGGACAAACCCTGCAGGGAATAACAGAACCCATCACCTTGCCGACCACCAAGAAACCTTTTGGACTAGGTTTCAAACCCACTCCAGGAGATGAAGAGTGGGCAAAGAAAAGGAAAAATGAGGGTTGGAAATTACCTCGACCATTGCCGAATTTATATGAAACTTTCATCAGGCCAAGGTACACCGAAGAAGAAGACGATGAGATCTTCACGGCTGAGGAAATCGAGGAGATATGTGGGGCAATGAGAGAAATGCTCTACGAGACTCACATGGTTCAACCAGGTGAAGGCACAAGCACTGCTGAGATGCTGTACGTGGGGCCGAACGCCAAACTTCGAAACTGGGAGGCCACGCCATTCCCGACTAGACGGAAGTCCGGGTAGACCTGTCCTGCCACCTTTCCTGTGTCACAAGTTATCTCCAGGACATAACTTGAACGTTTTCTTCCTTTCAATTGTTGTTTTGAATTCCTAAGTTGTAAACATTGTTGTCTTCCAACTTCCCTAAGAAAATAAAAAAAAATCATCACTGCTTTCCCATTTTTTCTTTTGTTCTGATTTTTGTTATTTTTCCTTTTATCTTTCCTTTCAGTTATAATAATGCGGCTTTAAATATGACATGCTTGCGGACTTCACGCCCAGATCACAACGAGCTATTTAACTGTGAATTAATGAACCCAGAACCAGAATATGATGAAGAAGAAGCTTTTAGGGAAATAAATCGAGAGTTGGAACATTTTGAGAATAAACCTAAGCCAAATCTGAATGACACTGAACCGGTTAATTTAGGAACTCCTGAAGAAATCTGGGAGACCAAAATAAGCATTCATACGGACAAGAAAACGCGAGATGCGATAATTCAACTTCTTTTTGAATTTAAAGACGTGTTTGCTTGGTCATACGATGACATGCCGGGATTAGGTGTTGATCTAGTGGTTCATAAATTGCCAATTCATCCTGATTGTCCTCCAGTTAAACAAAAGCAACGAAAGTTCAAAACTGAGGTCAGTGACAAGATTAAAGAGGAGATCACCAAACAACTGAAAACGGGAGTGATTCGGGTAGTCCAGTATACAACATGGTTGGCAAATGTGGTTCCAGTACCGAAAAAGGACGGGAAAACTCAGGTATGTGTAGATTACCGAGATTTGAATAGAGAAAGTCCCAAAGATAATTTCCCACTGCCCAACATCCACATCCTCGTTGATAATTGCACCAAACACGAGATACAGCCTTTCGTAGATTGTTACGCTGGATATCATCAGGTATTGATGGATGAAGAAGACGCTGAGAAAACTGTCTTCACCACGCCTTGGGGCACCTACTGTTATCGGGTCATGCCATTTGGTCTGAAGAATGCTGGGGCTACTTACATGAGGGCCATGACTGCCATTTTTCATGACATGATTCATCAGGAAATAGAGGTGTACGTGGACGACGTGATAGTCAAGTCCAAGACGCAGGATAATCACATCCAAGACTTGAGAAAGTTCTTCGAGAGACTGAGGAAGTATGACTTGAAGCTGAACCCAGCCAAATGTGCTTTCGGAGTTCCATCGGGCAAGCTTTTGGGCTTTATAGTGAGTAGGAGAGGTATCGAATTAGATCCAACAAAGATAAAATCTATCAGGGATCTACCTCCCCCAGAACGAAGAAAGACGTAATGAGTCTGTTGGGCAGATTAAACTATATCAGTCGATTTATTGCCCAGTTGGCAAGCACGTGTGAGCCCATATTCAAGCTGTTAAGGAAAGATGCGACGATCAAAAGGACGGCTGAGTGTCAAGAAGCCTTTGATAAAGTCAAAGAATATCTTTCGAATCCCCCAGTTTTGGTCCCTCCAGAGCCAGAGAGACCGTGTTCTTGTATCTGACAGTCTTGGAAAACTCTTTCGGTTGCGTCCTCGGGCAACATGACATAACCGGAGAGAAAGAACAAGCGATCTACTACTTGAGCAAGAAATTCACTGGCTACGAGGCCAAGTATACTTTGTTGGAAAGAACGTGTTGCGCTTTGACATGGGTTTCTCAAAAACTGAGAATATATCTTCAAGCTCACACTACCTTCCTTATATGCAGGTTGGATCCTTTGAAGTATATATTTCAGAAACCAATGCCTACTGGAAGACTGGCTAAGTGGCAAATCTTGCTTACTGAATTCGACATAGTCTATGTTACTCGCACGGCAATGAAAGCCCAGGCGCTAGCAGATCACTTGGCCGAAAATCCGGTCGATGAGGAATACCAGCCATTGAGTACCTACTTTCCAGATGAAGAAGTAAACACCGTAGAAGTGGTCTCGGAGGACGCTCATGTTTGGAAGATGTTCTTTGATGGAGCCGTGAATGCCAAAGGTGTAGGGATCGGGGCAATTTTGATTTCGCCTTCTGGTCAGCATTATCCCGCCACAGCTAGACTGCGTTTCTTTTGCACAAACAATACGGCTGAGTATGAAGCCTGCATTATGGGCATGCATATGGCGATCGATCAGGATGTCGAAGACTTACTGATTATGGGAGATTCTGACCTGATTATTCGGCAAGCCCAAGGTGAATGGGAAACTCGGGATGTCAAACTTATCCCTTACCGACAGCACGTGGAGGACCTCGGCAAGCGTTTTAAATCAATAGAGTTCAGGTATATCCCGAGGTGTCATAATGAACTGGCGGATGCACTTGCTACTCTGGCTTCAATGCTACCCTACCCGGGCAACGCCCACATCGATCCTTTGGAAATCCAAATCAGGGAAAGACACGGTTACTGCAATGTAATCGAGGCGGGATCAAATACGCAGCCTTGGTACCATGACATCAAGAGGTTCCTGAAGACGCAAGAATACCCCGAGCATGCTACTGGAGATCAAAAGAGAACCATTAGGCGGCATGCAAGTGGTTTCTTTCTGAGCGGTGAATTGTTGTACAAGAGGACCCCGGACCTCAACCTACTAAGATGTGTCGACGCCGAGGAGGCGAGAAAGATCATGCACGAAGTACACGCAGGTGTGTGCGGACCTCACATGAACGGGTATGTCTTAGCGAAGAAAATCCTTCGAGCAGGTTATTACTGGATGACCATGGAAAAGTACTGCTTTAGCTTCGTTCGGAAGTGTCATCAGTGTCAGGTGCACGGTAATTTGATTCATGCACCTCCCACGGAACCGCATCCCATGTCTGCACCTTGGCCATTTGTCGCCTGGGGCATGGACGTCATTGGACCAATCGAGCCAAAGGCTTCAAATGGACACAGATTTATACTGGTTGCCATCGACTACTTCACAAAATGGGTAGAGGCTGTCACTCTCAAGTCGGTCACTAAAAAAGCTGTAGTGAATTTTGTACACTCAAATCTTATCTGTCGTTTCGGTATTCCTGCGACTATCATTACAGATAATGCAGCAAACTTGAACAGTCACTTGATGGGAGATGTATGCGAGCAATTCAAAATAACGCATAGGAATTCTACTCCTTATCGGCCAAAGGCCAATGGCGCTGTAGAAGCGGCGAACAAAAACATCAAGGAGATTTTGAGGAAAACGATCCAAAGTTCCCGACAGTGGCATGAGCAGTTACCATTTGCATTGTTGGGATATCGCACTACGGTACGCACGTCAGTAGGAGCAACTCCTTATCTTTTGGTTTATGGGACCGAGGCTGTGATACCAGCAGAAGTAGAAATCCCTTCGCTTCGAACCATTGTTGAAGCAGAAATCGAGGACAACGAATGGGTTAAGACTCGATTGGAGCAGTTGACTTTGATTGATGAAAAACGAATGGCCGCGGTTTGTCACGGACAGTTGTACCAACGAAGAATGGCCCGCGCTTACAACAAGAAAGTCCGACCCAGGAATTTCGAAGTAGGTCAGCTGGTACTGAGGCGTATTCTGCCACATCACCAGGAAGCAAAAGGGAAATTTGCTCCAAATTGGAAAGGCCCATACATCATCAGGAAAATATTGTCGAGAGGAGCATTGTACCTAGGTGACATTGAAGGAAATGATCCCGAAACAGCAGTAAATGCAGACGCGGTCAAAAGATACTATGTCTGAGTGATGTCCCAGCGGTCCTGACACATTTGAAATGCTGAAGGTTTTGTTCCCACTATCAACTCTCTCTACAGGCCTTTGAGCCGGTCACAAATAAAAAAAAAACAAAAACAAAAACAAACAAAATAAAACATTGATTCGAGGCCTGAACTACGTTTGACTTGATTCCGAAAGGATACGTAGGCAGCCTCTCCCTAAGGTTCAGTCACACCACCAATAAAATCCCATTTACCCTGAAATTGAAACCGGGGCACGTCAAGCGGTTTAGAAGTTAGTATCATCTACCTCTCTTTACCAAGCACAAGCCTTCAGATCAATTACCAAAGATAGCGGGAAGCCAAGAAGCATCACGAATGGAGGCCGGCACACTCTAAATTGAGAGAGATAAAATGAGAGAGTCTCGTCGGTGAAAACCTTCGGGCACCGCGAGGCGACGGGTGTAGAGAAACCAAAATGAGAGAGCTTGTTTAGTAAAAACTCGCAAAGAGTGCTATCAAGCAATGACAGGAAGAGAAATGAGAGAGGTCAGCCAGCGAAAACCCGCAAAGGGCGCTGTTGGCCGAAAGAATGACTCCACCCAAGGAGGTCTCGGCAAAGTTCCACCGGTTTGGGATCACAGATCCGTTTTGGTTCGGGGAAACGCAAGTTCATTGAAGGTCAGGCGTCCAGTCCAAAGAGCATGTCATGTCCATTTAAAGCCAGCATTGTCTTCCTCAGATAAGTCTTTCTCGTCCCGAAAGGGACACTCCTTTTCTGAAATTTGCTTTCTCCTTTCTTTGTTTTTCTTCGAATCCCTTTCATGTTTAACCCCAAGTTCCAGATATGCCGAAAAGGACAGGTGGCAGTTTTGGTTTCACGGAATTCCGTTTCATGAAGGAAAACACCTCGTTTCGTTGGTACGTTTGTCCAAACCTGATGAATCATGATGTTTGACTGCGTTCGAAGTAAAGAGGAAAGTGAGAAATTTCCCCAGCAAGTTCGCCTCGTACAAATCCCCACAGGGTTTCCCTTTGTACAAATACGCACAAAGAATCCACTGCGTAAATATTCCCCAAGGAGTCTGCCCCAACGAAATCCACACAGATTTTCTCTCTTGTACAGATCTCCACAAGGTCTTCCCTTTGTTAATAATAATAAAAAAAAGAGGATTTCCCCAGCAAATCCCCAGCGAGTCCCTTTGTAAAAATTCCCCAGCGAGCTTACCCCAACAAATCCTGGAAAGTCCGCTTTGAAACAAATCCCCAACATGTTCCCATTGTACAAAAATCCACACAAAGAATCCACTCTGTAAATATTCCCCCACAGAGCTTCCCTTTGTACAAATTCCCACAGAGTATCCCCAATAAAATCCCCGTTGAGAATCCCCAAGCAAAACGGGACACAAAAAGGGGAGCATTACAAGGCAAATCATCACGGAATTTGGAAATACAAGCCTGAGCAGTCCAAAAGGGTTTCGCCATTTGAATCCAATCAATGGCAGGATTTCTCAACAGAAATAAGGACGCAACAAAGCAATGGGAACAATCAAGGTCACCGAACCAACCGCCATTTCCGAACTAACAATTGTTCTTTGTTTGAGAAGTTGAAACAGGTATAATCCAAGACAACCGTGCAAGAAGCAGGTGTCACCCAACGAAGAAGGTACATGAGTACAAGAAACAGTTTGGCAATAAGGAATCCACTCGAGAGGTAAGTTTCCACGAGATTCCCTTTTATCTTCTACTAAAATAAGAAAATTCAAAAAAAAAAAGGTCAGTTAGTATCCTCGAACTTTGTCCCCAGCCAGTCAGTATTAGGGTTTTAAACCCTAAACTGATCTTTTCCTTCAGTCAGCATTAGGGTTTTAAACCCTAAACTGAACTCTTTCCTTTAGTCAGCATTAGGGTTTTAAACCCTAAACTGAACTTTTTCCTTTAATCAGGATTAGGGTTTTAAACCCTAAACTGAACTTTTTCCCTTGAGTCAGCATTAGGGTTTTAAACCCTAAATTGAACTCTTTCATTTAGTCAGCATTAGGGTTTTAAACCCTAAACTGAACTTTTTTCCATTCAGTCAGCATTAGGGTTTTAAACCCTAAACTGAACTCTTTCCTTTAGTCAGCATTAGGGTTTTAAACCCTAAACTGAACTTTTTCCATTCAGTCAACATTAGGGTTTTAAACCCTAAACTGAACTCTTTCCTTTAGTCAGCATTAGGGTTTTAAACCCTAAACTGAACTTTTTCCATTTAGTCAGCATTAGGGTTTTAAACCCTAAACTGAACTTTTTCCATCCAGTCAGTATTAGGGTTTTAAACCCTAAACTGAACTTTTCCTTTAGTCAGCATTAGGGTTTTAAACCCTAAACTGAACTTTTTCCATTCAGTCAGCATTAGGCTTTTAAACCCTAAACTGAACTTTTCCCTCTAATCAGGATTAGGGTATGCTGTACAATTTTTGGATTTTTACGTGGTATGTTGTTAATTATTTATGATTTTTGCCCATTTTATTTTTATTAAAACAAAATACAAAAAAATGTATCGTGTGTAGTTGAACCGTAATTGGTTTTAAAAGGAAAATCGTAAAAAATATGCTTCTTTTATTCTATTTTTTGTTGTCATTAAGTGATTTTATTTTAAGTAAATGTCAATGTGAGTGATAATTGTTGTTTTGAGTATTAATTAATATTGGTATGATTTTATTAGGAATTTTTTTTTTTTAATTTGTAAAAAGGAAAACATTGGATTTGGGCCATAATTTCAAATGAAATCAGGCCCAAACTCATACAAATGACCCAGTCCAACCAGGCTTTCTGCGAGATGCCCCAAACGACGTCGTATGGGCGTCATCCTTTTGAGCCGTTGATTGATTCAGGGGAACGGCCTAGATCAGACCAATCCTTTACCCAAACGACGCCGTATAAGGCCGTCTAATCTCAGTCGTTCAAGCCGGGCTGATCTAACAGCCCTCGTTCCATATCCTTTACCTATTATCAGACCCGACCCAATGAAACCCAGCCTAATCCACCCCAGTATGAAAGCAAACGACATCGTTTCACTTAAACCTCCAGATCCAGGCCGTTGATCTCGATTGATCTAACGGCTGAGATCAGGCCATCCACCCCATATATAAGCTTTCCACCCGTACCTCACCCCCTATCCAAATACCCCTCCTTCGTCCTCATCCCTTCCAACAGACCCAACCTCGGAACCCTAGAGCCGCCCCCCTTTCCCCTCACCAAAAACCTGGCGGCATGGATGCCGGTGACCCCCACCTTAACACCCTAGGACCACCTTGACACCCTAAACATAGATCTGCAAACCATTGATCTCGAACCTTCCCCCATCGTCTCGAATCTTCATTTGAAGATTCGAGCAGAACCTCGACTTTCACCAATGTACCCCAGCTTCACACCAGACAGTCCCCGAACCTCCCTCGTGACCAAACCATGCTTGGTTTGGTCCGAATCTAACCATGGAAACCCAAATCCCAAATCTACCATCTATGAACCCCAGAAACCCCAAGCCTGGTCTGTGTCCGTTTAAGCTAAAGTGATTAGGGTCTAATGGACCTTAATCGAAGTGTTCTCAGTTGAGAACACTTCGATTAAAGTCCGTTCAACCCCAAGAAGGTTCATTTCAAACACGAGCTGGTTTTCTGATTTTTTTCAAGGACTTTAAGGTAGGTGTGTTTTTCTTTCCTCGATTCAGTACATGTGTTGTTAAAGGTCTGTTCGTATGGCCAAATGTTTTGTTTAATTTGTGTCTTTTAAATTTTATCAACTGTTGTTGTCCACCTCTGTGTTTGATCGAGTCTGTCTTCTATTCACTGATAATGTGTATATGTGTATGAGCTGTGCAATCAATTGAACTTTGAAATTGACTGATTAATTGATTTCACCAGTACAACTTTTGCTTAGTCAGTACAATTTGAATTGTAGGTTGATACTGTTAGAGTTCTGATCATGGCTTTCGATTGTATATGTTGTAATTAGTATAGTCGAGTCGATACACATCGTCAATAAGTTCAAAGCTTTGAATGATAATAATTTGATTGGGTTTTCTGTTGAAATCCTACTTAAATCAAATTAGGAATTGAGTTTAACTACTTATAGTTGTTGTACTTGAATCAGAAATTTAAGGGTCTTGGTCTATAACTGCAGTCTGAATTGGGGGGCATGTGCACTTGTGCACAACATGTGCATAAAGGCCTTTGTTAATATGAAGAATAACTTGACAGCATGTGCTGTCAGGTTATATTCCTGCTGCCCATGTCTGCTTTTAGTTTAATAAGCCAATTAAAAGGGCTGTCAGGAATCTCATGGGAATGTTTCATATATTAAAATGTTGAATGGAAAACAGCAAGAAAGAGAAGGTTTCTGATGTGTTTTAACAGGTTGCAGATAGCCTGATGTTAGGCTATAAAAAGGAAAAAGAACTTCCATTAGTGGGGGGACTGAGATTGATTTTGAGGACGGAATTTTGAAAAGAAAAAGGCAGACAGATTTTTAGACTGAACTCAGATTTTTCGAGACTTGATTGTTAGATAGATACAGACACATACACAAGAGAGAAAAACACACAGAAAAATCAAAAACTGTTTCTTCCTTTTTGTTGTTTGGGCTTCATTTGTTTTCAGCCTTTTCAATCAATTCTGATTCTTTGAAGTTCCAATTGAGTTTATTGGTTGAGTGTTTTCATTGGTTTATTATTGGTTTTGGTTTGCCTGGAGTTCTGATTCTACTCCATTGTGTGCTGCTGTCATTTGGCTACTTTTTCTATCGGCTATAGTTGCATTCTTGCACTCAAGCCTGTTCTGTTGTTTGTTCTGTTTGCTGCTGTTACTTTGTCTGTTGCTGTTACTTTGTGCCCCGCTGCTGCTGATTTTCCCCATCTCTTTCCTCTTCTCCTCTGCATTTTCAACATTCCAGGTACACATTTCGAGTCCCATATTGGTGTAACTGAAACAGTTTGAAAGCATGTATTGAAAGATGTTGAAGAAGTTTAAATATCTGTTGTAATACTCATGGTATATTGATGGGTTTGTATAATTGACTAGTTTGTAATTCAAAAGCAAGAAAGGATAGTTAATTGATATTTAACTGAGTTTTAGTCCTTTTTTGTGTTTTGGTTTATAGTTGTTTGTACAAAGTATGTAATTGTACAACCCATAGAATGCATGGATAGTTGACATAGTGACTGACTAGATTCCTTTTCTGCTATAATATGCATAGGATAGAATACTTCTGACTTTATACAACGCATTTCTGTTTTATTTTTAGTTTCTTTTATCGGGTCCCGTTAGGCAGTATGTAGGATCACGTTCGAATCCCATTAGTAACAATGTTTAGAGGTTATTTCCCTTAATCTAGCCCAAAAGAGTTTATTTAAATTCAACTCGAGAAATGTTTGGAGTAAGTGTAGTGTTCCATCAGCTTGTATGTAATTTTATCAAATTAAAAGCATGTTCCATGAGGTATAATATTTCTTCACTTAGTAATAATTAATCAGATAATTAATAAGAATCCGGATTTGGCCAAAGTATATAATTGAATTAGCATGTATCTTTTTCTTCTATATTTTTTAGAGACAAACACATTAGAAATGTAGCCACTTTAGGATATCCCTTTTTAAAAAAAATAATGAGATGAGCCTCGTGCAAATAAAGATACACATTGCGGGGCCCTCAATAATTAATCATAATAAATATTTAGAATTTGGGATGGATTGTCCAGTGAATTTCCCCGCCTTCTCCAAAGACAATAACGCGTTAGACTTTTTAGGCGCAGTTTAATTAAATTACATTCTTAAATTCGGGTGCACATTGATGTGACCCAAATCCCAATCTCAACGGAGCCGAAATGTGTTAACAACTACGGGTGCATTGACTGTGACGTGGTTCGAGATGCATTTTCACGACGTTGCAATTCTATAAAAATAAATGACAATAATAAAAGCGGTTTAAACTTAACAGAAGCACGTAAGTCATAACATGTATTTAAATCAGATATTTAGCCGTTATGACAATTTAAGCGACCGTGCTAGAACCACGGGATTCGAGGGTACCTAACACCTTCCCTCGGGTCAACAGAATTCCTTACTTAGAATTTCTGGTTCGCAGACTTCATTCGAAAAAGTCGAAAATTTCCTCGATTTGGGATTCAAGATAAACCGGTGACTTGGGACACCAAAAGTCAAACCTTTCCCAAGTGGCGACTCTGAATTAAATAATTAATCTCATTTCGAATATTGTCACTTAAATTGGAAAAACTCCCCTCGCGCATTTTTACCCTTCGGGGCGGGGCGCGCAAAAAGGAGGTGTGACAACTCTGGCGACTCTGCTGGGGATTTATACCCAGAACCTCCGGTTCAGGGTTCAAGAATTCGAGCTTAGAATAATTGTTATATTTGGCTTTATTATCTGATATTTATTACATGTTTTGACATAACGTGCTGCAACGTTTGTTTTTTTTACTGCTTTGATATTATCTAAACTGTATATAAACTGTGCCGAACCCTTCTCTCTTCACCTCCGGGGAGAAGCTCGCTGGTCGAGGCTCCCTATTCTGTTAGTGTCGATACCTGAAATAAGAAAGAGGACGGATAAGTTACGAAGCCGGACGGCCTATTGGTTCCCGGTAAGTTGCCCCTCTTCGACTCGAGTTGTCCGCTCGGGTACACAGTCTAGAACATCTACCCAGGTTATAAACCTAGTATAACGAAACCTCATGTCGGATCCCTAGTAGGAACGCTTATCTGCATCATGTTGCATTTGACATAGGGGACTCAACACAGGGGTTGGGTCCGTCTAGGACAGACAACCTGGAATGAAAAGACCATCCTGTTGCATCCCATTTGTTTTGCGCATCTATTTGCTTCAGATCTGCATGTCGACCGGTTTCCGAAAAATTTTAAAAAAAAAAAGAGAGAATAGCGGGGTAGGGAGATAATTACTTATTCTTTTGAAAACCAATGTCCAAGTAATGTCAAAACCTCACCGGAATTTTCTTAAAAAAAATATATATAAAAAAAATGAAAAACAAAGCTTGTCTTTCAATTTGACTATTCCTTTTAATCACTTTCAAAATCCAAAATATATATAAATAAAACAAAAATCAAAAAAAAATTTATTTTATTGTTTCATTTGTAGTACCTCTTTAAAAGATTTTCGAAACTTCAAAAAAAATGAAAAAAAGGAAGTTTAAAATGTATAAGTATTTCCTTAGTCTCTTTTCAAAAATAAATACTATAATAAAAAATATATAACAAAATTCCAGAAAAAAAAAAACACAGTTATTCTTCTTTTCTTTAAAGGATTTTATTTTTGTTTCCCCTATTTTGATCCGACCGAACTACGTCGGTTTGATTCTCACACGGTGTGAGATACGTAGGCAACTCTCATCGGGTCCAACCTCCCGTTTTGCAAAAAAAAAAAATCTTTTAAAAAAAAAAGATCTAGATAATTTTAATTTTTGAGTCTAATAAAAGTTTTTTTTTAATCACCCTAAATAAATGTGCAGGATGAGCACGATACAAAACGAACCTTTTTCAATGATGACCAAGATCCCTTTTGAGTTGCGATTATGGTGGAACGACTTAGACAAGGAGGGGCAAGGCAAAGTGAGGAAATATATGAAAAATCTCCCGGATTTACTAGACATTCAGCCTCGGGGCGATATTATCAGATCATTGGTCACTTACTGGGATTCGGCGCACAATGTATTTCATTTCTCAGACTTCGAGCTCACCCCGACTTTGGAAGAAATAGCGGGATACATTGGGGGTGATGAAGCTCCGTTAAGGTTCAAATACTTGATTGCACCTAGGGCCGTCACGGTACACCAGTTTCTGGATTTTCTAAAAATAACCCGAACATTTCACCATCCAGATCTTGCCAAAGGTTTCTGCAGTCTCCACCTCATGTATGCTAGATACGGTCACGAGGGCGGGTTCAATAAGCCGGATTTCAAACTGTGTAGTAAAGGCAACCGACAGAAGTGGGACGAACACAGGCTGTTAGCTTTTATGACGGCCTTCTTGGGTCTTATAGTGTTCCCAAGGAAGGACGGAAACATCGATCTAAAAATAACTGGGGTCGTCAGTACTTTGCTTACCCAAGATAAAAGTACTCTAGCGCCTATGATTATGGCTGACATTTTCCGGGCTCTCACTGCTTGTCGAGCCAAGGGCGACTTTTTCGAAGGATGTAACCTACTGTTGCAAATATGGATGACCGATCATTTATGCCACCGCTCCCCGCTCTTGGGTTACGGTTCGCCCGAAAAAACTTGTATTGGGGAATTCTACACTAGAATCAAAGGTTTCAATCTACCTGAGGGCGTCACATCATGGACCTCATTTTTTCGAACTCTCACTGCTAGCCAAATCCAGTGGACGCTCGGATGGTCGCCTATTGAGGAAATCATATACATGCCGGCAACCAGGCCCCACTTTCTGTTGATGGGACTTAAAAGCATCCAATCCTACGCACCATATCGGGTTTTGAGGCAACTTGGGAGATATCAAGTGGTGCCGAAAGATGAAGATCTGAGTACCCAAGTGATTGAAATCAGTCCAGACGGTCGTTTCCCCGAAGAAGAAGTTCGCCAAATCTGGAGTGAGTGCCAACATCTGACAGCAAGCACTTGTGTGATGGATATAGCAAAAGGGGAAGTTGCCCAGGGTATCACGCTTGGTTCAGAGGCGACCTGTCTTGCGAAAGACCAGCTAAGAGACCGCATCTCAAAGATTTTGTAGAATCGTCCCAAGGGCAATGGAACTGGTTAGCAAAAGAAAAGGGGTATCGGGCAGAGATCGGTGATTTGAAGCTACAAATTGACAGTCTGAAATTCAATAACAGCATACAAATCGCGGCGGATCGAAGCGAAAAGAATAAATTGGTCCAAGAGAATGAAGAACTTAAGGCCCAAATCCAAAAATTGAGATTGTCTCTTGATGAACAGCCCAGAAGTCGATCAGACCAGCAGTTGATTAAGGGTTTAAAAAGAGAAGTCGCGGAATGGCGAGATGGTTTAGAAGAATCGGGAAAGATTATGGCAAAGCTCAAGGCACAGTGAGGAATAAGAGTAGAGAAGCATCGCCGATACTTGAACCAATTGAAATGCGACCACGAGAAAACCGTTGCCAAAATGAAGAGAGAAATGGCTATACTTGAGATCAAAGCAGCTAATCAGGCCAAGGATTTCCAAATTGAGAGCAGATACTGGTACGACTTGTTAGCCCAAATGAAGTTAGAAGTACGGCGATTGAAGAATCAGCATATACAGGATTCTCAGGTATTCAAGATGTGTAGCGATCAGATAAAATGCCTACTCATAGAGAAGAAGCAAACCAGAGATAGGATCAAGGCCATTGCCCATGCCATCACCAGACGATGTCTACGATGTGAGGACATGACCAGTATTACCGTCCTCTCGGCAGTGATGGGTTATGTCAAACAGACCATGCATAAGCTGGAGCAGCTTGAGAGGGATCTCACACCTAGGACCGCGGCGAGGCCGAATGATGCCCCGCGGGCACCAATTTTCAAAACCATAATGTACTCATAAGTCGAGTCTGTATCTTAGCATCTTCTGCCTGTTTTTCCCATCAGTTTGTTTTAGTCTATGTTGAGTCTAGGTTTATTTTCAAAGTTTGCTCTTTATTTTGCAAAATGTAGTTTGTAATAGACCGTTTCAACAATAAAAAGGTTGCTTCTTTTACGCTCATTTGTGTTTTTGAACTACGTAATGATCTGATTCACGTGGCATAGTGATACGTAGGCAATCCTCATCGGATCCGGTCGCGGTTTAACCAAAAAGAAAAATTGAAAAAATAAAAGAAAAAAAAGGTTTGAAAAAAAAAAAAAAAAGAAGAGGAAAATAATAAAAGGAAAGCCTAAAAGAATGCCGGAATGACACATGCTTTTGTTGCAAACATGTAGGAATCCATTTAACTGTATAGGTGCATCATGCCCTAACGTGAGATTGCCTATCTGTTATTTGATTCGAATTAACCGTTCGTTTGTCGTTGAGTTCCTTCCAGGTTTTTGGAAAGGTGGTTGGTTTGGTGAAAGTCTGGCCTCGCACTCATATTTCACGAGATCGAAAGGGAGTGTTCAATTACCTATTGTTAAGACAGGAGGCAGTGCTCACACTTACTTCACAAGGTCAAAAGGAAGTATAGAAATGTCTTCAGAGATTCTGTTACCAACAATCCCTGTTTCCGAGGAAAGTTCTATCTCGGCCATCCTCACGCCCGAATCCGCAACTGCGGAGGAAAATAGAATCTTGCGGCTCCGCATGCTGGAAATGCTTGATGACTGGAATAATGAGAAAGAGCCGCCAAGCATCGTCCCTGGATTCCCTGAGTTATTCTCCAGGACAAGTGGGACTTCTAATGTCCCCATAAGCTATTCTGCTACCCCGTTTGGATACCCAGCCATTTCGGCCTTCTCTGCTGGATCGCCCTCTGAGTCTTATCCCCGAGTGTCAACACCGGATGTAAACGCAAACATCTTTGCTACACCACCTTGCCCGATCACGGCACAACCTGCTGCATACAAGCCGACTTTTGACTCGTCCTCGTTTACATTCCAAGCCCCATCTTTCTCAATGGAACCAACTAGGTTCGCCACCAGCACTAACCCTCCACAGCCTCAGTGCGAGCTTGCACCTGGGCAGGATCAGAACCCCAGAATTGCTGAACAAAATGAGATGGCCAAAAGAATGAGAAGCCTTGAACAAAGTTTGAAGAACATGCAGGTTCGAGGGTGAAGCCTCCCATGGATGAGGTGGAAATGTTCACTACTTTTCTCCAGGCTCAAGAGTCTAACTATTTCCAAAACATGATGTCAGCCATGGGAAAACCGTTCGTAGAAGCGATTAAGATTGGAGAGATGGTGGAGAATGGTCTGAAGACGGGTAGGATTTTGAGTCAAGCAGCCATAAGGGCGACCTCCCAAGCCGTCCAAAGCGGGTCCGGAGGAATGGCAAGAGGGAAGAAAAAGGAAGAAATGACCATGGCAGCCTCAGAAGCAAGAGAATATCGTAATCCCCGGCCCCGTTTTCCGGAAAGAACCCCACAACACTACTACCCCCACTCAAATCTGGCATATGCTCATCAACCCTATATGGTCATGAACGCCCAGCCTTATGTCCAGCCACCGCAACAAGCCAACCGAGGCCAAGCTCCACCTCTCAGAAATCAGCCTCCTTACCGCAACCACTATAACCCACAACCTCCGCAAAATAACTTCCGCCCTTAGGAGCCACCTAGAAGGCGGACTTTTACGCCTATCGGTGAACCATACTCTACTTTGTTCCCGAAGCTAGTCCGGTTGGGTTTCCTACAGCCAGTCCCTCAAACAAGGCACAACCCGGCATCACCTTCTTACAAAGCCGATGTTAGGTGCGTCTATCATTCAGGAGCGGAAGGGCACGATATAAATGACTGCTGGTCGTTGAAAAGAGTGGTCGAGAATTTAATAGAGCAAGGGAAAATAGTGCTAAGAGACGAGGAGGTCCCAAATGTGACTAACAATCCATTACCTGCTCATAATAATGGGCCGCTGATCAGAATGATTTGCGAAGACAAAGAATTTGACCCTGCTTTGAAAGCTATAATCGCCATTGTTGACTCGGGGAAAAAGCCTGAAACAGCCCAGGAATCAGGAAAAGGGGAAGAGGCCGGTACTGTAAAGTGCGAATCCGAAAAGAAGGTGGAGAAGAAAGCGATACCGGTAAAGGATGGAGTTCTTTACATCCCACGAGGTCGAGCAGAGAAGCCGCAGAGCTTCGAGGTCAAAAAGGCAAAACCTATGTACGTACCAAAAGGGGCCTATGTGGTTCGGGGGACGATTCAACCACTTCGGCTAAATGAGCCAGTGGTTATCGGACGCGTGCCACAAAAGCCGATGACAAACCCGTTCACAGTACCGTGGAACTATCAGAAGACGTTGGTAACGTACAAAGGTAAAGAAGTCACGGGGGAACTTCCCGAAAATACTGTCATTGGAAGGTATTCAAACACCCAAGAGCTGAACAACGCCACACGAAGACGCTTCCCACCAAAGAATCCTGTAAGCGTTGAAGAAGCGGAAGTGTTCTTCCAACAAATGAAAATGCCGGATTATGAAGTGATAGAACAACTGCGCAAGTGCCCCGAGCAAGTGTCCATGCTATCATTGTTGATGAGGTCGGCCGAGCATCAAAAGGTCTTACTGAAAACCCTGAATGAAGAATACGTGCCAGTTGAAACCTCAGTTGAACAACTGGAACGGATGACAGAAAGGTTCTTCGCCGTTAACCAAATCTCTTTCAGCAAGAATGACTTACCTCCAGAAGGAGCAGCTCATAACAAAGCCCTGCATCTAACAGTTAAATGTGAGGACTACTATGTCAAGAGGGTGATGTTGGATGGAGGTTCAGGTGTTGACATTTGCCCGCTCTCCACACAACAAAGAATGGAAATTGGGACCGGAAGAATCCGACCCAATAATGTCTGCGTAAGGGCTTTCGACGGCATCAAGAGAGATACCATGGGGGAGATAGACCTGTTGTTGGTCATAGGACCAGTCGAGTTTGAAGTAACCTTCCAGGTGCTCGACATGGATACATCCTACAATTTTCTCCTCGGCAGACCTTGGATCCATGCGGCAGGAGCTGTGCCTTCCACTCTTCACCAGATGGTGAAGTTTGAGTACGAAGACCGAGAGATCGTGGTCCATGGAGAAGACGAGCATGCTATTTATCGGGACCCATCCATCCCATATCTTGAACCAAGAGAAGGGAGCGAACACACGGTCTATCAAGCTTTCACGATTGTACTAGCAGAGCAGCATGAAGAGGGAATACCTTGCCCCCAGCCTTTCTTGTCTAACGCCTCGGTTATGGTGGCCAAAGAGATGATCCGGCACGGATTTAGGCCAGGGAAAGGGCTTGGACGAACCCTGTAGGGAATAACAGAACCCATCACCTTGCCGACCACCAAGAAACCTTTTGGACTAGGTTTCAAACCCACTCCAGGAGATGAAGAGTGGGAAAAGAAAAGGAAAAATGAGGGTTGGAAATTACCTCGACCATTGCCGGATTTATATGAAACTTTCATCAGGCCAAGGTACACCGAAGAAGAAGACGATGAGATCTTCACGGTTGAGGAAATCGAGGAGATATGTGGGGAAATGAGAGAAATGCTCTACGAGACTCACATGGTTCAACCAGGTGAAGGCACAAGCACTGTTGAGATGCTGTACGTGGGGCCGAACGCCAAACTTCGAAACTGGGAGGCCACGCCATTCCCGACTAGACGGAAGTCCGGGTAGACCTGTCCCGCCACCTTTCCTGTGTCACAAGTTATCTCCAGGACATAACTTGAACGTTTTCTTCCTTTCAATTGTTGTTTTGAATTCCTAAGTTGTAAACATTGTTGTCTTCCAACTTCCCAAAGAAAATAAAAAAAAATCATCATTGCTTTCCCATTTTTTCTTTTGTTCTGATTTTTGTTATTTTTCCTTTTATCTTTCCTTTCAGTTATAATAATGCGGCTTTAAATATGACATGCTTGCGGACTTCACGCCCAGATCACAACGAGCTATTTAACTGTGAATTAATGAACCCAGAACCAGAATATGATGAAGAAGAAGCTTTTAGGGAAATAAACCGAGAGTTGGAACATTTTGAGAATAAACCTAAGCCAAATCTGAATGACACCGAACCGGTTAATTTAGGAACTCCTGAAGAAATCTGGGAGACCAAAATAAGCATTCACACGGACAAGAAAACGCGAGATGCGATAATTCAACTTCTTTTTGAATTTAAAGACGTGTTTGCTTGGTCATACGATGACATGCCGGGATTAGGTGTTGATCTAGTGGTTCATAAATTGCCAATTCATCCTGATTGTCCTCCAGTTAAACAAAAGCAACGAAAGTTCAAAACTGAGGTCAGTGATAAGATTAAAGAGGAGATCACCAAACAACTGAAAACGGGAGTGATTCGGGTAGTCCAGTATACAATATGGTTGGCAAATGTGGTTCTAGTACCGAAAAAGGACGGGAAAACTCGGGTATGTGTAGATTACCGAGATTTGAATAGAGCAAGTCCCAAAGATAATTTCCCACTGCCCAACATCCACATCCTCGTTGATAATTGCGCCAAACACGAGATACAGCCTTTCGTAGATTGTTACGCTAGATATCATCAGGTATTGATGGATGAAGAAGACGCTGAAAAAACTGCCTTCACCACGCCTTGGGGCACCTACTATTATCGGGTCATGCCATTTGGTCTGAAGAATGCTGGGGCTACTTACATGAGGGCCATGACTGCCATTTTTCATGACATGATGCATCAGAAAATAGAGGTGTACGTGGACGACGTGATAGTCAAGTCCAGGACGCAGGATAATCACATCTAAGACTTGAGAAAGTTCTTCGAGAGACTGAGGAAGTATGACTTGAAGCTGAACCCAGCCAAATGTGCTTTCGGAGTTCCATCGGGCAAGCTTTTGGGCTTTATAGTGAGCAGGAGAGGTATCGAATTAGATCCAACAAAGATAAAATCTATCAGGGATCTACCTCCCCCAAGAACGAAGAAAGACGTGATGAGTCTGTTGGGCAGATTAAACTATATCAGTCGATTTATTGCCCAGCTGACAAGCACGTGTGAGCCCATATTCAAGCTGTTAAGGAAAGATGCGGCGATCAAATGGACGGCTGAGTGTCAAGAAGCCTTTGATAAAGTCAAAGAATATCTTTCGAATCCCCCAGTTTTGGTCCCTCCAGAGCCAGGGAGACCGCTGTTCTTGTATCTGACAGTCTTGGAAAACTCTTTCGGTTGCGTCCTCAGGCAACATGACATAACCGGAAAGAAAGAACAAGCGATCTACTACTTGAGCAAGAAATTCACCGGCTACGAGGCCAAGTATACTCTGTTGGAAAGAACGTGTTGCGCTTTGACATGGGTTGCTCAAAAACTGAGACATTATCTTCAAGCTCACACTACCTTCCTCATAAGCAGGTTGGATCCTTTGAAGTATATATTTCAGAAACCAATGCCTACTGGAAGACTGGCTAAGTGGCAAATCTTGCTTACTGAATTCGACATAGTCTATGTTACTCGCACGGCAATGAAAGCCCAGGCGCTAGCAGATCACTTGGCCGAAAATCCGGTCGATGAGGAATACCAGCCATTGAGTACCTACTTTCCAGATGAAGAAGTAAACATCGTAGAAGTGGTCTCGGAGGACGCTCATGTTTGGAAGATGTTCTTTGATGGAGCCGTGAATGCCAAAGGTGTAGGGATCGGGGCAATTTTGATTTCGCCTTCTGGTCAGCATTATCCCGCCACAGCTAGACTGCGTTTCTTTTGCACAAACAATACGGCTGAGTATGAAGCCTGCATTATGGGCATGCATATGGCGATCGATCAGGATGTCGAAGACTTACTGATTATGGGAGATTCTGACCTGATTATCCGGCAAGCCCAAGGTGAATGGGAAACTCGGGATGTCAAACTTATCCCTTACCGACAGCACGTGGAGGACCTCGGCAAGCGTTTTAAATCAATAGAGTTCAGGTATATCCCGAGGTGTCACAATGAACTGGCGGATGCACTTGCTACTCTGGCTTCAATGCTACCCTACCCGGGCAACGCCCACATCGATCCTTTGGAAATCCAAATCAGGGAAAGACACGGTTACTGCAATGTAATCGAGGCGGGATCAAATACACAGCCTTGGTACCATGACATCAAGAGGTTCCTGAAGATGCAAGAATACCCCGAGCATGCTACTGGAGATCAAAAGAGAACCATTAGGCGGTATGCAAGTGGTTTCTTTCTGAGCGGTGAATTGTTGTACAAGAGGACCCCGGACCTCAACCTACTAAGATGTGTCGATGCCGAGGAGGCGAGAAAGATCATGCACGAAGTACACGCAGGTATGTGCGGACCTCACATGAACGGGTATGTCTTAGCGAAGAAAATCCTTCGAGCAGGTTATTACTGGATGACCATGGAAAAGGACTGCTTTAGCTTCGTTCGGAAGTGTCATCAGTGTTAGGTGCACGGTGATTTGATTCATGCACCTCCCACGGAACTGCATCCCATGTCTGCACCTTGGCCATTTATTGCCTGGGGCATGGACGTCATTGGACCAATCGAGCCAAAGGCTTCAAATGGACACAGATTTATACTGGTTGCCATCGACTACTTCACAAAATGGGTAGAGGCTGTCACTCTCAAGTCGGTCACTAAAAAAGTTGTAGTGGATTTTGTACACTCAAATCTTATCTGTCATTTCGGTATTCCTGCGACTATCATTACAGATAACGCAGCAAACTTGAACAGTCACTTGATGGGAGATGTATGCGAGCAATTCAAAATAACGCATAGGAATTCTACTCCTTATCGGCCAAAGGCCAATGGCGCTATAGAAGCGGCGAACAAAAACATCAAGAAGATTTTGAGGAAAACGATCCAAAGTTCCCGACAGTGGCATGAGCAGTTACCATTTGCATTGTTGGGATATCGCACTATGATACGCACGTCAGTAGGAGCAACTCCTTATCTTTTGGTTTATGGGACCGAGGCTGTGATACCAGCAGAAGTAGAAATCCCTTCGCTTCGAACCATTGTTGAAGCAGAAATCGAGGACAGCGAATGGGTTAAGACTCGATTGGAGCAGTTGACTTTGATTGATGAAAAACGAATGGCCGCAGTTTGTCACGGACAGTTGTACCAACGAAGAATGGCCCGCGCTTACAACAAGAAAGTCCGACCCAGGAATTTCGAAGTAGGTCAGCTGGTATTGAGGCGTATTCTGCCACATCACCAGGAAGCAAAAGGGAAATTTGCTCCAAATTGGAAAGGCCCATACATCATCAGGAAAATATTGTCGAGAGGAGCGTTGTACCTAGGTGACATTGAAGGAAATGATCCCGAAACAGCAGTAAATGCAGACGCGGTCAAAAGATACTATGTCTGAGTGACGTCCCAGCGGTCCTGACACATTTGAAATGCTGAAGGTTTTGTTCCCACTATCAACTCTCTCTACAGGCCTTTGAGCCGGTCACAAAAAAAAAGAAAAAAAAAGAAAAAAAAACAAACAAAAACAAACAAAACAAAACATTGATTCGAAGCCTGAACTACGTTTGACTTGATTCCGAAAGGATACGTAGGCAGCCTCTCCCTGAGGTTCAGTCACACCACCAATAAAATCCCATTTACCCTGAAATTGAAACCGGGGCACGTCAAGCGGTTTAGAAGTTAGTATCATCTACCTCTCTTTACCAAGCATAAGCCTTCAGATCAATTACCAAAGATAGCAGGAAGCCAAGAAGCGTCACGAATGGAGGCCGGCACACTCTAAATTGAGAGAGATAAAATGAGAGAGTCTCGTCGGTGAAAACCTTCGGGCACCGCGAGGCGACGGGAGTAGAGAAACCAAAATGAGAGAGCTTGTTTAGTAAAAACTCGCAAAGAGTGCTATCAAGCGATGACAGGAAGAGAAATGAGAGAGGTCAGCCAGCGAAAACCCGCAAAGGGCGCTATTGGCCGAAAGAATGACTCCACCCAAGGAGGTCTCGGCAAAGTTCCACCGGTTTGGGATCACAGATCCGTTTTGGTTCGGGGAAACGCAAGTTCATTGAAGGTCAGGCGTCCAGTCCAAAGAGCATGTCATGTCCATTTAAAGCCAGCATTGTCTTCCTCAGATAAGTCTTTCTCGTCTCGAAAGGGACACTCCTTTTCTGAAATTTGCTTTCTCCTTTCTTTGTTTTTCTTTGAATCCCTTTCATGTTTAACCCCAAGTTCCAGATATGCCGGAAAGGATAGGTGGCAGGTTTGGTTTCACGGAATTCCGTTTCATGGAGGAAAACACCTCGTTTCGTTGGTACGTTTGTCCAAACCTGATGAATCATGATGTTTAACTGCGTTCAAAGTAAAGAGGAAAGAGAGAAATTTCCCCAGCAAGTCCGCCTCGTACAAATCCCCACAGGGTTTCCCTTTGTACAAATCCGCACAAAGAATCCACTACATAAATATTCCCCAAAGAGTCTGCCCCAACGAAATCCACACAGATTTTCTCTCTTGTACAGATCTCCACAAGGTCTTCCCTTTGTTAATAATAATAAAAAAAAAAAAGGATTTCCCCAGAAAATCCCCAGCGAGTCCTTTTGTAAAAATTCCCCAGCGAGCTTACCCCAACAAATCCTGGAAAGTCCGCTTTGAAACAAATCCCCAGCATGTTCCCGTTGTACAAAAATCCACACAAAGAATCCACTTTGTAAATATTCCCCCACAGAGCTTCCCTTTGTACAAATTCCCACAGAGTATCCCCAATAAAATCCCCGTTGAGAATCCCCAAGCAAAACGGGACACAAAAAGGGGAGCATTACAAGGAAAATCATCACGGAATTTAGAAATACAAGCCTGAGAAGTCCAAAAGGGTTTCGCCATTTGAATCCAATCAATGACAGGATTTCTCAACAGAAATAAGGATGCAACAAAGCAATGGGAACAATCAAGGTCACCGAACCAACCGCCATTTCCGAACTAACAATTGTTCTTTGTTTGAGAAGTTGAAACAGGTATAATCCAAGACAACCGTGCAAGAAGCAGGTGTCACCCAACGAAGAAGGTACATGAGTACAAGAAACAGTTTGGCAATAAGGAATCCACTCGAGAGGTAAGTTTCCACGAGATTCCCTTTTATCTTCTACTAAAATAAGAAAATTCAAAAAAAAAAGAGGTCAGTTAGTATCCTCGAACTTTGTCCCCAGCCAGTCAGCATTAGGGTTTTAAACCCTAAACTGATCTTTTCCTTCAGTCAGCATTAGGGTTTTAAACCCTAAACTGAACTCTTTCCTTTAGTCAGCATTAGGGTTTTAAACCCTAAACTGAACTTTTCCCTTTAATCAGGATTAGGGTTTTAAACCCTAAACTGAACTTTTTCCCTTTAGTCAGCATTAGGGTTTTAAACCCTAAACTGAACTCTTTCCTTTAGTCAGCATTAGGGTTTTAAACCCTAAACTGAACTTTTTTCCATTCAGTCAGCATTAGGGTTTTAAACCCTAAACTGAACTATTTCCTTTAGTCAGCATTAGGGTTTTAAACCCTAAACTGAACTTTTTCCATTCAGTCAGCATTAGGGTTTTAAACCCTAAACTGAACTCTTTCCTTTAGTCAGCATTAGGGTTTTAAACCCTAAACTGAACTTTTTCCATTTAGTCAGCATTAGGGTTTTAAACCCTAAACTGAACTTTTTCCATCCAGTCAGTATTAGGGTTTTAAACCCTAAACTGAACTTTTCCTTTAGTCAGCATTAGGGTTTTAAACCCTAAACTGAACTTTTTCCATTCAGTCAGCATTAGGGTTTTAAACCCTAAACTGAACTTTTCCATTTAGTCAGCATTAGGGTTTTAAACCCTAAACTGAACTTTTTCCATTTAGTCAGCATTAGGGTTTTAAACCCTAAACTGAACTTTTTCCATTCAGTCAGCATTAGGGTTTTAAACCCTAAACTGAACTCTTCCCTTTAGTCAGCATTAGGGTTTTAAACCCTAAACTGAACTCTTTCCTTTAGTCAGCATTAGGGTTTTAAACCCTAAACTGAACTTTTTCCATTTAGTCAGCATTAGGGTTTTAAACCCTAAACTGAACTTTTTCCATTCAGTCAGCATTAGGGTTTTAAACCCTAAACTGAACTCTTTCCTTTAATCAGCATTAGGGTTTTAAACCCTAAACTGAACTTTTTCCATTCAGTCAGCATTAGGGTTTTAAACCCTAAACTGAACTCTTTCCTTTAGTCAGCATTAGGGTTTTAAACCCTAAACTGAACTATTTCCTTTAGTCAGCATTAGGGTTTTAAACCCTAAACTGAACTCTTTCCTTTAGTCAGCATTAGGGTTTTAAACCCTAAACTGAACTCTTTCCTTTAGTCAGCATTAGGGTTTTAAACCCTAAACTGAACTTTTTCCATTTAGTCAGCATTAGGGTTTTAAACCCTAAACTGAACTTTTTCCATCCAGTCAGTATTAGGGTTTTAAACCCTAAACTGAACTTTTCCTTTAGCCAACATTTGGGTTTTAAACCCTGAACTGAACTTTTCTAGTTAGTCAGCATTAGGGTTTTAAACCCTAAACTTAACTTTTTCCAGTCAGTCAGTATTAGGGTTTTAAACCCTAAACTGAACTTTTCCATTCAGTCAGTATTAGGGCCCCAACCCTAAACTGAACTTTTCCCCAAATAGTCAGTATTAGGGTTTCAACTCTAAACTGAACTTCTCCCCAGCTAGTCAGTATTAGGGCTCCAACCCTGAACTGAGCATTTTTACCTTATGGCAATATTAGGGATCCAATCCCGAAGTTGCATTTTGTGGTCCAATCCCTTCATCAACTTTGTAAACTTCCCGGCAACCAACTCACGAAATTTTTCCTAGTGAAACTGGGGCAGAAAATTTCGTTCATTTGTTTTTCCCCGCAGGTCTAACCTCGAGGCGCATGGATCGAGATGACCCACGAGATGAGTCTCAACCCAGAATAAAAAGGGGGAAGAAGAAGAAGATGTCCCGAGATACCGGAGAAAATGGAAGGCGGATCGCTCCAAGACTTGATCAAGGTTCCGAACTCTGCCAATCACGTCTCACTCAGTATCCCAGGGATAAGCAAGCACCTCCAACTCGCAAGCATCAAGATTCGGATCGAAGTCTCCAAGAAAAATCAGCTAAGACCTAAGATCAAGTTGCAAAAGAATCATAGATAGGAATCTTGTAACCAGCAGTTGACATGCATATAAGTATTCAGTTCAGTTTTAATTTTTCTTTGGTTGTAATAAGGCGGTCAGTAAAGCAACAATGACAACAGCAACAGCAGTAACAGCAAGCATTGCAATCCCATGGTAGTCCCAGCTGCCAACATTTCCCGAATTGCATTGACCTGATTCCTGTTTAGCCCAGGATATGTAAGAAAACTTCGAAGCAAAGATTCGGTCAAATCTTTCAAAAAAAAAAAGTGCTTCACACGGAGTTTTCCGATAGACAAAAATCGCTCATATCCGCTCACTTTATCTTTGCATGAAAACTCTTCGTGTTTCCGAACAAAGAGGGGCAGCTGTGAGCACGTGATTTTTGTTTTACGCGACAATCACTCCAAAAGAAACAAAAATAATAGCAATCGGTCTTGCTGTACAATTTTTGGATTTTTACGTGGTATGTTGTTAATTATTTATGATTTTTGCCCATTTTATTTTTATTAAAACAAAATACAAAAAAAATGTATCGTGTGTAGTTGAACCGTAATTGGTTTTAAAAGGAAAATCGTAAAAAATATGCGTCTTTTATTCTATTTTTTGTTGTCATTAAGTGATTTTATTTTAATTAAATGTCAATGTGAGTGATAATTGTTGTTTTGAGTATTAATTAATTTTGGTATGATTTTATTAGGAATTTTATTTTTTTTAAGTTGTAAGAAGGAAAACATTGGATTTGGGCCATAATTTCAAATGAAATCAGGCCCAAACTCATACAAATGACCCAGTCCAACCAGGCTTTCTGCGAGATGCCCCAAACGACGTCGTATGGGCGTCATCCTTTTGAGCCGTTGATTGATTCAGGGGAACGGCCTAGATCAGACCAATCCTTTACCCAAACGACGCCGTATAAGGCCGTCTAATCTCAGTCGTTCAAGCCGGGCTGATCTAACAGCCCTCGTTCCATCCCCTTCACCCATTATCAAACCCGACCCAATGAAACCCAGCCTGATCCACCCCAGTATGAAAGCAAACGACATCGTTTCACTTAAACCTCCAGATCCAGGCCGTTGATCTCGATTGATCTAACGGTTGAGATCAGGCCATCCACCCCATATATAAGCTTTCCACCCGTACCCCACCCCCTATCCAAATACCCCTCCTTCGTCCTCATCCCTTCCAACAGACCCAACCCCGGAACCCTAGAGCCGCCCCCCTTTCCCCTCACCAAAAACCCGGCGGCATGGACGCCGGTGACCCCCACCTTAACACCCTAGGACTACCTTGACACCCTGAACATAGATCTGCAAACCATTGATCTCGAACCTTCCCCCATCGTCTCGAATCTTCATTTGAAGATTCGAGCAGAACCTCGACTTACACCGATGTACCCCAGCTTCACACCAGACAGTCCCCGAACCTCCCTCGTGACCAAACCATGCTTGGTTTGGTCCGAATCTAACCATGGAAACCCAAATCCCAAATCTACCATCTATGAACCCCAGAAACCCCAAGCCTGGTCTGTGTCCGTTTGAGCTAAAGTGATTAGGGTCTAATGGACCTTAATCGAAGTGTTCTCAGTTGAGAACACTTCGATTAAAGTCCGTTCAACCCCAAGAAGGTTCATTTCAAACACGAGATGGTTTTCTGATTTTTTTCAAGGACTTTAAAGTAGGTGTGTTTTTCTTTCCTCGATTCAGTACATGTGTTGTTAAAGGTCTGGTCGTATGGCCAAATGTTTTGTTTAATTTGTGTCTTTTAAATTTTATCAACTGTTGTTGTCCACCTCTGTGTTTGATCGAGTCTGTCTTCTATTCACTGATAATGTGTATATGTGTATGAGCTGTGCAATCAATTGAACTTTGAAATTGACTGATTAATTGATTTCACCAGTACAACTTTTGCTTAGTCAGTACAATTTGAATTGTAGGTTGATACTGTTAGAGTTCTGATCATGGCTTTCGATTGTATATGTTGTAATTAGTATAGTCGAGTCGATACACATCGTCAATAAGTTCAAAGCTTTGAATGATAATAATTTGATTGGGTTTTCTGTTGAAATCCTACTTAAATCAAATTAGGAATTGAGTTTAACTACTTATAGTTGTTGTACTTGAATCAGAAATTTAAGGGTCTTGGTCTATAACTGCAGTCTGAATTGGGGGGCATGTGCACTTGTGCACAACATGTGCATAAAGGCCTTTGTTAATATGAAGAATAACTTGACAGCATGTGCTGTTAGGTTATATTCCTGCTGCCCAAGTCTGCTTTTAGTTTAATAAGCCAATTAAAAGGGCTGTCAGGAATCTCATGGGAATGTTTCATATTTTAAAATGTTGAATGGAAAAACAGCAAGAAAGATAAGGTTTCTGATGTGTTTTAACAGGCTGTAGATAGCCTGATGTTAGGCTATAAAAAGGAAAAAGAACTTCCATTAGTGGGGGGACTGAGATTGATTTTGAGGACGGAATTTTGAAAAGAAAAAGGCAGACAGATTTTTAGACTGAACTCAGATTTTTCGAGACTTGATTGTTAGATAGATATAGACACATACACAAGAGAGAAAAACACACAGAAAAATCAGAAACTGTTTCTTCCTATTTGTTGTTTGGGCTTCATTTGTTTTCAGCCTTTTCAATCAATTCTGATTCTTTGAAGTTCCAATTGAGTTTATTGGTTGAGTGTTTTCATTGGTTTATTATTGGTTTTGGTCTGCCTGGAGTTTTGATTCTACTCCATTGTGTGCTGCTGTCATTTGGCTACTTTTTCTATCGGCTATAGTTGCATTCTTGCACTCAAGCCTGTTCTGCTGTTTGTTCTGTTTGCTGCTGTTACTTTGTCTGCTGCTGTTACTTTGTGCCCCGCTGCTGCTGATTTTCCCCATCTCTTTCCTCTTCTCCTCTGCATTTTCAACATTCCAGGTACACATTTCGAGTCTCATATTGGTGTAACTGAAACAGTTTGAAAGCATGAAATGAAAGATGTTGAAGAAGTTTAAATATCTGTTGTAATACTCATGGTATATTGATGGGTTTGTATAATTGACTAGTTTGTAATTCAAAAGCAAGAAAGGAAAGTTAATTGATATTTAACTGAGTTTTAGTCCTTTTTTTGTGTTTTGGTTTATAGTTATTTGTACAAAGTATGTAATTGTACAACCCATAGAATGCATGGATAGTTGACATAGTGACTGACTAGATTCCTTTCTGCTATAATATGCATAGGATAGAATACTTCTGACTTTATACAACGCATTTCTGTTTTATTTTTAGTTTCTTTTATTGGGTCCCGTTAGGCAGTATGTAGGATCACGTTCGAATCCCATTAGTAACAATGTTTAGAAGTTATTTCCCTTAATCTAGCCCAAAAGAGTTTATTTAAATTCAACTCGAGAAATGTTTGGAGTAAGTGTAGTGTTCCATCAGCTTGTATGTAATTTTATCAAATTAAAAGCATGTTCCATGAGGTATAATATTTCTTCACTTAGTAATAATTAATCAGATAATTAGTAAGAATCCGGATTTGGCCAAAGTATATAATTGAATTAGCATGTATCTTTTTCTTCTATATTTTTTAGAGACAAACACATTAGAAATGTAGCCACTTTAGGATATCCCTTTTTTTTAAAAAAAATAATGAGATGAGCCTCGTGCAAATAAAGATACACATTGCGGGGCCCTCAATAATTAATCATAATAAATATTTAGAATTTAGGATGGACTGTCCAGTGAATTTCTCCGCCTTCTCCAAAGACAATAACGCGTTAGACTTTTTAGGCGCGGTTTAATTAAATTACATTCTTAAATTCGGGTGCACATTGATGTGACCCAAATCCCAATCTCAACGGAGCCGAAATGTGTTAACAACTACGGGTGCATTGACTGTGACGTGGTTCGAGATGCATTTTCACGACGTTACAATTCTATAAAAATAAATGACAATAATAAAAGCGGTTTAAACTTAACAGAAGCACGTAAGTCATAACATGTATTTAAATCAGATATTTAGCCATTATAACAATTTAAGCGACCGTGCTAGAACCACGGCATTCGAGGGTGCCTAACACCTTCCCTCGGGTCAACAGAATTCCTTACTTAGAATTTCTGGTTCGCAGACTTCATTCGGAAAAGTCGAAAATTTCCTCGATTTGGGATTCAAGATAAACCGGTGACTTGGGACACCAAAAGCCAAACCTTTCCCAAGTGGCGACTCTGAATTAAATAATTAAACCCATTTCGAATATTGTCACTTAAATTGGAAAAACTCCCCTCGCGCATTTTTACCCTTCGGGGCGAGGCGCGCAAAAAGGAGGTGTGACAACGTCATCGTCAGGAATTATTACTGAGGTCTCCTAGCTCGTGGCCTCGTCAACAGGGAACCCCCATCTTCCTCTTCTTTAGAGTCTTCTTCTTCAACAGTTTTCCTTTTTGCAGAAGAAGAACCCAAGACTATTTCTTGGGCTCTTTCTAAAGAGATACGGGTTCCCGAAGGAGTACAGGTTCCCGAAGAGACACGAGAGGCCACAACTGCTTCAGCAGTAACTAGGGGTGTCAATGGATATTCGAAAACCGACCGAACCGTACTGCGCCGAACCGATTTTTAGGTTTCTTTTTAAGAAACCGTAGGTTTTTCTATAAATCTATAACCGCACCGATAATTAGGGTAGGTTTTTTATTTTATAAAAATAAACCGAAAAAATACCGAACCGTACCAAATAAATTTTACATGTAGAAAATATATTTATTTAGTAAGTTTAAAAGTAATAATGCATTAAATTTTCTTTAAGCCTTGGAATTATGAAAACTATTACAAGCCAACAAGTAATTAAACTCAAAATACTAATTCCTAAAACCTATTATTCTACTTCTGCTTAAACTAAGTTATTTCAAGTATCTTTATTAGCAAGACCCAAAGTATTCTAGCGATTATGAGTAGCAAACTACAATGTATTGAATATGTTTCCTTTCATATAATTTGGATTTATCTTTTTGAATATTTAATCTTCTATAGACTTTATTCTCGAGTCCCAACTTGGTATATCTTTCAACTCGTGTGATTTATATTTTCTTTGCCTTTGTTTGATTTCTTTTACGCTGTTGTAGAATAGTTGATGGATCTATACTCTAGTCATCTCTTCTTCTTTTTTTAATTCATCTCCCTTTAAACAGTAAAAATGTCTAGAGAATTTTGCTAAGTCCTATAAAAGAACGTATGTTATTGCATTCTACTTCTACTGGTGAATTTTACATGATATAAAAAAAATACCGGAAATTAACCGAACCGTACCGATACCGAAGAGAAACCGACATGATTGGGACGGTTTCGAAAAGTTTAATTTTGGTCATACATAATAGAATAACCGAAAAATTGGTATGGTACAAATTTTATAAAATAACCGGCCGAACCGAACCATTGACACCCCTAGCAGTAACTCCTCGAATAGCAAATCCTGATAAAAAAAAGGATGGAAGTTAGAACCATAAAAAAAATATATACATGCGTGAAAGATGAAATAAAAGCTCTTACCATGAGTCTTTACTTTCCAACCGTAACGGTTAGAAAGTGTTTTCCAAGACCTACCATCTATTGGTGCGGCCTTCAGCAATTTATCTACCCAACCACGAAAATTGGGAATATTTTCCACCACTCCCATGGTTGTTAAAAAAAGCAAAAATTAGAGAAGTTGATAAACTTGAAGGAAAAAGGTACGAGATGGATAAAAGACTTACGTGCAAAATTCCACTTCTCAGGGAAGGGAACGTTATTCTCACCCACTAAACCAATAGTGGGGGCAGCAACAAATCGGACGTACCAGCCACGGTCTTTGTCATCTTCAGGGCTCACTAAAATCCTCTTACTCCTGGCCACTAGGGTAAAAATGCCATTACAGAAAAGTCTAGGGGAGTAAAGATGAATCAGGTGAGGGAAAGTAAAGGAAACGTCAGCCAAATTGGTTAAATGCCTCAAACAGGCAACAACCCTCCATATGATTGGGCCAATTTGACCCAAACAGACATTAAAAAAATGGCAAAATTCAAGAATAACTGGGTCAATAGCTGGTTTGAACCCTAAAGTGAAAGGGTATGTATAAACAAAAGAGAACCCAGTCAAGTAAGAAGTAATTCTCTGATTTGGATTAGGGATAATAATGGAAAAATCATTACTCCAATGACAGTCTTTGTGAACTACAGGAGTCAAAACTTCTGTAATTTGAGTGGGGTAAGCGTCAGCACGATCTAAGGCGGAAACTTGGTTTCTAAGAGATTCCCTATCATGGTAAAAAGATAATTCTATAGGGACTATCTCCTCTACTAAAGGTTCATGTAATGGTTCAGAAGGTTCTTTATCCCTAGAAGATCTGTGAAAAAGGGAACCTCTGGTTCTGGAAGAAGGACCAGAGCTAGGAGAAGGTATAAACGAACCACCACCGCGAATAGATCCTAAGCTACGAAGTCTACCTCCCCTTCTATGTCTAATGGGGGCATTAGGGAAGGTACTAACAATGGGAACTTTCCTAGGGTTAGGATTTGGTGAAGACATGGCGAAGAAGAATAATGTGAGGAATTAAGTGTTCAATAAGCTTTATGTGGTAAAAGACAAGGAAAGAAGTTATATTTATATTAATACGCCATCGTCAAAGGTAAAAGTGCAGTAATGGAAGGACCATAATAATGATAACTGGCACTTCGTAAATAGTAGAGCCGTAAAAAGCCTTGAAAAGGGCTGCAAAACTGCAAAACTACAAAACCAATGGGAAAAAAACACATGTACGGAGCATTAAATGGAAGCGACAATTGAAGCGTCAATTTTGTCATAGCATTAATGGTGACAAAAATTCTCTTTTAATGAAATCCACTTCCCAAATATTCAGCCGATGAATAAATGGAAAGTGGGGGCACTATCTGTATTGGAAAAATTGTATTTAAATATAAAGGTGACGTGTCGAATACGTGTCGAATACGTGTCGAAACACGTAGACTGGTCAAATGGTCAAAAGACTTACAACTAGCCAAGAGGCACGAGTTGCAACAGATACTAGCAAATGGCAGAGAAAGAGGCACGAGCAGGAATACAAATAACCCAGCACCCGTACCTATCTAAGTCATTTATGTCTAAGAATCAAAAGGAATGAATCTGACAATAGAAAAGAGTGCAGATACGGCATTTAATAGGCATTAAATGTGGAATACGTTAAAGAATTTGTATTGAATATAATGATTATGTAACGCAGCATTAAATGTCTTTAATTACTCATAATAGCCTCATTATGATTTGGGCAAAACGTATATCTCCAAGATATCTATAAAAGGCAGACATCTGATCAATTGTGGGGACATGAAATACTATTGATACAAACTTTGGTTTACTTATTTTTCTCTTGATTACTCTCTTGCTACCTAAATTACTTTTATACACTCTTTTGATTATCAGTAATTCGTATTCTTCTAAATTCTAGCTTTAACTAAAATTTTATTTTTGGTTAAACAGGGTCGTTACAATACTGGTCTTAACAAAGTAAATTGATCCATGGAAGAGCACTCTTAAAGTGGGTTGAAAAGCATTCTGAAGGTGAGTAATAAGAGAATGTATAATGAATTCATAACAAAAGAAGAATACTTAAATGAAGATTCAAGCTTCGTGGGTCATGCCTTGATCACTAGAATAACAAACAATTTGTTAGAACAAAGAACTAATTTGAGAACCCAAATATTTAGAATTTGAAGATGTAATTAGATGGATTTACAATATCAAGGTAGTTGTAGGCATTTGTAGCAAGAAATGTTGCGGCCATAGTGATAGTAAGGAGTGCTAAAAGGAAAACAAACAAGCTTAACCATTCCTGAGCTTCTTGGTGAAAATAGGAAATATTAAATCTCTTTGTAGCTAGAATAGTGATGCAGAAAGTCGGAGTGGTCAATATATGTGTGCGCGCGCGCTTTATTTTGTAGAAGTAATGTGGGGCTTGAATGCTTGATCCAAGAGCTATGCGTTACAAAATTATATAAGGCTTTTTGAGGTCCCTTAGCAAATGGAAGAAACAATGTAACATCAAATACTGGATACCAAATTTGGAGCAGCCTTCCGATTGAGCCCACATGATGACCTGACTCACTTAAGTGAATGTGCCCTTTTTCGTTCAATGCTATATCTTTCTCTTCTTAGTTATTTCTACTTATAGTACTAACACTTGTGTTATCAATTTTGTTTGTAGTGCTTATTGATCACTTTATCTGTAGTATATACGGATTAATTTATAACTTTTGCTTAATATCGGACTCAAATAGTCAGAAAGTTTATGTGACTTGGAGCTCTAAATATCATTGTAGGTATCACTATTTCTCTAAAAATCTAGATTGGAATAAAATTTGAGCTTGGCTTTGTATATCTGAAGGGAAGCGGGACAAGTTGCCTTATAAAAGTTGATCCTCTGATGTATCTGAAGAGTAGAACTGTTAGAGGCTCGCAGATGATCTTAAGCCTCGATTAGTTTTATTAGTTACAAACTCTGGTTAGCTCATATAATGCCAAACATTAAACCCATTACTTAGTTTTTGCCAAACTACTAAGTAAGAGTTAACCCGCTTAATTGCTGACAGTGAAATTATCTGTTATGTAAATCAGAAGATTGCTTATATGGCTCGTGATGATCAGTTTGAGCTTGAAACAGCCAACACCAGCTCTCTACTCTAAAATATGTACTTTGATGCTTTTTATGAAAGTGGACCATATTTGATAATTTATTGTACTTGATACTTTCTGTAAAAGTGGACCAAAGTAATTTCTTGAATTTGTGAAATACTCTGCATGCAAATAAGTTGAGTTTGTTCCTTTTGATCTATTCTACATGAGTGTTGTGTCCTTTTCAGGTTTGTGATGTTAATAGGTTATATATTTTGTTTTAGACAAGTGTAGGTAAAGATTGCAATGAGCAAGAACTTAAGATGTAGTCCAGTAAATTCTGCAGTTGATTTTCTCAGATGCTTATAACACTTCCAGCAAATATTTGTAATTACTGACATGTTGTTCATTCTTGGAGAAAGTGCCTTTCTTAGTAATGACTATGTTGAAGCTTTAAATAAACTTTTGAGAGAAAATAACGAATAACAAAAATAGGAAATTAAGTGTTCACAATTATGTTTTAAAAATCCATCTCAAGCTGTTTTTTTTTCATAACTAAAGTAAGAATGAAAATAGACCTTGTTCAAATTGTTGGGCCCGTGCTAGCATGGGCTATTCACATCTAGTTTCAATATAAATTAGAAGATTTGACATTGGTACATATATCAAGAACATCTAACAAATAATTACAAAGTTGTCCTCCCTGATCAATTTTATCTTCTAAGTAGTTTTCTATTGTAACATTTGTTCCTTGATATGCTTGACTTCTCAATATCGAATGATTTCATGACATAATCAAGTATCGTTTTCTCTATTTCTGTCTACACGAAAAGTATAGGATATTCAATTTTATGGCGCACACTATACTTGTCCTAAACAACTTCATGATGTGAAGGTTACACAAAATCATCACCATTAAGATCAATGTTTAATTTTAATAAGCTAGACCCATTAATAAACAACGCAACAAAAATTTTGACTAAAAATTAAATCGTTGATAATCTAGATTAGAAAATTTCAAGCACAACGTTCTTCCAATAATCTTCACCTTTCAAGTCATCATTGCAACCATACTATTAGTTCATTGGCTAATAAAAACATGCAAAAAAGAAAAAGAGAACATAAAAAAAGCAGCATTCAGAGGCAGATTACAAAGAAAAAGGAGACAAATAGATTGCACACACTAAAGAACTCTCCCAAAAACTTTTACAAAATCTCAACTACAGATGAACAATTAAAATACTAACGATGGTTAAATATAGAATGTTGTATCAAAAATGCCCTCTGTCGTATCAAAACTTTCATTTATTATATAGTAGAATGTTGATAACAATGTGTTGAATTGACCTATATTAAGCTGGCAATAATTAATTTTCATTTTGCGTGAAAAAATGGTTATGAGCTAAATCTTCCAACAGTCCAATGTTTATGCCTTTGCAAAATTGTGATGCAAACAGTACCAGTAGGAGTTACCCAATTTTTGTATGACAATTTTATGCATTATTCATCTTCTTAAATATTATTTTATGTATATGACATGTACCATATAATTTAAAAGGTATAATAATAAAATTACAAACTCAATACTCATTTTCTTACAAAAAAATCAACCTTATTTACCACTAAAAAGTGATTGGTAAATTGTTGCTTCAACAAATATTTCTTCTTTGTTAATGAACCTTTTTTTCCGCAAGAATTACGATTAGCTAATAAAAATAAGCTTAGAGTATTTAAGTAGTGTTTGGACATAGATTTGATTAAAATTTGAAAAAAGAGTTTTTGAAGTTGTGTGGCAAAATAATTTTTGAAAGTTGAAGTTTTGTTTGGACATGCATTTTATTTGAAGAAAAAATGAAGTTTTGTGAGTGGAATAAAAAATTTCAACCAAAAAACTGCCCTAAATCAGTTATTGGGAACTTGAAATTTTTTGAATTTTTTTGTCCCAAAACATAATAATATTTCATAAACAAACAATGTTTTTAATTTTTTTAAAATGAAACTAAAATCTATAGCCAAACGGGAGCTTAGTACATTATGTGATGTAAGGATTAAGTGCATGTCACATATGTACTAGAAGCCTAATATTAGTAAGAAAATTAGAAGGATTAGTTCATTATTTACCAGTTTCAAAACTTTTAAGTTATAAATAAAAAAATCAAATGCTTAAAGTTGTGGAAAAAAACAAGAAAAATAAAAAAAACATCCAATGCTACTTTTCCCTCTTAATTTCCTAGAACTAGAATTTGCACCCAATTTCCATAGATCCTCTCAGGCCATCTCCAACCTTGCCCCTTTCCTATACAACAACAACAACAATAACGATCCAGTATAATCCCACATGTGGGGTCTGGGGAGGGTAATATGTACGCAGACCTTACCCCTACCCCGAAGGGTAGAGAGGCTGTTTCCAGGAGACCCTCCGCTCAAAAAAAGCAACAGGAGCCGATATATTAGTACCATAAAAATGCATAATAAAATAACAGCAATATAAGAGATATTAAATACAGAATACGAAATACGAAATACGAAATATATGGCTGGTATAGTAAAACTAGCAGGTAAAGCCCTACATCAATAGACGACCAATGACATTCTTAGTCTAACTCCTAACTGGCTAGTCTCACTCTATTGTGCTGTAGAAATATTCATAACTTTCCCCTAACCTACAACCTTAATGCTCGACCTCCATAATTCCCTGTCAAGGGCCATGTCCTCAGTAATCCTAAGTCGCGCCATGTCCTGTCTGATCACCTCTCCCCAATACTTCTTAGGTCGCCCTCTACCTCTCCGCGTGCCCACCACAGACAGTCGCTCACACCTCCTCACCGGTGCATCAGTGCTCCTCCTCTGAATGTGCCCGAACCATCTGAGTCTTACTTCCCGCATCTTGTCCTCCATGGGGGCCACGCCCACCTTCTCTCGAATATCTTCATTCCTAATCTTATCCATCCTTGTATGCCCGCACATCCACCTCAACATCCTCATCTCTGCTACTTTCATCTTCTGGATGTGTGAGTTCTTTATCGGCCAACATTCAGTTCCATATAACATGGCAGGCCTAACCACTGCTCTATACAACTTACCTTTTAGTAACGGTGGCACTTTCTTGTCACACAAGACTCTCGACGCTAACCTCCACTTCATCCACCCCACCCCTATACGGTGTGTGACATCCTCGTCAATTTCCCCGGTCCCCTGGATAACCGATCCAAGGTACTTGAAACTACCCCTCTTGGGAATGACTTGAGAGTCAAGCCTCACTTCAACTCCCGCTTCCGTCGGCTCAACTCCAAATTTACACTCGAGGTATTCCGTCTTCGTCCTGCTCAACTTGAAACCTTTAGACTCAAGAGCATGTCTCCAAATCTCTAGCCTCTCGTTGACGCCGCCTCGTGTCTCATCAATTAGAATAATGTCATCAGCAAATAGCATGCACCATGGCACCTCCCCTTGAATATGATGAGTCAGTGCATCCATCACCAGGGCAAATAGGAATGGGCTGAGCGCAGACCCTTGGTGCAACCCCGTAATAACTGGAAAGTGTTCAGAGTCGCCTCCTACTGTCCTAACCCGAGTCTTAGCTCCAGCATACATGTCTTTAATCACCCTAATATAGTCAACCGGGACCCCTTTATCCTCTAAGCAGCTCCATAAGACCTCCCTAGGAACCCTATCGTACGCTTTCTCCAGATCAATAAACACCATGTGGAGATCCTTCTTCCTATCCCTGTACTGTTCCACCATCCTCCTAATAAGGTGGATAACTTCTGTGGTAGATCGCCCCGGCATGAACCCGAACTGGTTGTCTGAAATAGACACCGTCCTTCGCACTCTCATTTCTACCACTCTCTCCCAAACTTTCATGGTATGACTTAGTAATTTGATGCCCCTATAGTTGTTACAGCTCTGGACATCACCTTTGTTCTTATACAACGGGACCATTATACTCCACCTCCACTATTCAGGCATCCTATTAGTCTAGAATATAACACTAAACAATGCAGTAAGCCATTCCAAGCCTGCTCTACCCACACACCTCCACAGTTCAACCGGAATTTCGTCTGGCCCGGTAGCTCTGCCCCCTCTCATCTTACGCATTGCCTCCATGACTTCGTCGATCTCAATGTCCCTACAATTACTTAATTCATGGTGACTGTCGGCATTCCTCAATTCCCCAAGTATAATATCCTGATCCCCTTCTTCGCTTAGAAGTTTATGAAAGCAGGTCTGCCACCTCCTCTTAATCTGGTCATCTCCCATCAAAACTTTGCCGTCATCATCTTTTATGCACCTCACTTGGTCCAGATCCCGAGTTGTCCTCTCTCTCACCTTAGCGAGTTGAAATAACTTCTTCTCCCCACCTTTGTTCCTTAGTTCCTCATACAGATAAGCAAAAGCTGTCGTCTTAGCCTCCGTCACTGCCATCTTCGCCTCTTTCCTAGCTACCTTATACCTTTGACTGTTCTCTCTCTTCTCCTCCTCGTCAGTGCCCCTTCCCTATAATGATGGCAATTTTTGGGGGTAATTTAGCTCCAACCCTCTCCATTTTTGTCCCCAAAATGGGGATAAATAGTGTTCCCTCAAATATGGGGTACACAATTCATCTCCTCCATTACTATTCATCACTTTTTTTTATTATTTTATTATTTAATCTTTTAATTTATCTCTTTATATATACCTAATTATGTTTATGTAATGCCTTTATAATATTAATTTTACATCTTAATTTTGGTGTATAATTTTGATAAATTAATTTTCGTGCATTTATTATTTTTATGTAAAATTGTAAGTTAATTTTATTATAAGTTATAATTGTACAAAAATATGTAATTATCTCAAAAAAATAAATGGTGCAAATATAAAATATTAGATGTTGCTAAAATTGAAAGGTGCAAATATAAAATATTAGATGTTGCTAAAATTGAAAAGTGAAAATTGAAAATATATTAAAATAAATGTTTGCTTACAAATTATATTATTTAAAATTTTATGGAATTGTTTTAATGAAAATTATAAATTAATAAAAATAAAAGATAAAATTTGTTTAATGAAAAATAGAAAATGAAAAATAATAATATAATATAAAAAAAAGAGAATAATATAAAAAAATTTGGGAAAAAAAATGAAGAATGACCGGAGTAAGCTGTCCAAAAATGGGAAATGGCATTTTGGGACAAAAATAGGGTAAAAGTTGGAGATGAGCTAAGTGATCATCAATGGCTTCCACACCTCGAACACGGCCACCTAGACCGCCTTCCTCTCTAAGCCCTAACCCTAAACCCACCAGGTACAAATCCCCCTCTTCTTCTCGTCCTTCTACATCATCCATCGCTATTCCTCTAGAACCTTCGTCCAACTTCTTCCCTTCCTCTAAATCAGAGTTCTCACGGCTCCTCGCCGTCGTCTTTGTTGCAGCCGCCGTCGCATTTTCCTGCAACTACGTCTTCACATTTCTCAATCGTCAGCCGAAACCTTTTTGCGATAGCAATCCCGACTTCGATGACTCTCTCTCCGGTTAGCCCATCTTGATTTGTTCTTCTAGTAAATTTGTTATTTTTTCTAATGTTATTTAGATTATTGTTTTTTTCTATAATCAACATGTTAGGCTATCACAACCTGATTATAACAATTATCTCCTCCGTCCCGATTTATCATACTGCTTTTTGTATACTTTCACAGCTATCAGCCATTTTTTTTTTGATTTGCACCGGGTGTCCGAGTCTCTTCGAGCCCCGACTATTCCCGGGGGTGCACAGGCCCTCGGCAAGGAGTTTCCCGCAAGTGCACCGCGGTTAATTCAGGTTTTACCCAGTCCGATGGCCCTCAGAAATTGTTTGCACCCAGTGGGTTTCGAACTTGAGACCTTGAAAGGGAGCAAACCCCAAGGCTCAAGTCAATTGCCACCAGGCCAACCCCTGAGGGTTGCTATCAGCCATTTTGAAATCATCAAATTATTCAAAATTGAACTTTTTAATGTAACGTTTTGGATATCATATGTTAGTGTTCTCTTAAGCTATGGCTAAATAAGGAAGTTGTAATGCCAGAAGAATTCAATCTGTTGGAGACTAAGAAAGCCGCAAGCTTTTGCTAGACAAGTACTCCTATATTTAATCCCCAAACTTTATAATTTGGATTGAAAGTCATATTTACACCTTAAATTGAGGAGCATAATCCATAAAATATTGATTAGAAGAAAAACCAAGTTGCTGGACTGGATATTTTAACTACAGCAGCTCATGACCTGCTCTTGTTTTGAAAAGCTTATTACTCCGAATGATGGGATTGGAATTTTAACATTAACGACAAGGGAAGCTAAGGTATGGGCTTGGAGTGTTGTCATAAGAGGTCTAGGGGTTAAGAAAATGCTAGGTGGTTCTGATATACTTCAGCTTTGTTAGTATATCATGTGGAAAATGTAATGTTTATCACATCATAGAGTTATTCAAATGATTCATTACAATATCTTGTGATACACTATGTCTGTGTCAAACATACCATTATGCAGATTGCAGAATGTCCCCAATTATCTAGTATATTTTTAATACTTATTGGAAAACACTCTTAATAAGGAGGTTAAAAGAAAGATAAAACTGCCATAATTTGTTAATAGTGGGAGATCAACACATGATCATCTGTTTTCCTCTGCCAGATTCCTCTTTACAGAGAAAAGAAGCAGAAGATTACCAGAAATGCTTCTTCCTCGTAATTTCTCTGCCTGTTTAACTACTTCTGATCTCCTCCAGCGAAAAAAAGTTTTTATATGATTTCTGAAAACTGTTTGTTGAAGTTGTCAATCTTGCATATTACCAGACAAAACCTTAATCAAGAACAAAGGTGATATCCAAAATTATAACAACTATAGGGGTATCAAGTTGCTTAGTCATACTATGAAAGCTTCGGAGAGGGTGGTGGAAGTGAGGGTAAAGAGGATTGTGTCTATATCCGAGGATCAATTTGGTTTCGGACGTTCAACTACCGAAGCCATCCATCTTGTTAGGAGGTTGGTGGAATAGTACAGGGAAAGGAAGAAAGATTTGCATATGGTGTTTATTAACCTAGAGAAATCGTACGACAAGGTCCCAAGCAGTGTTATCAAAGGCGAAAAGCGCAAAAAAGCTCTAAGGTCGGTTGGGGATTTAAGCGCAAAGCGCAAATAAAGCGTGGGCTTTAGGAAAGAAAGGCGCAAATAGAGTAAAACTATAAATATGTATATGTAGTCCAAGACTAATATCTATAAGTATGAATACCAAATATGGACAAAAAAATTGAAGAGAATTTACGATAAAAGTGAAATATCAATTGTTTAGTGTCGCCTCTTCAGGATTATGCTTATTGCCAAGGAAAAGCATGTCTTAGCGCCTTGATGACAACACTGAAGCGCCCGTTAAGCGAGTTGAAGCGCTCAACGTGTTTTGAGCCTGGCTTTAGGGCTTAAGCACGCTTTGAGCGCGCCGTTGATAACACTGGTCCCTAGGGAGGTTCTTTGGAGATGTTTGGAGGCTAAAGGTGTTCCTATAGCATACACTAGGGTGATTAAGGACATGTATGATAGAGCTAAGACTCGTGTGAGGATAGTGGGAGGAGACTCGGTTCATTTTCAAGTTGGGATGTGTTTACACCAAGGATCTACGCTCATCTCGTTCTTATTTGCATTGGCGATAGACCCACTGACGCGTTATATTTAAGGGGAGATGCCATGGTGTATGTTATACGCTGATCATATGGTATTGATTGATGAGACGCGAGACGGTATTAACGAGAAGTTAGAGGTTTAGAGACAGACCCTAGAATCTAGAGGTTTCAAGTTGAGTAGGACTAAGACAGAATACTTGAAGTGCAAATTCAGCGACATGACGAGGGGAGCGGACATGGACTCGTGAAGCTTGACTCACAAGTCATCCTAAGATGTTATTTGGGTCAGTTATCCAAGGGAATTGAAAGATTGACGAGGATGTTACACACCGTATAGGAGCGGGGTGGATGTAATGGAGATTAACATCAGGCGTCCTGTGTGACAAGAATGCGCCACCAAAACTTAAAGGTCAGTTCTACAAAGTGATGGTTAGACCGACTATGTTGTATGTGGCAGAATGCTGCCCGATCAGAACTCATATATCCAGAAGATGAATGTAGCTAAAATGAGGATGTTGAGATTGATGTGCGGGCACACTAGGTTGGATAAGATTAGGAATGAGGATATTCGGCAAAGGTGAGCGTGGCCCCATGGAGGACAAGATGCGAGAAGCGAGACTTAGATGGTTCGAGCATGTGGGAAGAAGAAGCTTAGATGCCCTAGTAAAGGAGGTAAGGAGGTGTGAACGGTTGCCCTTGGCAGGTATGAGAAGAGGTAGAGGGCAGCCTAAGAAGTATTGGGGAGAGCTGATCAGGCAGGACATGGCACGACTTCAACTTACCGAGGACATGGCCCTTGATAGGAAGGTGTGGAGGTCGAAAATTAGGGTAGAAGAATAGTAGGTAGTCGGACATTTTTCTGATCCGTACCGAGTTTATTAAGGCTAGTCTGTTAGTATCTTGTCGTTGTTCTTAGATTGCTAATATTATGGTTGTTTTCTTACTATATTCTGCTTCGGTTTTCTAGTATCTTGTCGTTGGTACATCTTGTTGCTATTGCTATCGCTATTGCTCTCTTCCATCTATTTTTCGGTTCATACATTGCTGGTATCATTTTTCTGGACTTTGTTGTTGATATTTGCTTGTTTCTATTCTTCCTCTCGAGCCGAGGGTCTTTCGGAAACCGTTTCTCTACCTTCCCAGGGTAGGGGTAAGGTCTGCGTACACGTTACTCTTTTCCGACTCCACTTGTGCGATTTCACTGGGTTTGCTGTTGTTTCACCAGACAGAAACTTAATCAACACATTAGTAAGATCTCGCTGCATCTTAATGAGTATCAAGAACATCTATCTCACATAATGAGAGCATCTGTTCAGTTTCTTGTATCCATATCATATAGCCGGAGAAGGGTAAATACCACAGGTTAAAATTATTATTCTGGTTCTAATCGGGAAAACAGCTGGATATGTTATCTTCTTTTGTAATTTTATGTGGAACACTGGTAAAAACGTCCTAACCTAATATGCGGTTTATTATATGTTATTTCTATGTATTTCTGTTTTGCATTTGCTTATTCTTGCAACATTCCAAAATCGTGTGATCCTCATTTTGGAGAAGAGAAGCTGCGAACCAGTATGTTCTACAGTGCTGACAGCTTCTTAAATAACTTCCAACTTTTTCAATGTTCTTTGAGATCAATAGCGTTGTTGGGTTTTAATTATATTCCTCTTGGCTTTAGACTTCTGTGAGCCTTGTCCACTTAATGGAGTATGCCATGAAGGCAAATTAGGGTGTGTGCATGGCTACCGGAGGCTCGGGAACTTATGTGTTGAAGATTCAAATATAAATGAAGCAGCTAAGAAGCTCGTGAGTGACACCTATTTACCTTATTCAGTTATAAACATGCAATGTTGATTAAGTTTGGGTTTTGAATGCTTACTCAATTATGTAATTTACGTATGTGCAGTCAAAGTCAGTAGAAGGTCTTCTCTGTGAAGAATATGCTCAATTTTCATGCACAGGCACTGGCAATACTTGGGTGTGTTGCTTTTGAATCTTGTGTATAGCCCCCCCCCCCCCCCCTTCGCCCCCTCTCTCTCTCTCTCACACATGTCACACACACGCACATACAAAAAGAGAGATCCTCAAGATGTCTGTTGTATTATTTTTTGATAAAGGTAACAGTATATTCATCAACACAAAGCTTGTATTGGAAATCACAATTACAGAAAAAAGGAAGAGACCTATTTACATCTGTCCAAGATTCTTCTTACAAGGACTCTAACAACTCTAATAAAGTTTCAGTTTCATCTACACAAAATTCTTTTCACCAAAAATAAAAGGACAAAATACAGTTGAGCTTAATTTTCTGTAAAGAACTCCTGTCTTCAAAACACCTATCATTTCTTTCCTTCCGGACATTCCACCAAATGCATGCTGGTATAGCCCTCCACCATCTCTTCTTCCTTCCCCGGCCACCTACATTGTTCCAGCACCTCAAAAGATCACAAGTAGTCCTGGGCAAGTGGGCACAGCCCAAGTTGTATTCACCAGTGCAAGGAATAACTGCCACAACTGAGATGTAATAACACAACGTAAAAAAAGGTGGCTGTTGTCTTCTTGCTCCGCTTAGCATAGGAAACATCTAGAGCTCAATAGTAGTCGTCTTCTTTGCAGATTCTCATGGGTAAGACGGGCCTTCTTGGCTACTAGCCATGTAAAACAGGATACATTAAAAGGAACTTTTACTTTCCAGATAAGTTTCCAAGGCCAGAAGCATTGTTGTCCAGGATTGCATAGAAGCTTGTAAGCCCCCTTGACTGAGAAACACTTGGTATTGTTCCCTTTCCAGATGATAGAGTCCTCTGCTTCAGATGTTGCTTTGAAAACCTCCAGAGCATTGAAAAATTCAGTCACTCTTACAATCTCCTAATCATTTAGTGCTCTTCTGAAGTTAAGATTCCATCCCTGTTGACTCCAAACTTCCTGTATTGTTGATTCAAGTTCTACCACCAGACGTTCCATCCCTCTCTGTTGTATTATTAAGCTACCGAGTTAACATTCTCCATAATTTGACGCTTGCCTTAGGTTCAAAGTAACCAATTGTGGGAAAAAGTGAATGAATCTAAAATAATGGATGAGTATGGCTTGAACAAGGCTGTTTATGCTCATGCCATGCAACGAGCCATGGAGGCTCTTGGCAAGGTTTTGGAGAGAAGACTGAATGATCAAGGGTATGCTCTGATTTCTGTTATATTAACCATTATTTTGTAACAAGCAGATGAAAATATATCATATTCTTTTTCATTAATGTTTCTTCATGTTTTGTCTAGAATTGAAGAGTTGAAATGTCCAGCTTTGCTGGTCCAACATTATACACCAATTTTCTGTCGCATCCAGCAGTGGCTTTTTGAGCATGCTTTGCTATTGGTTCCAGCTTGTGCATTGGTACTCCACAGTAAGAGCAGCCTTTGGAAGCTTATATTATAACCATCTAAACCTTGTTGACAATATTGGAATTTACAGCTGCTGGGATGCATTTTCATGCTGTTAAAACTCCGTCGGAGGTACTACTTGTCAGTTAGAGCTGAACAGATATATAATGAGGTATTTAACATCGTTTTCTTTCCTTGGAGAATCTATCCTGTGACATTGTTTGCTCTCAGTGTCAACTTGTGACAGGCTATACTAATTGAATATGATAGGCTTGTGATGTACTTGAAGAGAAGGCAGTGAATGCAAGAAGTATGACGGGCAAGCATGAACCTTGGGTGGTGGCATCACTGTTACGGGATCATCTTCTTTCACCGAAGGAAAGGAAGGATCCAATGTTATGGAAAAAGGTGCTAATGTCCTCCCTTCTTTTTAACATTTTTTGGTTCAGGGATGATACTATGCTTCCTACTTTTCCGATGCCTAGTTCAAATGCTTTCAGAGTGTAACAAAATAGTATATGGTTCTTGATTTGAAAAAACAAGACAGTAGAAGGTTCAATCTTTTCTATATCCATGTTTTGTAGGTTGAGCAGTTGGTTCAAGAAGATTCTCGTCTAGAGAGATACCCTAAGATGGTCAAAGGTGAAAGTAAAGTGGTATGGGAATGGCAAGGTATGGTAGTCACTTTACTGCCTTAATTTTGAGTTAAACACTTGTTGTTGTTGATCAATTCACCTTTTGGCTAACATGTTCTTTCTAAGCAGTTACTGGTTCTTTTTCCAGTTAAAAGTCAATTAGTTAACTGCAACGACATTTGCAGTTAAAACTTGATCCATGGAGCAAAGTTCACACAATTTCACGTTGAAAATGTCCATTTTAATAGAAACACATAATAGGAATTTTTGCTCCTATGGATGTCTTTTAGAAACACTTCTTTTCCTGTCGAGCAGTTGGAATTTACTATTAAGAAAACAGGTTTTTTCGCGCTGAATGGTGAACACCCCACTGATGATGTGGTAAAGTTGTTAATTGGTTTCTGAGTTTTCTTTTTACTTTTGTTGTTTTTCTTTTTTGACTTTTTCTCCTTCCTAAAGTTTTTGTAAAATATTTAGTTGCATCTCTTCCTCCTGCCATAGCAGTATGGTAAGTGGTAAAATGTCTATCACTTTTGAGACCTTGAGAGCCCAAATTCTAGGTAGCATTTTACAATGCATTAGAGGCGACTTATCATCAGAGGCTGTAAATGTTACCTGTGTTACAAAAGATCAGTTGGGAATTTGGGAAGAAAGTTTCAAGCCAGTGCATTAATGAGTGTAATAGATTGAGTCCTTACAAGAAAAAGAGAGTAATAGATTAAGAGATTTTCGATAGCAACTACTTACAAAGTAAGTTTGAGACTCCTTTTGGACTCTCTTAAATAGTTAACTAACTACATCATGAAGCAATATTATGGAGGTGTGATGCTGCCTCAAGGCAAGTGTGAATTGTATTTTGTTCACAAAGTATAGTCCTTCCCATAGCTTCACTTCCTACTATTTGACTTTGTGCGAGACTCTTATAATGGTTACCTCAATCGAGTGCTTCCTTTCTAAACTTTTCTGTTCTCAATAATATCCCTATATGACAATTTAAGACGCTGAAATTTAAAGACAAACATCAGCCACTTTGAACGAGGTATATCCCCTGCCTTGCTAAGGTAAAGGCGTAAAGCGCTTTTACCACATTTTAGGGGAAAAGAAAGAATATAAGACAACAATAGCATAAAAGTCTTTATTATTTGTCCCTCTCTCTGTCTTTCCTTATTTCTTGAATTTGACTTTAGTCTTTCTGTTTTTCTAGTTGAGGGTTCTTTAAGCTCTTCGGGTAAGAGGAAGAAGGCACAGGAAAGCAGGCTAGAGAGAGGTGAACGCGCAAATCTCTCCCCTCAGCAAAGGAGCTGGCTATTAAAGTCTGAGGAGCCTGTGAATTGCTGAGCTCTATCCTACGCTCTTGTTCGCGTGTTTTAAGTTGTTGTATAGTAGTACTTTTTATTGGCAAAATGCAGTTCCCAGTGTTGTACACTTAGGTCCATGATACACGTTTCAGAATAGCCTTGTAATCTGATTATTTAGTCTGGCCTTAACCATGTTAGTGTGCAACAGAGACGCAACAATTTTGGCTCTGATGGAATTCATGTGGGAGCTTCATAGCCCCTCTCTAATTGTACTTTCTTTACGTCACATTTCTGTCTAATTGTCCCAAAATGAACCTTGAATTTGATGGACTATTTTGTGAGCCAGCTCGACTTGTGATACTGCCGTCAAGATTCTTTTAGGATTATAAAGGTGAATATTGGGAAAGAAAATGGCATTGTCAAGTCATAAGAGCTATATTCGCAATGAAATTGGAAAAGCCTGAGAGCCAAATACTACTATAACAATAAGAGCCAAATACTACTATAACAATAACAAATCCAATGTAATTTCACAAAGTGGGATCTTGGGGAGGGGGAAGTAGAGTGTATGCAGTCCTTGCTCCTTTTTTGTGAAGGTAAGTAAAAGAAGTAGACACAACACATAGTAACATCAACAAGATATGGTAATAGAATAGTTGAAGCGAAAGGTGATATAGTAAAAGAAATCTACGGATAAAAAAGTATGAAATAAGAGATTAATACTGATGTTACCGACATGAAAATAAGATATTCCCGCCTATCTACTAACCCGAGAGCTAAATACAAGTCAAAATATACTAAAAATAATGACTTTATGGGACCAAATAGTGTCGGTAGAGTGTGAGACTTACTAATGCAATGGCACTTGATAGTATGTCATCTTCAGATCTGTCCCCCAACGGTCCATAATCAGTATTTCCTTTCTATTTTTCCATTTAAATTCTCCCTCCACCTAAGTCAATAAATAATGTCTTTTACGCGTACCCTTCATGTGATTTTATTTCAACACATTTGGATGTAATTAATAAACTGACCTTAATATATCTTGAGGTTTGCTTAAGATTAGTGTATTGAAAATATAGATTAGTTAACTATAAATGGAGAAGGGAATCTAAAGTAACCTTCCTACTAAATTCTTTATTCCTCCAAAGTAACATGCTGCATTATGCAGATCTACCTTAAATTCTTTTTAAGATGTACCTTTTTGTTGCATAACTTTTATTTCAAGTGGGAAAAAGGTTTGCTTTTTTTAGCTCATAGTTTTAGTTTTATTAATCATATTACCATTTCATTTTTTTAAAGCATAAACTTGGGTCTCTTGGGTCCATCTAAGCATCCAGATCTAAGATATATATAAGTATCAGAATATTATTATTACAGTTAGCTGCGGAAAATCCAACAGTCCATTTTTAGAAATAAACAAAAAATTGTTGTCGGTCACATTAAATAATTAAGCCATCTTCATCTGTGAATCTATTCATGTCATACACAAAATTGTCATAATAATTGTCCTCCCCAGTATAAAATGGTATTCTGGATCTTTTGGAAAACCAGCTGGGTTATGATGTAGACAGATGAATCAAGACCTTTTTTTTTTATATGGAAAAATAAATTTGAGATACTGTTGCATGCTTGTGTTATTTTTTCACAAATTACTTGAAATAAAACTAAATATGTAAAATATGTCTGCTACCAAATCAAGTTTAAAAGGTAAAGAGAAAGTTGCAATTCTCGGATATGCGCTTATGGCGTTCAAACAATCGACTTATTAGTAAAGTTAATTCCTCTGTCTAGAAGTGGTGATAAAATATATCGACCTTAAAATTTTATCTAACGAAAAATTTACAGATAATTCATTAAAATTTTGCATATCTCCCTTTTTTCAAAGTAAAAAAAATATTGAAAAAGGAAATATGAACTTGGTCCCTTTTTAATTATCCACTTGGCTGAAAATATGATCCCTACTTACATGCTTATAAAAAAAAAAAAGAAAAATAAAAAATAAAAAAAGAACAAGAGTCCTAACGCGGTCTCTCCACCTTTTCACACTGTACCCATTATTATTATTATTATTATCCACCCCCGGCTGGACTGTACTGAATCTCCTCATTTTTACTGCTCAAAAAGTTGAATGGGGAACTTCTCAATTCTGATCTTTAACTAATTACTTCTACTTCTAATCTACTCCATTGATTCATCCTCTTTAAAAAATCTATCTTTCTTTCAAAATACAGTGCATTTATAGCAGAGTATGTGTAGGCTGCTGCTTTCTGTTCCCTTCTATAATCATTAGAAAACCTTAGCTTCAGATCTCTCACTTGTCTACTGAGGACTGAGGGGAGCTCCTCTGCTTTCTTGGTAATGAACTAAAGTCTTGATCTTTTTATAATTTTACTGTTTTTGTACTTTGCTGCAATGGTTTTGGTTTTCTGTGTAGTAGTGATCCAAACTTTATTGTTTCAGCTTCTAGCTATTTGATGATGAAGTTTTCATTTTTTTTTTGTGTGTACCCTTTTTTTTTCTTTAAGTTTGTGGATCAATGAGTATGATTTTCTTTTGAACATTCCGAGATCTGTATTTTGTGATTTCTTGTTTCAGAGAATTCAGTTCATTACTAAAGTGTGTTAATTGCTTGATGCACTTTCTGCTCTATGTTGTTAGATTTGCTCTTTTTACCCCTTTTCTTAATGCTTTTCAAGCAGAAGTCAGAATTATGGTGATTTAGTCTTTATTGAGTTCTTTGATAATACAGTAACTTCATTGTGAATATTTGTCCCAAGGGATGTGTTATATGAAGTAAAGTGAAATAGTTAAAACTGATTTGTGTCCTAGTACGAAGACACTGAGTTCTTGTTATTTGATCAAGTTTTCATCCTTTTTTTTTGTGTACCCTTTTGTTTTCTTTAACTTTGTAGATCAATGGATATCATTTTCCTTGAAAAGGTTAACTTTCAGTTTTGCGAGATCTGTGTCTGGTGATTGCTTATTTGGAGAATTCAGTTAATTATTTGAATATGTTAGTTAATTGATGTGGAGGTTGAGGATTAGGGTAGAAGGTTAATGGGTGGCCGAGCGTTTCTCTTTGTCTTTATTAGTTCAACAGTATTAGTGTTAGTATGGCACCCCTTTATCCTTAGCTTGCTATTGTCGCATCTTGTACTGTTATTACTTGCCACAACTACTCCCTTAGTTTGCTCCCACTACATACCTTGTATTGTTGTTACTTGCTATCAATACTTCTTTCATAGTCCCTATTGCTATCTTGGTTTTAGTTTTCTAAATATATTGTCTTGCTATTACCTGCTATCAGTGCTTCTTTCGTATTTTATTTAGCCGAGGGTCTATCGGAAACAGTCTCTCTGCCCTTTCAGGGTAGGGGTAAGGCTGTGTACATCCTACCCTCCCCAGACCTCACTTGTGGGATTATACTGGGTTGTTGTTGTTGTTGTTGTATGTTAGTCAATTGATGCACTTACTCTCCTAAGTTGTAGTACAAAGATCTTTTTGTTAAATTCCCCCCCCCCCCTCCCCTTTTGTTTTTCAATCAGAAGTCTTATGGTGATGTATTATTTTCTGAGTTCTTTGATGAAATCTTGACTCTTCAGTGTGAGTAGTCATTCCACTTGGCTGTTGTACTATCCACGAAATAAAGTGAGGAAGTTAAAGAAACATTTATGTTCTGATATAAAGGTTAAATCTTGACTATCTATAAATAAAACTATTAAGAATTCATCCATTTATGCAATTAGATTATATTAGGTCTCTTTGAGTTTGTGTCCTTTGAGAATTTCAGTCGAGCTGTTACTGTTCGGCTGTCAAGAACCAGTGAGTTGCCTGTATCATGAGACTTAGTGGATATGAAGCTACTGTTCTCTTGGCTTGAGATGATTATATGAAACTTACTTTTAGAAGAAAAGTATCTTTCGTATCCTGGAAATTGCTCGAAATTCTAACTTCTTTATGCCACAGGGAACTTCTGGTGCTGCCGCAAGCAGATAATGGCGTCCAAGTATCATGCACCAAGCAACAGAACACGACGGCCAATCTCTATATTGATTGTAATTGGCCTTTGCTGTTTCTTTTATCTAATAGGAGTTTGGCAGAAGAGTGGGTCCGGAAAGGGAGATAAATTAGCACTAGCAGTGACCGAGCAAACTGCTGACTGCAATATCTTTCCACCATCCACTCTGGATTTTGAATCACACCATAATTATGTGGAAATGATTGAATCTTCAGAACCAAAAACTAAAGTATACAAGTCATGTGATGCTAAATACACTGACTATACTCCCTGCCAAGAACAAGACCGAGCTATGACGTTCCCACGGGAAAATATGATATATAGAGAAAGGCATTGCCCTCCAGACGATGAAAAGCTTCGTTGTTTGATTCTAGCACCCAAAGGATACACAACTCCATTTCCATGGCCGAAAAGCCGTGATTATGCCTACTATGCTAATGTTCCTTACAAACACTTGACAGTTGAGAAGGCAGTCCAGAACTGGGTACAGTTTCAGGGAAACGTTTTCAAATTTCCAGGAGGGGGTACAATGTTTCCTAAAGGAGCAGATGCATATATTGATGAACTTGCATCTGTGATTCCAATTAAAAGTGGCATGATAAGAACTGCTCTTGACACTGGTTGTGGGGTATGTTTTCTCTTCCTTTTTTCCTCCTTTCCCTTAAAATTTTACTAGTAATTCCATTAAGAAAGCTATGTCCATGATGCTGATTATCTTTGGTGGTTATTTTGGACTATAATGAAAGAGGAGAATTTACCTGATTCATGTTAAACAAGTTCTTGTCGATGAGCAAAACTGCATTACTAAGACCACTGTGTTCTTAACGGTAACACATATTTTAAAACCTCTGTTAACATAGTGATACTTGACTAGTTCTCATTTACTTGTGACAGTGCTATTTATAGTGGTTATGCCATTGAAAGCTTAAATGGGATATTTAATCGCTGCGGTCATTGAAGTGACTATCTAAATACTTTCCATTTACCTGTGAGAATACCCTCTTTCCTTGAAAGTTGCTGGAAAGGATACTATCCCAGTTGATTTACTACAGCGAATATTTGAAAATTCTGGAGTCTAATATAGCATACGGGTCATAAAAAGTAGTCTGTCCTTCACCATCTTTGATATACCTTGTAAAATCTTGTTTTCAGGTTTAAAAACTCAAAACTAATAAATAGTCAATCTCACTTGCCAGAATATCTGCAAGTTCTTCTCGTGCTGTTGTTGAGTCTTTTCCTGTTTTTAAGTAATCACATTCTACAAGAAAAAGGGTTTCTCTCTGCATTAATGCTTGTTATTATTCATCAAATATCATGCTTTTTTGAAGTACTCTGCATTAATGCTTGTTATTATTCATCAAATATCATGCTTTTTTGAAGTATCGATAATAGACAACTTATTACATTCACATATCATGTGATAAGGTTGCAAGCTGGGGTGCTTACTTGCTGAAGAGAAATATTCTGGCGATGTCATTTGCACCTAAGGACAATCATGAAGCACAAGTGCAATTTGCATTGGAGCGAGGTGTACCTGCTGTTATTGGGGTGTTTGGTTCCATACACCTTCCATACCCATCAAGAGCATTTGACATGTCTCATTGTTCTCGCTGTCTCATTCCCTGGGCATCAAACGGTAATTTGCGCAAGATATAGTTTAACAAGCTTACCAAATTTTCTGATATAGACCTTCTTTTTGTCTTCTTTATCTCTTATTAGATGGACTTAAGATCTGTGGAACCTTTTGGAAACATAAAATTGGAAACAGTATTTATCAAAAAAAGGAAAAAATTGGAAACAAGGTATATAGGTTCTGATGACTCTGAAAATATGCGTTGATTGCCATAGGGCAGATAAGCCTTTGTCCACTAACTCTAAAGTATCATCATCTTTGTGTATATTGATGTAACTGTTTTTTTATTAAAATGAAAAGCATTAGCCTTCTAAGCTTTTAAAAAGAGAAGTTTTGATGTTGCTGCGAAGTTTTGGACTGTATTATTTGGTGTTAGATATTTCATTCTTTACACAAATGATGTCAAAGTCTTTGGATGTGAGTCACACTTAAATTGGAGGACATTTTATGTTCGTAACTAGCATTCATAAATTTGTGGTTCCTATATGCTATAGATAAAATGTGGAAATGTTATAACTTAGAATGCATGAATTATTGGACTATTAGTTCCAATTTGTAAGTGTTTAGAGAGGAATAAACACATAAATGTTACACTGACAGGTACTTGCAAGATTCAATCTAAGACCTGAACCTGCTTTGCTACATAAATGATAAATGTAAAGGTGGAATTAACCATTTACGAGGATTGCCATTGACAACTATCGTAAAAGAGTTAGTGACAGAGATTTGGATTTTGAAATGAGCCTATAGTGTGACCGACACCGTCCAAACTGTAAAATCCTCTGTGTAAGAGGAAAGATCCTTGTTGGAATCATGTAATGAATAAAAATAGGTGCTGTATGTTAATAATTCTAAGTAGTGATTGTGACTTTAGCTTATCCTGAGAAAATTAAAATTGCCAGCGATGACTTTAACTTTCAATGGTGAATTTTCTGGCTTGCTAATAATTGGCTTGTATGTGCAGAGGGTATGTACATGATGGAAGTCGATCGAGTTTTGAGACCTGGTGGATACTGGATACTCTCTGGTCCTCCACTTAATTGGAAGACCTATCACAAAGTTTGGAACAGGACAATTGCTGATGTGAAAGCTGAGCAAAAGAGGATTGAAGATTTTGCTGAGCTTCTTTGCTGGGAAAAGAAATATGAAAAAGGTGATGTAGCTATATGGAGGAAAAAAATAAATGGAAAATCATGCAGCAGAAGGAAATCTGCCAGCATATGTCAAACAAAGGATACTGATAATGTCTGGTGAGTTAATATAGCCCTCTTGTCAAATTACTTTTATTTATACTCCAGAGACCCTCTTCACTTGTCACCATAAATATTGAATGCTAGATTGGTCCCATTATGTAAGTACTAATTTGTGTTTATATTTCTACTTTGTATAAAATGGTGATTCAGGTATAAAAAAATGGACGCATGCATAACCCCCTACCCTGACGTCCAGAGTTCTGATGAAGTAGCTGGAGGGGAATTGAAGAAGTTTCCAGCTAGGCTTTTTGCAGTTCCGCCACGTGTAGCCAATGAAATGGTTCCTGGGGTGACAATTGAGTCTTATCAAGAGGATAATAAGCTTTGGAAGAAACACGTCGCTTCTTACAAGAGGATCATTAGCCTACTTGGCACCACAAGATACCACAACATAATGGACATGAATGCCGGACTTGGAGGATTTGCTGCAGCACTAGACTCTCCTAAACTGTGGGTAATGAATGTTGTCCCAACTATTGCTGAAAACACTCTTGGTGTCGTATACGAGAGGGGCTTGATTGGCATATACCATGACTGGTACGTACCGCTAATGGTTTCTTATCAACTAAACTTTTTTTTTTTGGCAAATGGTAAAGAATTTTGCTGGTTTACTTTAATGGGCATTCAGCCTATCCACCTACCCCAATTATCAAGAACTTGGAAAGACCTTCCCTTTTATTTACTGAAAACCTATCGCATCTAGGATTCAAATGAAACATTCACAATCTACTGTTACTTGCATGTTTGAAAGGATATCCTTGGTCAAGTGTCATTCTTCTGTTACTGTTTGACACTGGGAATAGTTGAGAATATTGCTTCTGAAACTGGGATTAATTTCGATTTTATTCTACTTTCAGGTGTGAAGGCTTCTCTACCTACCCGAGGACATATGATCTCCTTCATGCTAATCGCTTGTTCACTTTGTACGAGGATAAGTAAGCGTTCTTAAACTCTTCTTTAAAGAAATGGATCTATGCTCTGATTTTTATATAATTGAGAGGGATCTATAGCTATCTATGAAAATCGGATATATATTACGTAGAAGAGATGCTGATTCTCAAAGCGATATGCTGATTCTCAAAGCTATATTATTGTAAACAGGTGTGAATTTGAAGATATTCTTCTAGAAATGGACCGTGTTTTGCGTCCTGAAGGGTCGGTCATTCTTCGAGATGGAGTTGAAGTACTGAACAAGGTTAGGAAAATTGCTGCCGGCCTGAGATGGGAAACTAAATTAGTAGATCATGAAGATGGACCCTTGGTACCTGAGAAAATATTTGTTGCTGTCAAACAATATCACGTTGAAGGTGATGACGACCAGAACACACAAAACGATGAATGAATCGCGCCAATATTTGAGTATATGGTTAAACCTATCAATTTTAAAGTGGAAGGTAAGATTTCCAGACAGAGACATGAAGGTTTTTTTTCTCAAAGATGGCATACAGCAATAGTGCAAGTTCCTTTGATGTGTGATTTTGGAGATGTGGTGAAAAGCAAAGATCCCTTTTTCCAAATAATGAAGCAAAGCAAGATATCAGTAGTGATATCTTTGTTTTAGAGCATCTTTGTTTAGCTGTTTCCACTAGCTACAAAATTGAATATTGCAACATTTGTAACCTTATTTTTATCTTGGCAATTTAATTTATTTAAACTGTTAATCAAAGGACCATCAAGATGCAGACATTCCTTGTGGGCATTTCTAGTACTATATTTTATAAGAAAATCTTCTGCAAGCCACATAAAACCGACAATGCTTGTTTCCAGATTTAACCCCAAAAAAATAATAAAATCAGATACAATATAATAGTGTTCTTGTCAAATCTAGTCCCATTCACCCCTACTGGTCTCCTTTTTAGCCCTTTATAAAAGAAGCTATACTCTTCCTCTTACCTCAGGTAAGTTATTGCCTTGGTCAACTAAAAGGGGGGACCGGAACCAAAATGTTGCCTTTTGGACTCAAAGCACCAAAATAGGTAAAAAATAGTTGGTAACCTTTTTATATATAGCACATGAAATATATAAATGCGTTATACCTGAATGTAAAAAGACAGTCAGGTATAGCGCATCTAATGCATGCGCTATACCTATTTAAAAAGGTCAGCCTCCTTCACGACTGAACCCACTCCAAAACGGTCTCCACTCCCTACCCCCTCTCCATTTTTAAAAGCTAAAAACTCCATTGGAGCCCACCCTTTCCCCGAAATCTTGTCCCATAATTATTTTATCGATCTAACACTCGATCCAAGACGTTTGCCCGATTCAGTTGTCAAATCTTCATTGTTTCTCCATTCAAAAAAATCGAAAAATAGATATTCCGAATCACTTTTTTAATATAAGTCATGTATATAATTGAGTAATTAGTTGTTATTACTATATTATATCCGTTTTGTCATTATTTTGTTTTTGTTTTTTATCCTGATTAGTTTATTTTTGTGCAAAAAATTATGAAAATTGTATATTATTCCTTTGTTGAATAATTAGTGTTATATGTTTACTGTTTTTATCGTTGACATACAATTATAGCTGTACAACAATAATATGTGACTTTAGTATTATTTAGTGCCCTTTAGTGTTATGTAGTGCCTCCTAGTAGACTGATAATAAATTTTAATTTATGTAAGTTGATGTTATTTATGGCCATTTAGAGTAGTGTGCCTTTAGTACTCTTTAGTATTCTTTAATGTAGGATAAAATCTATGTATCCTCATTAACTAATCCGATTAGAGTACTCAATTATGGATCAAATTTTAATCAATCATTAAGTGTATAGTAAATGTATTATTAGATAAGAATCAAAAATTAGATATGAATAAAAAATTAGATATGAATCATAAATAATTAATTGGCAGTATAAAAGAGATTTTTGTGTAAAATATAACAAATTAACATACAAATCGTTATGAATGAAATAAATACTTAATAGTAAATTTTTAAAAATAATATCAAATAGTTAAAAAAATTAAGTATTTAGTATTATTTTAATCAAGAATAAAGATTGTTAAAAAATTGACAGTACGTAAAAGATATTGTGCTGTTTTTTTTATTTAAAAGTATTAAATAAATCGTTATGAATGCAAAAAAAAATTAATAGTATCTTTTAAATAAATAATTATTAAAAATATCAAGATTAGTTAAACGAATTAAATATTTAATTTTCTTATAACGATTAATAAATATGAAAAAAAGTTGACAGTTCAAACAAAACCCTGTTGAATTTTAGTCGAAAAATCTAAAAAACTAACCTATAAATAAATATTTTATTTATCAACCTAAATAATAATATAGAAAATTTATCGATTAAATATTAATATAAAAAATATCGCAATATATTTAGAGATGTTAAACGATTAAAGAAAAAAATACTTTAATTAATATTATTCAATTTACAGACATCGTCATAGATCCTCTGTCTATGCATCCTGGATATGTTGTTCCAGAGCTACTGTTGCTCTAGGGTGGCCATAGGTTTTCACATCTGGGATCGACAGTTGCTGTCTCAAATCTTCTATCCCAGACGTATAGACGATCTTTGGCAGTTCATTAGGGACCACCGACTTCATCCCCGTACAGTTACATACCTTCAGCGGATGAGGTTTTACCAGATTATAGAGATTGGCCGGTTGTAGTTCGACTGGCCCCTAATTACGGCTATGATCGAGCGGTGGAGACCGGAGACTCACACATTTCATCTACCTATCGGCGAGACTACCATCACGCTATTGGACGTGGAGGTTCTACTCGGGTTACCCGTTGATGGTATAGTTATTAGCTACTCACAGGCTCTTAGGGATTATACGAGAGTCGACTATCTGCATATGTTGCAGAGGCTCACCGAATTTTAGCCTGCGGAGCCAACTGGTGTGAGTGATGCTAGTCGATTGCAATTGTCGGCCGCTAGGCAACATCTGGAGGCGCTGCACACGGAGATCACATATGACTCACCATTAGAGGTTATTGAGCGGCAGCCGAGGCTGTTGCTATTGATGATATTTGGTGGTATTCTTTTCTCGAACACTTTGGAAAACCATGTTAGCCTACAATTTTTGCATCGTCTAGAGCAGCCAGATAAGTGTCACGACCCATTTTCTGAACAAGCCGGGACCGGCACTCGATCACTAAACATGACCGAGCGAACCATCTTTGCTTATCAAATTTATTATAATTCCAAACTTTATATGCAACAAGGCAATACTCTAACCAAATACTTTTGATTAATTTAAATATTTAACCAAATCAACTCCAAAACTTTATTCGTAGTAAGTACTGAATTACGGCTAAGTTATTATTAAAAACATTCAAATCTTAACCCAACGACTATGTCTATGAAGCCTCTACTGATAAACTGACGCACTGCTCAGGACATGAGATTTCCCGGCCAGTTCTCTAAGTAAACAAAGAAATAACTAAATAAAGATAACTCTAAGGAATACTCCACGAACAAAATCGGAGCTCACCAATAGCACTGGAAGATAAAGAAGTCCCAACCAGTAGCATGCTCGCCTGCAAAACCGGTTCCTACGTTGTACCGCAGACCAACGTAGGTTCCCAAAAGAGAATGTCAGTACCATCCATTGTACTCAGTGAGTCTCAACAACAAAGGGCGAAACTTTAATAACATATACATTACGAGCAAAGGTTCTAAATGCATGTAAAACATAAAGCTTATAAGAATAACTCTAAAATAATTGCATAATAGCAGTTTATGAATATTCTAAAAGAAATTCTTTTCTTTTTCTTTCTTATAAAAAATACTTCACTTTATACTTTGGAAATTCCAACTATCCTGTCTTAATTCTGTCTCAGTCACCGTGTGATCGGCACGAGTTCGATCCCAACCTGATCGAATAGGCCCAATCCACGAGGTGCCGCTCGCTTCATGGTTCTCAGCACTCATGTATCATACCTTAGCTTAGCTAAGTAAATTCTCAGCAACGAGACCCTCGGCTCGTGTGCTCCCTACTTTGGCACAAGTAGTTTCAAGAAGTTAACGTCTTGGTCAGGACCCTCGGCCTGGACGATGACCCCTTCTCAGAATAAAGGATACTCCCAAAAATCTTTTCTTTCTAAAACGGCTTCTTGTGACTTTTCAAGTCTACATCTTTTCTGGAACATCCAATACATACTCATATCGTTATCCTTAAATATAAAACATGGCGTACGAATGAAAAAAGTATTCAAAAGTATTTCTGGAGATTCTTGCTTCTTCATAAGTTTTTAACATGAAAACGACATATAAGACTAACACAAAAATCTGAAAATTTATGCACATATATCATAATAAATCATCTAAACTTTAGCTAGAACACTTCTAAATTAATATATTTTCAAATCTCAAGTGCACAGGGATTATGACAGGAGCTTAAAAATTATTTGTACTTAAATGGTAAGGTCAAAAATAGAGATAACTAACTTTTTAAGACTATATGAGTGTCAACGGCAATTTGGATCTTAACCACGAAACTTCTTAATAGCATTGAATGAACTATTAGATTATGCTTTGTGAAGTAACTGGAGCTAGTCCTATCTACTGACAGTAACAAAATTTGCTCGTTTAGCTTATTTATATTATAATTCAATTGCTATCCAAATCAAGAGGTAACTTGTCCAGTAATGTTTGTTACTAAAGTATTTAACTATCTTTTTGTTAGAAGCATTGAAGAGAGAAACGAGCAACTGTACTCGCTCCAATTAAGTACATATTAACTCTTTCGGGCAATTCATCAAACACCTTGTATGCATGCTCTAGTGAGTTAAACCACTTGGGTAAAGGGTTATATCAACTCACCTCAAAACTTCTCAAGGCAATACGTAGCCCCAGTTCAATTGACACCAGTCAAACAATCGATTCTATAATAACAAGTGCATTTTAATTAATTTCAAATTTTCGCACCTAAACACGGAACTTTACTGTTGATATAGAAAAAAAGGGAATTAACTACTCAATTTTTACCTAATACTATTGTAGGGTATTGCACAATAAGGGATTTTATATACATGAGTTCAAGAATTAATGATTCGTAATGAAACCTAGAATCTTCCGTGAGTTTTTTGTTGTAAAGCCGCTGCTGTTTCTTGGCAAGCAGAACGTGAAGTTCTGTTCCTTTTCGTTCCTAAGGCTTATGCCTTTTTCCTGCCAAGAGCCCTTTATGGGCTTGGCTTGCACGCTCTTTTTCTTTTACTTTTTTTGTTTTTGTTTTGACTTAATTAGTAATTAATGATATCCACTTTTAATAATTAATTTTATTAAAATTATTAATATTTTCCTGATTATATATCCAATTATTTACGTATATTAATATTTTCCTGATTATATATCCAATTATTTACGTATATATATATATATATATATATATATATATATATATATATATTTCACTATAGGCAAGATAAAAATAATAGTAATAATAATAATAATTTAGTTCTATAATTAGCGTATCTTGAAACTTTTATAAATTTGAGGAGTGTTACAATCTTCCCTCCTTAAAAACATTCGTCCTCGAATGTTGCTAGGGCCTTATTCTTAAGCTAACAATCATTCCTTAGGTCCTTGAACATCTTAAGTTTCTTAGCACTACTCACTTTTCCAAGAGACTCAAAATTTTGGCTAACTCCCTAAATTTTCAAAAATTTCGGTAGAGTTTCCCTTGTAAATTGGACTATCCAAAAAGTATCCCTATCACAAATACCATAACTACACCAACAATAACCAAATATACCATAACATGCCATATATAGGCACCACACACAGCTCATAAATTAATTACTCACACTCCGGCAAGGAGGTACCACAATAACTAACAAGAATCTAAAGCACAACACTTTAGCAAAAGTAAATCACTTTAATGAACTAAATATACTCTGGCATAAACTAAATCACTACAATAACTAAATATAATCTAGGAAGGACATAAACACTTGCTAACTTGTATTTAATAAATGAAATATAAATGTCAAGCCAAACCTAGGTTCACATACCTTGTTACTCAAATAAATAAGGATACTTCTTCCTCATATCTTCCTCGACCTCCCACGTAGCTTCTTTTGAATCATGATTACTCCACAAAACTTTTACCGATGCTATATCTTTTGTTCTCAACTTTCTTACTTGTCTATCGAGAATTTCTATAGGTACCTCTTCATAAGTCAAACCTTCTTTAATTTTTATGGTATTGGCAGGTATTATATGCGACTCATCATGAACGTACTTTCTAAGCATGGACACATGAAAGACAGGATGAACAGAGGATAACTCAACGGGTAGCGCTAGCTTATAAGCCACGATTCCTTTCTTTTCTAGAATTTCATAAGGTCCGATAAATCTAGGGCTAAGTTTCCCTTTCTTACCAAACCTCATAACTCCTTTCATTGGTGAAACTTTCAAAAACATCTTATCACCAACCATGAACTCTAACTCACGATGCCTCTTGTCAGAATAAGACTTTTGACGACTCTGAGCCGCTTTAAGTCTTTCTCTAATTAGCTGAACTTTCTCCAAGGCCTCACAAACAAACTCTGGACCAATCAACGACACCTCTACTGGTTCAAACCAACCCGCTGGAGACCTACATCTCCGTCCATACAACACTTCATACGGAGCCATACCAATGGTGGCCTGATAATTGTTATTGTAAGCAAATTCTATAAGTGGCAAGTGATCATCCCAATTACCTCCAAAATCTATAACACACGCACGCAACATATCTTCGAGAGTTTGAATGGTCTTCTCTGCCTGGCCATCGGTCTGTGGATGAAAAGCGGTGCTTAAATTGATCTTGGTACCTAATCTTTTCTGAAATGCCTGCCAAAAATGCGCCGTGAACTGAGGGCCTCTGTCAAATATGATTGAAACTGGAGTACCATGCAATCAGACTATTTCTTTTATGTATAACTGCGTATACTGCTCTGCGGAATCTGTCATCTTTACTAGTAGGAAATGCGTGGACTTTGTTAGTCGGTCTACAATAACCCAAATTGAATCATGTTTACGGTATATGCGAGGTAGACCTACTACGAACTCCATATTAATCATCTCCCACTTCCACTATGGTATTTTTATATCTTGAGCTAGGCCACCAGGCCTCTGATGCTCGGCTTTGACTTGCTGGCAATTTAAACATTTAGCCACATGATCTGCTACTTGTTTCTTCATGCCTTTCCACCAATACAACTCTTTCAAATCTAGATACATTTTGGTAGCACCTGGGTGGATAGAGTACCTTGAACTGTGAGCTTCCTCCATTATGGCCTTCCTAAGACCATCTACATCAGGCACACATAACCGATCATTCAACTTCAAAACTCCGTCACTTTCCAGAGTGAAAGCAGTGATTTCTTTGTTTCTGACTCCTTCTTTTAATTTCACTAAGTACGGATCTTCGTCTTGTTTAGCCTTAACATGCGCAACAAGGGAGAATTGCGCTAAGGCATAAGTATTTATATCTCCTTCTTCTGTCTCATCCAATCTAATTCCATCATTTGCTAGTTTTTGAATTTCTCGACCCAAAGATCGCCTTTGTACTGCAAGATGGGCCAAGACACTCATTGACTTCCTACTAAGTGCATCTGCTACCACATTAGCTTTGCCCGGGTGATAAAGGATATTGATGTCATAATCTTTCAATAGCTCGAGCCACCTTCTCTGTCTCAAATTTAATTTTTTTTGCTTGAAAATGTACTAGAGGCTTTTGTGATCCGTAAACACTTTAGAATGCTCGCCATATTTTTAATGCAAACACCATTGCTGCAAGCTCCAAGTCGTGTGTGGGTAGTTCTTTTCATGATTCTTTAACTGCCTGGAAGCATAAGCAATAACTTTTCCATTTTGCATAAGAACACAACCAAGGCCCACTCTGGAGGCATCACAATACACTGTGAACCCACCCGAACCTGTCGGCAAGGTTAACACAGGTGCAGTGGTCAACCTCTTTTTTAACTCTTGAAAACTCTGCTCACAAGCATCTGACCATTGGAACTTAACTGCTTCTTGAGTCAACTTAGTTAATGGAGCTGCAAGTGAGGAAAACCCCTCTACAAACCTTCTATAATAGCCAGCTAACCCCAAGAAACTCCTGATTTCAGTTGGCATTGTCGGCCTAGGCCAGTTCTTGACTGCTTTTGTCTTTTGAGGGTCTACTTTTATTCCTTCACTAGATACTACGTAGCCTAAGAATGCCACTGACTGCAACCAAAACTCATATTTTGAAAACTTGGCATAAAGCTCATTTACCTTCAAGGTCTGCAAGGCCATTCTGAGGTGTTCTGCATGATCTTCCTTGCTCTTAGAGTACACCAAAATATCGTCTATAAACACAATAATAAAGGTATCTAGGAATGGATTGAAAACTCTATTCATGAGGTCCATGAATGCAGCTGGAGCATTTTTCAACCCGAAGGACATTACTAGAAATTCATAGTGCATGTAGCAAGTTCTAAAGGTTGTTTTAGATATATCCTCTTTTCTGATTCTCAACTGATGGTACCCCAACCTCAAGTCTATTTTTGAAAAGTACTTTGCACCCTGGAGTTGATCAAATAAATCATCAATTCTTGGCAGTGGGTACTTGTTCTTAATGGTAACTTTATTCAACTGCCGATAGTCGACACACATTCTGAGAGACCCATCTTTCGTCTTGACAAACAGGACCGGGTCACCCTACGGTGAAACATTCGGTCTGATGAAACCCTTGTCAAGAAGGTCTTTCAACTGTTCTCTCAATTCATTAAGTTCTGCTGAAGCCATCCTATAAGGAGGTATAGATATGGGCTGAGTGCCTGGCATGAGATCAATGCCGAAGTCTATGATTCTGTGGGGAGGAAGTCCGGGAAGGTTATCTGGGAAAACTTCTGGAAATTCTCGAATAACTGGCACTGACTGAAGAGCTGGTGGTTCTGATTCTGGATTAATAATGTGAGCCAATAGACGAGACACCCCTTACCGATCATTCGCTGTGCCTTAAGATAAGAAATAAACTTACCTACAAGCGATACTGAACTACCCTTCCACTCTAAGAATTCTTTATTTGGAAATTGGAACCTAAATATCTTGGCATGACAATCTAACATGGCATAGCAGGAAGACAACTAGTCCATACCTATGATCATATCAAAATCCACCATTTCTAACTCTATGAGATCGACTTTGGTGTTGCGACCTTGGACTAAAACTATATAACCTCTATAGACTCTGGTGAATTTCACTGACTCGCCAACTGGAGTAGATACTAGGAATGGCTCACTATGTTGTTCAGGTTCTAGTCTGAGGTTAATTGCAAAGTATGGAGTCACATATGAACTCTTATGGACTCAGCATCCTCGCTGAGGTTTGCCCCACCGCATGGGATTTGCCTACACTCAACACTGAGGTTTGCCCCGCCTAACCGGGATTTACCTAAACTCAGTTAAACTCTGACCCACCATCGGCAAGGATGACACAAGAGTGGCTTTGATACCATCTTTAATAGCCCAGCCCGCTAGTGATATTGTCTGCTCTAGGCCTAGGCCCTCACGGGTTTAAAATGCGTCACTAAGGTCTAAGGCTTGTTAACTTATATACCCAGCATCCCTCTTATGTTTGCCGATGTGGGATTTTGTCTATAGTCTGGGGTGTTACATACACCCCCTCTTATGGACACAGCGTCCTCGCTGAGGTTTGCCCCACCGCATAGGATTTGCCTAGACTCAGCATTGAGGTTTGCCCCGCCTAACCAGGATTTGCCTAAACTCAGTTGAACTCTGACCCACCATCGGCAAGGCTGACACAAGAGTGGCTCTAATACCAAGTTTGACACGACCCATTTTCTGAACAAGCCGAGACCAACACTCGATCACTAAACATGACCGAGAGAACCATCTCTGCTTATCAAATTTATTATAACTCCAAACTTTTATGCAACAATGCAATACTCTAACCAAATACTTTTGATTAATTTAAATATTTAACCAAATCAACTCCAAAACTTTATTCTAGTAAGTACTGAATTACGGTTAAGTTATTATAAAAAACATCCGAATCTTAACCCAACGACTATGTCTATGAAGCCTCTACTAATAAACTGACGCACTGCTCAGGATATGAGATTTCCTGGCCAGTTATCTAAGTAAACAAAGAAATAACTAAATAAAGATAACTCTAAGGAATACTCACAAACAAAAGCGGAGCTCACCTATAGCACTAGAAGATAAAGAAGTCCTAACCAGTAGCCTGCTCGCCTGCAAAACCGGTTCGTATGTTGTACCGCAGACCACCGTAGGTTCCCAAAAGAGAACGTCAGTACCATCCATTGTACTCAGTGAGTCTCAACAACAGGGGGAAAACTTTAATAACATATACATTACGAGCAAATGTTCTAAATGCATGTAAAACATAAAGCTTATAAGAATAATTCTAAAATAATTGCATAATAGCAGTTTATGAATATTCTAAAAGAAATTTTTTTCTTTTTCTTTCTTATAAAAAAATACTTCACTTTATACTTTGGGAGTTCCAACTATCCTAACTTAATTCTGTCTCAGTCACCGTGTGATCAGCACGGGTTCGATCCCAACCTGATCGAATAGGCCCAATCCACGAGATGCCACTCGCTTCATGGTTCTCAGCGCTCATGTATCATACCTTAGCTTAGCTAAGTAAATTCTCAGCAACAAGACTCTCGGCTCGTGTGCTCCCTACTTTGGCACAAGTAGTTTCAGGAAGTCAACGTCTTGGTTAGGACCCTCGGCCTGGACGATGACCCCTTCTCAGAATAAAGGATACTCCCGAAATTTTTTTCTTTCTAAAACTTCTTCTTGTGACTTTTCAGGTCTAAATCTTTTCTGGAACATCCAATACATACTCTATCGTTATCCTTAAATATAAAACATGGCGTAAGAATGAAATAAATATTCAAAAGTATTTCTGGAGATTCTTGCTTCTTCATAATTTTTTAACATGAAAATGGCATATAAGAATAACACAAAATCTGAAAATTTATGCACATATATCATAATAAATCATCTAAACTTTAGCTAGACTTCTAAGTTAATATATTTTCAAATCTCAAGTGCACATGGATTATGACAGGAGCTTAAAAATTATTTGTACTTAAATGGTAAGGTCAAAAATAGAGATAACTAACTTTTTAAGACTATTATGAGTGTCAATGACAGTTTGGATCTTAACCACGAAACTTCTTAATAACATTGAACGAACTATTAGATTATGCTTTGTAAAGTAACTGGAGCTAGTCCTATCTAATGACAGTAGCAAAATTTGCTCGTTAAGATTATTTATATTATAATTCAATTGCTAGCCAAATCAAGAGGTAACTTGTCCAGTAATGTTTGTTACTAAAGTATTTAACTATCTTTTTGTTAGAAGCATTGAAGAGAGAAACGAGCAACTATACTCGCTTCAATTAAGTACATAGTAACTCTTTCATGCAATTCATCAAACACCTTGTATGCATGCTCTAGTGAGTTAAACCACTTTGGTAAAGGGTTATATCAACTCACCTCAAAACTTCTCAAGGCAATACGTAACCCCAGTCTAATTGACACCAGTCAAACAATCGATTCAACAATAACAAGTGTATTTTAATTAATTTCAAATTTTCGCACCTAAACACAGAACTTTACTGTTGATATAGAAAAAAAGGGAATTAACTACTCAATTCTTACCTAATACTATTGTAGGGTATTGCACAATAAGGAATTTTATATACCTGAGTTCAAGAATTAATGATTCCTAATGAAACCTAGAATCTTCCGTGAGTTTTTTGCTGTAAAGCCGCTGCTGTTTCTTGGCAAGCAGAACGTGAAGTTCTGTTCCTTTTCGTTCCTAAGGCTTATGCCTTTTTCCTGCCAAGAGCCCTTTATGGGCTTGGCTTGCACGCCCTTTTTCTTTTACTTTCTTCTTTTTTTGTTTTTTTTTTTGTTTTGACTTAATTAGTAATTAATGATATTCACTTTTAATAATTAATAATATTAAAATTATTAATATTTTCCTGATTATATATCCAATTGTGTGTGTGTGTGTGTGTGTGTATATATATATATATATATATATATATATATATATATATATATATATATATATATATATTTCACTATAGGCAAGATAAAAATAATAGTAATAATAATAATTTAGTTCTATAATTAGCGTATCTTGAAACTTTTATAAATTTGAGGAGTGTTACAATAAGTTACCTACGTACAACTAGGGTTGAGCTGTTCTAGCCTACCTTTTTAGGCAGTTGTGCAAGGCATCTATGGGCACCGTGAGAGACATTACCGATTTTATTCTGCCACTTTAGGTGATAACATTATCAATTCTTTTTATGATTATAACATGGATACTACAAAATTACTCAAATTTTCGTCCACATTCAATATTAGGTTTGGGCTTGGGAGCGGTTCTTGCAGATCCAGCCCCCTCTCCCACCGATAGCTCCAGATGCACCACCTCCACCGTTTATACCACTTGCTAGGAGGTGGGTAGATCCCTTATTACATGGATCTTTTGGATTTACTTGAAGACGCTCAGGTAAATATATGACTAAGTTTGTTTGATAATGCTTGATTTGTCTTGCATTTACTCATGATTCTTGCGTTTAATAAATAGTTCATATAGAGGCCATACATCGACGAGCTCATCGCTGGATTGCTAGATTATTGCTCCCACGATTGCGTTATGTGGATGTCTTCAGTCCCACTTATATGTCTCGATATAGTCAATCATCATGCCACTGGACGAGTCTTGCAACAGTTTGGTCGATGCCAACTTATACCTATTCCTCCCAGTTGGCATTCCACACATTACGTGCGGGATAATCGTTTAAGGTCGACCAGACATACTTGGCCTGGCTAGAGGCCCAGATAGAGGATTGGGATCAGAGATATGGCCTGATTCCTCCATACCTTTCACATAATCGTGTTGACGGGGAGCATAAGTATATGGGTTGGTATTGCCGTGTTACTTGCCTTCTGATCGGGAATCTCGTTTATCGCGATGGTGGTCGCTACGTTCCATACGCTGGGAGGCATGAGGCACTAGTATGTTATTTGATATAATTACTTATCATATTACATTACTTTAACATCCTTCCTTAATTAATATGTTATATGCTATGTAGGCTATTGGCTTACCCTATTTATACCAGATGGGACTGGAGATGCTACAGTATGCTAGCGACGGAGAGTCAGTTGTGCACGGGTTTGGTCGTCGGGTTGCTGATCTTGCTGCTTACACATTGAGAGCTGCCCGAAAGGATGCCCGGTTAGGTTATGAGGCTGCGTACATGCCGCCTGAGGATTACCATCATGGGCCACCAATGGCCCTAACACGTGGTAGACGTGGCAGGTGTGCCTAGAGAGGAAGGGGTTGCCCACGTGGTCGTGGTGGTCGGCGAGGACGGGGTCCCCAGCAAGGGGGCGTTGAGGTACCTGTGGAGGATATTGGAGATGATCAGCCCAGTTACTACCCTGAGCCACACGATGCTCGTCACTATATGCCGTCATTCAGCCTTCAGCTGTCACCAGGGACTTCATAGTTGACCCCGAAAATGCCTTTTTTTGGGAATGGTATAGTCATGTACCTGCACAATAGATGTTATACACTCTTTAATCTTGCACTTTATGGACGATTCAATGTGTGGAATCAAGACAAGGTAAATCAAGTCAACATTATTCAAGTTAAAATAATTTCCATTGAATGTGTCCATATCACAAGTGTGGGTGCCAATGTATTTCCCCGTCATCCACATATTTGTTTTCAACTTTCTTGCACACAGCATTAACTTACAACCTTGAAACCATCTACGACAAATAACCTCATATACTTGCATAGATGACTCATGAACCTTGATCTCACGATAGTGTTTTATGCTATAAATTCGCACCGTCCTGCTTAGGCGCTCTTTATCAACAAGATCCCTTGTGAGGGCATCCACATCCGGCATACTAAGCAACTGATCAAGGTAGGGAATATCCTGTGAATGAAAGGGCACATGAGACTCGCACACTCTGCGTCTAATGATAGGTGGAGTCTGCATATATGGAGCATGCTCATTAGTGGCATTATGCTCCCTCGTCAAATCAGGTTGCTCATTCTCATTTTCATCAGCAAAGCTCGTTTCCTCATTATCGTCGCCCTCATCAAGAAAGGGTGTATGATCTTTAGGCTTATCAGCATTATTGTCATAATCACTATCATCTTCCTGACTCTATGCATCTGCCAAATCCTGATTAAATATATCGTCTTCGGGCAACTGAGTAAAGACATGACCATCATGTTGCTCGTTTTCACTGCACAACCAATACAATAATGAGTTTCTCAAAGTCATCCCAACATAATATATTAAATTTATCTCTTAACTTACAATTCTTAATCTGTTGATAGCCCATGATGCACATTATCGGGTTGATCACTCGTGGATGGACCAACATGATCCAAACCACCAAAATTGGGTATATTCCAACTGTTGGTTGGTTCATAACTTGTAAAATTCATATTTGGCCGGTGCCCCCTTTGAAAAATATAAGTACTAGTACAAATATGATACATAAAAATAATCATACTACAAGAAAAATTGAAATTTACTACTCGATATGTGAATTATGTAAATTTGGGGAGAAATTATGTCCTCGCTCCTCATTCGTCCGTGAAGATGAGTTTAAATCTGGCCAGACTCTTTCAAACGGAACTTGTTCGGATAGAACTGCTCCAAAAACACTACTAGATGCTTGAGGGTTATTCCTATTTTGTGAAACCTCAATAATGCGGACGTCTTCAGACTTGACATACATTTTAAGCTTTTTTATCACAAGAAGTTCCCGGTGTTCATCCGGAGTCCTCAAAAAATCTTTAGAGTTTCATCGTCTTCGATGTTAAATTCAGCATAACAAGCAACCCCTTACGGAGTAAGCGAATATGAATATCTTTAGGTTTCCTTAATATTAACCGAACATTTACTCACTCATTCTTAATTTACAAATCAAAGATACCAATATATCAATCCAATATGAGTGATAACTTAACGATAGACTATGAAGAACAACTATAGTGTACTGAGTTATTCTCCACGACAACCTCACCCCCCAATATAATGCAACCCTAATTTTTCGCTCTTCAGACATTATGACAAAATGCAGAAAAAATTGAGGAAGCAAATATTTCGGAATGAGTAAATAAAATACAAAGGATGTTGAAGAATGAATTTTTCGGAATGAATTTTTAAAGAAGGAATCCTGGTCCTTAAGTAAGCAAATATTCAGTGCGAGGAGTACAATAATTGGTTGGCGCATGTATTAAATGCACTGTACGTGCGCTATACCCACCAATTATTGTAGGTCAGAAAATTAACATATATAGCGCATGTAATTCGTGCGCTATACCTTAACGGACAAACGTGATGTTAATGTATAGCGCATGAATTTCATACGCTATATATAAAAAGGCTGTCAATTACTCCCTCCGTTTTATATTAAATGGGGTACTTTCCTTTTTAGTCTGTTCCAAAACAAATGACACATTTCTAAATTTGAAAATAATTCAACTTTAAACTCTTTCATTTTACCCATTTACCCTTAATGAGAAGCTTTTATAGCCACACAAATGCCATGGCCCCACAAACATTTTACTCCTTAAGCTTTTAAGACCACAAGTTTCAAAAGTCTTCTTCTTTTTTCTTAAACTCCGTGCCGAGTCAAACTGCCTCATATAATATGAAACGGAGGGAGTGTTGTGCTTTGAGTCCAAAAAGCCATCCTTTTGGTTCCGGATTCGACTAACCTCTGTAGTGAAAGGAAAAATATTAGCGGAAATTCTGGTCTGGTTTGCCAATATATGAACGAGAAGAGAAGAGAGCCTATACACTTAACTCGAAATTGATTTGACACGCAGAACTAGAACCATTACAATATTAAAATTTCCATAGCGTAAAAATGGTTTTTGTAAAAGTAAATAGGTATCGGAAAAAAAAGTAGAAAAAGAGTTAACTTTGAAAAAATAAATATAAAATTATAAGCAAAATAAAATTAGAACAAAAAATAAAATCATTTTTGGAGGCGGAGAGTACTATTGTTGTCCAAATTGACTTAATAAGATAATCTAATTAAAGCTGGTTGCAAGCTCAGTTAAAATGAAAAGAAAATGAATTTAACTTTCTCCTTGAGATGCAAGTTCTTTAATTGTGATCATGTCATTGAACTTCCTTCACTCTCAACTATAATTTTCGAGTTCGAGACGGAAATAGAGAACGTTTTGGCAAGGGGAACTTTTACTTCCTTTAGTGGCCTACTCAATACGAAACCAGATTAATCGAGTCAGTAAACATTAAATACCTGATGATAAAATCGGAAAGAAAATCTTTTCCGTTGAAGAATTGGTGACTTTTTTGTGTAAGAATTTGTGGAGTAAATTCAGCTAGTACGTCAATTATCACAGTTCAAAACTATGTGCTATTAAAATCTATGTACATGTAACTACCCAACAAACTCCACCAAAAGCTGTAACAGAAATCAGTAGATCATCAATTAAAAGGATACCTTTTGAAAGACCTAAATGTTGTACCTTATGCTAAGAATTAATGCTCATATGTTGGCCAGCAAAATGGATTCATCCTTTCTACTCTAAATGTAAGTGGTAGACAACAAGATAACTTTCCCCACCTAAATCTTTATTAGGACATTTACCTTTTTTTTTCAGCTCGTGCTATCATTTGAAAAAAGAATAACTTCAATTCACTAGTTACCATAGCCTTATAGCCCATGTGATAAAAAGTTTGCTTATAGCCCATGTGATAAAAAGTTTGCTTATAGCCCATTGGTGAGGTAACCCTAAACTTGTTTATATATGTACTCTCCTGTGTAGAAGTGGACCTACGGTTTGAAGGTCATGAGCACTTTTGCATGCAACAAAAATCTGCTTTGAATATAGTGTGCCACTAGTAATATATCACTATTTTTTAAAGTATATATATATATATATATATATATATATATATATATATATATATATATATATAGATTTTTCTAACAACTTTTCGTATATCGGTGACCCCTCTATCTATAGCATAAGTCCACCTCTGCTGATGTGACTCGGCGCACGCCCGTAGTATAAGACGTCTAGCGTGCGATGAGCGCCCGAATTAAGAGTGGGCATCGATCGGTTCGGTTTGGTTTATTCGGTTTTCGGTTTGTGATTTTAATAACCAAAATCGAATCATAATAATTTCGGTTCGGTTCGGTTTATGCATGTTCGGTTCGATATAATTGGTTCGGTTTTTCGGTTTCAAGCCAATGGCAGTTTCTATCGAGGAATAAATTTCAGGAGGAGAGGAGCAAATATTTTGTATGCGCCTGTCAATATCTCCCCTCCTTCGTTAGCCTATTTTTTTCTTGTCCTTTCATCACCATATCTCCTTACTCTGAAATATGTTGATATGTAACTGGAGAATCGTAACCTAGTTGTTTGAGATAAAACTTTGGGGGAACCGTTTTGCCCTAGTTAGTTTGAGTGATATGTTTATCAATTTCCTTTGGTTTATTGTTTGTTTATCTAGGCTAGTGTTGTTTGATTGTCTAAATGCAACCTCGTTAGAATGCTTGAATATGCAGTATATGCAGACTCTCTTTTGGAAAGAGCATGCACCTTCTCTTGTATAGAAGAATCATATGGGATAAATATGTTGCCTATTTCAGCATCACTGTCTCTTAATGTGGGCATTTCGGAATGCAACATCATTTCAGAATCATTTTCCAAGATTATACCAAGTGACAGAAGCTATATATGTTGACGACAAAAAAATAAACAAACCAAAACCAAGTTGCTCCAGTAGTAATACGTAGTGCAGCAATAATTCGGTTTAACCGAAAACCGAACCATTAACACCGAATACCGAACTTTTTTAAACTATAAACCGCAAGCCGACCGAATAAACTGAAAAACCGAAACCGAACAAACCGAAATTTTCGGTTCGGCCGATTTTTTCGGTTCGGTCGGTATTATGCGCACCCCTAGCCCGAATCACGCCCAAAGCACAATGACGTGATTTTGGTATAGTTTAATAATTGTAATTTTCACTCGGCATTGTTAGATGAAGGGTTCATATCCTACCATAAATTATTTTCATTTGTATTTTCAACATCAGAGACAATTAACCACCTAGACAAGTTGGAAAGAGAAAACTATAAAAATAGAAATGCTAATATCTCAGTACGACAAGATAATGGTTAGTCTGGGTGATAGTAAGGATATTGAAAGTTAGACCATCAGTTTTCATGTCTATGGATTTCTTTCCACTTATAATTAGATTGTACCTATTATTTGCTTCGTTTTCTATTTTCCTGTGTGCTATCACGATGGTTTTATTGAAATCCTTTTTAAGTCTAGCTCTACCAGTCTCGAGTGGTTACATTCAATTAGGGTAGCTTATGTTTCATTTCTGTGTCGCAATTAATACTATGTTCAATTTTTTGGGGGTTATATGCATGGGCGGAGCTACAATGCCGGTAGGCGGTAGCAGGTTCGGCCGAACCCAGTAACTTTGGTCCGAACCCAATATTTATCTTTAAAAATCTATTGAATACATATAAATTATTAATTTAGAATCCAGTAACTTAAAACGATTAGAATTTCGAACCCACAAGCTTAAAATTCCGGCTCTATCTCTGATTATATGTGTTTGGTACAAAGGAAATTATCTACAAATGATTTTTTTGGAAAAAAAAGAGAGGGAGATTTGATAGTGTTTGATTATCAAAAAAATATTTTTTAATGAAAAAAAATATTTTCTACTAAAATTGAAACATAACTTCCCACACTTTTAAACGCAAGTCATATTTCTTAGCTATCTCAACCTTTAACTTCAAAGCGCACTTTCAATCAACACTTAGACATTATTATCAATATTCAAAGAATAGAAAACTAAAATATTGGCATATTTTATACTCCTTCCATCTCAATTTATGTGAAAGTGTTTGACTGATCGATCATGAAATTAAAAATAAAGGAAGACTTTTAAAACTTTAGTCTAAAACATACCATAGAGATTTGTGTGACTAGAAATAATATTATTAAGTGTAAAAAAAAATTTAAAGTTGAATTGTTACTAAATATGAAAAATGTATCATTCTTTTTAGGGATGACTGAAAAAGAAAGAGTATCACATAAATTGGGACGGAATGAGTAACAAAATATTTTGCTTATTGCATATCATACAAAAGAGAAGAAAATATAATTTGTTATTGCATATAGTACAAAAATAACAATTACTAAAAATATCGGCATATTTTATAACAAAATAATAAAAGAAATACTCTATTTATAATTTGACGAATTCAAATTAAATTACAATTTAGTATTAAATAATATTACACTATTTTGATTATAAATAAAATATTAAATGGGAATTTTTTATATATAAATGTCATGGTAGAAAAAAAATATAAAAAGAAAGGGTAAAAATATTGTGAGAATATTTATACTTTGAATTGATTCAAGAGTAGCACAAAGTAAACAACAACAACAACAACAACAACAACAACAACAACAACAACAACGACCCAGTGTAATCCCACTAGTGGGGTCTGGGGAGGGTAGTATGTACGCAGACCTTACCTCTACCCTGAGGGCTAGAGAGGCTGTTTCCAGGAGACCCTCAGCTCAAGAAGACGACAAGAGACGATATATTAGTATTATCAATAGAATCATAATAAAATAACAGCAATATAAAAAAAAACACAAAATAGATGGAAAGTACACAATAACCAGTAGGTAAAGACCGACATCAGTAGAAACCACTAACATTCTAAAATTAGAACCTAACTGGTAAGTCTAACTCTGATGCTTCAAAGAAATATTCACAACTACCTCCTAACCTACAACTTTAATGCTCGACCTCCACAATTCCCTATTAAGGGTCATGTCCTCAATAATCCTAAGTCGTGCCATGTCCTGTCTGATCACCTCTCCCCAATACTTCTTGGGCCGTCCTATACCTCTCCTCGTATAGGCACAGGACAAAGTAAGTAAGTAAATAATAATGGTACTGCTTCTACATTCTTATTTAGGGGCGCTATGTGTTTGGCCAATTTTTTTTTTTTTTTTTTTTTTGCTCTTAGCAAAGGCAACTATATGAACTATGAGGATTCACGGATGTAAATGGCACTGCTTCTACATTCTTGTAGTAATACTCCCTCTCTTTCATATTATGTGTTGTGTTTCTCTTTCACACGCCCCTTAAGAAATATTAATTAGGAAATGAATTGCATTATTTTAACCTTATTTATGTCTTAAGATATAATCTCTCTTCATTGAATATTTATTCTATTTATGTGTTATCTTCATCTTCAAAAACAATTATTACTAAGTGTAAAAAGGAAAAAAATAATCAATTTTGTCCTGAACTTCTAAAATAACATAATTTGAGATAACTATTTTTATTAACCATGACTGATAATATGAGACAGACGGAGTATTAATCTTTTACATTCTTACATATGCGACTTGCAAGCTTAATTATATCATGTCTTAATTGTTGGAAAATTGATGAAAAGTAAAGCTTAATTACATCATGTCTTAATTGTTGGAAAATTAATGAAAAGTAAAGTCGCATTAAATAAAATGAAACTGAAGATTAGATGAATTAATTAGAAATTAATTTTGCAAGTATTGGTTTCTGGGAGAAAGCTTAAAACGTCTTATATGTAAATACATTTAGAAACAGTAAAGTGCAAACAGGACCAGAAGAAGAAATAATTAATGACTACATCACGACTTTTTTTCCTTTTGTGCTGTTTGATCTTCGCCTTAATTACATCACTAGGTGATTCTTCTGTTTAAATCTATGATGATATTGATTTCTTTGCCCAATAAGTAGTGGTTATAATTAAATTCATCATGCAAAATATATTTAAAATTCTGAAGTAAGAAAAAATTATTTTTTATTTTTAGTTTGTTAGTTTTCTTTGTTTTTGGATGCAGATATGAAAGGAGTGGATGGTCTTTCCTGTGAATATGATGATAGAAATATTGATAAGGAATTTGGATGGTGTTTTATCGACAGCAATTGTGATGATAATTGTCATGAAATTCATGATAAAACAAACTCGCACGTGAACGGCTATTGCTACAATTTCTCATGTTATTGCTGTAGAGAATTATTTTGAAATGAATCTAAGACAAGATATAATGTAATAAATAACAATATTTACTTCCAAATAATATAAATATTTGAATTTCTAGATTTTCTTTAAATCTCGAGAAAGTATCATTTGATTCTTCTCTTCAATTGTTGGCTAAAGGAGTTTGATAGCTTATTCTTGAGTCAATGGATTTGTATTTAAATTTAAAGGTATGAAAGCTTGATCTTGAATATGAATTTGACTATCTTAACGAATGCCTTAACGGTGCCAGAAACAAGTAACTTCGATCTTGAACGTCTTGTATTTGATTTGATTTCGCCCTTAATTTCGAGTATTTGAAACTTATAATGAAATGCTTTAGTGCAGCTTGTAGAGAAGTGTATGACCTTTACTCTATGAGCTCTCTTGTACCTTCTTGTTTAGAGATAAAGATGACATCAAGAAAAACAAAAACTGATTATAAATTTCTTAATCTAGTAGATAGATACTATAAATGATCCAATTTATTCAATACTATGTTACATCATTTTCATAACCCAAATAGGAAAAAAAGAAGACCCCCTTTCGTCCAAAAACTTTAACCTTTCCAATTGTCTAGCCTAACTTTAGAAATCATGTGCTCTTCTTACCAATAATGGAGAAGTTGGGTACACACTTTCCATTATTGATTAGACACCAATAGGAGCAAAAATGTGTACTCTCATGATTCAATGATTCATCAAATATGTATTGGTAACAGTGTCTACCGAAAACCCCATACGCTACAATCTTGGTGCTGATCACTACAACTGGAAAATGTACAATGTCAAAACCAATAAAGGCTATACATTGCTTTGTCTTTGTCTTTGTCTTTGTCTGTCCATTTATTAGTACTACTTTTGTAGGAGTAGTTTTTTTGGATCCTAACAACTTTCCAAAAGGGAATTGACACTTCACCAGTGAGATGGATTTAAACTTTAATAATGTGAAAAACTTCTAAACAATTAATTCAATTGAATTGATTATGTAACATATTATGTTTTATGTTTAAGGTTACCATAACAAGTTTATTATGATAAACTATTTACTACTCTAGTAATTATAGAAATCTATGCTCTGCCAATGATGTGCATAAAACTTAATGTCACGACATCTAACTCGATTCGCTAGGTAAACCAATTAACAGAAAATACAATCCAAAACAAATTAAAGAAAAGCAGTAAAGAATTATCTGAACATGTACAAATTTAACCAAGAACTGGTAGTACAACTCATGAGCGTCTATGACTTAGAATTTGCAAAACTGATACAATTAAATACACATTATGTTTGAAAGGTACATAAACAGAATAGTAAAATCTAAGCTACCAAGGACAAGTGGCAGCTAAATCCGTAACGCACGAACATCTTCAGAGTCAGCACCCGACATCACCAGTAGCTCCGCTCAAAAAATCTGTACGCAATGTACAGAAGTGTAGTATCAGTACAACCGATCCTATGTACTGATAAGTATTTTGTCTAACCTCGTCGAAGTAATAACGAGGCTTTTAGTTAAAAGATGCTTATTGTTATAACCTGTACATTAGACTAACAGTATAGGTAGTTCAAAACATAACAGATAAGAGTACCATATCAACTCTGCGAGATAGTCAACAATTACTAGAAGGAATTACAGTAGAAGATTTACAATCTTTCCAGGTATGAGAAGTATATCCAAGATATCATGTCAAATGGCACGGTAACACCGTTCGTGCTTCTATCTCTTCCTCACCATATATAAATAATTTATGTGTCTAATCAATTAGCACGACAACACCCTTCGCGCGTTCAACTCATCCTTCCAAATGTACATATAACAGAACCAACCAGATGACAGAAATACCAATAGCAGGAATTACAAAGTGGGAAATACGTAAGTAGCAACAACGGACAAAGATATACATGTGGGCAATAGTAAAAGACCAAGCGGAAAGCACGTGAGTAATAACAATAATTGGAAAACAAGGAATATCAACTTCATTTAACTAGCATAATGGAGGCCTAAGTACAAATATAATAATAAAAAGGAAACACATGAGCTTTACAAATTAACAAGTAAGGGCATGAACGACTAACATGGTGGAAGGCTTATACTAAAGTGCAACAAAATAGATACGACATGAGTATAATTATAAAAGCAGGAAATAAGCATTGTATTTGCAAGTTAAGCAAGTAGAAGGTATGAGCAACACAACAACAATTGAGATAGAAATCAATGACAGAACAACAACAAGAAGTTACATCAGATCTATAATTATGACAATAGCAGTTCAAGGTAAAGACATGAACGTATACACAAAAGACTGATATCAAACATAATGCATGTCCCTCATCCTCGCCTGTACGAAAACACCTCTCGTGCCATGAACTCACGATAACATACAAGTATAACAATATAAATGAAATGGCACGACATCACCCTTCGTACTTTTACTCTCAAATGATATGGCACGACATCAATTACAAATAAATCGCAATTACAACTTTCCAAGTCAATAATGATTTAACAACCCTCACGAACCGTATTATTCAAATACTTCCAAGAATCTCACAAATGATCCACAACACAAGTATATAGTCTAGGATCTCAAGCATATCGGCCGTAGTAAATGTGGTAATGATTTCGCATAGAGATAATCGAATTAGACACATCAATGTATCTTCAGAATTTCCTTCAAGTTTGATCAAGTTATAATAAGCTAAACCCTTTATTTCAATAATTTAATATTATGTTCTTAGTATCTAAGAGTCAAGTAAGGCATGAAGCAGGTGTTACGACCCGGAATTTACACCTCAGGATTGTGATGACACCTAACATGTCACTTGCTAGGCAAGCCAACGTTAGAGATCGTTAAGCCACATTCTTAAGTTTTTCAGTGAAAAACATCAATAAGCCACAACAAGGTAAAAAGAAAAGCGCTGAAATCCATAACAACTTTAATACTTATACACAGCTACCCCGAATCTGGTGTCACAATCCACGAACTACTAAGATTTAGCTACAAGTAAGGTGTCTGAAGGAAATATATCTGTTTTCGATACAAATGAAATAGTAAAGGAAATGCATAGAAAGGGACGCCAGGGCCTGCAGACACCAACATGACTACCTTGGGTCTCCAAACAGATCAAGCCAGCGGCTAGACTCAAGGTCAACTCGGTCTGGTACCAAAATTTACACAGAAAGTGCAGAGTGCAGTATAAGTACAACCGACGCCATGTACTAGTAAGTGTCGAGTCTAACCTCAGCGAAGTAGTGACGAGGCTAAGACAAGACACATTCATAAACATGTACAGTTAAACAATATACGAGCACAATAACAACTAATAGAAGCTAAACAGATAATAACGGGAGGGGAACATGCTGAGGGGAGTAGAAAATAAAGAAAACTGTAACAGTAAAGAAACCACAATAGACAATATGCTTTGCACCAATGAAAGTATTAAACATAGTAAACACAAGTGCACGACATCACCTTTCATGCTTTTACTCTCAACCTCACCATAATAATTAACAGAAATGGCACGACATCACCTTTAGTTGCATTAACTCTTTTCCTCACCATAAACAAAAGAAACGGAACGGCATCACCCTTCGGGCATTAACACTCATATATCATGGCACGGCATCACCCTTCATACATTAACTCTCACTCACAAAACATTGCACGACATCACCCTTTGTGCTTTAACACTCTTCCTCACCAAAACAATGAACAATAACAACAAAGAGATAGAAATATCAAGAACCAGTCTTACTTCAACATTTAGTTCCATAATACCAATCTCAACTTTGAGTCAATACTCAATCAATACCAAATTTTGTAAAACATGATAAGAGTTTCTCAACATAACGAATAGCTAGGCTAAGCATGAACAATATGATCAAAGAACACAACAGTTACAAGAATAAGACTCACTCGCATACGATGACTCGACAACAATGCATAGGTGCTCGTCACCTCACCTATACGTTGTACTCAACATCCAAACACGTAGCAAATAGGCAAATAATACCTAATCCCTCAAGCCAAAGTTAACCACAACACTTACCTTGCTCCAACGACCAAACTCAAGCTCAATCACAGCTTTTCCTTTCACACAAGCCTCTGGGCCAATGGAATCTAGCAATTTACCAACCAAACGATTCAAATAAAGCCTTAGGATCTACCCTCGATTGCAAAAATTAAATTTATGCCATTTTTGAAAAAGTCAACACCCGTGCCCGCTTGGTCCAAACCCAAAACTCGGACCAAAACCCGATTGCCCATTCACCCTCGAACTCGGATACATAATTGATTTTGGAATCCGACCTCAATTTGAGGTCTAAATCCCAAAATTTCGAAATCCCTAGTTTCTACCCAAAACCCCCCAATTTCACCATGAAAAACTTAGATTTTTGGTTGAATCTTATGAAAAAGTAGTGAAACATTGAAAGAAATTAGTTTAAGATCACTTACCAATGATTTAGGGAAGAAAAGTTCTTTGGAAAATCGCCTCTTGTGGTTTAGGTTTTGAAAATTTGGAAAATGAATCAAAAATCCCATCTAAGTCATCTTTTGTTCAGTTGCAGGTATAACATTTGCGAACAAAACTTCACATTTGCAAATGAACAGTGTTTTTGAAATTACCATAAATGGTTCGCAATTGCGAATGAACAATGTTTTCGCAATTGCCATAAAAGGTTCGCAATTGCGAATGAATTGTGTCGCACCAGAAACCAGCAAAGCCCATACTTCTCCAAAATGATCCGAAACTACCCTGAAACTCATCCGGAACCTCTCGGATACAAAACATATATAATTTCAATCATAAAACACACTATGGACCTGCTCGCACACTAAAAATACTAAAAAGAGGTCATCTTAACCCGATATTGACCATGGTCAAACTCCCAAATTTCTTAACTTTACTAGTCTCTTAACCAAAGATCCAAAAATATACCTAAGCCCCTCGGGAATCCAAACCAAAAGTGCACACCAGTCTAAAAATAGTATACGAACTTGCTCGCGCGATCAAATTGCCAAAATAACACCTAGAACTACGAATTGAACACCAACTCAAATGAAATTTTCAAAAAAACTTTAAAATCTCTATTTTTACCACCGGTCGTCTGAATCACGTCAAACCGACTCTGTTTCCCATCAAATTTCACAGATAAGTCAAATATATTATATTGGACCTATACTGGGCTCCAAAACCAAAATACGGACTTGATACCAACGATATCAAACATCAATAATTTCTTAAAAACAAATAAATTTTTAGACTTTCAATTTTTAACAAAAATTCATAACTCAGGCTAGGGACCTCCTAATTTGATTTCGGGCATACGCCCAGGTCCCATATTTTGATATGGACCCACTGGAACTGTCAAAATACGAGTCCGAATCTGTTTACCAAAAATATTAACCGAAGTCAACTCAAATGAGGGTTTTAAGCAAAATTCCTTATTTTTATCAACTTTCAACATAAAAGCCTTCTGGAAACATGTCCGAACTATGCACGCAAATCGAGGAGTTATAAAATAAGGTTTTAAGGCCTCAGAACATAGAATTTGGTTTTAATTTATAAGATGGCCTATCGGGTCATCACATTCTCCACCTCTAAAACAACCGTTCGTCCTCGAACGGACATAGAAAAGTACCTAGACTGGTGAAAAGGTGGGGATATCTACTCCATATATTGGACTGGGACTCCCAGGTAGCTGCCTCAACAGGCTGACACCTCCACCACACTCGTACTGAAGGATAACTCTTCGATATCAACTGACGAACCTGCCGGTCTAGAATAGCCACCTGCTCTCCTCATAGGTCAAATCTTGGTCCAACTGGATAGAGCTGAAATCTAACATATGCGACGGATCGTCGTGATACTTCTGAAGCATGGACACATGAAACACTGGATGTACCGCTGATAAACTAGGTGGCAAAACAAGTCTGTAAGCCATCTCTCCCACTCGATCAAGAATCTGAAAAGGCCTGATGTACCTAGGGCTCAACTTTCCCTTCTTTCCAAACCTCATTACACCCTTAATGGGTGACACGCAAAGCAATACTCTCTCTCCGAACATGAATGCACCATCACGGACCTTACGGTAGGCATAACTCTTCTGCCTAGACTGAGCTGTGCGAAGTCTCTCCTGAATGAGCTTAGCCTTATCCAAGGCATCATGTACCAAATCTGTACCCAATAATTAAGTCTCCCCGGCTCAAACCATCCATTCGGCGATCGACACCGTCTACCATATAATGCCTTATAGGGGGCCATCTGGATGCTCGCCTGATAGTTGTTGTTGTAGGCAAACTACGCTAGTGGCAAGAACTGATCCGTCTGAGGATGAAATGCTATGCTCAGCTCAACCCGCCCTCCGAACTCACGTAAAACTGCCCTCCAGAAATGCGAGGTAAACTGTGTACCTTGATCAGAAATGATAGACACGGGCACACCGTGAAGACGAATGATCTCGTAGATATAAATCTATGCCAACCGCTCTGAAGAATAGGTAATTGCCATAGGAATGAAATGCGATGACTTGGTCAGTCTATCTATAATGATCCAAACTACATCGAACTTCCTCTGAGTCCGTGGGAGTCCAACAATGAAATCCATGGTGATACGCTCCTACTTCCACTTAGGAATCTCTAACTTCTGAAGCAAACCACTAGGTTTCTGATGCTTGTAAATTACTTGCTGACAATTTAGACACCGAGTTACCTGTGCCACCATATCTTTCTTCATTCTCCTCCACCAATGATGCTGCCACAAGTCCTGATACATCTTGGCGACTCCCGGATGAATAGAGCACCGGGAACTGTGGGCCTCCTCTAGAATCAACTCACAAAGTTAATCCACATTAGGCACACAAACACGACCTTGCATCCTCAAAACTCCATCATCTCTAACCATAACCTGCATGGCATCATCGTGCCGCATTGTATCCCTAAGGACAAGTAAATAAGGGTCATCATATTGTCGCTCCCTAATGCGCTCAAACAATGAAGACCGAGCCACCGTACAAGCTAGAACATGACTGGGCTCAGAAATATCCAACCTTACGAACTGATTGACCAAGGCCTGAACATCTAAGGAAAGTAGTCTCTCACCGACTAGAATGTAGGCTGCCCATACTAATTGACTTCCTACTCAAAGCATCGGCCACCACATTGGCCTTCCTAGGATGATACAAGATGGTGATATTATAGTCTTTCAATAGCTCTAACCACCTCCTCTGCCTCAAATTGAGCTCCTTTTGCTTGAACAAATACTACAAACTCTGATGATCTGTGAATACCTCACACTATATTCTATAAAGATAGTGCCTCCATATCTTCAGCGCATGAACAATGGCTGCCAACTCTAGATCATGAACAAGGTAATTCTTCTCGTGGATCTTCAGCTGCCGTGAAGCATATGCAATTACCTTGCCACCCTGCATCAATACCGCACCAAGTCCAATATGAGATGCATCACAATATACTATATCGGGCCCTGAAACTATGGGAAACACCAATACCGGCGTCATAGTCAAAGCAATCTTGAGCTTCTGAAAGCTCGCCTCACACTCGTCTGACCATCTGAACGGGGGCACCCTTCTGGGTTAAACTGGTCAACGGGGCTGCTATAGATGAAAACCCATCCACAAACTGACGGTAATATTTTGCCAATCCCAAGAAACTCTGGATCTCTATAACTGATATGGGTCTAGGCTAGTTCTTGACTGCTTCAATATTCTTAGGATCCATCTGAATACCCTTTGTCGACACAACGTGCCCCAAGAAAGCGACTGAGACTCAACCAAAACTCACATTTTGAAAACTTAGCATATAACTAGCTGTCTCTCAGAGTCTGAAGAACGATCCGAAGATGCTGCTCATGTTCCTCTCGACTATGGGAGTAGATCAAGATATCATCAGTAAACACAATCATAAAAGAATCTAAGTAGGGTTTGAACACTCGGTTCATCAAATCCATAAATGCTGCTGAGGCATTTTTCAGCCCAAATGACATCACTAGAAACTCATAATGCCCATACCGAGTCCAAAAAGCCATCTTAGGGACATCAGATACCCTAATCCCTAACTGATGGTAGCCAGACCTCAAATCAATCTTTGAAAACACCTTGGCACCCCGAAGTTGATCAAATAAGTCATCAATCCTTGGCTATGGAAATTAGTTCTTGATGGTGACCTTGTTCAATTGCCAATAATATATGCACATCCTTATTGATTCATCCTTCTTCTTCACAAAAACACTGGTGTACCCTAGGGTGACACACTTGGTCTAATAAAGCCCTTATCAAGCAAATCTTACAACTGCTCCTTCAATTCTTTCAACTCTGTCAGGGTCATATGGTATGACAGAACAGAAATGGTCTGAGTGCCTAGAGCCAAATCGATACACAAGTCAATATATATGTGGGATGGCATCCCTGACAGATCTACAGGAAACACCTTAGGAAACTCACAAACAATGGGCACAGAATCCATAGAAGGAACCTCTGCACTAGAATCACGGACGTAAGCCAAATAAGTTAGACACCCTTTCTCGACCATATGTGGAGCCTTCACATAAGAGATAACCCTGCTGGTAGAATATCCAGGAGTCCCTCTCCACTCTAATCGAGGCAACCCCATCAAGGCTAAGGTCACCGTCTTGGCATGATAATCAAATATAGCATGATAAAGTTACAGCCAATCCATACCCAAAATGACATCAAAGTCGACCATATCGAGAAGTAGGAGATCTATAAGAGTCTCAAGACTCCCAATGGTAACCACACACGAATGATAAACATGATCTACGACAATAGCATCACCCACGGGTGTGGACACATACATAGGAACACTCAAAAATCACGAGGCACAACCAAATATGAAGCAAAATAGGATGACACATATGAATAAGTAGAACCCAGATAAAATAAAACTGAGGCATATCTACTGCAAACTGAAACCATACCTGTGATAACTGCGTCAGATGACTCAGCCTCCGTCCTGGCTGGAAAATCATAGAATCGGGGCTGGGCCCCACCACTCTCAGTTACATCTCGAGGACGGGCCTAGTTGGCTGGCCTCCACCTCTAGCAGCTTGACCTCTACCTTTAATGCCTCGACCTCCACCTCTAGTTGTCTGACCCCTACCTCTAGCTGGCTAGGCGAGCGGTAAAACTCCTAGTGCCAGAACCATGGCACGAGAACCCTAATATTGAGAACTGGCCGATGCTCGAGGGCAAAACCTAGCAATATGCCTCAGATCACCACAAATATAGCAAGATCTTGGCTGCTATGGCTGATGACCCTGAAACTGACCCTGACGGCCTGAGTAACCACCCTGAAAACTCTGGAACGGAGGTGCTCTAATAGGAGCTAGTAGTGCACTGTAGGCTAGCTGATCAGAGTAATGCATATGAGGGCCACAACCACCTAAAGTACCATGAGAAGCATGGAGTGCTCAATGAAATGGCCTGGGGGGATGGCCTCTGCCAAAAGTACCTCGACCTCCAGATAAGGTTCCACTGAATCCACCGGAGTGATGCGGCCTCTTGTCAGATCCCTGACCACTTCTTTGATCTAGTACCATCTCGACTCGTCTGGCGACATTGGTTACCGCCTGAAAAGAAGTCTCACTCCCAGTCTCCTTGGCCATCTGCAACTTGATAGACTAAGCAAGTCACTTAATAAACCTCCTCACCCTCTCTCTCTCTCTCTCTCTCGGTAGGAAGCATAAGAATAACATGACGAGCTAGGTCCACAAATCGAGTCTCGTACTGAGTAACAGATATAGAGCCCTGCTGAAGAAGCCCGAACTGCCTCCGATAGCCCTCTCTCTGAGTGATAGGAAGGAACTTCTTGAGGAATGACTGAGAGAATTGGTCCCAAGTAAGAGAAGGCGACCTAGCTGGTCTAGTCAACATATAATCCCTCCACCATCTCTTGGCAGAACCCGTCAAATGGAATGTAGCAAAATCGATCCTATTGGTCTCTACTATGCCCATGTTTCGTAACACCTCATGACAACTGTCAAGATAATCTTGGGGGTCCTCTGAAGATGCACCGCTGAAGTGAACTAGGAAAAGTTTGGTAAACCTATCCAGTCTTCATAAATCCTCAGAAGACATAGTTGATCCATCACCAGTCTATGCCGTAATACCCGGCTGAACTACCCCAACGGGCTGAACTACTGGAGTCTGAAACTAAGAAGCCATCTGCTCCGGAGTATGGGTAGCGGGAGTCTGTGCTCCTTCCCCATCCTAAGAGATGACTGGTGCTACAGCGAATGTGCTGGTCTGTGCCATACTCTCCATAAGGCCCACTAGACGAACTAAAGAATCCTGAAGTACCGGGGTGGCAATGAACCCCTCTAGGACCTGAGCTGGTCCTGCTGGAACGGTCTGGGCTGGAGCCTCCTCATAAAACTCTACCTGAGTCTCTTCCACTGGTGCTCCTACTCGAGCTCTAGGCTGGGCCTGCCCCTGCTCGGCTTCTTGCACGGCCTCAGCCTCATCTTCTGCCCCTTGTAGGAGCTGCCACTGGGGTCTCTGGCTGTTGCTCAGCTAAAGATGTGGTATGTGCTCTCTCCATCTGCGAAAGACAAGAGTAAGGTGTCACAATCCACGAACTACTAAGATTTAGCTACAAGTAAGGTGTCTGAAGGAAATATATCTGTTTTCGATACAAATGAAATAGTAAAGGAAATGCATAGAAAGGGACGCCAGGGCCTGCAGACACCAACATGACTACCTTGGGTCTCCAAACAGATCAAGCCAGCGGCTAGACTCAAGGTCAACTCGGTCTGGTACCAAAATTTACACAGAAAGTGCAGAGTGCAGTATCGGTACAACCGATGCCATGTACTAGTAAGTGTCGAGTCTAACCTCAGTGAAGTAGTGACGAGGCTAAGATAAGACACATTCATAAACATGTACAGTTAAACAATATACGAGCACAATAACAACTAATAGAAGCTGAACATATAATAATGGGAGGGGAAACATGCTGAGGGGAGTACAAGATAAAGAAAACTGTAACAGTAAATAAACCACAACAGACAATATGATTTGCACCAATGAAAGTATTAAACACAGTAAAGACAAGTGCATGACATCACCCTCCATGCTTTTACTCTCAACCTCACCATAATAATTAACTGTCGCGCCCCCTTTTCTCCCTCTGTGAGAGAGGTCCGGGTTTCAACATTACATGGGGGTAATAACTCATTTCCTTTTGGGAATTTGGATTTTGAAGAGTCGCCACCTAATAGATTATGGCGCGTTAGGGCACCCAGAGCTATTAACTCTTGGATTGATTAGCATTACCATAGATTTAGGGCAAGGGCTCGAAATAACCTCGAGGGGAAGGTGTTAGGCACCCCTTTCGGTCTACAATGGTGGGTCCCGGCCGAACTTATACTTGTCAACTAGTCCATTAACAAATAAATAGTTTTAAAACACATAAAATTAGGTTGGACATTGTATGACTCGGATAATAAACGAAAGATTTGAACAAGTTGTGTACATGTAAAACAAAGTTTTAAACAAAAGGGATTTAGGGAAAGGAGGGGTCCTAGGTTGGTTAGCCTACATGATCACCCCACGCAATGTCCGGTAAACACTCCTCAATGAGGGGCTACACGTGACATTAGCACGTAGTCATCATATGCCATATCTACCCTTCCCACCTCTTAGAGGTTATTAAAGCGAGTGTTGGTTAGCGATCTCTATTGCGTGCTGTTACCCGTACCTTCTTAATGGTCCTGGAAGAATTTAGGACCTCTACCTATAGGCAGTTCTACATAGACCCCTAAGGTTTAAAGGAAAAAAATACTAAGGCAACAAGCAAGAATACATAGGACTTCAACATGTAAAAGCATGAAATAGCAGATAAGAGGCTCAGGTTCACCTCCACAAATAATGCATGTAAACAACACGACTCAAACATAAATAAGCACAATATTATTAAACATTATCCTAAGACATGCTATCTAGGCGAACATCAGAATACAAAAGTCATGCAAATTTATTTTATAACTCAGAAGTAGGGTCCCTAATCAGTTTGCCTACTAATTTTAAGCTTGTCAATCATTAAGCAGCAAACACAGACGAGCAGTTTCCAGTTTTTATATAAGAGTTGATTACCTAGGGCTTGTCTAGGCGTGGAGCAATGCACAATCGTTACCAAAACCATTAGAAGTTCAGAAGTCGTTTTTGCCTAAGAGCATGTTGTTCTAAGTGTTACAAAGATGCAGGGTTATCACTAATTTGTTTAAAACAGGATGAGACCATTTTTACTCCTTTTCAGGCATCAGCAGTTTAACTAGGTATAGTTGAGTGAGTATGGACGAGAACCTAAACATGGTATCTAATATGCACACACAAGGTTCGTAATGGTGCAGAATTTCTAAAGCAGTATTTCTAAATGGACAACAGGTTACAACATGATTTCAAAACACATAGGTGACAATTTATCTTTAATGTCATTTATCCTAGAAACATGATTTCTAAGTTATAATAGAGATGTCAAAATGATATGCTGAAAGCAGTACACATGAAACCGAGGATCATGGTATCTAATACATGATAATACTTTGCATGTATTGGTCCTAAACATGAATTCTAATGCACATACAGAAAGTATAAACCTAAAACATGTTTTCTACCCATTGATATTGATAACATATATGACTACCCTCCCCTTTTTCACTAGCCAACCCCAGTATTCGTTTACAACAAATTACTACAGGCCGATATCTAATGAATTACATAAGTAGATAATAAAAATAAGAAGTTACACTATAGGGAGCTTAAAGCAGGACCAAATGATTTCCCAAAGCCTCCAACAGCCTCAAATGCCAAATTCCATAGACAATCATTGTCTAGGTGCGTCAGAGTTTCCTAAGGATCTCAAGGATCCGGGGCAGTGCTCACACCTAGACTTTATCACCAGAATTGAGTAAGTGCAGTGTGGAAGAGCCAGTTCTAATGTATCAGAGTTTAGAGGGATCTCATAGGGATCCCTAAGCAGTCACACATTAGAGGGGCAGAACTTAAAACCTAAGAGTAGATGTGAAAGTGCTTGAAAAGATTTGAGCTGGGAAACAGTTTGAAAAGGGACTTGTTTGAAATAGTTTTTTGTAAAAGATAACAAAGAAAGTTTTGAAAAGAGAGTCGCATAATGAGAAACAGTCTAAACATATCATCCAAAACAAATTCATACACAACCAAAGAACATAGAACCAAGGCTAGTTTAACAATTACAAATAAGGGGTAAAGGGATTTGGGGACACATAGGTCACATAGTGTTAGAGTGTATGGATCCACCAAATCTTAGAGTACTTGGTCCTCTACAAGATTCTGCTGAGAGCACTTAGTAAAGCAATAAGTAAATGAGGCAGATAATTTCTATGTGGAAAAATCACACACAAGGGGATCAAAAAACTATGACCTACCTTGTAGGATTTTAACTTCACTAACTTGTAATCTTACCTATTACAAGCCACTTTACAATACTTCCTATTGCAAAGAATTTACTCAACTAACTTGTGGTACCTTTAGCACAAGCCACTTTGTGACTATCCTAGTTACAAAGGCTTTTTCTAACTTGTGATGCTGTCACCATAAGCCACTTTGTAATTCTACGATTACAAAGACTTTTCCTTATGACTAAATCTAGTCACAACATAAACTCGAGTTTACGGATTTACAAGAGGATTCCTAATCAGTATGTTTCTAGATAAGCGATTTAGGAGATATGGTAAGTAAAATAACAAGGTTACAACTCAACTAGGACAGCAAGCATCAATCTTTTAGGAACTAGTCCGTAGTGGCGTTCAACCTTGTTCTTCAAGCTTGAGAGATTGATTTTTCTATTTTTTGCAAGAGGCTTGAATGAGAAACAGAAACCTTCCAATGATGTTTTTGTATAAAGCACATTTGGTACATGTTGATCACATAACTTGAAATGATGTGAGTACTTTGTTGGTTAGAGAGTGAGTGGGCTAACAGTGTGGTACAGTGCGGTAGAAACAATGTCGTTGGTCACGTCATTTCCAGCTTTGTCCAAATGACTTTGTACTACTATGAGGAAACCACAAAAGCATTAGGTACTTGTTTGGTTCCTAGTTCCTGAAGCTGTAGTAATTCATCTTTAGCTGAAATCTGTTAACGCTTGCAGTAATCCAAGTAGGTCAGGTTCCCTATCTGGTTCTTCGTCATAAGTTTGTTAGATCATCAAAACATCAGGCAAGAGCATTTAAGATCTATCTATTTCCTCCTTTTTGATAATAACAAACTTCAATAATTTTAAATCGGAATTAGTTTAGTAGAGACCAAACAACCAGTTTCAAAGAGTTCCCCCTGAGACTATGCCTTGTCTTAAAGAAAGATAGAGCATAAGAACCAGTTCTCCAATGTGTAATTTCTCCCTTTTGGCATCATTAAAGAACAACGGCACAAAGAGGTTTAGCTAAGCTAACTCATGCCACATATGTGCATACAATCATAAGAAAGAATAGAACACAAAGAGAAAGTACGAGACATAAGAAAAAGGATTCATATTAATAATATTCAGTATATCTCGTCCTTTGAGAAAAGGAAGAGGCTACATTGGACGTGTTCACATGAGCAGTAGTAGTACATACCAACCATAAAAAAAGGCAAAATAAACATCCACCAACCATCAACAAGGAGACAAAGGAGAGGAAACATATCCAGAAAACTGGTCACTGAAGCGGTTCTTAAGGGAAACTAGTAGGAAAAGGCTTGGAAGCTGCAGCAAGTGTCTGGAGAACAAGGTCTATTCGGGAATTTCCTAACTTTTGATCGCTGAGCAGTTCAACCTTCAGGTTCTCGACTTGCACCCTGAGATCAACATTTTATTGGTTCAAACGGATCACCTCATCATTTGACATGGGAACCGCTTGGGTTTGCTGACCTTCCAGGATAGCATTCCTGGCCTTCAATCGATGTATTTCCTCAAATGCACTATTCTTGGAATTGATGAGCTAAGACACAGTTGAAGTACTTCCTACACCCCCATACTTCTCAATATACTCGCACTCTTCCAAGGTTTCCTGAGAGAATGTCTGCTTACGGGTCCCCACTTTACCTGTTCCCAGTGGAACCTCAAAGAATTTGAACACCTGAGTGAGCAAGAATTCATAAGGAAGCCCATGATTACCATCCTTGGAATTGGCCACCTTCTGTATGTGTTCAATCATTATGGCAGGCAGACTCACAAGGTTGATACCGTCCAGTTTCTCCATTAGGTATAGATTAGATTTTGAAGTTACAGATCTCCTTTCTGCTCGAGGCAACAAGACTTTGTTAACCAGCTCAAATAGTAGCTGGTAGACAGGAAGTAGTGCTTTCTTATGGATCTGGTCCCCTTTCTAAATAGAATTATCTTTCACCACTACATTTCTGAAGTTGTACTGATAGACATCTCGTACACTCGATACCCCAACTGTAGGAACTTGCAAAATTTCTCTAAGAAATTTCACGTCAAAGACAATGTCCACCCCATTGACCAACGCACAAACATGGTCAGTATCGACTGGAAAAAGATTGGCGAAGAAACTCTGTACCTCCTCCTCATACACTTTAGGGGCATCAATGTAGAATAAATGCATCCATTGTTGAAACTCCACCATTTCCAGAATTTGGCGCATTCAGTCCATCTCCGAGATTGTTGGGTCAAACGTATGACCTAGCAGAACGTTTTGATGCCTTAGGCACTCAGAGCCAAGGCAAACCTCACTTCTTGCTTTCTTTCCAGAGCTAGGTTCTTCAACTGTTTCAGACTTGCGTTTCCTATGCTTTTCTCCACTGACTTTGCCTTTCCCCTTGGACTTGACAAGAATATCCTCATCACTCACTGCCTCCTTCAACTTGGACTTAGAAGCAGACCCTTTCTCCATAGAAATAGACTCAGCCTTTTTCGAGGACCGCCTTACAAGGGAACCTGGTTCCTCAGGAGTTCCTTCTTCCACCTCCACTACATGAATAGATTCATTACTTACATGTACACTATCCTTCACCAACTTCTTCTTACTACTTTTCTTGCTCTTTTGGAGTGCAAAGTCGTAGGCCACTTTGACTTGAAGCCTGGTAGTAGGCCGCTTAATTTCAGACTCAGAGGTGGAGACAACCCTTCGCTTACTTATGAATGCATCAAGGGCCACGTTGTCCAGGTCTTCTTCATCACTAAATCACATTTTTGGTGCTTGAATTCCTAGGGGCACAACATCTAATGCAGGAACAGCACTATCCTAAGGATGAGAGTCCTGACCTGGGTCTTCGGGAGAGGGATCAGGTTCCTCATGTGATGCCCCAGTAGTGTATGCTACTGCATCCTCTTCAACAGACATAATGGCCCCTTCTACCCACACGCTTTGTGACTCATGTTTTTGGGAAATAACTTCATGCAATACCCTATCAGCGGATACTACAAACATAGTCTTTTCTTCTTCAACCGGTGCTTCCACAACCATGGAATCGACGGCAACGATGGTAGAGCCTTTAATGAACTCAGTATTGTGACCTTGTTCTCCACTTAGGGTTTAACTGGTGTGGGCAACAGATGACGGAGAGAACATAATAATAATTTCAAGGGTTTCTGAGTTGGGAAGAGATTGGGAAACTAGGGAAGGTATGACTGTAGCAGTAGGAGTGATAGAGGGTGACAAAGACTCAGTGAAGGCGAGAGGTTCCACAGATGGATCAGAGGTGATTACAGTTGAGGTAGAGAGATCAAAAGTTTTCTCAGCCATTGGAAGAGGTGGTGTGATGATCCTTTCCTTTTGGGTGAATCTAAAATAGGGCCTATGGTTAAGAAGGACAGAAGATAGGGATTTTTAATGGAGAGGATAATTATGACGGGAAAAGAATAAGCACCGGTTCTGAAACGACGGTTGGGCGTGGAGAATTATGATGTTTCAGAGGGAGATGGAACGTTTTGAATTGAAGGGATGTGACAGCCAGATCTGAAAAGTTGATGACATGGTAGTTGTATTTTGTACCTTTTAAGATGTGTATTAAAGGATGCACAAAACTACTAACCTTTACTACAAGAACCTGGTTCTTGAAAAAACATTTTCTTCAAGTCTTTTTTGAAAAGAATTGATCCTCTTTTATCGGTCATGTACTGCATCTACTGCTTCTATGCTTATCATGCATGTCTACCTGCAGCAGTATTGAGGTGAGTTATACAGGGCCAAAAAATACTTTGAACTAATTATTTCTTAAGAATACGATCCAACTAAAGAGGAATCAGGTTCTTAATTTGGCTTCAACAGTCCCAGCTTTATCCTATTTCTTTCAAACTGTTCCCTACTCAATGCCTTGGTGAAAATGTCTGCAATTTGATCTTCTGTGCTGTAGAACTTTATGCATATCAACCCTTTCCCCACATTATCTCTCAGAAAATGATGCCTCACATCAATGTGTTTGGTCCTTTTATGTTGAACTGGATTCTTTGCCATATTGAGTGCACTGGTGTTGTCACATAGGAGAGGCACACTCTCAGTGAGAACTCCAAAATCCTCCAGCTGCTACTTGATCCACAGAAGCTGAGCACAGCAGGATGCTGCAACTACATATTCAGCTTCAGCTGTTGAAAGAGCCACTAAATTTTGTTTCCTTGTCCCCCAAGAGATAAAACATGATCCTAAGAAGTGAGCCATCCCATAAGTGCTTTTTTTGTCTACAAGACAACTCGCATAGTCTGCATCAGCATACCCAATTAGATTAAAATTGTCACCTGATGGATAATATAGCACCAGGTCTTGCGTGCCTTTGAGATATCTCAGTATTCTTTTGGCAGCCTTCAAGTGAGATTCCTTGGGGTTTGATTGAAACCTCACACACAACCCCACGTTGAAAACAATATCAGTCAACTGGTAGTGAGATAGAGAAGAGACCCAATGATGCCTCTATATATTGTTTGATTCACAGGAGATCCTGTTTCATCCACGTCCAGTCGAGTGGCAGTTGCAATGAGAGTGTCTATCACTTTTGATGCTTCCATGTTAAACCTCTTCAAGAGTTCCCTGATGTATTTTTGCTGACAAATGGAAGTACCTTTTGGGGACTGTTTTACTTGAAGACCCAGGAAAAAGTTTAATTCCCCTATCATGCTCATTTCAAATTTGCTTCCTATAAGTTTTGCGAATTCTTCACACAGAGAGTCAACTGTTGCTCCAAAAATGATATCATCAACATAAACCTGAACAATGAGTAGGTTCCTTCCTCGTTTCTTTAGGAAAAGAGTGTTGTCAATCTTCCCTCTCTTAAACCCATTTTCTAAGAAACATTTTGACAATCTTTCATACCACGCTCGAGGAGCCTGCTTTAACCCATACAGAGCTTTGTCCAATTTGAACACATATTCAAGGTGCTCATGACATTCAAACCCAGGGAGTTACTTCACATAGACTTCTTCCTTAAGCAGTCCATTCAAAAATGCACTTTTGACATCCATTTGGAACAAAATAAATTCCATATGAGAAGCAAAGGCGATCAGAATTCTGATGGCTTCCATGCGAGCCACTGGAGCAAATGTTTCATCATCGTCAATCCTTTCCTCCTGATTGTAGCCTTGGACCACTAGTCTGGTCGTGTTCCTTGTGGTAATTCCATATTCATCGAGCTTGTTTCTGAATACCCACCTGGTTCCTATAATGGTTCTATCTGGGGGTCTGGGTACCAGGTGCCACACACTATTTCTCTCGAACTAATGCAACTCGTCTTGCATTGCTGTAATCCAACCTGCATCTTTTAAGGCTTCCTTGATGTTCTTGGGTTCAATCTGGGAGAGAAAGGCTGAGAAGGCAAGTGAATTTCTAGCTCTTGATTTGGTTTGAACTCCGGAATCTAGAGGAGTGATTATGTTGTCTATAGGGTGAGAACTTTGATGTCTCTAGTTAGATGTCTGGGGTTCATTCTGAGAGGAGGAAGGTATGTTTGGCTGATTTTCTTCTATCCTTCTCTTAGATGCATGTGGAGTTCCCTGAACTGCATCAACCACTCTTTCTTCGACTTCAGTGATTGTAATTGAAGTGCTTGGTTATTTTGATGATAAGGCAGCGTTATCTTCATTTGGCTCCTTCACTTGACTCATCATGTCTGCCTTTCCGTTTGTCATGTTAATGACTTCTCCAGGAACAAGTAAGGGTTCTCCATCTTGATCTTCCTTAGCACTCTTCTCAAATGATGGATGAGATTCATCAAAAATAACATGGACGCTTTCTTCAACACATTGAGTCCGCTTGTTATATATCTTGTAAGCCTTACTTTGAGAAGAGTAGCCAAGAAATATCCCTTCATCACTTTTGGCATCGAACTTACCAAGCTGATCCTTTCCATTTTTGAGAACATAGCATTTACATCCAAATGTTCTTAGGTGAGTCAGCTTGGGGTTTCTTCCATTCAGTAATTCATACGGGGTCTTGTTCAGAATTGATCTAATCATGCACCTGTTCACTAAGTAGCAGGTAGTGTTGACAGCTTCAGCCCAGAAGTTCTTTGCAAGTCCACTATCAATCAATATTGTTCTTGCCATTTCTTCCAGAGTTCTATTCTTTCTTTCTACTATTCCATTTTTCTGTGGAGTTCTGGGAGCTGAGAAGTTGTGAGTGATGCCGTTTTTAATGCAGAATTCATCAAATTTGATATTGTCAAATTCTATCCTATGATCTGATCTAATGCATACAACTCTAGACTCCATCTTCACCTGGATTTTCTTTACAAAGGCCACAAATACTTCACCAATTTCATCTTTTGTTCTGAGAAACAGAGTCCATATGAATCTGGAATAGTCATCCACGATTACGAAAATGTATCTCTTTCCTCCTCTGCTTCGCACCCTCATAGGTCCACACAGATTCATATGCAGGAGCTCAAGTGACTTTGAGGTGCTCACATCTCTTTTTGACTTAAAGGAGGACTTTACATGTTTTCCTCTAGCACATGCATCACAGACTTTTTGAGTTTTAAATTGTGATATTGGCAAACCATGGACCAGGTCCTTTTGAATTAGTTTGTTCAGAAGGGAAAGGCTTGCATGGCCCAGTCTTCTGTGCCATAGTTCAGCATCATCATCAACCACCTTCAGACAACTCAGATCACTACTCTGTAAGGATTCAAAATCAGCAACATAGATGTTCTTGTATCTTTTGGCCAACATAACTATTTCACCGGTCACAAGGTCAGTAACTGTACATATTTTGGACAAGAATTCAACCTTGTTTCATTTATCGCAAATTTGAGAGACACTCAGGAGACTGTACTTATGTTCATTGACATAGTACACATTTTTAATAGAGTGAGTGAGTGATTTCCCAACTTTTCCAACTCCAAGAATGTACCCCTTTTTGCCATTGCCAAAGGATACACTCCCTCATTGCAGGGCTTTTTGTGAAAGAAAGTCTGCGATGTTCCCAATCATGTGTTTCGAACACCCACTATCCATGAGCCATTTTTGAGCACTTCCCTTCACTATTTCCTGCACAAAAGATTAGGAGTTAGTTTTAGGAACCCAAACAAGTTTGGGTCCCTTGTAGTAACCAAGAAGATGAATGGGAGCTCTCTTAGTCCATGCATGTAATGTGTGTTTCTTGTGAGTGGAACCTGGTCCCTCTTTTATGGTCACAGTTTCAGCAGCCACTTTATCTTTTGGTACTGATTGATTCTTGGCTTGGACACCTTCCTTGAAGTGCCCAGTATTTCCACATTAGGTACGAGGCCAGTTATCAGATGCAGTGGCGCTCTTACTGTGAGGGTTGTAAGGAGTTTTCTCCTTTGGGAAACCTGCTCCCCGCCCTTTTTCACAATCATTAGTGAGCAAGGCAGTGGTAGCTTCTAAGGACTAGGTCCACTTTAGAGACCTTTCAAGATCATTCATTACTTTTCCTAGATTGGCTTGGAGGAGCTCGTTTTTCTCAATTTCAGCACACATCCTATATCTCAAGGCCTTCACCTCATCTTCAAGCCTAAAAAATTCCTTACTAACTATGCCCTTTCCTCTTTCAGAGCTTTCAGGTTTTGAATTAGTCAAAGGCTTCACTATTAGTTCCCTTTGGTCTGCAGTTTCTGCCAAGAGATCACTCTTTTCTTTTCTAAGAATTTCAATGGTTTTCTTTTGATCAGTAATTGCAGCCACTAAGTCTTCTCTAGTATGTTCAGATTCTTCTAGCTCTAAGAACAAGGAATCCCTATCCTCCGTAAGACTACAAAAGGTAGTAATTAAAACATCAGCTAAACACATGAGTTTTTTTTAGAGAATAGGATTTCAGATTTTTCTGAACATCCCTGAAGTTTACCTCTTCGTTGCCATTGTCTTCATCATTATCTGATTGAGCCATCAAAGCAAACGTTGAGTCATATCCAATCTTCTCACCTTTAACTGCCATCGTGGAACTATCATCAGTATCAGATTTATCTTGTTTTACTTATGTAGTTCCCTCATAAGCTATTTGCAAAGCCTCCCATATTTCTTTGGCAGTGTCGCATGTAGAGATTCTGTCGTACTCTTTAGGTCCCAAACCATATACCAGAATTTTCTTGGCACGAGAGTTCTTCTCCATCGCTTTCGTATTTGCTTCAGTGTATTCTTTGTTATTTTTTATTGAAAATGGAAATTCATTTAGTACCTTGATTGGAACAAACAGACCATCACAGATGACATCCCAAAGCTCACAATCCTCAGCCATGATGAAATCATACATTCTAGCTTTCCACTACCAATAGCATTTTCCATCAAACTTGGGTGGGTGGTATATGGATTGACCTTCTTCAAAATTTAGTGGACCTGCCATGAGGATCCTTCCTAGGTGTTAGCTTGATAGGAGGAACCTGCTCTGATACCAATTGTTAGATTATATGGATCCACCAAATCGTAGAGTACCTGGTCCTCTACAAGATTCTACTGAGAGCACTTAGTAAAGCAATAAGTAAATGAGGCAGATGATTTTTACATGGAAAAATCCCACATAAGGGGATCAAAAAACTACGACCTACCTTGTAGGCTTTTAAATTCACTAACTTGTAATCTTACCTATTACAAGCCACTTTACAATACTTCCTATTGCAGATAATTTACTCAACTAACTTGTGATGCTATCACCACAAGCCACTTTGTAATTCTACGATTACAAAGACTTTTCCTTATGAAAAAATCTAGTCACAACATAAACTCAACGAGTTTACGGATTTACAAGACGATTCCTAATCAGTATGCTTCTAGATAAGCGATTTAGGGGATATGGTAAGTACAATAATAAGGTTACAACTCAACTAGGACAACAAGCATCAATCTTTTAGGAACTGGTCCGTAGTGGCGTTCAACCTTGTTCTTCAAGCTTGAGAGGATGATTTTTCTATTTTTTGCAAGAGGCTTGAATGATAAACAGAAACCTTCCAATGATGTTTTTGTATAAAGCACATTTGATACATCTTGATCATATGACTTGAAATGATGTGAGTACTTTGTTTGGTTAGAGAGTAAGTGGGCTGACAGTGTGGTGCAGTACGGCAGAAACAGTGTAGTCGATCACGTAATTTCCGACTGTGTCCAAATGACTTTGTACTACTATGATGAAACCACAAAAGCATTAGGTCCTTGTTTGGTTTCTAGTTCCTGAAGCTGTAGCAATTCATCTTTAGCTGAAATATGTTGGCGCTTGCTGTAATCCAAGTAGGTTAGGTTCCCTATCTGGTTCTTAGTCATAAGTTTGTTAGATCATGAAAATATCAGGCAAAAGCATTTAAGATCTATCAAATATAGTTACAGGAGCATAGTAGTTCTTGTAGGGGTTTATGGGATTAGGAAATAGCTAGTGATACCAACACAACATGGGTTTCAGAAATAATCATAGAATCAAACATTTAAAGTGACAAGTCAGTTTGCCAGGTAAATGCATACACAGACTGGGTAACAAGTATATAAGCTTCAAAACAGGGTAGGGTCATGTTGAGACAGACTACTGGGGGAGGGGGGTAGAACACGTTCTGAAAGGCCCTAAGAAGGTTAGACTAGCATGCTAGATGAAGCAGTAATGTAAACATGTCAATTGCATGTTGAACAACAGAACCATAGATAGAAACAAATTAGAAACATGATAAATTGAAGCAGTAAAAGAAAAATATTGGTTCTGGGACTTGAATTGAAATCAGAACATACCAGTAGAGAGATAGTAAATACAAATTGAGGAATAAGAGAGCACAATAGTTAGCCTTGGCTTGCAGCCGGCTAACTCAGAATAATAGCAAGTAACCAATGCGAGAGAGAGCGAGAAAGTTTTGTGTGTGAGAGAGTTTTGAACCAATGTGTTCGTGTGTTGTGTTAATGAGAGAGTATGTATATATAGTAGTTCGAAACTAGGTAAAATAAGGTAAGAATCATAATTGTATAGTGATTATGGAACTCAGAACCAATTAGAGAAAAATCAGCACAAGTATTCCCTTAATTTAAGGGAATCAGTTCAAACGGTAAGAACAAGTAATAAATAAGGAAAGAAATCAATGTGTAGACAAGGAAATAATTCGAACATAGTAGGCATAGAGTAAACCATTAGGGCTAGGTTCAGAAAAACTTTAATTAAGGAGATAGTCAGTACGAATCAAGTAACAATGTAGACAAAGTAAGGGAAAGTTAATTTAGGCAAGCAAATCAATCATATTGAGTAGGAAGGTAAGAATAAAAGGTTTAAAGGAAAGTTTTCAAATTAAACTAAGAAACAGGGAATTCAGAATCAATCAAAGAGAAAGTCATGAGTTAGTGTTCAGCATATAAATAAAGTAAGACATGGATAGTCAAGAGTCGACATACAACTCTAGCAAACATGAGAGTCAAACAATACAGATTCAATGAGAAAAAGGCAAGTTTTGAACAGTCAAGATGAACACAAGCACATAGAATCAGTGTAAGTTTAGGCTAAGAGACTCAATAGAAACATATCAAGGCAATATAGTCACAAGAGATCACAGAAACTCAAAAACGAGGACCGGTCAGTCATGGTAATACATAGAACCAAACGAAAGAACCCTGAAAATTAGGGCTTTCAATATAGACGAGTTAAACATGTAGTAAACTCATAGAATCAATCAAGATATGTAAGAAATAGAAGTTTAAACACAAAGAATTAGTTAAACAAGGTTTTAAAAGAAGTTCCGAAAACCCTAGTTTTAGAAGAAGATGAAAAACACTTGAAACCACATGATTCTTGTAAAAAACTTCAAGGACAGTGTAAAACATTCAATAAACAAATTCAAATCATCCTAGATCTGTACAGATATAGGGGTTATAGAAAAGAAATTAGGGTTTTGGAAGAACCCATATAGAGACGAAGAAACCTGCCCAGAAACTCAAAGATCGTGGCCAATATAGAATGATTCTGCTTGGAATCATACTGGAATAGTTAGGAACAGGCAGGAGATGAACCCTAGATGCAAGTCGGCATGTCCTTGGGCCCTTGAAGACCTTAGAGAAGGCAAGCATGGCGTGAGAGAAGCCATTGGAGGCTTAAGAGACGATGAGAGGTCACCAGAGATTACCAGAGATGGGAGGTCGGCGGTTGAAGATTAGGATTAGGTTGAGAGTGTTTTGAGAGACGAGAGGATCTTAAGGTGGCGGATATGAAAAAGTGATTAGGGTTAGGGGGTCGTTGTGAATTAAAAAGGAAAGAACAAACACGGGCCGTTGATCTTTCAGATCAACGACCATGATCTGATGGGTTCTGGGTTGGTAGGCGTATTTAGGGCCTGGGTCGGGTGGTTTAATCTGAAATTGGGCTGGGGTATTGGATTAAATTGAGGCTAAAATTGAAATACAATTTGGCTAAGTTTTAAATAGCCAATTTAACGCTATATAATTTATAATAAATAATAAATGATTTCTAAAAAAATAATTTTGTGTACTAAAATGATTTAAAATAGCTATTAAACATTTTAAAAATATAGAGGATCATTTTATGCATTAATAACGTAATTGTGCCTTAATAGGGCTAGGATTGCAATTATATGCAAATTAGCTTAAAAAATACAAATGCAATTATAAAAAATGCACAAAAATATTTAAGAACTATTTTGGCATAAATATAGGATTTAGATGGCTAAATCACCACAAAATAATTTGAAGGATAATTATTGGAGATTTTATGAGTAAAAAGGGAGGAAATAAATCAATTTAAAACCTTTAAAATTATAGAAAAATTATAAAAATGCTTATGCATGCTTATATGTGATATTTTTATAGCATATTTATGTATTAAAAATATAAAGAAATGATGGCCAATTTTGACTGGGCAGGATGTTTTGAAAGACAGAGGTCAGACTCTGGTCTTCGAGTTGCCTACATATCCCTAGTTTTACAGAAATCAGGTCATGTGCAGTTCTGGATCCATCGGTAGAATATGCCGATGAAATTATTGCAAGAACGGATACGCGATGCATAAGCGGCTATGGTGAGCGGTTAAGGTTCGGGACAATTGAAGGAACTGGAGCGAGATCGCTCCTACTAGGATAATGGTTGCTTACTGGTTACCTACAGGTAAAAGATGCTACGAACATGTATTTGTGAAAATTTGAACATGATGCAAATTCCCTTTGGACCATGAAGGTTGTCTTCAGACGGTTAAAGATGACTTCCTTGGACCATGATGTCCTGGGCCATGAATTGTTTAGTGAGGGATTCGCAGGCCATGAAATGATGTTCTCGGGCCATGAAGATGCTGCCTCCGAACCGTGAAGCCTTTGAATAATGATATGCAAATTTGAGAGAGATCTTCAGGCCATTGCATGGTGTCTTCCGGCTATGAGGATGATGCCTTTAGACTATGACACCTTCGGATAGATTGGTGATATTTCAGCCCATGCTATGCAGTAGTGATAAGACAAGGCTTAGTCTTGTGAAACTGGAGGGCGTAGCTTAGCCCGATTGAAAAGCAAATAGATAGTGCTAGAAATAGAGAAATATTTGTGCCAAGAGGGACAATGCTTAGTCCCATGTAAATGGGGAGTCAAGGATTAGCCCCATGCAAGTATGGAGGTAATGATTAGCTGCATGCAGATTGGAGGCAAGGATTAGTCTTATGCAGATATGGAGGCAAGGATTAGCCTTATGCAAATTGGGGAAAATATTAGCCTTATGGAAATTGGGAGGCAGGGATTAGCCTCATGTAGGTATGGAGGCAAGGATTAGCCTCATGAAAATATGTAGGAATGGATTAGCCTCATGCAAATATGGAGGCAGGGATTAGCCTAATGCAGGTATGGAGGCAGGGATTAGCCTCATGCAGATAGGGAGGCAGGGATTAGCCTCATGCAAATAGGGAGGCAAGGATTAGCCTCATGCAAGTAGGGAGGCCAGGATTATCCTTATGCAGGTGTGGAGGCAAGGATTAGCCTCATGCAGGTGTGGAGGCAAGGATTAGCCTCATGCAGGTGTGGAGGCAAGAAATAGCCTCATGCAAATATGGAGGCAAGGATTAGCCTCGTGCAAATATGGAGGCAAGGATTAGCCTCGTGCAAATATGGAGGCAGGGATTATCCTCATGTAGGTATGGAGGCAAGGATTAGCCTCATGCAGGCATGGAGGCAAGGATTAACATCATGCAGGGATGGAGGCAAGGATTAGCCTCATGCAGGTATGGAGGCAAGGATTAGCCTCATGCAGATATTGAGGCAGGTATTAGTCTCATGCAAATATGGAGGCAAGGATTAGTCTCATGCAAGTAGGGAGGCAAGGATTAGCCTCATGCATATAGGGAGGCAAGGATTAGCCTCATGCAGAAAGCAAGTAGTAAGTAAAAGTAGCATATGTCTTAGCTGGGGATGTATATTCGGTGTCTGATAGCCTGATTGATACTGATCTTGCTGCGTGCATATATTTGTGGATGTTATCATCATGTCAGATGTGCCTATGTTCAAAGAAAAAATTGTAAGTTCTGTGAGGGGGAGGTTGGTTCATGCTTCACTGCCGGCCTTTGCTTTGCTCCATCCTAAAAGCCTTTTGAGTTCCCCTGGGTGACACCCGACTGCTATGGAAATAGAGTTTTTCGATAATATGCAATTTGATAAAAAATAGAGTTATTTAGAAATATGTTAATACATTAAGTAATTTTAGATGAACCAGGGACCGTAACACATCTCAAAGGTATTGCAACTCTCTTATATTTGGAATTTTGATGGTCCTCCTCAAAATTTTGCCCCAGTTTGGTAGATGATCTTTGACTGTTTGCAGATAATAGGCCTTGCTGAATCTTCTTCGAAATTTTGAGAATCCTTCTCCAGTTTCTTAACCAATTTCTGATTTTCTGGCATGCGCTGGCATCGGCTGGACTTGCTCCTGAATTTTGAGAACCCTCCTCAAAATTCTACCACAGTTTTTGATCTTGGGGAAATGAAAATTTTATTATGATATGACCAAACCCATAAGGATACCTACGTATCCCATCTTAAATGGGAATCAGGTCAAGCGTAGTTCAATTACATCAGAAGAGAAATGTAAAGTAATTTAGGCATAGTATCTCTTGACTGCGTCTGAATTGATTGGTTTTGGCCATATTTCTCCTTCCATTTCTGCAAGTATGAGTTCTCCTTCTGTTAGTACCCTGTGAACCATGTATGGACCTTGCCAGTTGGGAGAGAATTTCCCTTTGGCTTCATCTTGATGTGGGAAGATCTTCTTCAGCACCAGCTGGACTGGTTCGAATTGTCTCGGTTTGACCCTTTTATTGAAAGCTTTAGACATTCTGTTCTGGTAAAGTTGGCTGTGACATACTGTGTTCATCCTCTTTCCATCGATAAGGGCCAATTGTTTGTAGCGACTTCTTATCAACTCTGCGTCGCTGAGCTCAACTTCCTGTATGATTCTTAAAGAAGGAATATCCACCTCGACTGGGATGACAGCCTCGGTACCATAAACCAGTATGTAGGGAGTTTCACCGGTTGATGTGCGAACCTTGGTGTGGTATCCCAATAAAGAAAAAAGGTAACTTCTCATGCCATTGTTTGTGGTTCTCTACCATTTTCCTTAGTATCTTCTTGATGTTATTGTTGGCGGCTTCTATGGCTCCATTCATCTGAGGTCTGTAGGCTGTGGAATTCTTGTGCTTGATTTTGAAAGTTTCACACATAGCTTTCATCAGATCACTATTGATATTGGCGGCATTATCAGTAATAATGGATTCGGGAACACCGAATCGGCAAACGATACAATCTTTGACAAAATCTACGATGACTTTCTTAGTTACAACTTTGTAAGATGCAGCTTCTACCCATTTTGTGAAGTAATCAATGGCTACCAGAATGAACCTGTGTCCGCTTGAAGCAGTAGGCTCAATTGGACCAATAACATCCATTCCCCAAGCGGCGAATGGCCAAGGTGAGCTTGTTGCATTGAGCTCGTTTGGCGGCACTTTTATCATATCGGTATGCACTTGACATTGAAAGCATTTGCGGACATACTAGATATAATCCGTCTCCATAGTCATCCAAAAGTAACCAGCCTTGAGTATCTTCTTAGCCAAGACGAAACCATTCATGTATGGTCCACAGGTCCCAACATGCACATCCTCAAGTAGCTTAGAAGCTTCCTTCGCGTCGACACATCTTAGTAAACCCAAATCAGGAGTTCTTCTGTACAAGTTCCCTCCGCTATGGAAGAAGTACTCTTTGATGTCATGGAACCATGGCTTTCCATCTGCTTCTTCCTCGACATGAGCACAATATGCCGGCTGATTATGAATCCTCACCAAAATGGGATCAATTTAATTCTTATCTAGATGTTGTATCATAGATGACAAGGTAGCGAATGCGTCAACAAACTCATTCTAAATTCTGGGTACATGTCGGAATTCTATCTTCATAACCCTCTTTCTTAATTCCTGCACATGGTGCAGATTGGCAATATCTTGGAATTCTTGGTGGCACAATCTCCTTATACCTGGTGCAAGAGCAAATCTGAATCACCAATCACCAGCAGCTCCTGAATGTTCATGTCGACTGCCATATTGAGTCCTTGTATGCAGGCTTCATACTCTGCCATATTATTGGTGCATGGAAATCTGAGTTTAGCAGACACCAAATAATGCTGACTCGTTTCTGATACCAAAACTGCTCCAATGCCTACTCCTTTGAAGTTTATAGCTCCATCAAAGAACATCCTCCAACTGTCATATGCTTCGGTAATGTCCTTCCATACGAATGACACTTCTTCATCAGGAAAATATGTTTTTAAAGGCTCGTATGCTCCTCCCACCAGATTTTTAGCAAGATGATCTGCCAATGCTTGTCCTTTGACCGCCTTTTGAGTTACAAAGACGATAATAAACTCACTTAATAGCATCTACCATTTAGCCAACTTCCTAGTAGGCATGGGTTTCTGAAATATGTACTTCAGAGGATCTATCCTGTATATGAGGTATGTAGTGTAGGCACCGAAGTAATGCCTCAACTTTTGAGCTGTCCAGGTCAAAGCAAAACAAGTGCACTCAAACAGAGAATACCATGCTTCATAAGGTGTGAACTTCTTACTCAAGTAATATATGGCTTGCTCCTTTCTTCCTGTCTCGTCATGTTGTCCCAAAATGCATTCGAAGGCTCCATCTAATATAGAAAGATAGAGTAGTAAAGGTCGTCTTGGTTCTGGTGGGACCAGAACTTGGTGGTATGGACAGGTACTCCTTGATCTTGTCAAAAGCTTTCTAACAATCCTCTGTCCAGCTTGTTTCATCATCCTTCCTCAGCATCTTGAAGATGGGTTCACATATGACTGTGGACTGTACTATGAAGCGACTGATATATTTGAGACGTCCTAGGAAGCTCATCACATCCTTTTTGCTCTTAGGTGGTAGTAACTCCTGAATAACCTTGACTTTAGATGGATCCAGCTCGATCCCTCGACGACTGACGATGAATCCCAATAATTTTCCTACAGGAACCCCGAATGCACACTTTGCGAGGTTCAGTTTCATATTGTACCTCCTTAGCCTGTCAAAGAACTTTCTCAGGTCGACTATATGATCTGCGGACTTCTTGGATTTGATAATGATGTCGTCCACATACACCTATATTTCTTTATGTATCATATCATGGAAGATGGTTATCATGGCTCTCATGTAAGTGCCCCAACGTTCTTCAGACCAAATGGCATCATCTTTTAATAGTATACACCCCATGGTGTGACTAAATATGTCTTCTCTACATCTTCTTCATCTATCCAAATCTGGTGATAACACGCGAAGTAATCTACAAAGGATTGGAGTTCATGCTTGGTGCAATTATCGATCAGGATGTGTATATTTGGCAGTGGGAAGTCGTCCTTGGGAATTGCTCTGTTTAAATCTCGATAGTCAACACATACTCTAACTTTCCCATCCTTCTTCGGAATCGGCACGATGTTAGCTAACCAAGTTGGGTACTCAACCATCCTGAGAACTTTGGCTTTGATCTACTTGGTAACTTTCTCCTTGATTTTCAGGCTCATATCTGATTTGAACTTTTGGAGTTTCTGCTTGGCTGGCGGACACATGGGATTAGTAGGCAAATTGTGAGCTACTATGGACGTGCTCAAGCCAGTCATATCATCATATAACCATATGAAGATATCCTCATACTCTTTTAGGAAGCGAATGTACTCTTCCTTCTCGGTTGATGACAAGTGAATGCTAATGCGGGTCTCCTTGATGGTCTCAGCGTCTTCCAAATTTACTACTTCAGTCTCATCCAGATTTGACTTGGGCTTATTCTCAAAATTTTCAACTACCCTGACAATTTCCTCGGGTATCTCATCTTCTTCCTCTGAATCACAATTCCCATATTGCGTTGCCTCATTACATGTCATAGTCACTGGTTCATCAAGAAAAGTAATAATAACGTTGTAGAAAGGAAAAATGTAAAGATAGTAGTGAATAATAAAGGGCAAATGCATTTGATTAAAACTGAAAATTGTCCAGACAAGGTACGGCTCGACGAATCGAGCATTTATTTTGAAACAAGTAAAGCTTAAAACAAAATTACGGGAAATCTTAAATGCCTAGAATGGATATAGAAGTAAATTCTGCCAAGCTACCCAGGGACTCTACGGGCTCGGGATGGTGTGGTGGTCCAATTTTTCAGAACAACTCTCTTCTTCAGGATCTAAATAGTGAGGCCTTCTTCCTCCTCCTCCTCCTCGATTATGGCATTGCAATCCGTGTCTTCATCCTCCAAGAACAAATTCTTCAACCCAACTAGTGCTTCTTCTTCTGCAGTCCCCCATATCGTATCAGCCTGATGAAAAGCTTGTTCCAAATATGGCACTGGCTGCTTGAGAGGGTAATATGGCCCACACCATAGAGGCGACCAATCCCTATACTCTTGCCATGTGTACTGGTATCCGAGCCCAAAGGTGGTGCCATGATTTTTCAGTTGTATTGGTTTGGTGATACCTTGGAGGTTCTTTCCCAATCCTTTACCAGGTTCATATCCAGACCATGCTAGTATGCTTTCTATTTTGTTACGGCACCACTTATCCTTTTCGGCGACATTGACTCGTTCAATGTGATGATAGGTTTCCCCTCCTAGCTTTCTTCTATTTCTAATGGCCGGGATGGTTTGACTAGTGTAGATGGGGTTACTTCCATCTCCGTGAATGATTACCTCCTGGCGGTTCCATTCAAACTTCACAACTTGATGTAGTGTAGAAGGCACGACTCCAGCGGCATGGATCCATGGTCGGCCCAATAGAAGGTTATATGAGGATGGTATGTCGAGTACCTGATTCAACGTGGAACCAAGTTTGCCCTATCTGCAAGCAAAGGTTGATTTCCCCGATTGTAGCCCTTTGGGACCCATCAAAAGCTTTCACATTCATGCTTCCTATCGGTATTCCATGGAAACCTTTGTCCAATCTTTTCAGAGTGTCCAATGGACAAATATTTAGGCTTGAACCTCCATCAACCAAGGCCCTGGCAATGAACTTGTCTTCAAATTGCACCGTAATATGCAACGCTCGATTGTGATTCAGCCCATCAGGCGGTAGTTCATCTTCATGGAAGATGATCTTATGACTTTCTAGTACTTGCTCAACCATGTTGGCCATTTTTCCGACGATGATGTTATTGGGTACACAAGCCTCGCTCAACACTTTCATTAAAGCATTCTTGTGTGCCTCTGAATTCTACAATAGTGACAGGATAGATATCTGAGTAGGGACTTTGTTCAGATGGTCAACAACAGAATACTCCTTTGCTTGTACTTTCCTCCACAGATCATCTGGCCCGGTCTCAGTGATAGGCTACCTAGTAGTGGCATCCTTACTTGATCCTCCCAAATATTTCAATGTATAGACTCTTCTAGTTCTAGTCATTCCTTGTGTGGCATCAGATTCCTCTACCTTGGCCTTCCCTTTTCGCCGAGCCTCGGCAACATAATCCCAGGGTATTGCTTTTAAGTTGAATGGGGGTGTGGTTGATACTGTCACGGTGAAAGGTGTGACCACTTATACTAGCGGGGGTGGCTGTAGGCGAAGCCACCTCTACCTCGAATGGAACTGATGTAGTTACCTCAACCTCGATTGGTGACTGAGTTTGTACCACAATAGGAGTAAGTGTGACTGCAACTTTAAAGTCATCGCCTTCTCGAATAAGCCCAATCGACCGCTCAGGGTCCCATTCTTCATTTGTCTCTATCACATGTACACTATCACATCTATGATCAGGAAGAGGATTGTTGCAGACATTAGGTGCGGCTTCCTTCGCCTGTATGACCTTGTTGTCAATTAGCGTCTGGATCTTATCCTTCAATGTTCGGCACTCAGCAGTGGTGTGCCCTTTCATACCGGAATGGTACGCACAAGTTTTGTTCGGATTGACCCATTGGTATGTATTTTCTAATGCTACAACAAGAACAGGAGTGATGTAACCTGTGGTTTTCAACCTTTCATACAATTGGTGGATAGGCTTAGCAATGGCGGTGTATTGTCTGGGTGACTTACGATCGAAGTTGGGTCTTGGTCTTGGAATGTTTTGGCGAGTTGGAGGTATTTGGAAATGGGATGGTTGGGAGTTATAGGTGTGATGGACAGTGGTTGGTTGGGATTTCTGGGAGATGAAGGTTGATATGTAGGCGGTGATGCTTGGTATGTGGGTGGATGTGTTTGATATGTGGGCAGAGGTATTTGATATGTGGGTGGAGCTGTTTGATAGACAAGTGGAGATTTTGGACCCTGGGCCACCATTACTGCCCCAACATCTCTTTTCTTCGATATGCCACCTAATTGTAGTGACTTATTTGTGGCTTGTAATGCCTTGAAGTTCGTTACTATCCCACTCTTGATTCCTTCTTCGATTCTTTCTCCAAGTTTGATGATGTTAGAGAATTTGTGATTTTTGATAACCATCAACCTCTTATAATATTGCGGATCCTTTGCTTTGACGAAGAATTTATTCATCTATTCTTCATCCAAAGAGGGCCTGACCTTGGCTACTTTCGTCCTCCAACGAGTAGCATATTCATAGAAAGTCTCAGTAGGTTTCTTCTTAAGATTCTGAATGTAGAAAATATCTGGAGCATTTTCTATGTTGAACCTAAACCGATCCTTGAAATTCGATACCATACTTACCTAATTGGACCATTTCTTGGGATTTTGGCTAATATACCAAGACAAAGCATCCCCAATAAGACTCCTCATAAAGAGCTTCATCCGGATCTTTTCATCTTTCCCGACCCCGACAAGCTCTTCACAATAGGTCCTTAGATGAGCCCTGGGATCACCTGTGCCATCAAACATCTCGAACTTGGGAGGTTTGTACCCCTCAGGCAGTTCCATATCTGGTTGTATGCACAAGTCTTCATAGTTTAAACCTTCTATTCCTCTATCTCCTTCAACACCTTGAACTTGGCTTATTAACTTCTTGAGTTCTTCAACCATGTTTTTAATGCGCAGGTCCTTCTCGGAGGATTCTGGTGTATAGGAGACGGGTTGGGTAGAGTGAGGTACAGTTTCCACATATATAGGGTTACTTTGATGGGTGCCAGGGACTTGGGTGTAATGATGGTCATTGGAGTAGTTTTGGGGATCAGGAATGGGTTGTGATGTGTTTTGGGGAGTGTGGTAGGTGGTAGTTAATGGGTACTGAATTGGTTGATGGTAATGTTGTGTCGGAGTTGGTATTGGCAGTGGATTGAGATTTTGGGGTGGAGTCGCATATTGATTCGGTGCAGTAGGATTTAGTGGATGTTGGTTTTGTGTGTTTTGGGGAGGTATTGGGTTCTTTGTATTCTGTTGGTTGATGTTGGGGACATTCAGGGTGAGTGACAAGTTTTCCAAGTTGCGAACCTGCTCAAGTTCTCCTTGCAATTCGAATATCTTTTGTTTCAGTCTCAAAACTAGATCATTTGGGACCGGAGTACTATGGCCATCTGAGGTTTCTGCATTCTCAACATTCTCCTTTCAAATACCACTTAAATTGTCCAATTTTTCTTTTCCTTTGCCTTTCGTATTGCTTGGAGGATGTGGATGTGGAGGGCCTTTGGATCTAGTATGATACACTGATGAGGCCAATATGAGTGAACCAACCTAAGGGGATGAGAATAATGAAAAAAATAAGCAAAAACAAAAAGTACCAAGTTAGTAAGGATTTTGAAATGTTTGCATTATTTAAACACATATTGCGGAAATGTAAATTCGTGTCCTACTTTGGAAACCTCGTTGTGCCTGAGGTACGCCTATAGACATATAAATTTGGAGAACTTTAAATGCCAATAAATGTTTCATTTCATAAAAATAGACGAATCCCAAAACGACACTAAGATAATAAAAATAAGTCATTACTGGCACTTCTCCTTATTACATTTTAAGAAAAAGCAAATAAATATAGTCTATTTGGTCCCAGAAGGACCTTCCCCATATTCGATCTTCCGGACTCCATCATATAGATCCCCCAGCTCGCGCAGCCCCAGCAGCAAGTAGGCTCTAGCCAGATGTCCTCCTTCAGCTCCTTCAGCGTTCTGGCAATTTTCAATCCTCTTTATGACTTTACCTTCCAACTCCATGATTCCTCGCTCCAGATATTCCAGTTTCCTGTTGGAAGTCACTACCATTTCTTTCCATTCCTCGATCAATCTTGCATTCCTCTCATGTATTTCCCAGTGTTCATTTTCGAAGTCATAGACCCTCTTGTGCAACCTGTTGTATTTTACTTGAGCTTCAACTTCTTCATCTATGATTTTGTTCCTTCGACCAGCCCTTGGTGTCACCATTCCTTTTAGATTGTCCTCTAACCATGCTGGGTGGAGAGGCTCGCACCCTGCATGATACCTGTCTGGTTTAATGGTATTCTTCTCCACAATGATTTTGCGGTGCCACATGTGCTGAGCTTGGCACTTGTAAGGGACATAGTCATCTTGAAAGTCTACCTTGAAATGACTCATCTTGACAACCCTTAGTACAACCTATTTCTTGCCTGCTGCCTCATGACTCGGATAGGGACATATGGGTATAACCCTCTCAACCTGATAAATACCAAGTGCGGAGCATTCCTGGATCTGATGATGAATTCGTCTGTTGGGAACCATTCAAACATCCATTGCACATGTTCCTCGATCAGATTGTCGAAGAACCCTACCCATTCTTTAGATTGATTTGCATTACCAGAGATTTAGGGTAAGGACTCGAAATAACCTCGAGGGGAAGGTGTTAGGCACCCCTCTCGGTCCACAACAGTGGATCCCGACCGAACTTATTCTTGTGAACTAGTCCATTAACAAATAAATAGTTTTAAAACACATAAGAGTAGGTTGGACATTGTATGACTCAGATAATAGACGAAAGATTTGAACAAGTTGTGTACATGTAAAACAAAGTTTTAAACAAAAGGGATTTAGGGAAAGGAGGGGTCCTAGGTTGGTTAGCCTACAGGATCACCCCACACAATGTCCAGTAAACACTCCTCAAAGAGGGGCTATGATAACTAGGGATTCTAGTTCATTTTACACTCCTTTTTACTTGAGTTTTGATTAAAAATATATACAAAATAGTCCCAAAGGCTTACATGTTGTACTTGTTTGCAGGGATTGGTCAAAAAGGTGACAATTAGTCAAAATCAACTCAAAAGGAGTGAAACATGCACAAGTACTAAGAACAAGTCCAAACACAGTTAAAATAGATCCACTGCTGCCGCAATCCATTTTGTGCGGTCCGCAGTGGGGAGATCCAGAGTGGTGTAGTTTTTGGTAACTCAAGCACTACAGCCGCAAACTATTTTGTGCGGACCATAGTGGCCTCACTGCGGTTGTACTTCATTTTGTGCGGTCCGCGGAGATGAGATTCAGAGAGTTATGCAAAATGGAGACTAAAGCCAGCGTGGTCCACAAAGCCATTTTGTGCGGACCGCATTGAATCCACCGTGGCCGCGGTACATTTTATGCGGCCCGCGGTGGCGAAGTTCAGGGAGCAGATACTTGAAACCAAATGCACTACCTTCGTAGAGGCATTTTTGTCCAGAAAATTAGGCCTAGTATAAATACTTTCTTTTCCCATTTTTAGGTCATCTTTTTGTAATCAGCAAAAGACCAGAGCACGTGAACGGCTGTATTAAGCCACTTTGAGTAATTTGTAGCTAGATTAACACTGATTCTTCTTTATCTTAGCTTGTAATTAAATCTTATGGGTTATTATTCATCTATTTATCAGTTTTCTTTCATTATTATGAGTAGCTAGACCCATTAGCTAGGGTTGTGGCTCAACCCTAGTGTGGGTATTTGATGGGTCTTTTGATTTAGGGCTTAGATGTTTATGGGTAGCTGATATTTGGACTGATTTGTGTTTTCCATGTTGAATTAATGGTTGCAAATACTAATTTGTGCCTATTTGACTTGGGCTCTTCTTGAGAAAGAGAGCTTGAGTCTTGGAAAATCAGTCCACTAAGGAATTAGGGTGTAATCAAGAGATTGATAGCCCTAATTAAAGGGTTAAATCTAGAGATAGTAATACCCAACTTGAGCCTATATTGCTTGCACAATTTTGACACCCAAGTGGTCTTGAAAAAGTCAATTAGGACAAAGTCACTCAAGCTACCGAGAGGTATAGAGTGAGTAATTCCGTGCATTGGCTATATCACAATCCCCAACATAACGTCTTTGTCTTAGGCTTTAGATCTCGTCAAGTATTCACCTAGGAGAAGGTCACTTTCCTAGTGCCTCTTTAACTAATTAGAAAACTCTACAAGCAATCATTCTTAATTTAATTTAGCTTATCAATAGCATAAATATTAGAAGTAATATTCAACCAAAAAAATGTTTGGAAGAGTAATTAAGAGCACTACACATCTCTAGTTTAGATAGGAATCCAATTCCCACTTCTAGCTCCCAGTGGATTTGATCCCGACCATCTCGGGTAAAAGCTGCTTCGACCGCTCTCACCACTCCGTAGTGGTGTAGGGTTGGATCCGATCACTTTTTGGCGCCGTTGCTGGGGAGATAATGATTTTGGCTATCTATCTAAATAGTTGTGTGTATTGTTCTTCTTTCCTTCCGTGTTACTAATTTGTGTGTGTCGCAACTTCAGGTACAAAATGGCAGCAAACAATGCACCTCTTGGAGATCTTCCACCGGGGGAGGAGTTAGATGACAATGTTGATGATGAGGTTCTTATTGTGCCTCAAGGACAAAGGAGAGGCCGCATGCCAATGAAAATATTCCAGACCCTCCCCCGCCACCTCCAAGAGTGGCTCCTCGAATACTTCCAAACCAAGGATATGCAAGTGCAATTGTCCAACCCCGGTTCCGGGTGGGCAATTTTCAAATTACAAATGTGATGCTGACATTATTGGAGCAGCGAGGGTATTTCATGGTGCTCCCAATCAGAATGCTTACAAACATCTCAAGGGTTTCGTGGATACCTGTTGGGGGAGCAAGCAAACTAATGTGTCAGAGGATGCACTTCGGTTGAGACTATTCCCTTTCTCACTTAGAGGGAAGGCATTGGATTGGCTTGAACGACTTCCCAACCATTCTATCACTACTTGGGATGAGTTGGCGGATAAATTCATTACAAAGTTTTTCTTGCCGGGGCACATGGCAGCATTAAGAGATGGGATCTTAGCTTTCAAGCAGGAGCCCACCGAACCATTACATGAGATATGAGAGTGATATGGAACCATGGTAAAGGAATGTCCCAACAATAATATGACTGAGGCAATGATACAACAAAATTTTTATTGGGGCATTAACACAACAAATCAGTGCATAGTGAACCAACTTGCTGGGGGTAATTTCATGAAGTTGTCTTATGATGAGGCTTGTGACTTTCTTGACGAGATGGCTGACACGTCCTCTGCTTGGAAAGTAGATCCAATGTGCCACAGGGTGTCCCCACGGTCACTCACTTGCATAAAAAGCTACATGACCATGGGCAGGTTATAGCAGGGCTGACAACAACAATGAACCAGCTAGCAAAGGCACAGTTACAACATGTTCAAAATTCGCGCCAAGTAAATGGTATGGACGGTGTCAACATGCTAGTGAACAAAAGAAGACAAAGATGTCAACAGAACCAAGGGAGTTCAGATCAATATGACAATGATTGTGGTGGATTCCAAGATGATGGTTATGATGGGCAGAATGAAGAGGTGCAATACGTGAACAACTTTCAAAGTCAAAGGGGCAATTCTTCCAACCAACAACAATGGAGACCTCAAGGCAATTGGGGCAATCAACAACAACAACAAGGGAATAGTAATTGGGGGAAGAACAACCAAAATTCCATTTGCGGCAATCAGACCAATAATCAGAACAATCAGGGTAAATTGAATGGCAACAACAACAACTTGGGTGGTAACAACAATTAGGGCGGTTGGAACAATGACAATCAAGGAAATCGGGGGCAAGGCTTTCAAAGGCTCCCAATGTATCAACAACCAAACAATCCACCACCATTTCCATCCCAAGGTCCTAGTTCTTCCAACAATGAAAGGGGAGAATTGAAATGATGTTTGAACAGATGATAAAAAAGAATGCGGACTCTGATGCTCAGTTAGCTTTCCACAATACTTCAATCAGAAACTTGGAGGTTCAATTAGGCCAAATCTCACAATCCTTGAATACTCGGCCTAAGGGGGCTCTACCAAGTGATACGGTAGTTAACCCGAAGGGTGGGAACAATCATGTTATGGCGGTAACTACAAGAAGTGGACGAGGCGGTGATGTGAATGCCTCCAAACAAAAGAAATTTTGAGTGATGAAGTTGAGTTGCAGGAAGATGAGATTCCTTTGGTGGTTGAAAATGTGATTGATGACAATGTGAATGAGGAAGTGAGGATTGTTATCCAAGATGCCGAGGTGGAAACTCAGAATGACGTGAACCAATCTAGGGAACATGTAATAGACATGCCGGAAATGGTTGTGCCTAAAGCCAAGGCTCCTTTGCCAAGGCCACCTCCACCTTATCCTCAAAGGTTTGCGAAGCAGAAAAATAAGAATCAGTTTAAGAAGTTTATTGACATGATGAAGACCTTATCTATTAATGTGCCTTTGGTGGAGGCTCTAGAGCAAATGCCGGTTTATGCTAAATTCATGAAGGACTTGGTGACAAATAAAAGATCCATGGATTGTGAAACTATCAAGATGACCCACTACATTAGTGCAATAGTGCACTCAATGGCCCTGGAGCTAAAAGATCCCGGTGCTTTCACCATTCCTTGCACCATTGGGAGTGCGAACTTTGCAAAATCTCTATGTTATTTGGGGGCAAATATCAACTTGATGCCCTATTTAGTTTTCATGACTTTGGGTATTTTACAACCGAGGCCGACTTCCATTAGATTGCAATGATGTTCTTGTCCAAGTGGACAAATTATCTTGCCAGCTGATTTTGTGATCTTGGACTGTGAGGTAGATTATGAGGTTCCAATCATATTGGGAAGACCTTTCCTTGCTAAATGGAAGGCTTTAGTTGATGTGGAAGTAGGGGAACTCACCTTTCGGGTGGGTGATGAGAAAGTGGTCTTTCATGTGTGCAAGTCAATGAAGCAGCCCAACAGTTCTGAGGTTTGCTCCTTTGTGGACCTTGTCATGGCAGTGATAGTGGATGATACTAGTGCAATGATCAATATGGAGGACCCTCTAGAGGCAGTATTGTTGAATCTTGATGTAAATGAGATGAAGTTCGAGTGGAGTGCGTGAATTATTTACATGGAATGGGCTCTTACTCTTATGAGCCTAGGAAACTCTCTTTGGATCTTGAGAATAGGAAGACTCTACCAACAAAACCTTCAATTAAGGAACCTCTGGTGTTGGAGTTGAAGCCATTGCCTCCACACCTCAGGTATGAATTCTTAGGCCCTAGTTCAACTTTACCAGTTATTCTTTCCTCTTGTCTTACTAACATGCCTGTTGAAGCCACATTGGCGGTGCTTCAAAAGCGGAAGAAGGCAATTGGATGGACCTTAGATGACATTCGGGGAATAAGCCCCGCATTATGTATGCACAAAATTATTCTGGAAGATGATGCAAAACCCTTCTTGGAACATCAAAGGAGGTTGAATGAGGCAATGCAAGAAGTTGTGAAAAAGGAGGTGATTAAGTGGTTGGATGCCGGGGTTGTTTACCCCATCTCTAATAGCTCTTGGACTTCGTCGGTGAAATGTGTGCCGAAGAAGGGTGGTATGACTGTGGTTACAAATTCGCAGAATGACTTGATCCCAACAAGGACTGTCACCGGGTTGAGGGTGTGCATGGACTACCGCAAGTTGAATAAAGTGACACGCAAGGATCACTTTCCATTGCCTTTTCTTGATCAGATGCTAGACAGACTTGCTGGGCATGTCTTCTACTATTTCTTGGGTGGGTATTCTGGGTACAACCAAATTTTGATTGATCCGGAAGATCAGGAGAAGACCACCTTCACTTGTCCATATGACATCTTTGCCTTTTCTAGGATGCCTTTTGGGTTGTGTAATGCACCCGGCTGTATTTCAGCAGTGTATGATGGCCATTTTCACCGATATGGTGCAAGATATTTTGGAGGTGTTCATGGACGACTTTAGTGTTGTGGGTGATTCATTTGATGAATGTTTGAAAAATCTTGATAGAGTGTTGGCCCGTTGTAAAGAAACCAATCTTGTTCTTAATTGGGAGAAATCCCACTTCATGGTTAAGGAGGGCATAGTTCTTGGGCATAAAATTTCAAAGCATGGTATAGAGGTAGACAAAGCAAAAATTGATGTGATTTCAAGGCTCCCTCCCCCCACTTCCGTCAAGGGAGTTAGAAGTTTTCTTGGGCATGCAGGGTTCTACCAAAGATTTATCAAAGACTTTTCGAAGGTAGTGAATCCCTTATGCAAGTTATTGGAAAAAGATGCCAAGTTCATGTTCGATGAGAGATGTATGCAAGCCTTTGAACTTCTCAAGCACAAGTTGACCACCACTCCAATTATTACTGCACCCAATTGGAGCTTGCCTTTCGAGCTTATGTGTGCCTCAAGCGATGTTACCGTTAGGGCGGTCTTGGGTCAAAGAGTGAACAAAATGTTTCATCCGGTGTACTATGTGAACAAGACAATGAATGATGCTCAAGTGAACTACATGGTGACTGAGAAAGAGCTTTTGGCTATTGTGTTTGCGATGGAGAAATTTCGGTCGTATCTCATGGGTTCCAAGCTCATAGTTTATGCCGATCATGCCACACTCTGGTACTTGATGACGAAGAAGGATTCCAAAGCTAGACTGATGTGATGGGTCTTGTTACTTCAAGAATTTGATTTGGAGATTGTGGACCGGAAGGGTAGTGAAAACCAAGTGGCGGACCACTTGTCCCGCTTGGAGGAGGAGGGGAGGCCTTGTGATTGCATATAGATCAATGATTCATTTCTCGGTGAGCAACTCCTTTCTGTGTCAGTGAATGGTATGCCATGGTTTGCGGACGTAACTAATTTTCTGGTGACTGTTATAATCATGTATGAGCTCTCTTCTAACAAAAGGAAGAAGCTCAAACGAGATAGTTTGGACTTCTATTGGCATGAGCCGTACTTGTTCAAGATCTGCACGGATGGTGTGATCCAAAGGTGTGTCCCGGAGGAGGAGCAATTGAGTATCCTAGAGTCTTGTCATTCCTCTCCCTATGGTGGCCATCATGGCGGGGCAAGGACGGCTTCAAAAGTTCTTAGTTGTGGGTTTTATTGTCCAAATTTGTACAAAGATGCAAGTGAACTTGTGAAGAGATGTGACGAATGTCAAAGAGCGGGTGGAATTTCGAAGAAAAATGAGATGCCTCTCAATATCATTCTTGAAGTTGATATTTGTGATGTATGGGGCATTGGGCCCGTTTGTTAGCTTGTGTGGGAACACATACATTCTTGTGGCGGTTAACTATGTTTCAAAGTGGGTTCAAGCCGTGGCTTTACCCAACAATGATGCCCGAAATGTTGTTGCGTTTCTCAAGAAAAGCATTTTTACTAGGTTTGGCACTCCTCGTGCAATCATAAGTGATGGGGACAAAAACTGGTTGTGACCAAAACACTCACGCAAGTGTACGCGATCGACAAGTAATATAGTAGTAAGTAGAGTATCGTTCCCACGAGGAATTGTGATCAACTTCTTGACTGATGTAGATTCAAACAATTATCAATTCAAGCTTAATTATCACAAACTATAAAAAGAACCAATTTACAATTTACTTAGTAATTAAACAATAATTCAATACAAAATTACTACACCAAATTCACAATATGTTTATAACAAGTTGGATAAATATATTCCCGGGTCATGGACTTGCTAGAGATCATGCTACTATTTTAGCTTAAGATTGATTTATTGAATTATCCGAGTTATTGATTATAGGGTTAATAATATTCATAAGAATCTTTCGAGTTCTTATGCATCTATTCAAGTTAAACTAATACCTATATGTCTATGGTATTAATATTAGCAAGAATGCATTTACAACTCCTATTTTTCAACCAAACAAGGCAATTAAGTATATGTCTATCTTAATTGCAAATTCTTCACCCGATGCCCGAGATTCAAAACTTGTTCTATTTGATTCTATATGCAACCAAGAATTTCCTTTGTCAAGTTTAATTCAAGATTCGTAAATAGTATTTCACTGTTAGCTACGCAGTAAAATAATTAGAAGAAGAATCAAATAAACAACCCATAACAATAAATTCAAGATCTTCAATCTAAGATTCAAATAACATAATTATCTAACATCCATGACCCAAGAATACTAGAGTTTTTAGCTACTCATAATCATACAAAAATCAACAATAAAAGTTTTAAACATAATAGTAACAAGCAACAAGAAGAAAGTTTGAAAGAACTCTTTAAATCCTTCTCCAAGATGTTGTTCTTCTTCTCCTTTCTTAGCTCCAAGATGAAGCTCTTCCTTCACTTTCTCTCTCAAGGATGAATATTATTTTTGCACTTACTCCCCTCAAAATCTGATCTTTTCAATAATGGAGTTCTTGCTTTATGTAAGTTGAGTGGGATTAAGAAGGAATTCCAATTTTACCCCTAAATAAAGTCTCTCCGGATAGGACCCGCGCAAACTATCGCGCGAAGTTTGAAAGTTCGCGCGATAGTTCGCGCGCTTCTCTTGGCTTCCAGGCAGAAACATTCGCGAACTATTGCGCGAAGTTTGGAACTTCGCGCAGTAGTTCACGCGCTTCAGTAGCTCGATTTTGTCCATTTTTCCGTCTCGTCCTTGCACACACTCGACTCCTAGGGGTTGTTCTTGCTCATAAATCATTCCAATCTCCTCTTGAAAGCATCATTTAGGCTTCTCATTCTGCAAGGTATACATATTTTGAGTAGAGCCTGTTTTTCCATCAATTAACCATAATATGACATCGGAATATAATCAAGCAGAAGCATAAACAATAGCTAAATCACCTAGATTTCGCCTATTATCAATACCCCACACTTAATTCATTGCTAGTCCTCGAGCAATCAACTAGAGAATTCTTTACTCAACTCTTTCCCTTAACGCCTTACACCTAGAACAATGTACATGTATTACGCTTAGCAGTGAACAGTCCTAGCCTCAAAGTCGACTCTCAAGTGCCATTCAATATTCACACTTCCTCAAAGTACTCTATATAGAAGTCAAGACCTGCTTTTCCATCACGAATCATATGCCCTCACAATTATATCAACAAAAACTGAGTTCAATCCATCACATTCAATTCATATGCCCACATATATCAAGGAAATCACTCACTCTCACAAAAGAGGTCACATGCATGCAATTGGTACCATAAGCTTGCCCTTAACGTAAATCTCTACTAATGTAGGCTAGCTCGATCCAAAATCAATTAGGACTTTTTCATGGGTGTAATGTGGGCTAAGGGACGGGTAGGATGTATTTAGGAATAGTGACTCAACCCCTAAGCACTTTAACACATCACACGAACACTTTTCAGCATAAATTCTTTAACCCACTTCTCATTTATACACAATGTCATCCCACATATACACCCTTTTTCTTTAAGCACTATATTAACATTCCCACTAGCTAGAGCAAAACACAATGTAATTATCTCTTTTTTTTTGTCACTCAATTTCTGCTAGTAGTGTATTCATTTACAACATAAGTGCACCTTTTATCCTTTTATTGGTTCCACTCAAAAGCCACCCCACACTTATTTCCTTCTTACTTCTTTTAGCGCTCTTCTCACAATTAAAGTGCTTTAAGAGGTAAAAGGATCAAAACAATTTCAATTAAGAACAAAAGGGTATAGGCTTGTAATGCGGGTGCCAAACAAAAAGTCTGAAGGCTCAAAAGGGTTAACTAGGGACAAATTTTATTTTTAATAAGCAATTAAGCTCAAAAAGGTCAAAGAAAGCCTAACATCATTTTTCAAACCGAGCATCACCTCAAATTTCGCTTCAACTCACATACCGGGCAAGTTCTAGACACAAGTACAATACATGGACTACACAAATACTCACCACACATGGCATATGACTCATTCCAGATCAGCTCATCAAGACACTCCATTACCAGTATTCAATTCAGTACAAACATACAAATTAAGGCACTTTCAGTGAGATTCAACAATTAAGACTAAGCGCTACACTCTAGGGTCTATTGTGTTCAGGTGTGTCAACGCTATGAGTTCTCTTCTATAGCTTGCATCCATTTATTTAATATACAAGAATAAATAAAAAAAACTACATATGCTCACTGAAAAACTACATATGCTCGGTTCAAAATAAACCCTTGAAAAAGAACCGTGGCTTAAAGAAAAACCAAGGGGGATTTGTTATACTACCTAAAAATACCAAAAATAAAAACAAAATCTTTTTGTTGTTTTCAATAAGCTCAGTCCCTCAAGAACTCCTATCCAAAAGAATCTGTCATCGGGCCGCGCCAATATTACTACTAAAAAAAATATGTTTAAGAACAATTACACCAACAATACTAAATATCCATAATAATAAAAACAAAAGTAAAATAATCACGCAATCCCAAAACATTATATGTTGTACTACACCACCAAAACATTCCAACAATCCAAAACAATTGAAACAACCTAAAAAAAATCCATAATAATTACTACCATCCTCCACCCCACACTTAAAGCGAGACATGTCCCCATGTCTTTCATTATAAACAAGAGATGAAGCAGAAGTACTTCCCTGGAGCTTCACTCTTGATCGGACACAGTTTCGGGGTTTACGTTGCACGCACGCCCCAAAGCTCGCAGCCAACCCATGAACTTCTTTTCCGACTTGACTTGTCGGTCAGCTATTGCGTCCACACGAGTGTTCAAATCATGCATGGAAGTGCGTATATCAGCCACCTCTTGTTCCAATGTGGTTAACCGGGATACTCTGGCACTTCTTGAAGAGGATGTTGCGCGTGATAGTGCTGCAGCTGATCTTCTGGGTGCTTGAGCCAGTGCTTCTCCCTCCACATCCATATGCTCTTCCTCCTCCGAAGCGTCCGAACCACTTTCATTCTCTTTACCTATCTCTGTTGCTGAGGCTGTCTCCATGGTGTTCGGGCCAGGTCGAATCTTGTGGCTTTTTCTTACCAGCCCGTCCACATGAATGTTTTCAGGCACCTGCACATTCCTGCAAAGCCTAGTCACCAAAGAAGGGAAAAAGAAACCATACTGGCGTTGGGGGCATCTGATGAACATCTCGTCATGGATCACTTTGGCCATGTCGAAGGGAAGGCCCTTGATGAAACACCAAATCAACGCAGCCCGGGGTCCATTCACCTCTGTAGTATTTGTGGAGGGGATAAGACGACTGTTGATCACGTACAGCCAGCACTTCGCCTCTTGAGTTAAGACGGCTGAATGGAACTTCTCTCCAGATTCTAGCAATTCTACCATTTTCCCTGGTTCACAAATTTCATCAAAGAAGCGCTCCCACTTGGCATCGGTTGGATGGCGCCCATATTCATAAAAGTCCGAGTTCTCAGGCAGAGGGCCGGGTAGTTGATAAGCTGCGCGTATCGCCTCAATAGAGGCATCTACCTCCTTATGGCGCACTGTGACCACCTGGTGGACATGCTCGGGTAGATTGGCATAGAATTCTCGTACCACCATTTCATTAGCCTCCACTGGCTCGTCAATGAAAGCTTGCAACCCCCGCTCCATCAATTCATTGAACATGTGGGGGCATCGTTCCTTGACCTTGTTGATGTTGATGCCCCTTTTCGCAATTGCCTTCTTAGCCGCCTTTGCTATAAAACGGTTATGAGCCTCAAGGGAGACAAATTTGGTGCTGTCATAAGAGCGCGCTGGAGCTGCCCTTTGGCGGCTTGGTGATGGACCTGTGGCTTGGCGCTTTTTCGTTGGTGCCATAATACCTTCAAAACGTGGACATATTAACTCAGCCCAACAAAACTATTATGACTTGCTGCGGTTACTCAGACTTCACACGCAAAATTGGTCATAACTACATAATCATGCTCATTGAGGCTTTTCCACAAACACCTTGTGGGCAGTAGGCTCTTACAACTTTTTTCTAATGGTCTTGCAACAATGGCTTCCCACAAAAGTTCATTCATAACCCAATTCAAGTACTACGCACCCCACACTTACAACAAACTAACCCCACAATATATTTCACCAAGTTTGAAACCCAAATAACAAGATACAACTATATTAATGGCTTAAAATTCAATAAGAAACTGAAAATCTGAAAATAGCAAGAGAAAAACATAAAACTAAAAAAAACTAAAACTAGGGTTCATACCTTGTTAGAATTCGTGAGGTGGGGTGAAGCTGCTAATGATTTTAGGGAAGAAACCCTAAGTATTTTGAGATATGAGATGAGTGCTTGAAGTTATGAAAGTTAGGGGTTTTTGTTGGTTTGGAAGAGATGATTGTGTTTTGGGGGTATTGGGTTTGGTTTTAATGGAAGGGGAAGGGGTATTAACTATTTATCTTACTAAAATAAAAGAAACAAAAAGTAAAACAAACACAAAACAGAAAATAAAATGCCTGAAAAGTTCTAGGCTTATAGGCTCGTCCAGGCGCGCGAACTATCGCGCGAACTATATAGTTCGCGCGTTAGTTCGCCCGTTTCAGTGCTCTCAGGCAGAATGGTGCGCGAACTATTGCGCGAACTATATAGTTCGCGCGATAGTTCGCGCGTTTCAGTTACACTCGGCAGAAAGTTGCGCGAACTTTCGCGCGAACTATATAGTTCGTGCGTTAGTTCGCGAAGAAAGTTTTATTTATTTTATTTTATTTTATTTATTTATTTTACCTTAGCTTCTGCCCTTGTTCACCTGCATTTATTAGTACAAAAAAATTATATATTCACAAATACCACAATCGTTGGGTTGCCTCCCAACCAGCACCTTGTTTTACGTCACGGCACGACGCCATATTGCATTATACATCAGTTAAATCTATTGAGGTTTTGTGACGTTGAATGTCACCACCCCAATAGTGTTTAATTCATTGACCATTTACCAAGAACATGCCTGTTGAATTAATGTTTCGCAATTCAACTATTCCATGATGAGTTACACTTACTACAACAAAAGGGCCTGCCCAACGGGACTTAAGCTTTCCAGGAAAAAGTTTTAGCCTTGAGTTGAACAAGAGAACTTCTTGACCCGGCTCAAACTCACGATGTTGGATGTGTTTGTCGTGCCACTTCTTGGTCTTTTCTTTATATAACTTGGCATTTTCATAAGCATGCAACCGAAACTCATCAAGTTCATTGAGTTGTAGCAGTCTTTTTTCTCCAGCTAAGTCCATATTCATATTTAGCTTTTTGATTGCCCAATAAGCTTTATGTTCTATGTCAACAGGCAAATGACATGCTTTTCCATAAACCAACCTGTATGGAGAAGTACCTATTGGAGTCTTGTATGCAGTTCGGTAAGCCCACAATGCATCTTCTAACTTACCGGACCAATCTTTCCTATTTGCGCTCACAGTTTTCTCCAAAATCTGTTTTACTTCCCTGTTTGACACTTCAACTTGACCACTCGTTTGAGGGTGATATGCAGTAGCAACCTTGTGTCTTACACCATATTTTGCTAGAACATTTTTCAACAATTTGTTGCAAAGTGTGTTCCTCCATCACTTATCAACACCCTTGGAGTTCCAAAGCGTGTGAAAATGTGTTTCTTCACAAAACTTACCACTACCTTCGCATCATGAGTAGGAAGAGCAATGGCCTCAACCCACTTAGACACATAATCCACTGCAACCAAAATATATTTGTGCCCATTAGAATACGGAAATGGTCCCATGAAATCTATTCCCCAGACATCAAAGAGTTCTACTGCCAAAATATTTTGTAAAGGCATCTCGTGCTTCTTCGTGATCGTTCCGGTTCTTTGGCACCTGTCACAATTTTTAACAAAAGCATGTGTATCTTTAAATAATTTTGGCCAGTAAGAACCTGATTGCAAAACCTTTTGTGCAGTTCTGGCTCCACCATGATGACCTCCATAAAGAGAAGAATGACAGTCATGCAATATTGCATTCATCTCCTCCTCAGGGACACACTTTCTTACCAATTGATCTGCGCATTGCTTGTATAGAAAAGGCTCGTCCCACATGTAGAATCTCACATCATGTAAGAACATTCTTCTATTGTCAGCTGTGAATTCTGGTGGAGTCACCCCACTTGCAATGAAATTCACATAATCAGCATACCACGGGGTTTCATCCGAACTGATGGCTAGCAAATGTTCGTCAGGGAATGTTTCTTTGATTGATTCTCCTTCAGTGACATGACCTCTATTTTCCAGCCTGGATAAATGATCTGCAACCTGATTTTCTGTTCCCTTTGGATCTCGAATCTCCAAATCAAATTCCTACAAAAGAAGAACCCATTGAATTAACCTTGGCTTGGCATCTTTCTTTGCAAATAAATACCTTATAGCGGAGTGATCTGTATAAACTATGACTTTTGTCCCCACTAGATAGGATCTAAACTTATCAAATGCCCATACTACTGCGAACAACTCTTTTTCAGTAACAGTGTAATTCATTTGAGATGAATTAAGAGTTCTACTCGCATAGTGAATGGAACAAAATATTTTCTCCTTCCGCTGTCCCAAAACAGCTCCAATGGCTATATCACTTGCATCACACATCAATTCAAATGGAAGTTTCCAATCTGGAGAAATGATAATCGGTGCAGTAACTAATCTTCATTTCAGCTCATCAAATTCTTTCAAACAAGCATCATCAAATTTGAAAGATGTATCTTTCTCAAGAAGCCTGCACAAAGGAGATGAGATCTTTGAAAAATCCTTGATGAAACGACGGTAAAAACCCGCATGGCCTAAGAAACTGCGAATGCCTCTAACTGATGTTGGTGGAGGTAATTTTTCAATTGCTTCCACCTTTGCTTTATCCACCTGCAATCCATTCTTGGACACTTTATGTCCTAAGACTATGCCTTCACGTACCATGAAATGGCATTTTTCCCAATTTAGTACCAAATTTGTTTCTTCACACCTAGCAAGGACTTTATCAAGATTCATTAAACATTCATCAAAAGAACATCCAAATACAGAAAAATCATCCATAAATACTTCCACAAATCTTTCAACCATATCAGTGAAAATAGCCATCATACACCTTTGAAAAATCGCAGGTGCATTGCAAAGACCAAATGACATTCTTTTAAATGCATATGTCCCATAGGGACATGTAAATGTTGTCTTTTCTTGGTCTTCTGGGGCTATAACAATTTGATTATATCCCGAGTAGCCAAAAAACAGTAGTATTCATGTTCGGCTAACCTATCAAGCATTTGGTTAATAAAGGGAAGGGGAAAATGGTGTTTTCGGGTGGCATTATTCAATTTTCTGTAATCTATGCAAATCCTCCACCCAGTAACAGTTCTAATGGGAATCAAATCATTATTTTCATTTGTTACTACGGTCATTACTCCTTTTTTTGGAACATATTGGACTGGACTTACCCATTTGCTATCAGATATTGGAAATACAATACCTGCATCAAGCCATTTAATCACTTTTTTTCTTACCACCTCTTTCATGTTCGGATTTAGGCAGCGTTGTTGTTCTATGCTTGGCTTGTGCTCTTCCTCCATGAGAATTTTATGCATGCAAAAAGCTGGACTAATACCTCTTATGTCGTACATTGTCCACCCAATTGCTCTTTTATGCTCACGTAGTACTCTTAACAATTTCTCCTCCTGCAATTCAGACAAGTCAGCCGAAATAATAACAGGTAACGTTTCAGAACTACCCAAATAAGCATAATGAAGATGAGAAGGTAAAGGCTTTAATTCCAATTTGGGAGCTTCTTCAACTGAGGGCTTCAGAGGAGGACCATCTGGCCTGTTCAAAGGTTCAAAGGGATTAAAACCTTTTATATATTCACATGTTGCATTCAAAGTATGTTTCATCTCCTCAACCTCATCATTAATCTCCAAACTTTCAAACAACACAATTGCTTTTTCTAAAGAATCCTGCAAATATACACTTGAGGTAACAAGTTGTTCATCAATCTCCATGACAGATATCATAGACAATTCTTCATACTGCCGAGGAAGTTGAATTGCTTTATATACATTAAAAACAGCTTCCTCGTTGTCAACTCTCATGATCATTTTTCCTTCTCTTACTTTAATTATAGCATCACCTGTAGCCAAGAGAGGTCTTCCCAATATAATAGGAACTTTTTCATCGGCCTGAAAATCCAAGATAATGAAATCAGCCGGGAAAATAAATTTCCCAATTTTTAGTAGCACATCCTCTATCACCCCTTCCGGGTAAGCTATGGACCTATCTGCTAGTTGCAACATCACAGTGGTGGGTTTTGGAGTTCCCAAACCCAATTGTTTGTACAAAGACAATGATATCAAATTTATGCTTGCTCCCAAATCACAAAGTGAATGGCCTACATCAACATTGCCTATTCTCACAGGGATAGTAAAGCTGCCAGGGTCCTTAAGCTTTTGAGGAAGCTTATTTTGGACCCTTGAAGTGCACTCTTCAGTAAGTGCAACTGTTTCAAATTCAGTCAGTCTCCTCTTGTTAGCCACAATGTCTTTTATGTATTTGGCATATTTTGGAATATCACGAATCGCATCTACCAACGGAAAATTCAACTGAATCTGACTCAACATAGAGAGAAATTTGTTGAACATGCGATCGTCATTCTTTTTCTGCAGCCTTTGTGGAAATGGTGGTGGTGGTCTTGGAAAATTTACAGGTGCTGGAATTGTATCATCTTTCTTTTCCTCTTGTGCTTCTTTGGGAATTAATTCACCTTCAGGTATTTGCTTGTTCTTTTTCTTTGATGGAACTTCTTCTAACTCCCTTCCTATTCTAAGTGTAATTGCACTCACTTGAGGATTTTTTTCTGTATCACCTGGAAGTGCCCCTGCAGGTCTAGTATTTTGATTTGCAGCCAGTTGTCCCATTTGCCTTTCAAGATTTCTGAAGTCCGTTCTGAGTTGCTGATTGTCTTGCAACAATTTTTTTAACAAATCATTTGTACTTTCTTCTGCTTGTTGTGGCGGCCTTTGAGGTTGATTAAAATTTCCTTGGGGTCTATATTAATTCTGATTTGATTGATTTTCACCCCAAGAGAAATTAGGATGATTCCTCCAATTGCATTGTAAGTGTTCCCATATTGTGCCTGTTGGTTCATCGGCCCTCTGCTTTGTTGCCCCACATAATAAATAGATTCAGGATTCGTTGGGTACATGTCACTTGTGTGATTATCTCCACACATTTCACAACAAACTGACATTTGTTGAACCTGCTTCATTGGTTGTGATGGTCCCATTGTCATTCTGGTCATTTGATTTGCCAATTTTGCTAAATCTGCTCTCATGGCGGAAATGTCATCCAGTTCAAGTAACCCTGCTTTCTGTTTCATTGCTCTCCTTGGTTCTCCTTCACCTTGCCAATTATGATCATTAGCAGTAAAGTTATTCAGCAGAAACTGTATTTCACTGTATGATTTTGCCATGCAACTACCTCCACAAGCTGAATCAAGATTCATTTTGGAAGTTTCGTCTAATCCATCAACAAAAGTATGGCCCAGTACTTCATCAGTTTGACAATGATGACAATACCGAAGTAGTTTGTTGTATCTTTCCCAGGCTTGGCGAAGAGTTTCACCATCCCGTTGTTGAAACCCAAGAATCTGACTCCGCAAAAACTTTGTCTTTTTGGTGGGGAAAAACTTGATTAGGAATTTCTTTGCTAAATCATCCCAATTGTGGATTGAATTAGCTGGCTCTTTTTGCAACCATTCTCTAGCATCCCCCAATAATGAAAAGGGAAATAAGGTCAGCCTAACATAATCCTTGGAAACATTTGGATAATTATAAGTATCCGTTATTTCCAAAAAAAATTGAATGTGCCTTTGTGGGTCTTCATGAGATAGACCAACATATTGCCCAGTGGACTATATCAGCTGCACCATGTACTGTTTAAGCTCAAAGTGACCGGTGATTTTAGGCTTCACAATGGCCTGAGTCATATTAGCAAGGTTTGGCCTTGCTGCTTCTATCACCGCACGTTCTGGATTACCTGCCATCACTGTTGGTTGTGGTTGAACTTGAATGTCCAACTCTCTTTCTGTTCTGTTTCTAGCTTCCCACTCCTTCCTTGTTCTATGAATTGTTCGTTCAATTTCAGGATCAAAAGGGAAGAGGTTGTTTGTGCTTCTACTCCTCCGCATTCAAGAGAAGAGCCTGCGCATCACAAACAAAGTAGATGGAAAATTTAGGTTTTTATTAACAGCTAATAAAATCTTAAAACAGTCAAGTAGTTAATTTCAAGTCCCCGGCAACGGCGCCAAAAACTTGTTGCGACCAAAACACTCACGCAAGTGTACACGATCGACAAGTAATATAGTAGTAAGTGGAGTATCGTTCCCACGAGGAATTATGATCAACTTTTTGACTGATATAGATTCAAACAATTATCAATTCAAGCTTAATTATCACAAACTATAAAAAGAACCAATTTACAATTTACTTAGTAATTAAACAATAATTCAATACAAAATTACTACACCAAATTCACAATATGTTTATAACAAGTTGGATAAATATATTCCCGGGTCATGGACTTGCTAGAGATCATGCTACTATTTTAGCTTAAGATTGATTTATTGAATTATCCGGGTTATTGATTATAGGGTTAATAATATTCATAAGAATCTTTCGAGTTCTTATGCATCTATTCAAGTTAAACTAATACCTATATGTCTATGGTATTAATATTAGCAAGAATGCATTCACAACTCCTATTTTTCAACCAAACAAGGCAATTAAGTATATGTCTATCTTAATTGCAAATTCTTCACCCGATGCCCGAGATTCAAAACTTGTTCTATTTGATTCTATATGCAACCAAGAATTTCCTTTGTCAAGTTTAATTCAAGACTCGTAAATAGTATTTCATTGTTAGCTACGCAGTAAAATAATTAGAAGCAGAATCAAATAAACAACCCATAACAATAAATTCAAGATCTTCAATCTAAGCTTCAAATAACATAATTATCTAACATCCATGACCCAAGAATACTAGAGTTTTTAGCTACTCATAATCATACAAAAATCAACAATAAAAGTTTTAAACATAATAGTAAAAAGCAACAAGAAGAAAGTTTGAAAGAACTCTTTAAATCCTTCTCTAAGATGTTGTTCTTCTTCTCCTTTCTTAGCTCCAAGATGAAGCTCTTCCTTCACTTTCTCTCTCAAGGATGAATATTATTTTTGCATTTACTCCCCTCAAAATCTGATCTTTTCAATAATGGAGTTCTTGCTTTATGTAAGTTGAGTGGGATTAAGAAGGAATTCCGATTTTACCCCTAAGTAAAGTATCTCCGGATAGGACACGCGTGAACTATCGCGCGAAGTTTGAAAGTTCGCGCGATAGTTCGCGCGTTTCTCTTGGCTTCCAGGCAGAAACATTCACGAACTATTGCGCGAAGTTTGGAACTTCGCGCAGTAGTTCGCGTGCTTCAGTAACTCAATTTTGTCCATTTTTCCGTCTCGTCCTTGCACACACTCGACTCCTAGGGGTTGTTCTTGCTCATAAATCATTTCAATCTCCTCTTGAAAGCATCATTTAGGCTTCTCATCCTGCAAGGTATACATATTTTGAGTAGAGCCTGTTTTTCCATCAATTAACCATAATATGACATCGGAATATAATCAAGCAGAAGCATAAACAATAGCTAAATCTCCTAGATTTCGCCTATTATCAGGGGTCTCATTTTTGTAATACAACTTTTGACATTTTGCTTGCAAAGTATGGTGTCAATCACAAAGTTTCTACTCCTTATCATCCTCAAGAGAGTGGCAAAATTGAAGTCTCAAACAGGAAAATCAAGAGTATATTGTCAAAGGCGGTCAATGCAAATAGGACCGATTGGTCAAAGAAGTTGGATGATGCTCTATGGGCTTATAGGACTGATTACAAGACTCCGATTGGTATGTCTCCGTATCGGTTGGTTTTTGGTAAAGCTTGCCATCTACCGGTTGAGTTAGAGCACAAGGCCATGTGGGTATTGAGGAAGCTGAATCTTGAATGGGATGTGGCAGCAAATCTTTGTGTGGAGCAGCTTAATGAACTTGATGAATTTTGATTCCATGCCTACTTCAGCTCGCCCTTGTACAAGGACAAGCTAAAGTACCTTTATGATAAATATGCTCGTGGAAAGGAGTTCAAAGTGGGTGATTTGGTTCTCTTGTTCAATTCTTGGTTACGTCTGTTCCCGGGAAAGCTTAAGTCGAAATGGAGTGGACCTTTTGAAGTGGTGTTTGTGACTCCATTTGTTGTGCTTGACTTGGAGAACAAAAATGGAGAGGTTTTCAGAGTTAATGGGCACAGGGTCAAGCACTACCTGTGCAAAATTGATGACAGCCACGTGGTGGCACTACTCCATCTAAAGTGATTTGATGGTAACCTGCGTCATTCCGCAACATTAAATGAGGCACTTCTTGGGAGGTAACCCATGTGGCTTTCTTTTTATTTTTCTTTGTAGTATAGAATCTGCTTTTGGACTAATTGGTTGTGAGATGTGTGTAGGATTTTTTTGATGCAGTCCAGGACCAAGTTGGGAAAAATATGCACTCTCTGAAGTTTGCACCGCGGCCGCAGTGCATTTCTTGTGGCCGCAAAGGCCTTAGTGCGGGAGCAACATTTCAATGTGGTCCGCAGAGTCAATTAGTCAAAAAAGAGGAGTCTCTGAAGTTTTCCACCGCGTCCGCAATGCATTTTGTGCGGTCCGTGGTGGACCACTGCGGCCGTAAAGCATTTCTTGCGGTCCATAGTGGACATCTCCCCAAAACTTCCGATTTTTGAGTACCACGGAACGGGGTGCAATTTTGTGTGGTCTGCGGTGAGTAGGTGAAGTGGGCCCCAGGTCCTTTTTCTATAAATAGGACTTGAAGCCCTCATTTAAAACTTTTCGATCCTTTATTGTTCACCCAAGCCTAACTGCACGAATTCAATTTCAATCACTCACTCTCATTCATCTGTGTTGCATCTCACTACTAGTAATTTTAATTTTTTTTCTTAGATTTTAACTTTGTTATTTTCTTTTAATTGGTTAGTTTTTCTTCTTTTTCTTCCATGTTCTTTAAATCGATGCATATGTTTTGCTTAATAATGTTTAAAATAGGGTTAGTTAGTGAAGAAAGTTGGTTAAACACCTAGGGGATCTATAATATATGATTTTAGGATAAAATTGGGACGAATATTTGAAACCCTAGGTTGATATTACTGTTCTTGGCTTACCGCGGTCCGCGATGGTATTTTGTGTGGTCCGCGGTGCTTCTTTGCAATACACAATGCCATTTTGTGCGAACCGTGATGGTATAACTTCATAAAGGTTGAAAGTTAAGGACCGCAACCGCGATGGATTTTGTGCGGTCCGCGGTGCCTTAATGCGGACCGCGGTACCATTTTGTACGGTCCGCATTGGCCGATCGGAGCCAACCCTACACCACTACAAAGTAGCGAGAGTGGTTGAAGCAGTTTTTACCCGATAAGGTCGGGATCGTATTCTACAGGGATCTGGAAATGGGAATTGGGTTCCTATCTAAATTAGAGATGCGTAATTGCTCTTAATTTCTTTTCCAAACATCAGTGGTCTTTTTATTACTTCTAATATTGTGCTAAATTAAGTTAAGAGTAAGATACTTGAAAGGTTGTCTAAATAGTTAAGGAGGCACTAGGGAAGTGACTTTCTCCTAGGTGGATACTTGACGGGTTCTCGAGACTAAGGCTAGGTTGTCATGTTGGGGATTACAATATAACCAATGCACGAAACTTCTCACTCTATACCTCTCGGTATTTTGAGTGATTTTGACCTAATTGACTTTTTCAAGACCAATTGGGTATGATAATTTGAGCAAGCAATTGAGGATCAAGTCGGGTATTACTATCTCTAGATTTAACCCTTTTAATTGGGGCTATCAATCTCTTGAATATACCTCAATTCCTTGTTGGACTAATTTTTCTAGACTCAAACTCTCTTTCTCAAGAAGAGCCCAAGTCAAAAAGACACAAATTACTGTTTGCAACCAGTAATTCAACATAAAAAACACAAATTATTCCCAATATCAAACACCCATAGACATTCAAGCCTTAAAACTCAATACCCATCAAATACCCACACTAGGGTTGAGCCACAACCCTAGATAATGGGTCTAGCTACTCATGATAATAGAAGAAAACAAAGAAATAGATGAAGAAAAACCCATAACATTTAATTACAAGCTAATACTTGAAGATTTGATGATAAAACTACTCTAAAATTACTCAAAATGGTTAAGAACTACTGTTCACGAGCACAACTCAACGTTAGATTCCAACTAATGACCTAAAAATGGGAAAAAAACTATTTATACTAGGCCGAATTTTTTGGACAAAAATACCCCTACATGGGGGTACTGCGGTCCGCACAAAATCGAGTGCGGTCGCGGTGAGGCTTTTGGCTTTAAATCTCTGCTCTTTGAACTTGGCCACCACGGTCCGCATAAAATGCACCACGACCATGGTGGCTTCTTCTGAGGTCCGCACAAAGAGGATCGCGGACCGCATTTCCAATAAATCTCTAAACTCCAACTCTCTGAACACCATCATTGCGGACCACACAATATCGAGTGCGGACGTGGTGAGTCCATTGCGGTCCGCATAAAATGCTTTGCGGCCGCAATGCTTGAGTTTCCGAATTATGCACTCTCTGAATCTCCTCACTGTGGACCGCACCAAATGGAATGCGGCCGTAGTGGACCTATTGCACTGTGCCTGGACTTGTTCTTGGTACTTGTGCATGTTTCACTCCTTGTGAGCTGGTTTTGACTAATTGTCACTTTTTTGACCAAATCCTGCAAACAAGTACAACATGTAAGCCTTTGGGACTATTTTGTACACATTTTTAATCAAAACTTAAGTAAGAAGGAGTGTAAAATGAACCAAAATCCCTAGTTATCAACTCCCACAAACTTAAGCTTTTGTTTGTCCTCAAGCAAACAAAATAAGACCCACCCCTTAAGAGTAAATCCAAGAAAATTCAGCCGACCTAAAGTGACCTCATCTAGCATCAATTGGGACTGACAATTGCCCTCAATTCAAATGAATCATTAACAACATCCAACCTTCTAAACACCATGGATTTAGTGCGACACAAGAGCATTACCCATCAAAGAAACTCTTTCTACTACTTTGGACATTGTGGAACCCAAACTCATACTCCTCAACTCTCCCTAAGCAAACCTCACTTTTAGATTGTAGCACTCAGAACGAGGATAGTGGAAACACACTCATCTCTCTCAAAGAAAGGTCACAAGTCCAGCTCTAAGTACTATAAGCTTGCCTTTTATGTAAGTCACCACTAATTTAAGTTTCATTCAACTCAAGATCATATAGGGCTTTTGTGGAGATATAGTGAAGGCTTTTGGTTCAGGGTAGGAAGTGTTTGGTCTAAGTAGGTTCCATCTTCCCTTTAGCACTTTAATTTGTTTCATTTTGGCACATATTCACTTGACTTTTTAAGTCATTTAACTTCTTTCTAAGGGATTAGAGAGACACATTGTCACTTTTTCTTGTTTATTTCAAATCTTTTTCTCCTTTCTCAACTTTCCACACCTTTCATCTTTTTACTTTTATTGAATTCCTTCATTTTTTCACATTGATCATTCTTTTTGTTTTTTGATTTTCTTTTTTTTATTGCCTTTCCTTTTGTTCATTTTGTACCTTTTTCCACTTTGTTGCATTCCTCGTCTCTCCCCCCAAACTTATGCTTTTGCCTTGTGCTAAGGAAAGATCGGGAGCCAAGAGAGGGTATTTTTAGAATGGTTAAAGGCTTGTATCGTGGTTTGTGAAAGAAAAAGGTCTATGGATCAAAAGGGTTGACTAGGGATATTATCATTGGTAGGCTATGAAAGTGTTCAAGACATCATTCGGAACAAGGGGAGCTTATAATCACGTCTCAAGTCAAATTACACTTAGGATTTCGCCTAGACAAACATTCAGGGCAAGTTTTAGACTAATGGCTTGGGAATTGGACTTGCAATTCAAATTCTCACCACACAAGCTATGGGATTGCTAAAGAGATAGAGTCGGGGGCCCACAATAACCTTAGCTAAGATTTGAGCAAGACAATGGTCCCGAAAAACCACTTGATAATTATCGGCCAACACAAGAGTCTCCGGGTTACGACTTTCACCATCATATACACAACAATTTGTTTTTGACCATAGGATCAAAGGCAAATGTGTTAGGTCCAAGTGAAGCTTTGCCTGAGGCACCATTACTCACTAGCTATTATTCACACAAAAAGCAAAAATAAAATAGACTCAAACCCTTAAGAAGTTTGTCATGCCATCCATCATTGAGAAGAGCCACCCGGTTCCCACAAATTCTACCTTTGAAAAGAACCATGGCATTAAGAAAATCAAAGGCTTATTGCACGCAAAAACTCAAACAAGAAGCTACAAAAATAAAATACGAAGCTATGAAAGGAAAAATGCGAAAAGTAAAATGAATATTACAATAGGGGATTAAGTCGAATATACATAAGGGATAATGAATGTATACATTAGAACATAACTTTATATACAGACCAAAACTAAAAAATACGAAAATTGCTAAAATGATAAAATTATATACATACCAAAGGTAAAAAGAAAGCATAAACAAAAAGGTAAAGTCATATATACAGTCATCCAAATAGTGCTACCCCCTCAAATAAAAGGTAGCATTGTCCTCAATGCTAACTACCCAAAATAAGCACAAGAAAAGATAGAGAGGAAAAAGAAACTCCCTATTGGCCCTCCGTCTGCATAGGATCCTGCGTTTGGGTCCCTGGGTCTCCGGTGTGCTCGGGAATCTATGACTGGCTCCCTGTAATCTGTGTCTCCACTGGGACCTGGGCCTGTACTAAGTCTTGGGCCTGTACTGGAATCTGGGGCTGGCTAGAGAAACCTCCTTGCGGGTCCTCCAACTCTATAACAGCATCATCCTTACAGGGAATCACCCTCTTCCTCTTGGGTGGCCTCTCTGTCTCCTGCTCTGGTTGAGGCTGGGCTGCTGGAGTCGGGTCATACAATAAAAGATCTAGAAGCAAGTGATCATCGTTCAACGTCTCTACCTCCACCTTTAACTCCTTCACCGACTCCTTTAAAGCACGAGTCTTTCTCATTTTCTTTGCCTCCTTAGCAAGCTCCTTCAATGCCTTTCTATGAGAATCAACAACATCCATGATCAATTTCTGGTTCTCTAAGAGCTTCTTCTGGTTGTCCAGAAGCTCCTTGAAAGTGTCCTCCACTAATTGTGGGACCTGTGGCGGAGGAGGTGCAGACTAGGCTGCCACCGAAGTAGATAGTACAAATAGCTTAGAAGTGATTGTCTACATCTAGTTGTTGATACTGGCAAGGGTCTGGCTCAGACGGTGGGTAGTCAAAGGATATGTTGCGGATGAGGGGATATCTGGAGCTGAAGAAGTGAAGGGTCCTGGGGCCATGTCTGGTATGGTTGAAGGAGGCTGAGTAGAAGCCACTACTACTACTGGCTCTTCAGACTGGCCAGTTGAAGTAGTGGCTTTGCCCTTAGGGTCCTTGGGATTGTCAGGACCCTTGGTGTTGTACTAGGAGAACGGTCCCTTTGCTTTCACTTTCACATCAAATCTCCTCTTCTCCATGTCTAGATCCTCAAAGTACATGGTCAGGAAATTGGGGAAAGGGTAGGATCTATCACCTTCGTTCATCACCCATGTAATTACCCTGGACATCACATTCCCTATGTTGATCGGGTACCTTGCCATGATCGATACCACCAATATAGCCCGGGAGATAGGAAGTGAGTTGTCGTGAGTAGTGGGGTCTAGCCTGCTACAAACAAATGTCTCCCACCCATTTGCTTCAAAGTTAAGGGGTCCTCCTCAGAATTTTTACCCCCGCTGTCAACCATGCTGGGGTGGTACCTGGGATTGCTAAGTACTCAGCTAGCCACAGACGGGCATCCTCCCCCAAAGCTACCTTATCTAAGTACAAGGTCTCATTCTCCTCCGGGAAGCCCAGGTAATCATTTATCGTTTTTCCATCAAACTTTACCTTCATATTTTGCACCTTAGTCACTGTGGTACCCTTTTTGATGTGGGTAACATTGGTGTAGAATTTCTTGACTAAGTGCTTATTGTCATCCTCCACGTGGCGTATGAAGTAGTCCCAACCTGCTCTCTCTCTAAACTGCCTCAACACATTGGGGTTGTGAGGCAAAAGGTCCCTTGTGATAAATTTCCGCTCAGGTATTAACTTCCTCTCAAGCCACCATTCTCTGAACGTGTGGTAGGCTACCTCACTCACAAACTTATCTTGCCATGCCTCTGGATTCCTGGTTCTCTCGACTCCTCCTACTTGGGGCTCACCCCCTCTTACTTCTTCTCCTTCTTCTTCTATGGGATCCTCCCCGGATAGTGAAGTTGTAGGTGAGGTGGAATATTCATTGTCACTGCCTGCAGCTGAGCCCTCAGACGACTTAGTAGATATGTGCACTAATGCTTGGGCAGTAGGAGAGCCCGGAGGTCTATCCCTCAATTTGTTCCTCTCAGACCAGTTAGGAACATACTCTGGCACGGAGTCTGAGTTAGATGCCTCCTGGGAGGGCACATACTCACTCCCTGAGTGGTCAATAGCTCTATCAGTAGCCTTTATGATCTTTTTGTGTTTTTGATGGCTTATCGGGCTTGCTGGCCAGTTAAGCTTTGTTAGTATCAGCAGAATCAGTAAATCATTGTAGAATAATATTGCACACAGTCAGATCTGCAAACTGCGGACAACACAAAATGAAGTGCGGCCGCAAACAAGCTACCGCAGACCGTACAAAATGCATTGTGGTCCACACTGAGGTGGGGATCAGACTACCCACTCTCTGATTCAAGGCACCGCGGACCGCATGCATTGCGGTCCGCATTGAGGCACCGCGGACCGCACAAAATCCATTGCAGTCGCGGTCCTTAATTATCAGCTTTCAAAAGTTTTACCACTGCGGTCCGCACAAAATAGCATTGCGGACCGCACAGCAGCACCGCGGACAGCACAAAATGCATCGGGGTCCGTGGTAAGTAGTACCCAGCAACATTAACCTAGGGTTTCAATTTTTCACATTTTTAGTCCAATTTTTCACCTATTAATGATCCCCTAGCTGTTGAATCAGTTTTTTAACTAATTAGTCCTAATTTAAACATGATTAAACAAACCTATAATATAGAATTGAAATAAAACGGGAAAAAAAGGAAGAAAAACTAAGAAAAAGAAAAGTTAAAAGAAAATAAAAAAATTAAATAACTAAGACAAAATTAAAATTACCAAAAGTGAGATGTAATGTAGATTAATGAGACTTAGCAGTTGAATTCAGGCAAGTATGAGGGATGAACAGTGATTTTTTTAGCTTTTGAGTGCAAAGGATCGAAAAGTTTGAAATGAGGGCCTCAAGTCCTATTTATAAAAACAGGAACTGGGGCCTATCTTATGTACCCACCGCGGACCGCACAAAATGGCACCGCGGTCCGCTGTACTCAGAAACAAGATGCACTGGGGAGATGTCCACATTGAATTTTTGCCCCCGCAAAGAGGCCTTTGCGGCCGCACAAAATGCACTGCGGTCCGCATTGAAAACTTCAAAGAGTGTGCATTTTTCCCAGCTTGGTCCCGCACTGCATCAAAACAATTCTCCATATCTCATAAACAGTCAGTCCAAAAATAAATCCTACACTAAGAAGAGAATCAAAGAAAAACAAAAAGAAAGACACATGGGTTGCCTCCCAATAAGCGCCTGATTTAACGTTGCGGCACGACATAGGTTACCATCAAATTACTTTAGATGAAGAAGTACCACCACGTGGCTGTCATCAATCTTTCCCAGTTAGTGCTTGACCCTGTGCCCATTAACTCTAAAAACCTCCCCATTTTTGTTCTTCAAGTCAAGTGTACCAAACGGAGTCACAAATACCACTTCAAAAGGTCCACTCCATTTTGACTTAAGCTTTCCCGGAAACAGACGTAACCGAGAATTGAACAAGAGAACCAAATTACCCACTTTGAACTCCTTCCCACGAGCATATTTATCATGAAGGTACTTAATCTTGTCCTTGTACAAGGACGAACTGGAGTAGGCATGGAATCAGAATTCATCAAGTTCATTAAACTGCTCCAGATGAAGATTTGCTGCCACATCCCATTCAAGATTCAGCTTCCTCAATACCCACATGGCCTTGTGCTCTAACTCAACCGGTAGATGGAAAGCTTTCCGAAACACCAATCAATACGGAGACATACTAATCGGAGTATTGTAAGCAGTCCTATAAGCCCATAGAGCATCATCCAACTTCTTTGACCAATCAGTCCTATTTGCATTGATCGTCTTTGACAATATACTCTTGATTTCCCTGGTTGAGACTTCAACTTGGCCACTCATCTGAGTATGATAAAGAGTAGAAACTTTGTGATTGACACCATACTTTGCAAGCAAAGTGTCAAAAGCTCTATTACAAAATTGAGACCCCCATCACTTATGATTGCACGAGGAGTGCCAAACCTTGTAAAAATGCTCTTCTTGAGAAACGCAACAACACTCCAGGATTCATTGTTGGGTAAAACCACGGCTTTAACCGACTTTGCAACATAGTTAACCGCCACAAGAATGTATGTGCTCCCACACGAGCTAACAAACAGGCCCATAAAATCAATGCCACATATATCAAAAATATCAACTTCAAGAATGGTATTGAGAGGCATCACATCTTTCTTTGAAATTCCTCCTGCTCTTTGACATTCATCGCACCTCTTCACAAGTTCACTTGCATCTTTGTACAAAGTTGGCCAATAAAACCCACAACTAAGAACTTTTGAAGCTGTCCTCGCCCCGCCATGATGGCCACCATAGGGAGAGGAATGACAAACCTCTAAGATACTCAATTGGTCCTCCTCTAGGACACACCTTTGGATCACACCATCCGTGCAAATCTTGAACAAGTACGGCTCATCCCAATAGAAATCCAAACTATCTCGTCTGAACTTTTTATTTTGGTTAGAAGAGAGCTCACACAGGATTATACCAGTCAAAAAGAAATTAGGAACGTCCGCAAACCATGGCATATCATTCACCGACACAGAAAGGAGTTGTTCGTCGGGAAATGAATCATTAATCTCTAGGCCATCACGAGGCCTCCCCTCCTCCTCCAAGCGGGATAAGTGGTCCACCTCTTGGTTTTCACTACCCTTCTAGTCCACAATCTCCAAAACAAATTCTTGAAGTAACAAGACCCATTGCATCAGTCTAGTTTTGGAATCCTTCTTCGTCATCAAGTACCGGAGTGCAGCATGATCGATATGAACTATGACCTTGGCACCCATAAGATACGGCCGAAATTTATCCATATCAAACAATAGCCAAAAGCTATTTCTTAGTTACCGTGAAGTTAACTTGAGCATCATTCATTGTCTTGCTCGCGTAGTACACCGGATGAAACATTTTATTTACTCTTTGACCCAAAACTGCCCCAACCGCAACATCTCTCGCATCACACATGAGCTCAAAAGGCAAGCACCAATTGGGTGTTGTGATAATAGGAGTGGTGGTCAACTTGTGCTTGAGAAGTTCAAAGGCTTGCATACATCTCTCATTGAACACGAACTTGGCATCTTTTTTCAATAACTTGCATAAGGGATTCACTACCTTCGAAAAGTCTTTGATAAATCTCCGGTAGAACCCCGCATGCCCAAGAAAACTTCTAACTCCCTTGACAGAGGTAGGGGGAGGGAGCCTTGAAATCACATCAATTTTTGCTTTGTCCACCTCTATACCATACTTTAAAATTTTATGCCAAAGAACTATGCCCTCTTCCACCATGAAGTGGCATTTCTCCCAATTAAGAACAAGATTGGTTTCTTCACCACGGGCTAACACTCTATCAAGATTTTCAAACATTCAACAAATGAATCACCCACAACACTAAAGTAATCCATGAACACCTCCAAAATATCTTCCACCATATCGGTGAAAATGGCCATCATACACCACTGGAATGTAGCCGGTGCCTTACACAACTCAAAAGGCATCCTAGAAAAGGCAAAGGTGTCATATGGACAAGTGAATATGGTTTTTTCCTGATCTTCCGGAGCAATCAAGATTTGGTTGTATCCAGAATACCCATCCAAGAAATAGTAGAAGGCACACCGAGCAAGTCAATCTAACATCTGATCAAGAAAAGACAATGGAAAATGATCCTTGCGGGTCACTTTATTCAACTTGCGGTAATCCATGCACACCCTCCACCCGGTGACGGTCCTGGTAGGAATCAACTTATTTTGCGAATTTGCAACCACGGTCATGTCACCCTTCTTCGGCATACATTGCACCGACAAAGTCCCAGAGCTATCAGATATGGGGTACACAATCCCGGTATCCAACCACTTTATCACCTTCTTTTTTTACAACTTCTTGCATTGCCTCATTCAACCTCCTTTGATGTTCCAAGGAGGGCTTTGCATTATCTTCCAGAATAATCTTGTGCATACAGAATGCAGGGAATATCCCCCGAATATCAGCTAAGGTCCATCCAATTGCCTTCTTCTGCTTTTGAAGCACCGCCAATGTGGCATCAACCTGCATGTTAGTAAGACAAGAAGAAGGAATAACTGACAAAATTGAACTAGCGCCTAAGAACTTATACTTGAGGTGTGGAGGCAACGACTTCAACTCCAACACCGGAGGTTCCTCAATCGAAGGTTTTGTTGGTGGAGTCTTCCTATTCTTAAGATCCAAAGAGAGTTTCCTAGGCTCATAAGAGTAAGATCCCATTCCATGTAAAGCATTCACGCACTCCACTCGGCCTTCATCATCATTTACATCAAGATTCAACAACACGACCTCTAGAGGGTCCTCCACATTGATCATTGCACTAGTATCATCAACTATTACTGCCGTGACAAGGTTCACAAAATAGCACACCTCAAAACTGTTGGCTACTTCATTGACGCAAACACATGAAAGACCACTTTCTCATCACCCACCCGGAAGGTGATTTCCCCTTCCACATCAACTAAGGCCTTCCCAATAGCAAGGAAAGGTCTTCCCAATATGATTGGAACTTCATAATCTACCTCACAATCCAAGATCACAAAATCAGCTGGTAAGATAAATTTGTCCACCCGAACAAGAACATCATCAGTAATACCTAATGGTCTCTTCATAGTTCTATCCGCTATTTGCAATCTCATAGAAATCGGCCTCAGTTGCACAATACCCAAAGTCTTGAAACCTGAGTAGGGCATCAAGTTGATACTTGCCCCCAAATCACATAGAGCTTTAGCAAAGTCCGTACTCCCAAAGGTTCAAGGAATGATGAAAGCACCGGGATCTTCTATCTTCAGGGCCATTGAGTGCACAATTGCACTAACTTGGTGGGTCATCTTGATAGTTTTGCAATCCATGGATCTTTTCTTTGTCACCAAGTGCTTCATGAATTTAGCATAACCGGGCATTTGTTCTAGAGCCTCCACCAAAGGCACATTAATGGATAAGCTCTTCATCATGTCAATAAATATTTTAAACTGATTCTCATTTTTCTGCTTCACGAGCCTTTGAGGATAAGGTGGTGGTGGCCTTGGCAAAAGAGCCTTGGCTTTAGGCACAACTGTTTTCAGCATGTCTATTACGTGTTCCCTAGACAGGTTCATGTCATTCTGAGTCTCCACCTTGGCATCTTGAATATCAATCCTCACTTTCGCATTCACGTTCTTATCAATCATATTTTCAACCACCAAAGGACACTCATCTTCTTGCAACTCAACTTCATCACTCAAAATTTCTTTTTGCTTAGAGGCATTCACATCACCGCCTCGTCCACTTCTTGTAGTTACCGCCATAACATGATTGTTCCCACCCTTCAGGTTAACTACCATATCACTTGGTAGAGCCCCCTTAGGATGAGTATTCAAGGATTGAGAGATTTGGCCTAATTGAACCTCCAAGTTTCTGATTGAAGTATTGTGGGAAGCCAACTGAGCATCAGAGTTCACATTCTTTTTCATCATCTGTTCAAACATCATCTTAATTCTCCCAATTTTATTGTTGGAAGAATTAGGACCTAGGGATGTAAATGGGGGTGGATTGTTCGATTGTTGATACATTGGGCACCTTTGAAAGTCTTTCCCCCAATTTCCTTGATTGCCATTGTTCCAACCACCCTGATTATTGTTACCACCCCAGTTGTTGGTGTTGCCATTCCAATTACCCTGATTGTTCTGTTTATTGTTCTGATTGCCCCAATTGGAATTTTGGTTGTTGTTCCCCCAATTACTATTCCCTTGTTGTTGTTGATTCCCTCAATTCACGTATTGCACCACTTCATTCTGCCCATCATAACCATCATCTTGGAATCTACCACAATCATTGTCAAATTGATCCGAACTCCCTTGGTTCTATTGACCTCTTTGTCTTCTTTTGTTCACTAGCATGTTGACACCCTCCATAGCATTTACTTGGCATGGATTTTGAAATTGTTGTAACTGTGCCTTTGCTAGCTGGTTCACTGTTGTTGTCAGCTCTGTTGGAAGAACTAGGACCTTGGGATGGAAATGGTGGTGGATTGTTTGGTTGTTGATACATTAGGAGCCTTTGAAAGTTTTGCCCCCGATTTCCTTGATTGCCATTGTTCCAAACACCCTAATTGTTGTTACCACCCCAGTTGTTGTTGTTGTTGCCATTCCAATTACCCTGATTGTTCTGATTATTGGTCTGATTGCCCCAAATGGAATTTTAGTTGTTCTTCCCCCAATTACTATTCCCTTGTTGTTGTTGTTGATTGCCCCAATTGCCTTGGGGTTTCCATTGTTGTTGGTAAGAAGAATTGCCCCTTTGACTTTGAAAGTTGTTCACGTATTGCACCTCTTCATTCTGCCCATCATAACCATCATCTTGGAATCCACCACAATCATTGTCATATTGATCCAAACTCCCTTAGTTCTGTTGACCTCTTTGTATTCTTTTGTTCACTAGCATGTTGACACCGTCCATATCATTTACTTGGCACGAATTTTGAACATGTTGTATCTGTACCTTTGCTAGCTGGTTCATTGTTGTTGTCAGCTATGCTATAACCTGTCCATGGTCATGTAGCTCTTTATGCAAGTGAGTGACCGTGGGGACACCCTGTGGCACATTGGCTCTACTTTCCAAGCGGAGGACGTGTCAGCCATCTCGTCAAGAATGTCACAAGCCTCATCATAAGACAGCTTCATAAAATTATCCCCAGCAAGTTGGTTTACTATGCACTGATTTGTTGTGTTAATGCCCCGGTAAAAAGTCTGTTGTATCATTACCTCAGTCATATCATTGTCGGGACAGTCCTTTACCATGTTTCTACATCACTCCCAAATTTCATGTAATGGTTCGGTGGGCTCCTGCTTTAAGCTAAGATCTCATCTCTCAATGTTGTCATGTGCCCCGCGAGAAAAACTTTGCAATGAATTTATCCGCCAACTCATCCCAAGTAGTGATGGAATGGTTTTAAAGTCGTTCAAGCCAATTTGATGCCTTCCCTCTAAGTGAGAAAGGGAATAGTCTCAACCGAAGTGCATTCTTCGACACATTAGTTTGCTTGCTTCCCCAATAGGTATCCATGAAACCCTTGAGATGTTTGTAAGCATTCTGATTGGCAGGGCCCGTGATATACCCACGCTGCTCCAATAATGTCAGCATCACAGTTTTAATTTGAAAATTGCACATCTGGATCTAGGTGGGACAATTGCACTAGCATATCCTTGGTTGGGAAGCACTCAAGGAGCCACTGTTGGAGGTGGCAGGGAGGGTCTGGAATATTATCATTGGCCTGGCGGCCTCTCCTTTATCGTTGAGGTACAATAGGAACCTCATCATAAATGTTGTCATCTACCTCCTTCCCTGGCGGAAGATCTCCAATATGTGCGTTGTTTGCTGCCATTTTGTACCGGAAGCTGTGACACACACAAATTAGTAACACAAAAGGAAAAAAGAACAATACACAAAACTATTTAGATAGATAGCCAAAACCGTTAGCTCCCCTGTAACTGTGCCAAAAAATGATCGGAGCCAACCCTACACCACTACAAAGTAGCGAGAGTGGTTGAAGCAGCTTTTACCCGATAAGGTAGGGATCGAATTCCATAGGGAGCTAGAAATGGGAATTGGGTTCCTATCTAAATTAGATATGCGTAATTGCTCTTAATTTCTCTTCCAAACATCATTGGTCTTTTGATTACTTCTAATATTATGCTAATAAGATGCTAAATTAAGCTAAGAGTAAGATACTTGAAAGGTTATCTAAATAGTTAAGGAGGCACTAGGGAAGTGACTTTCTCCTAGGTGGATACTTGAAGGTTTCTCAAGTCTAAGTCTAGGTTGTCATCTCGGGGATTACGATATAACCAATGCACGAAACTTCTCACTCTATACCTCTCGGTAGTTTGAGTGATTTTGCCCTAATTGACTTTCTCAAGACCAATTGGGTATGATAATATGTGCAAGCAATTGAGGTTCCATTCGGGTATTACAATCTCAAGGTTTAACCCTTTAATTGGGGCTATCAATCTCTTGAATACGCCCTAATTCCTTGTTGGACTAATTTTCCTAGCCTCAAGCTCTCTTTCTCAATAAGAGCCCAAGTCAAAAAGGCACAAATTAGTGTTTGCAACCACTAATTCAACATGAAAAACACAAATTAGTCCAAATATCAAACACTCATAGACATTCAAGCCTTAAAACTCAAGACCTATCAAATACCCACACTAGGGTTGAGCCACAACTCTAGCTAATGGGTCTAGCTACTCATGATAATAGAAGAAAACAAAGAAATAGATGAAGAAAAACCCATAAGATTTAATTACAAGCTAATACTTGAAGATTCAATGATAAAACTACTCTAAAATTACTCAAAATGGTTAAGAACTATTGTTCACGATCGCAGCTCAACGTTAGATTCCAACTGATGACCTAAAAATGGGATAAGAAACTATTTATACTATGCCGAATTTTCTGGACAAAAATACCCCTGCGGGAGGGGTAGTGCAGTCCACACAAAATCGAGTGCGGTCGCAGTGAGGCTTTTGGCTTTACATCTCTGCTCTATGAACTTGGCCACCGCGGGCCGCATAAAATGCACCGCGGCCGTGGTGGCTTCTTCTGCGGTCCGCAAAAAGAGGACCGCTGACCGCATTGGCAATAAATCTCCAAACTCAAACTCTCAGAACTCCATCATTGCGGACCACACAATATCTAGTGCATCTGCGGTGAGTCCATTGCGGTCCGCATAAAATGCTTTGCGGCTGCAATGCTTGAGTTTCCGAATTATGCACTCTCTGAATCTCCTCACTACAGATTGTACCAAATAGAATGCGGCCACAGTGGACCTGTTGCACTATGCCTGGACTTGTTCTTGGTACTTATGCATGTTTCACTCCTTTTTAAGCTGGTTTTGACTAATTGTTACCTTTTTGACCAAACCCTCCAAACAAGTACAACATGTAAGCCTTTGGGACTATTTTGTACACATTTTTAATCAAAACTCAAGTAAAAAGGAGTGTAAAATGAACTGTAATCCCTAGTTAGCAGTGGCCTTTGTTAGAGAGTGGGTAGTTTGACCCCCACCTCAATGCGGACCATGGTGCTATTTGTACAGTCTATGGTGGTCCCTTTGCGGCAGCACTGCATTTTGTGCGGTTCGTAGTCTGTAGTCTGCAATTGTTTTCTGTTGTGTCTGCAATTGTTTTCTTTTCTAATACTGTGATACTAACAAGCTTCAACTGAATTACACAGTCAGACAATGGTTCAATCACGAGGCGGTGGTATAAAACAACAAGGAAAAGGAGAGTCCTCCCGGGGTAGAGGAAAAGGCATGATCAAATTAACTCCCCAAGTCTGGCAAGCTATCAAAGATACCAGGAAGAAAATAAGGGCTATTTATAGAGCTGCTTCCTATTCAGGAAGTGAGTATGTGCCCTCCCAGGAGGCATCCGACTCAGACTCCATGCCAGAATATGTTCCTAACTGGCCAGAGAGGAACAGATTGAGAGATACACCTACGGGCACCCCTACTACCCAAGCATCAATGCAAATTTCTTCTGAGTCATCTGAGGGCTCAGCTGCGGGCAGTGACAATACCTATTCTACCTTACCTACAACTTCAATATCCGGTGAGGATCTTGTAGAAGAAGAAGGAGGGGGTGAGTCCCAAGTAGGAGGAGTAGAGAGAACCAGGAAACCGAAAGCATGGCAAGATATATTCGTGAGTGAAGTGTCCTACCACAAGTTCAAAGAATGGCGTCCTGAGGGGAAGTTGATACCTGAACGGAAATTCATCACAAAGGACATTTTGCCTCACAACCCCAATGTGCTGATGCAGTTCAGAGAGAGAGCATGATGGGAGTATTTCATAGGCCACATAGAGGATGCCAATGAGCACTTAGTTAAGGAGTTTTACGCCAATGTGGCCCACATTAAAAAGGGCACTACAGTGACTACGGTGCGAAATTTGAAAATAAAGTTTGATGGAAAATGATCAATGACTACCTGGGCTTCCTGGAGGAGGATGAGACATTGTACTTAGAGAAGGTAGCTTTGGGGGAGGATGCCCGTCCGTGGTTAGCAGAGTACTTGACAATCCCAGGTACCACCCTAGCATGGTTGACAATGGGAGTAAAAATTCTGAGGAGAACCCTAACTTTCGAAGCAAAAGGGTGGGAGACATTTGTTTGTAGCAGGCTAGACCCCACCACTCACGACAACTCTCTTTATATCTCCCGGGCTATATTGGTGGCATCGATCATGGCGGGTTATCTGATCAACATAGGGAATGTGATGTCTAGGGTAATTACACGGGTGGTGAACGAATGTGATATATCCTACCCTTTCCCCAATTTCCTGACCATGTACTTTGAGGATCTAGACGTGGAGAAGAGGAGATTTGTTGTGAAAGTGAAAGTAAAGGCATCGTTCTCCTGGTACAACACCAAGGGTCCTGACAATCCCAAGGACCCTAAGGGCAAAGCCACTACTTCAACTGGCCAGTCTGAAGAGCTAGTAGTAGTAGTGGCTCCTACTCAGCCTTCTTCAACCAGACCAGACATGGACCCAGGACCCTCCACTTCTTCAGCTCCAAATATCCCCTCATCCGCAGCATATCCTTTGACTGCCCACCGCCTGAGCCAGACCCTTGCCAGTATCAACAACTGGATGCAGACAGCCACTTCTAAGCTGTCTGTACTATCTACTTTGGTGGCAGCCCAGTCTGCACCTCCTCTGCTACAGGTCCCACAGTCAGTGGAGGATACTCTCAAGGAGCTTCTAGACAACCAGAAAAAGCTCTTAGAGAACCAGAAATTGATCATGGATGTTGTTGATTCTCATGGGAAGGCATTAAAGGAGCTTGATAAGGAGGCAAAGAAAATGAGAAAGACTCGTGCTTCAAAGGAGTCGGTGAAGGAGTTAAGGGTGGAGGTAGAGATCATGGCGGGGTACCCGATCAACATCGGGAATGTGATGTCTAGGGTGATTACACAGGTGGTGAATGAAGGTGATAGATCCTACCCCTTCCCAAATTTTCTGACTATGTACTTCGAGGATCAAGATGTAGAAAAAAGGAGATTTGATGTGAAGGTGAAGCTGAAGGCACCCTTTTCCTGGTACAACCTACAGGGTGATGACAACCCTAAAGGAAAGAACCCCAAGGGCAAATCAACTGCTTCTACTGGCCAATCTGAAGAGCCAGTAGTAGTAGTGGCTCTTACTCAGCCTCCTTCAGCTACCCCTGGCATGGCCCCAGGACCCTCTACTTCTACAGCCCCTGATATTCCCTTATCTGCAGCATATCTTTTGACTACCCACCGCTTGAGCCAGACCCTTGCCAGTATCAACAACTGGATGCAGGCAACCACCTCTAAGCTGTCTGTACTTTCTACGTCGGTGGTAGCCCAGTCTGCACCTCCTCAGCACAAGTCCCACAGTCAGTGGAGGACACTCTTAAGGAGCTTCTGGAGAACCAGAAGAAGCTCCTAGAGAAACAACAATTAATATCGGACATTGTGGGTTCACATGGAAAATCATTGAAGGATTTGACCAAAGAAACAAAGAAACTGAGAAAGACTCGGGCATCCAAGGAGTCGGTGAAAGAGTTAAGGGTGGAGGTGGAGAGATTAACGGTTGATCACTTGCCTTTGGATCTTTTATTGCATGACCCGACTCCAGCAGCCTAGCCTGAGCCGGAGCAGGAGACAGAGAGGCCAGCAAAGAGGAAGAGGGTGATTCCCCATGCTGATGATGCTGTAATAGAGTTGGAGGAGCCGCATGGAGGTTCCTCTAGCTAGCCTCAGGCCCCAGTGTAGGCCTAGGACCTAGTACACACCCAGGTCCCAGTGGAGACACAGGTTACAAGGAGTCAGTCTCAGGTTCCTGAGTAGTCCGAGGACCAAGGGACCCAGACTCATGATCCTATGCAGACGGAGGGCCAATAGGGAGTTTTTTTTTTCCTCTCTATTTTTTTACTTTGAGCTATTTTTGGTTAGTTAGCATTGAGGACAATGCTAGCTCTCATTTGAGGGGGTATCCCTATTTGGATGATTTGGTTGTATATATGACACTATTTTCTTTTATTATGCTTTCTTTTAACTTTTGGTATGTACATAATTTTACCATTCTAGTTTACTTTCCGTACTTTGCAACTTTGATCTGTATATAAAGTTACTTTCTGATGTATATATTCATTCCCCCCTTATGTATATTCATCTAAATCTTCTCTTGTACATATTCATTCTATTTTCCGCATTTTCTTTTTCATAGCTTCTTATTTCATTTCGATAGCTTCTTATTTTGAGTTTGGGTTCAATAAGCCTTTGGTTTTCTTAATGTCACGGTTCTTTTCAAAGGTGGAATTTGTGTGAACCGGGTGGCTCTTCCCGATGATGGATGGCATGACAACCTTCTTAAGGGTTTGAGTCTGTTTTCTTTTTGTGTAAATAGTAGATAGTGAGTAATGGTGCCTCAAGCAAAGGTTCACTTGGGCCTAACACATTTTCCTTTGATCCTATGGTCAAAAACAAACTGTTGTGTATAGGATGGTGAAAGTTGTGACCTTGAGACTCTTGTGTTGGCCGATAATCATCAAGTGGTATTTAGGGACCATTACGTTTCTCAAATCTTAGCTAAAGTTATTGTAGGCCCCCTACTCGGTCTCTTTAGCAATCCTATAGCTTGTGTGGTGAAAATTTGAATTGCAAGTCCAAGTCCCGAGCCATTAGTCTAGAATTTGCCCTGAATGTTTGTCTATGCAAAATTCTAAGTGTAGTTTGACTTGAGATGTGATTATAGGCTCTCCTTGATCGGAATGATGTCTTGAAAACTTCCATAGCCTACCATATTAATATCCCTAGTCAACACGTTTTAGCCATAGATCTTTTTCTTTCAAAAACCACGATACAAGCCTTTACCCGTTCTAAAAATATCCTCTCTTGGCACCCGATCTTTCCTTAGCACAGGGCAAAATCATAAGTTTGGAGGGAGAGACGAGGAATGCAACAAAGAGGTTAAAGGTACAAAATGAAGAAAGACAATGAAAAAGAAAGAAAATCAGGAAAAAAAAGACAAAAAGAATGATCAATGTAGAAAAAATGAAGAGATTCAATAAAAGTAAAAAGATAAAAGGTGTGAAAAGTTTAGAAAGGAGAAAAAGGTTTGAAATTAACAAGAAAGAGTGACAGTGTGTCTCTCTAACCCCTCAGAAAGAAGCTAATGACTCAAAAAGTCAAGAGAATGTATGTCAAAATGAAGCAAATGAAGTGCTTAAGGGAAGATGGAACCTACCTAGACCAAATATTTCCTACCCTGAACCAAAAGCCTTCACTGTATCTCCATAAAATCCCTATATGATCTTGATTTGAATGAAGCTTAAATTAGTGGTGACTCACATAAGGAGCAATCTTATGGTACTTAGAGCCGGACTTATGACCTTTCTTTGAGAGAGATGAGTGTGCCTCCACTAACCTCGTTCTGAGTGCTACAATCTAAAAGTGAGGTTCGTTTAGAGAGAGTTGAAGAGTATGAGTTTGGTATCCATGGTGTTTAGAAGGTCGAATGTTGTTAATAGTTCATTCGAATTGAGGGCAATTGTTAGTCCCAATTGATGCTAGATGAGGTCACTTTAGGTCAGCTGAATATTCTTGGATTTACTCTTAAGGATGTGGGCCTTATTTTGTTTGCTTGAGGACAAGCAAACGCTTAAGTTTGGGGGAGTTGATAACTAGGGATTCTAGTTCATTTTACACTCCTTTTTACTTGAGTTTTAATTAAAATGTATACAAAATAGTCCCAAAGGCTTACATATTGTACTTGTTTGCAGGATTTGGTCAAAAAGGTGACAATTAGTCAAAATCAGCTCAAAAAGGAGTGAAACATGCACAAGTATCAAGAACAAGTCCAAACACAGTTAAAACAGATCCACTACGACCGCAATCCATTTTGTGTGGTCCGCAGTAGGGAGATTCAGAGAGGTGCAGTTTTTGCTAACTCAAGCACTGCGGCCGCAAACTATTTTGTGTGGACCGAAGTAGCCTCACCACGGCCGCACTTCATTTTGTGTGGTCCGCGAAGATGAGATTCAGAGAGTTATGCAAAATGGAGACTGAAGCCAGTGCGATCCGCAAAGCCATTTTGTGTGGAACGCATTGGAGCCACCGCGGCCGCGGTGCATTTTATGCGGCCCATGGTGGCCAAGATCAGAGAGCAAATACTTGAAGCCAAAAAACCTTATTGCGGTCCACGGTGCATTTTGTGCGGACCGCACTACCTTCGCATGGGTATTTTTTTCCAGAAAATTCAGCCTAGTATAAATACTTTCTTTTTCCATTTTTAGGTCATCTTTTTGTAATCAGCGAAAGACCAGAGCACGTGAACGGCTATGTTAAGCCATTTTGAGTAATTGTTAGCTAGATTAACACTTATTCTTCTTTATCTTAGCTTGTAATTAAATCTTATGGGTTATTCTTCATATATTTATCAGTTTTCTTTCATTATTATGAGTAGCTAGACCCATTAGCTAGGGTTGTGACTCAACCCTAGTGTGAGTATTTGAAGGGTTCTTTTGATTTAGGGCTTAGATGTTTATGAGTATTTGATATTTGGACTAATTTGTGTTTTCCATGTTGAATTAGTGGTTGCAAACACTAATTTGTGCCTATTTAACTTGGGCTCTTCTTGAGAAAGAGAGCTTGAGTCTAGGAAAATCAGTCTAACAAGGAATTGGGGTGTAATCAAGAGATTGATAGCACGAATTAAAGGGCTAAACCTAGAGATAGTAATACCCAACTTGAGCCTATATTGCTTGCACAATTTTGACACCTAATTGTTCTTGAGAAGTCAATTAGGGCAAAGTCACTCAAGCTACCGAGAGGTATAGAGTGAGTAATTCCGTGCATTGGCTATATTATAATCCCCAACATAATATCTTTGCCTTAGGCTTTAGATCCCGTCAAGTATTCACCTAGGAGAAAGTCACTTCCCTAGTGCCTCTTTAACTAATTAGAAAACTCTACAAGCAATCATTCTTATTTTAATTTAGCTTATCAGTAGCATAAATATTAGAAGTAATATTCAACCAATAAATGTTCGGAAGAGTAATTAAGAGCACTACACATATCTACTTTAGAAAGGAATTCAATTCCCACTTCTAGCTCCCTGTGGATTCGATCCCAACCATCTCGGGTAAAAGATGCTTCGACCGCTCTCGCCACTCCGTAGTAGTGTAGGGTTGGCTCCGATCAGGCTACATGTGACATTAGCGCGTAGTCATCATATCCCATATCTACTCTTCCTACCCCATAGAGGTTATTAAAGCGAGTGTTGGTTAGCGATCTCTATTGCGTAGTGTTACCCATCCCTTCTCAATAGTCCTGGAGGAATTTAGGACCTCTACCTATAAGCAGTTCTAGATAGAACCCTAAGGTTTAAAGGAGAAAATACTAAGGCGACAAGCAAGAACACATAGGACTTCAACAGGTAAAAGCATGAAATAGCAGATAAGAGGCTCAGGTTTAGCTGCACAGATAATGCATGTAAACAGTACAACTCAAACAAAAATAAGGGCAATATTGTTAAACAATATCCTAAGACATGTTGTCTATGTGAACATTAGAATACAAAAGTCATGCAAATTTATTTTATAACTCAGAAGTAGGGGCCCTAATCAGTTTGCCTACTGATTTTACGTCTATCAATCATTAAGCAGCAAACACAGAGGAGCAGTTTCCAGTTTTTATATAAGAGTTGATTACCTAGGGCATGCGTAGGCATGGAGTAATGCACAATCATTACCAGAACCATTAGAAGTTCAGAAGTCATTTTTGCCGAAGAGCATGCTGTGTTACAAAGATGCAGGGTTATTACTAATTTGTTTAAAGCAGGATGAGACCGTTTAAACTCCTTTTCAGGCATTCGTAGTTTAACTAGGCGTAGTTGAGTGAGTATGGACGAGAACCTAAACATGGTATCTAATATGCACACACAAGGTTCGTAATGGTTTACAAGCAGAATTCTTAAAGAAGGATTTCTAAATGCACAGCAGGTTACAACATGATTTCAAAACGCATAGGTGACAGTTTATCTTTAATGTCGTTTATCCTAGAAATAGGATTTCTAAGTGATAATATAGATGTCCAAATGATATGTTGAAATCAATACACATGAAACCTAGGAGCATGGTATCTAATGCATGATAATGCTTTGCATGTATTGATCCTAAACATGAATTCTAATGCACATAAAGAAAATATAAACCTAAAGCATGTTTTCTACCCATTGATGTTGATAACATATATGACTACCCTCCGCTTTTTACTAGCCAACCCTAGTATTCGTTTACAACAAATTATTACAGGCCAATATCGAATGAATTACATAAGTAGATAAGAAAAATAAGAAGTTACACTATAGGGAGCCTAAAGCAGGCCCAAATGATTTTCCAAAGCCTCCAACAGCCTCAAATGTCAAATTCCATAGACAATCATTGTCTAGGTGCGTTAGAGTTCCTTAAGGATCTCAAGGATCCCAGGCAGTGCACACACCTAGACTTTATCACCAGAACTGAGTAAGTGCAATATGGAAGAGCCAGATCTAATGTATCAGAGTTTAGAGGGATCTCATAGGGATCCCTAAGTAGTCACACATTAGAGGGGCAGAACAAAAACCTAAGAGTAGATGTGAAAGTGCTTGAAAAGATTTGAGTTGGGAAATAGTTTGAAAAGGGACTTGTTTGAAATAGTTTTTTTGTAAAAGATAACAAAGATGGTTTTGAAAAGAGAGTCGAGTAATGAGCAACAGTCCAAACATAGCACCAAAACAAATTCATACATAGCCAAAGAACATAGAACCAAGGCTGGTTCAGTAATCACAAACAAAGGGTAAAGGGATTTGGGGACACATAGGTCACATAGTTACAGGAGCATAGTAGTTCTTGTGGGGGTTTATGGGACTAGGAAATAGCTAGTGATACCAACACATCATGGATTTTAGAAATAATCATAGAATCAAACATTTAAAGTGATAAGTCAGTTTGCAAGGTAAATGCATACCCAGATTGGGTAACAAGTATATAAGCATTCAAAATAGGGTAGGGTCATGTTGAGACAGACTACTAGGGGGGTAGAACATGTTCTGAAAGGCCCTAAGAAGGTTAGACTAGCATGCCAGATGCAGCAATAATGTAAACATGTCAATTGCATGTTGAACAACAGAACCATTGATAGAAACAAATAGGAACATGATAAACTGAAGCATTAAAAGAAACATATTGGTTTTGGGACTTGAATTAAAATCAGAACATACTAGTAGAGAGATAGTAAACACAAAGTAAGGAATAGGAGAGCACAATAGTTAGCCTTGGCTTGCAGCCGGCTAACTCAAAATAATAGCAAGTAACCAAAAAGAGAGAGCAGGAAAGTATTGAGTTGTGAGAGAGTTTTGAACCAATGTGTTCGTGTGTTATGTTAATGAGAGAGTATGTATATATAGTAGTTCGAAACTAGGTAAAATAAGGCAAGAATCACAATTGTATAGTGATTATGGAACTCACAACCAATTAGAGCAAAATCAGTACAAGTATTCCCTTAATTTAAGGGAATCAGTTCAAACGGTAAGAACAAGTAAAAAATAAGGAAAGAAATCAATGTGTAGACAAGGAAATAATTCAAACATAGTAGGCATAGAGTAAACCATTAGGGATAGGTTCATAAAAACTCTAATTAAGGAGATAGTCAGTAAGAATCAAGTAACAATGCATACAAGGTAAGCGAAAGTTAATTTTGGCAAGCAAATCAATCATATTAAGTAGGAAGGTAAGAATCGAAGGTTTAAAGGAAAGTTTTCAAATTAAACCAAGAAACAGGGAATTCAGAATCAATCAAAGAGAAATTCATCAATCGGTATTCAGCATAAAATAAAGTAAGGCATGGATAGTCAAGAGTCGACATACAACTCTAGCAAACATGAGAGTCAAACAATACTGATTCAATGAGAAAGAGACAAGTTTTGAACATTCAAGATGAACACAAGCACACAGAATCAGTGTAATTTTAGGCTAAGAGACTCGGTAGAAGCATATCAAGGCAAGATAGTCATAAGAAATCACAAAAACTCAAAAAAGAGGACCAGTCAGTCATGCTAATAGACAGAGCCAAATGAAAGAACCCTGAAAATTAGGGCTTTCAACATAGACGAGTTAAAGATGTAGTAAACTCATAGAATCAGTCAAGATATGCAAGAAATAGAAGTTTAAACGCAAAGAATAAATTAAACAAGGTTTTAAAAGAAGTTCTGAAAACGTTAGTTTTAGAAGATGATGAAAAATACTTGAAACCACATGACTCTTGTAAAAAAAACTTCAAGGACAATGTAAAACATTCAAAAAACTAACTCAAATTGTCCTAAATTTGTACAGATCTAAGGGTTATAGAAAAGAAATTAGGGTTTTGGAAAAACCCATATAGAGACGAAGAAACGTGTCCTGAAACTCAAAGATCGTGGCCAATATAGAATGATTCTGCTTGGAATCACACTGAAATAGCCAGGAACAGGTAGGAGATGAACCCTAGATGCAAGTCGGCATGGTCCTAGGCCCTTGAAAACCTTAGAGAAGGCAAGCATGGCATGAGAGAAGCCATTGGAGGCTTAAGAGACGATGAGAGGTCACCGGAGATGACCGGAGATGGGAGGTCGGCGATTGAAGATTAGGGTTAAGTTGAGAATATTTTGAGAGAGGAGAGGATCTTAGGGCGGCGGATATGGAAAAGTGATTAGGGTTAGGGGTCGTTTGGTATTAAAAAGGAAAGAACAAATATGGGTCGTTGATCTTTCATATCAACGGCCATGATCTGATGGGTTCTGGGTCGGGTAGGTGTATTTAGGGCCTGGGTCGGGTGGCTTAATCTGAAATTGGGCTGGGGTATTGGATTAAATTGAGGCTAAAATTGAAATAAAATTTGGCTAAATTTTAAATAGCCAATTTAACCCTATATAATTTATGATAAATAATAAATGATTTCTAAAAAATAATTTTGTATACTAAAATAATTTAAAATAGCTATTCACCATTTTAAAAATATAGAGGATCATTTTATGTATTAATAACGTAATTGTGCCTTAATGATGAGAGGTCACCGAAGATGACCGGAGATGGGAGGTCGGCGATTGAAGATTAGGGTTAAGTTGAGAGTATTTTGAGAGAGGAGAGGATCTTAGGGCGGCGGATATGGAAAAGTGATTAGGGTTAGGGGGTCGTTTGGAATTAAAAAGGAAAGAACAAATATGGGTCGTTGATCTTTCAGATCAACGACCATGATCTGATGGGTTCTGGGTCGGGTAGGTGTATTTAGGGCCTGGGTCAGGTGGCTTAATCTGAAATTGGGCTGGGGTATTGGATTAAATTGAGGCTAAAATTGAAATAAAATTTAGCCAAGTTTTAAATAGCCAATTTAACCCTATATAATTTATGATAAATAATAAATGATTTCTAAAAAATAATTTTGTATACTAAAATAATTTAAAATAGCTATTCACCATTTTAAAAATATAGAGGATCATTTTATGCATTAATAACGTAATTGTGCCTTAATAGGGCTAGTATTGCAATTATATGCAAATTAGCATAAAAAATACAAATGCAATTATAAAAAATGCACAAAAAATATTTAATTACTATTTTAGCATAAATATAGGATTTAGATGGCTAAATCACCACAAAATAAGTTGAAAGATAATTATTGGAGATTTTATGAGTAAAAAGGGACGAAATAAATCTGTTTAAAACCTTTAAAATTATAGAAAAATTATAAAAATGCTTATGCATGCTTATATATGCATATATGATATTTTGAAAGCATATTTATGTATTAAAAATATATAACGAAAAATTAGGTATCAACATTAATAGAAACAGCACGGCATCACCCTTCGGGCATTAACTCTCATCCTCACCATATAAACAAAAGAAACGGCACTCCATCACCCTTCATGCATTAACACTCACATATCATGGTACGACATCACCCTTCGTGCATTAACTCTCACTCACAAAATATTGCACGGCACCACCCTTCATACTTTAACACTTTCCCTTACCAAATCAATGAATAATAACAACAGAGAGATAGAAATATCAAGAACCAGTCTTACTTCAATATTTAGTTCCACAATACCAACCTCAACTTTGAGTCAATACTTAATCAATACCAAATTCCGTAAAACATGATAAGAGTTGCTCAACATAACGAATAGCTAGTCTAAGCATGAATAATATGATCAAAGAATACAACAGTTACAAGAATAAGACTCACTCGCATGCTATGACTCGACAACAACGCATAGGTGCTCGTCACCTCACCTATACGTTGTACTCAACATCCAAACACGTAGCAAATAAGCAAATAATACCTAATTTCTCAAGCCAAGGTTAACCACGACACTTACCACGCTCCAACGACCAAACTCATAGCTCAATCACAGCCTTTCCCTTCACACAAGCCTCCGGACCAATAGAATGTAGCAATTTACCAACCAAACAATTCAAATAAAGCCTTAGGATCTACCCACGATTGCAAAGAATTCAATTTACGCCATTTTTGAAAAGGTCAACATCGGGACCCGCTTGGTCCAAACCCGAAATTCGGACCAAAAACCGATTACCCATTCACCCCCTAGCCCGGATATAATTGTTTTGGAATCTGACCTTAATTTGAGGTCTAAATCCCCAAATTTCAAAATCCCTAGTTTCTACCCAAAAACCCCCAATTTCACCATGAAAAGCTTAGATTTTTGGTTGAATCTTATGAAAAAGTAGTGAAATATTAAAAGAAATTAGTTTAAGATCACTTACCAATGATTTGGGGAAGAAAAGTTCTTTGGAAAATCATCTCTTGTGGTTTAGGTTTTGAAAATTTGGGAAATGAATCAAAAATCCCGTCTAAGTCATCTTATGTTCAGTTGCAGGTATCGCATTTGCGAATGAACAATGTTTTCGCAATTGTGAATGAACAGCATTTTCTTAATTGCCATAAAAGGTTCGCAATTGCGAATGAACAGTGTCGCACCAGAAACCAGCAAAGCCCAAACTTCTCCGAAATGATCTGAAACTCATCCGGAACTTCCCGGACACAAACCATATATGAATTTCAATCATAAAACGCTACGGACCTGCTTGCACACTCAAAACATTGAAAAGAGGTCGTCTTAACCCGATATTGAGCATGCTCAAACTTTCAAATTTCTTAACTTTACTAGTATCTCAACCAAAGATCCGAAAATAGACCCAAGCCCATCGGTACTCCAAACCAAAAGTTCACACTAGTCTAAAAACATCATATGAACTTGCTCGCGCAATCAAATCACAAAAATAATACCTAAAACTACGAATTGAACATCAAATCAAATGAAATTTTCAAGAAAGCTTTGAAATCTCTATTTTTACCACCGGACATCCGAATCACATCATACCGGCTCTGTTTCCCACCAAATTTCACAGATAAGTCAAAAATATTATATTTGACATGTACCGAGCTCCGCAACCAAAATACAGACCCAATACCAACTAGATCAAACATCAGTAATTTCTTATAAACAAATAAATTTTTAGACTTTCAGTTTTCAACAAAATTCATAACTCGGGCTAGGGACCTCCGAATCCGATTCTGGGCATACACTAGGTCCCACATTTCGATACGGACCCAGGACTGTCAAAACACGAGTCCGGATCCGTTTACCAAAAAAGTTGACCGAAGTCAACTCAAATGAGGTTTTAATGCAAAATTCCTTATTTTATCAACTTTCAACATAAAAGCTTTTCGGAAACACATCCGGACTGTGCACACGAATCGAGGAGGGATAAAATGAGGTTTTTTACGCTTCAGAACACAGAATTTGGTTTTAATTCATAAGATGACCTATCGGGTCATCACAGCAGGAGGTCACGAATTCTACAAACATAAATGTAACATAATTCACCCCCGAGCATGATTAACCCTAGCACATACATATACGTTCGTCACCTTATATATGTATCACCCCCGCATATAGCAAACAATGACAAATAGGAGGAAAACATCCCTCAACAAAGTTAGGCAAAACACTTACCTCAATTTGGCTAACTCAACACTCAATTTAGCCTTTTCCTCTACAAATCTGCCTCCGCTTGACTCAATCTAGCCAACGACGACTTGAATACATCACACAATGCAATTGAAGACAATTTCAATTAATAAAGCTATAATTTTTATTCAATTTCTAAAAATTCAAACTCCGGGCCCACCCGGTCAAAACCCAGGTCCAAAGGTAGGTCTTGACTACCAATGGCCTCACGAATCCAAATATATGTTTTATTTTCAAACCCGAGTCCTATTCGACTCTCAAATCCCAAATTTTCTTTTTTCAAAACTTTGACAAAATCCCCAAATTTTTCCCTAGATTTCTCATGAATTTGATGTTAAATCTTATATAAAATCATGAAGTATAGTTGAAAATTGCTTAGAGGCACTTACCCAATGATTTTGTACGAAAATCCCTTCACAAAATCGCCTCTCATCGAAGCTAGGGTTCAAAATACCTGAAAATGAAGCTAAGTCTCGGAATTCTCAGCATTTAACAGGCTCCAGATGTTGCATTTGCGACATGGGGTTCGCAAATGCGAAGATTTGGAATCTCTGCTGCCTTCGCAAATGCAACCAAATTGGTAGCAAATGCGAGCACTGGTCCTTTGCAAAAGCGGAAAATTTTTCGCAAATGTGAATCCTTCTCCTGCAGCCAAGCTTCGCAATTGTGCTGCCTTCGCAAATGCGATGGCCGCATTTGCGACCAAAACATCGCAAATGCGACAAAACCAGAACCAACACTCAAGAATTATGAAAAATTATTCTGAAACTAATCTGAAACTCACGCGCACAAGTCTAAAAACATCATACGAACTCGATCGCGTGATCAAAACATCAAAATAACCTCTAAAACCATGAATCGGACGCAAAACACATGAAAATCAACTTAAACTTCAAGAACTTCTTGAATCGCAACCGTGCATCCGACCCATATCAAATCAATTCCGAATGGCACCAAATTTTGTAGAAAAGATCCATATGACAAAACGAACCTACTCGAAGCTTCAAATCACGCATAACAACCTCAAAATGATGAATCACACCTCAAGTCGAAATCAAAGAACTTTGAAACTTCAACTTCTACAGCCGATGCCCAAAACCTATCAAATCACCTCCAATTGACCTAAAATTTTGCACACAAGTCACATTTGACATTACGGACCTATTCCAACTTCCAGAATCAGAATCTGACCCCAATATAAAAAAGTTCACTCCCGGTCAAACTTCCCAAAAATCCAACTTTCGCCAATTCAAGACTAATTCGACTACGGACCTCCAAATTACAATCTGAATGCGCTCCAAATTCCAAAATCACCAACGGAGCTAATGGAACCGATGAAACTCCATTCCGAGGTCAAATGCTAAAATATCAAACTTGGTCAACTCTTCCAACTTAGAGCTTAAATCTTGAAGTTCATTCTTCCAAATCGAGTCCGGATAACTTGAACACCAATACTGATGATTTACGCAAATCATAATACATTATGTGGAGATACTTGAGCCCTCAAAATACCGAGCGAAGTGCAGATTCCCAAAATGACCAGTCGAGTCATTACACTTAAACTCCATGCGGATATATACTCAATTCGTGTTAGGATCGAAAAAATCAAGTGTCATGCGGAAGCTAGTAAAGCATACATTCAATGATGATAAATCATAGAAAACTAGAAATATACCAAAAGAGGACATAAACGTTTAATATGGTTCGGTTAATTGACCTACATCCACAAGCAGACATTAGCAATCCACTTTATAAAAAAGACTACAACATATCGAGAAAACAACCTCACAAAGAGGCAAACACAAGTGGCACACTAACACTTGTCCCAAAAGGTTCTCCCCCTAAACAAGATTCTCAAATACCATATGGAGACATTGTGGATGCTGTTGAATGAGAAGAAAGGATCCTCAATCTATAGAAGTCCAAATATTTTTCTTCAAGAAAAGGGACTAGCCAAATATGAGATTTATAATTTTCTTCTAAAAGAAGAAAATCCCAATTGTGATAAATATATTGTCCTTTCCTTCTATAGATAGAAAAACCAAATATGGTAAAAAAAATCAGGACAAACACCTAACAATTCTCCCCCCTGGCCTGAATTTTCTAGCAATATAAACTTGATTCACCTTCTTCACACAATTTTCAACAGGTCGCATCTCCAAATTTCCGCCATAAAGTTTGTTACAATAGGAGCAACATTCCGGTCAAATTTCTCAGACAAAAATCATGATTATCGTCAAAAGGTTTGCGGTTAGAACTAAATCCGCCTAGATTAACTTGTATTAAACCTCGCTCTAATACTGTTTACTTCGAAAATGGTAATTACAATTAGATTTGATTTTGTGGTTCTAGAAATATGTGACTTATTTTTATACTAGTTGTTAAGCAATAGGTGCTAGGTGTGAGCTAAGAAAAAGAGATAAGATCTTTGAAGTTAATATGTTACGTAAACCGAGTGGCTGGAATCGGGGCCTCGAGCTAGCCTGCGTCGGGCCTCGAGGTCGAGCTAAAACGCTGGACTGGGCTGATTGATGAAGAACTAACCGTTTTAAGAGCTTTAATGAGGGATCTTTATTATCAATGTAATAAATGAAGAACAATCAGTGAAATACAATAAATTTGAGCAATAAATCAAAGGAAAGACATAGAGAGTGTTTGAATTAGAGAGCAGAGAATGTTCTTGTTCTTGTATTGAAAATCATGTGTGTAAGAAATAACAAGGGTCCCCTTTATATAGGAGGGGGAATCCCAACATAGTAAATGTGCATTTATTACAAAGATTTGCAGCTGGTACAGCTATTAATGCCACGGTATGGGCTTATACTATTCTTATGGACTTGGTCAGCTCTAACCATTTGCCTTGGAAATCTCCCACTCGTTCATCATAGCCATCGATTTGTACTGCCCCGAGGTCGAGATGTGCCTCGAGCCTTCTGGTTCATCAAACCTCGAGCTATGCCTCGAGCCTTCTGGCAACGACCTATGGAATACGATGATGATCCCAAAATCGAACTCTCCGATTTTAGCCGTATAGAGATAGTCCCCGCGTTTCTTAGAGTTAAATGATATGAAATAACCTTTACATTGATTTTCTCGATCCTCTCATGATGACGTCATGCTTATGATGTAAGCTTTCGTGATAACTAAAACATCCCATCGGTTAATCTTCCCAGAAGCATTCAATACATAACCGGTTTATTTTTCCCAAAAGCGGTGATACCGCCACCGATTTGTTTCCCAAAAATAATTGATTGCGCATGCCGATACATTTCCCAAAGGCATTGATTGCGACATCGGTTACGTTACTGCCTATCTATAAATGGAAGGTTACTTGAACCAAAATTCCACCCAGCCATTCTTCAACAGCATTTAACCCTTTTCTTCTTTTTATCCTCATCCAAACTCTAATTTCCATGGTTCAAGCACGTGGCCGTAAGGTCACACGGTAGCGGTTTTGCCAGTTATTCCATGGCTCTCTTTCAGAGCTTTTCCTCACTGAGTAGGATCGTACTGGTTTTTTATTGTTGTTGTTATTGTTGTTGTTGTTGGCCCGAAATAATGAGAGAGGGGCCTCAAATTATCCCCGTATTAGAGGATATGTGGACCATGAACTGCTGCTCATCTCTCTTCACTTCAACCTGGTGTGGCGCTTCACTCCTTTTGCTTTCCATGGAGTGAGGCGGTGCCATCTACTAACTTTTTCATCCTACACCGGTGCAATTTCTCAAGAAATGGCTTCCCAATAGTAGTGCCGGCGAGACCCAAACTCGCCAAATTTTTCACCAAGCCACAATTTTCCCTGCCTGTTAAAAGCTTTTTCTCTTTGATAGGCTACAACCTCTTCCTCATATTTTGTTGCTCTGGAGGAGATTCTTGAAGATGTCATTTGGAAGACCGAAATGGAGTCCTCGAGGAATTGGTTCTCGTAGATGTCGCTCTCGAGGAAGTACCTCCGAAAGTAGATTAGGCTCTTAGACTATCGTTTTCTGCTTCTTTGTTTCTATGTAAGGACCCCTCGTGGGTCTTTGTAATCATCTCTTATCAATATAAGAGTTGCTTCGAGTTGCCTTTGGCTTGTGCTGAACTTTTATTTTGCTTTTGATTGGCCCGAACATTGGAACCGAACATCGTAATCCCTCTGGTTCATGATTAGTTAATATGATATTTCTTGAGATTCTTTGTCACCCCTCGAACTAAGTCTGGATTGATCTGGTACATACTTAGGCCACCGGGACTTTGGGTTCGGGTTGAGTGAGAGCAAGGTCCCGATTTTCTTTGAAATAGGGGTTAGCCCTTTTAGGTCTTGTCGCTAATCCTCGAGTGAGAGTTTGCTCGATCATTTGAAAATAAAGATAGCCCTTAGATTTTCACAAACAGTCCTCGAGTGAGAGTTTGCTTGAACTCGGGCAGCCTTGAAAACTTGATTTGAACTTAAAATGAAGATATCCCTAAGGCATTGTAGACGGCTCCTGAGCGAGGATACACTCGGACTCGGATGGCCCCTGGGCTAAAGTAACCGAGAGAGTGTTTAAATTGATCTGAAGGCGAAGATAGCCTTGAGGCTTTATTAATAATTCTCGAGTGAGAACTGGCTAGGGCTCAGGTAGCCCGAGGGTCAAAGAATTGGGTGAATGACCCGCACTTGTAATAGCAGAGATCCTCGAGATAGGGTACCATCTTGAGGATAGGTTTATATGGACAGCTCCTTAGAGCTCATAGTTATAGTAATAGAGATCCTCGAGATCGAGCACCGTCTCGAGGCTAGATTGATGTTGATATCTTCTTAGAGACCAATTTAATATTGATAGAGGTCCTCGAGATCGGGCACCATCTCGAGGCTAGATTAGTATAGATGCCTCCTTAGAGCCCATCATTATGGTAGCAGAGATCCTCGAGATCAGGCACCATCTCGAGGCTAGGTTGACATGGGAATCTTTGGCCCCTCAAATGTTGTACGACAACGTCATTCATATGGCGCGGTCATGAAGCGACCGAGATGGACTCGCCGGTACACTTCCCCGAAAGTGATAATGGCCTAGTTAGAATAATTGGCCTTTAAAGTAGGCGGATAGTCGTCGCTTGCTCTATATATGAGTTTGTTCTCCCCTTATTTGAGGATTCTGCTACTTTAAGTAGATGTACCTTTTCATAGAGTTCTCCTTCCTTGACTTAGCTCTTTCATCATTTTAAGTCAAAGCTTTAACCTAAATTTTCATTTCCTTTCTCTTGTTTCACCATAGTTATGGCTGCTACGCCAAAACCCGCTTACCAAGAAGAGGAGAGTTCTTCCCTCTGTTTCCCTATCGGTTGGTGGTACAACACCGGCGTTCGGCGAGTAAACCTCGAGGTGTTTTGTCTCGAGGAGGGACCTTTCGTTAGAGAGATCTCCCAATGTTGAGGGATATTGGGAGCATGCATCGAGGTTCACTTCATTAATAGGAGAGGGACACCTCGAGGCAGTGAGGAGAGACTGCGGATGGGGAGAAAAAGTGGTACTACAGGTACCTTCCCCGGAAGAGAATATCATGGCTTATGTAGAGGGACTTTTTGAATGTATACATGTACCCCTTCACGTTGGGCCCTCTTGATAGAGTCACGCTTGACTTCTATCGAAGATATTGGACTACTCTGGCACAGGTTCACCCGTCATTCTAGAGGATAGTATTGATGATGAGGTTCTTTGCGGAGGAAGCCTGGCTTGAGTTCACCCTTAGCCACTTTATCAGATTGTACCGGCCCTTTCATTATCGAGGCCTGATAGTTTTACGATGTCGATCCGCCAGGCCCTTTGTTATCAATGCTGGAGGAAATAGGGATGAGGGTGCATGAATAGATTTGTACGAGTGCGGATTATCGATATTATCCCCGTGGAGTTCCTGCCATTTCCTGATAAATGTAATTTCACACGTAAGTGGTACATTTGTGTTTTTATCATTTTTGTTCTTGGTAGAGGCGAACTCCGTAAAGACGTTTTCCTTTTCCTTTGTGTAGCAATCCCTTGGATGCCATACGAGGTCCCCGATCTGGCACATTGGACTTGGAAGCTGACAGCTCGATTGACCTACGATGAGCGTATAAGTGGCGAGATCTGTCCAAAGGTAGATGGGAGGCCAAACACCACAATACATGTTGTGTGGCCCATTTTCTTTGAAAGGTACTTTCTTTTATATGTATTAACTCTGTCACCGTAGGTATTGGAGAATTTTCTGAGATGAGACTGTGTCCCCTCGGAGAGGAGGAAAGATAGCCGGTTTCGGGGCCGAGGAATGATAACAAATGGAAGGAATATTTGAATGAAGAATATGCTCATAGCTAGGCAAGCCCTGCTCGGAGGCTCAAAAGAGATGTATCGGTTGAGCTTGCAGCACCCGAGGTTTCTAGCCTTGGAAGAATGGCTCCTCTTTTGCCACCGTCTTCTTTACCTATGAAAGGTACTTCGAGGATACAGATGTTCTGTCGTCGTCCTCATCTCCTGTCGAAGGTACTTCGAGGGATACGAGTTTTTTGCCGCCGTTTTCATCTCCTATCAAAGGTACTTCAAGGGATGTTCGAGACCAGGGGCCGCCTAAATTAAGCGGGGTATCGAGCGACCATGTCCCCACCAAGATCGTTTCAACTGGGGCCGGTGAGACCAGGCCAATAGATGCATGCTCGACCTTTGAGAAAGTTTAGCGGCTTTGTTCTATGGTGAGATTTGGTTGACTTTGTTGGTTTTTTGATTTTACATTCTCGTTTTCTCATAGAGCTTCTTTTTCATAGGCCTTTAACAAGCTCAAGTCCGAGTTGCTCTGCTGTGAAGCTAGATCAAGGAAAGCCTTGGATGGAGAGAAATCCCTCAGTCTTCTTTGTGATAAAAGGGGAAAAGAATTGAGGCACCTTCGGTAAGAGGCGAATCGAAGCCTGAACTACGAAAGCTACCTTGAGAAACAGGTAACCTTTGCTCCGAGGGAATGGATGCTTTTTCTTCTATCCTAAGAGATCAATATTTTGATACTTCAGTTGTAGAGCAAGATAGAGGATCTAGAACGCCTTTGGGGCGAGGTTGGCCAGGCTAAGTATGAGTGTAACGATCTAAGGGCTCAGATAGATGCCCATATTGTGGCCAAGACGAATGCTCTAACGAAGGCTTCTGCCCTCGAAGTGCAGCTCTAGAATGCTCATGAAAACAGCTTGGTCCAGACGAGCAGGATTGCAGGTCTTGAGTCTGACCTTTTGAAGATGAAGGCCGAGGTTGTGGATGCTTTGGCCGAAGCTAAATAGATTCGAGCTAAGGCTGACAAGAAAGTGGCCGTCTATTTAAAAGATGTTGCTGATGCTCGGGCTGAGTTGAGAGGGGCTTCTGATAGGGAGGCAGAAGCAATGAGTACGCCCGGTGTAAATCCCAAAGGGAAACCCTCAAGGAAATCCATGCTAGGGGCTTCGATCTCTTGGAAGAGATTGAGCAGGACAAGGTGGATGAATATGACACCAAGTTCCTCGTATCTAATGCCGAAGATAATGAGAGAGAGGCCGATGAGGCCGCAGTCCCTGAGGAGAAAGTAGAATAGGCTATTCTTTTCTGATTCTGTCTATAGGGCTCTCATAGAGCATTGCAAATGTAGCCTTGCATTATTTCATATATACATATATAAGGAGGCCTTGCGGTTTCATTTTTCATGCATTTCCCTTTGCTTGTGTGTATCTTTCTTTGTCTTGTATTTCAACGTTTGTCGATGATTTGCCAGATGAATTGGCCTTGAGGCTTGTTAGATTGCACTGTAGGCTCTTACGCGTTGGGTTGGTACAATGTTTAATTTAAGCTAGTGATAGTGGCTCTTATGCATTAGGTCGGCAAGACTTTTTAATTTAAGCTGGCGATAGTGGCTCTTACGCGTAGGGTCGATACGACCTTTTAATTTGGGCTGGCGATAGTGGCTCTTACACGTAGGGTCGGTACGACCTCTAGTATAGGCTTTATTTTTCCCTCGTTAAAGTTTTTGTGTTCTTCCAACTCCTCGACAGTTCGATAAGAACCTCGATTGCGAGTCATTATGTAACAATAAATGAGCATCTCGGGAGGTTTTGCTTCATGGCTGAATTGTTTCAAAGCCTTTTCATAGTTTGGAGCTGATATGATCGAATATCCTTTGCTTATGCCGAGGGTAGCCTGATTAACTGGTTCTTTTCGAAGTATTTTTGAAGTAATTGAAGGCCTGTGATTTTATGGCGACGGTCGGGCATCCCCGAGTCACGTTAGTTTGGCCGGAGCCTTGTGACCGGAGTCATTGTGTTTGGTCGTAGCCTTTTAGTCCCTGAGTGAAGTAGCTTTGGCGTCTATATCGAGAGTATGCCATTTTAGGGGTCTTACAAGTTCGAATATATAGCCTTACCTTTAAGATCGGGATTATGCCTTTTGTAAGGTCTTATAAATTTGAGCATGCCTTGCTTGAGGTCTTACAGATAGATTACTTGGTACAAGTGTAAATCATGCCTGGCTTGAGGTCTTACAGATTTGGGCATGCCCAGAGGTCTTATAGCGTTGAAGATGCCTCATGGAGGACTTACGTTGTTGATAATTCCTCATGGAGGTCTTATATTGTTGATAATGCCTCATGGAGGTCTTACATTTTTGGGCATCGCCACATGGAGGGCTTTCGAGCTCGAGGTTGCCCGCTTGCAGTCATATGGCCTCGAGTTTTTGATAACTAGGGTGACAGTCCCCGAGATATCAAGAGTTTTTTGCTCTGGAGCCGTTCTTTCTAAGCTTGATGCTGCCTCATTTAAGGACTTACGAGCTCGAAGTTTCCGACCCAGAGGTCTTATGGCTTTGAACTTTTGATGTTAATCCTCGAGAGCTCGGAGCGCAAAGCGTTCTGATGGTAAAAGTCAAAATGTATTCCATACCTACTTGACACAAGTATTACATAGTTTTCACCGTTGAGGGTTCCATTGTTCTATGCGAACACGGTTTTTTCGATCGTTTGGCCTGATACATCATTTTTCTATTGAGACCCTCTTTGGCTTGTCTTTATTTCTCCAACGAGATGATCTTCTGGTGGGATGCCCCCCAGTATTCAAGGTTGATTGAAGAGAATCCTTGAATACTCGGTAAGATCTCCTTAGGTAGCATATAGATGTTGCCTCGTTAAAAATCTTGCCGGTAAAACCCTTCTTGGGATAAAATCCGATTGAAGTAAAAGAGTGCAACGCATGATTTAAAACATAAGGTCTTCAAGCTATAAGTTTCTTCGATTCTTCTTAAACGGATGCCTGCGTAAAGGTTAGTATAAAACGTAAATAAAAAGGGAGATGGTTATACCTTAGTTGTGATGGCACTCGAGCCTCGATATGCTTCAACCGCTCTCTTCGGGGACACGGTACGGTCCTTTGTTCATTCACTCAGGTGCAGCCGGGGATGTAGCTTGTTATTGTTACTTCACTGTTTGCTTATCCTTTAGCTCCTTCAGTATTGAAGGTGTTGATATCGGTGCCACATTATGCACATCGAACATCTCCCTTGCAGTGTGGTTCTCCCCGTATACCATTTTATTCCATCATTTGTTGGAAACTTCATCATTTGATGAAGGGTTGATGGTACTGCTCTCATGCAGTGTATCCATAGCCTTCCGAGCAAGGCATTGTATCTCATGTCTCCTTCGATGATATGAAACTTGGCGTATTGGGTTGTTCCGGACACGTTGACTAGGAGGGTGATCTCCCCTTTAGTTGTCTCGCTCGCCATGTTGAATCCATTGAGGACTCGAAAGGCGGGCACGATCTGGTCGAGCAGTCCGAGATGCTCCACCACCCTCGACCTAATAATGTTGACCGAGCTTCCTGGATCCATAAGTACACGTTTGATTTGAAATGTATTCAAAAGAAAAGAAATTACCAATGCATCATTATGAGGCTGAGATAGGGTCTCGATGTCCTCTTTGTTGAATGTGAGAGCGTCCTCGGGTATGTAACCTCGAGTTCGCTTTTCCCTGGTGATGGATATGTTTGTTCTTTTTATAGTAGGTTCCTGTGGGATATCAACTCCCCCAACAATCATGTGGATGACATGTTGTGGTTCTTTTGTTTCATTTTTCCTGTTTGCCTCTATTTCCCGAAATTGATTTTTGGCTCGGTCGCTGAGGAACTCTCAGAGGTACCCTTTCCTAAGTAATCGGGCTACTTCTTCTCGGAGCTGTCTACAATCTTCGGTCCTATGACCGTGTGTGCCATGGAATTTGCACACCAGGTTAGGGTTCCTCTTCCACGGATCTGATTGTACATGACTTGGACATCTGGTGTCTTTGATTTTACCTATGGCTAATACGATGTCTGAAACATCAACGTTGAAGTTGTACTCAGATAACTGGGGTTCCTCAGTCGGCCATATGTATCTGTCGAATCCGGCTCTATTTATGAGCCCCGAGGATTCTGACCTCGATCTGTCCTTCGGTCATTTCGGGGTATGTTACACCTTGGGGCCTTCCTTCGATCTTCAGTGTATAGTTGGTACCTTTCCTTGTTTGGATTTGGCTCCTTTGCCAGGAGCCTACTAGGATATACTGAGCCCGAGGGGGCTCCCAATTGGTCGTCCTCGACCCTAACCTTCGACTAATATCGGTTGTGGACATCTAACCAAGTCATGGCGGGATATTCAACCAAACTCTGCTTTAGTTGCTTTGAAGCTACCGAGCTTCATTCATTCAAACCTTGGGTGAAGGCCTGCACTACCTAGTCATCGAAGACTGGTGGTAATTCCATTCGCTCCATTTGGAAGCGAGATATAAACTCCTACAACATCTCGTTTTCTCTTTTTTTGATTTTGAAGACGTCGGACTTCCTTGTAGCAACCTTGATGGCACCGGCATGTGCCTTTATGAAAGAATCTGCCAGCATGGCAAATGAGTGTATCAAGTTTGGGGATAGGTTGTGATACCACATCATGGCCCCTTTTGAAAGTGTTTCTCTGAATTTCTTTAACAGGACGGATTCAATCTCGTCGTCCTTCAGGTCATTTCCCTTTACGGCACAAGTATAAGCAATGACGTGCTCGTTAGGATCCGAGGTTCCGTTGTAATTCAGGAGATCGGGCATTCTAAATTTCTTCAGGATGGGCTTCGGTACCTCACTTGATGGGAATGGCTTTTGTACGAATTTATTTGAATCAACACCCTTTAGGATCGAGGGTGCACCAGGGATATGATCGACCCTTTAATTGTAGGTCTCCACCTTTTTATCATTAGCTTCTATCTTCTTTTTGCACGATTCAATCCTCTTTGTGAGGTCCTCGAGCATCTTCATAATAGCGGGGTCGGCTACTGACCCGTTGTTGCTCGATCTTTCCAGCACATGTTCGGCTTGAGGGGCCGTTCAGGGTGCTGCTGTGCTTGGAGTTTTTTGGTGGCTTTGTAGTTGAGCAATCGCCAGTTGTTGTGCCTGCAACATCTCAAAAATGACGTGAAGGCTAACCTCTTGTTCCCCCCGAGCTGGGGTTTTCTGAGCTTCTTGTTGGTTTTTTTGGCGTATACTCATGTCAGTGTGGGAGTTTATATTGACATGTTGGGCATTGCGTGAGACCACATCCACGAGGATTGGCTCTGGTTCATCCTCAGGGTTTTGCAGTGGTACATCGATGCCTGGAACAGCTACACCATTCTCTCCATGGTCTTCAAGACCGTTGTTCTCATGTGCATTCACTGAGTTAGACATTTTGACCTGAAATCCAAGATTCTTGGACAAGATTCTTATGTTTTTCAGTAAACCAGCATAAAAACAATCACTATTATTTTAGTCCCACGGTGGGAGCCAAACTGTTTACCTCGAAAATGGTAATTACAATTAGATTTGATTTTCTGGTTCTAAAAATATGTGACTTATTTTTATGCTAGATGTTAAGCAATAGATGCTAGGTGTGAGCTAAGAAAAAGATATAAGAGCTTTGAAGCTAATATGTTACGCAAACCGAGTGGCTAGAGTCGGGGCCTCAAGCTAGCCTGCGCCGAGCCTCGAGGTCGAGCTAAAGCGCTAGACTGGAGCCGATTGATGAAGAACTAACAGTTCTAAGAGCTTTAATGAGGGCTCTTTATGATCAACAATGAATAATAAATGAAGAACAATCAATGAAACACAATAAATGTTAGCAATAAATCAAAGGAAAGACAATAGAGAGTGTTTGAATTAGAGAGCAGAGAATGTTCTTATTCTTGTATTGAATATCATGTGTGCAAGAAATAACAAGGGTCCCCTTTATATAGTAGGGGGAATCCCAACATAGTACATGTGCATTTATTACAAAGATTTGCAGTAGGTACAGCTATTTAATTCCACGGTACGGGCTTGTACTATTCTTATGGACTTGGTCAGCTCTAACCACTCGCCTTGGGAATCTCCCACTCGTTCATCATGGCTATCGATTTGTACTGCCCCGAGGTCGAGTTGTTCCTCGAGCCTTCTGGTTCATCAAACCTCGAGCTATGCCTCAAGCCTTCTGGCAATAAGCTATGGAATGCCATGATGATCCCAAAATCGGACTTTCCGATTTTAGCCGTATACAAATACCACTTGTTAGGACCGAAAAAATCAGGTGTCATACGTAAGCTAGTAAAACATACCTTCAATGATGGTAAATCAGATAGCAAACGAGAAATATACCAGAAGAGGACATAAACGTTTAATGTGGTTCGGTCAATTAACCTGTATCCACATGCAGAGATGTTCAATCCACTATAAAAATAGAGTACAATATATCAAGGAGAACAACCTCACAAAGAGGCAAACACAAGTGGCACACTAACACTTGTCCTGAAAAGTTCTCCCCCTAAACTAGACTCTCAAACCTCATATGGCTACATTGTGGATACTACAAATGAGAAGGAAGGATCCTTAATTTATAGAAGTCCAAACTTTTTCCTACAAGAAAAAGGGACTAGCCAAATATTAGAGATTTATAATTTCCTTCTAAAAGAAGAAAAACCTAATTGTGATAAACATATTGTCCTTTCCTTCTAGAGATAGCAAAAACAAATATGGCAAGAAAATCAGAATAAACACCTAACATTTCTCCCCTCTGGCCTTAGCTATGAAACTTGATCAATATCAACTAAGCTCTCATTACTCTAAGAATCTATCTTCTCAGCTTTGTCAATATCTTCAATTGTCTGGTCTTCAAAGAATATTGCATCACGACTTCTAATAAGTTTTTTATCAACTGGACCTTAAAAATGATACCCAAACTCATTTTGACCATAACAATAAAGATGCACTATTTAATTTTGACATCTAGATCTCTCATCTTTAGGTACATGCACACAAGTTTTACACCCAAAAACTCTCAGGTGATCATAAGAAACATCTTTGGCAAACCAAACTCTCTATTTGGGACATCACTATCCAAAACAACAAGAGACAAATTGATAACATAGGCAACAGTATTAAGTGCTTCCGCCCAAACTGCATTTGGAAGTTTAATATTAGGTGTTTGTCCTGATTTTCTTATCATATTTGGTTTTCCTATCTCTTGAATAAAAGGGCATCATATTTACCATAATTGAGTTTTCTTTTCGTAGAAGGAAATTAAAAATCTCTCATATTTGACTAGTCCCTTTTCTTGGAGGAAAAGATTTGGACTTCTATAAATTATGGATCTTTCCTTCTCATTCAGTAGTATCTACAATGTAGCCATATGGGATTTGAGTGTCTTGTTTAGGGGGAGAATTTCGGGACAAGTGTTAGTCTGCCATTTTCGTGAGGTTGTTCTCTCTATATTTTGTACTCTCTTTTTATATAGTGAGATTACTCATCTCCGTCCTTGGACGTAGGTCAATTGACTTAACAACATTAAATATTTGTGTCTCTTTTAGTATATTTCTCTGTTGTTATCTAATTTATTATCATTCAAGGTTTGCTTTACTAGATTTCGCATGACACCAGATTATTTCGATCATAACACTTCGATCTTATCACATTTCTAGAAGAATTTGTTTTTGTGGGACACAGAGTATGGAACTAATAAGATATATATTCGTATCATCAAAGCAAATGTTATTAATAATATTGTAGGAATTTTTAATTGGAGCAGCATTACTAAATGGATCTTATATTATGTTCTATGTTTTTCTTCTTCTTATGTGAATCACCTAATTCCAAAGTTAGAGCTCTAGTTGAGTGATCACGTCCAGCTCTAGTCCTAAAAAGGATAAACAATCGTTGCAAATATAAGCCGGTCTAAAAGGCCGGAGTCGAATCCCACAGAGTACTAAGATTTTGCTACAATTGTTGACTATCACTAAGAAGACAAGCTCGAACAATTCCTATGTTATAAATATTAAGATTCTTAATCTAATTAGCTAACAAATTAAAGTAGTATATTAACAACTAAAGATACTACGGGTTGAAGAAAAGATTAAGGAGGTCTAGAGTTATGATTTCCCCAATTGTCGTAATCCTTCCCGCTACGTCTTCTATAATTTTGCCTTAAGTATTCTCTATCGATCGTGAGTACTTCTTGTGTCATAATTCTCTCTCGAGCAACTATCACAATTTACTAGACATATTCTTTCAAACTACGCTAGTTGGCACTAATTCATCGCTCACTACGATCGCACCAAGGTTTCGTTATCTCTAATCTCACCTTTAAACCCTCTGTATTGATCTCTCACATATGTTAGGAGCGATGTTGTTCCACAAATACCTAAATATGTACCCTCTCTCAAGCGATACACACTAAATAAGCACAGTCAATTGATGGCCATTCAATCAATAACAGTAAACACGTAGTTGAACAAGCAGAGAAATCTAACGGTTCAATTATATAAAAACATAATGAGAATTTATCTTACAAAAGGTTCCATCAAAACCCTAGATAACAAATTAGCTATTCATCATAGTATGAAAAACTATAGTACTTGAATTCATAACCAATAATGAAAATAGGAAGAAGGAAGTAAAAAACTCGTAGAAGAATTCTCTGCCTTGCTTCTAGCGTGTTCTTGCCTCCTTGGGTCGAATCTCCTAACTAAAAACGTCCTCTCTATAATGTCTCCCACTAAAAAACTAACTTTAAGGGGTATTTATAGGGTATGGGCGAATTCTACATGTCCAAAACTAATGAGGAATTAAAATTTGCTCGGATGGCATCGTCGGCGCAAGGCACTGTCTATGACGCCATTGTTTCAGTGCAAGGCACTGTCTGGGGCGTCAATGATAGTGACCTGGACAATGCCTTGCATTGTCTATGGTGTGAGCACGTGATTTTTGCCCTATATGAATTACTCCCATAAATTCAAAACAAAATAATTTCTTTCAGTGTTTGCAATTTTGTGGATTTTCGTGGCATTTTATGTTAAATGTTTGCATTTGTCTGTGCATATTTATTTTACTTAATTAATAAAAAATACAAAAATATGTTGCATTTGCATTTAGGATTAATTAACAAATTAGTTCTTTTATAAAAATGGAAAAATCACAAAAAATAGTTCATTTTGCACTTTTTAATTTCGAATTTTAGTAGTTTTTCCTTGAATTTGGTTTTTAATTAATTGGGGTAAATATTATTTCGAGTAATTAGTTTAATTTGGTGAAATATTTAGTTTAAAGAGTAATTTAGGATTTAATTTAATTTGAAAAGAAAAAAAGAATAGAAAAAGAATTGATTAATAGAAATGGGAAGAGTCAATTAAAAGGGGGCTATAATTTGGACCATTTTTAATTGAAATCCGCCCAGAACACTCCCCATCCCAGGCCCAAACCTGGTTTCTACCCGGTCCGCCCCACTTTAAAACGAAACGACGTCGTTTCGCCCTTTTTTATCTGGACCGCCGATCTCAGCTGATCAAACGGTCCGGAACTGACTCTATCTTGATATATAAATGTCGGAACCCCCCCCCCCCCCCCCCCCCTCTCACCCCCCTCATCGTCTCTCACTCACCCTCGTCTCTTCAGAGACACCCCCGAAACCCTAATCCGCCGCCCTAATTCCCACCGCCTTAGCCCGGCGGCGCCACCTCTGTTCACCACCAAAATTACAGCCTGGAACCTCCATGACCCCCTCCTCCAAAATCCTGGGTCAGTTTCCCTCGAATGTTGCCCGATCTTCTCGAATATTAGATCAGAAAATGAACCCTAAAATCCCAAGATTTCTGAATCAAGATTTCATTGAAGATTTTAGGTTCATTTTGACTTTATTCGTGTGTTTCTAATAAAGAACACACGATTAATCTCAAACTGAGCCAAAAATTTGAAGACTTGAAGATTCGTCACCATACTTTACTGGTCCGAGTTGTTTTAGGTATTTTGCTCTTCTTTACCTTTTGTTATTTAACTTCAGTTTCTTTGTTCTCTTCTTACCTTCTTCTACTCTTTCTTTTAGTTTTCTGATTTTGATTTCCCATTTTTTTTTCATTTCTTCACACTATCTGTATCTGCATGTTAGATTGAAGTTGTGTTTGATTATCAGTTGGGTCCTGTCTTCAAGTATGGATAGTTTGAATTTTCATTCTTGTTTTGGGCTTAATTTTGTTCCGAGTCATTAGGTTTCTGAATTTGAACGTTTGGGTTTTTGGGTTTTTCTTCATATTAATTGGGTTCATAAGGATTAAATAGCCTAAGAGGGAAATGAATTGGGTCTACGAAGACCCATTAATTTGGGTCAATTGGACCCGGGTTCTTCCTGGCATATAGAGAGTAATAAACAGTAGTGTGGAGGGTATTATAGGTAATTAGGGTCGGGAATCTTTGTATAACTGAATGGGAAGCATCTAGGAAGCTGGGGTTTGGGACTATTTTGAAATTCTGAATTTTACATTAGGGGTAGGTGAGCTAAAACCAAAATTGAAAAGGAGGCAAAATGCAAAGACTGATATCTTTAAGCTGCCCTAGTCCCTTGCCTATAAAGGCATCCAAAACTTGCCTTTCAAGGCAGACCCAAGAGACTTGAAAGAGATAAAAAATTTGACAAAACAAAAATGGCTGAGAATTCTAAAACTGCACTGATTTCCAGCGTATTTCTTTGATAAAAACTGATCAAATTCTGTATCAGCTGGGGATTTCTGATCTTCTTCATTAATTAAAATCTCTGAAAGTTTCACATCTTGCACCTAGGTTGGGAGATGGTTTGATTTTTGGTTTTTTCTGGGTTCAAGCTGCTGTGAGGTCATTGTTGCATTGCTACTGCTGTGCTTTTTGTTCTGCTGTTATCTACTATTTCTTCACCTCTTTTTACCTTTCAATTTTCAGGTATGCTCTTGAAACTTGGATGGAATTGAAACTTGATTGAACTTTGTATAAACATCTGTGATCCAGTTGGTTTTAAATGAAAATATCAGTCCCTGTTGTGTTAAATTTTACCCTGTTGTCATTTATGTTTTAGTTTAGCTTCTTATATGCATTTCGTTTTGTTTTAAGGCTTGGATCTGAGTTTGTTTAAATGTAGTTGATTTAAAGCTATTTAGGTCTCTTAATGTGTATTAATTAAAGACTATGGTCTAATTTAATTAGCAACAATTGTCTGGCTGTTGGATTGTGTTTTGTACAGGCTGTGCTCTCTTTCAATCTTGTTTAAGTTTGTTCTTGTATAGTTTGAGGTCTGGATCCAGGATTGTATGACTTATCATGTAATCTTGCTTCTATTCATGTACTGAGTTCTGAGCATTCTAAAGGTACTTTCAAATGAATCTGAGTCCGATTTAGATTTGGAAGCCTCCAGATTGGAATCAGTTCGTCATGCTTGGTTTCTCATCTTATTTAGAAAGTTTCGAGTTGGTATAATCTTGCTGAATGGGTCAGTTTGAAATGTATGTTGCATGAATTTGTAATCAGTAAGTTTTGACATTAAGTGATGAGCAATTCGTGCAAAAGGTTTATCGTCACGACTGGAAATTGTATTTTTTCTGCTATAGAATACATGCACTGAGTTCTGAACATGTTTTACATTTGGTTCAAGGATTGTTAGCACTCGTCCAAATCCAGGAGTTCCTTGAATGATAATTGGCTTCAAGTATAATTGTTGAATCATATTTTGGGCCATCATCATTGGCCCAATTACAATTGCCTTTCGTTTCGTAACTAGGCTGCCCAGCTGGGCTTCCCTTTGAGCCCAGTTACCTCTCACGCATAATCAGTAGTAAGGGGCAACTACACATGGGTTTTGGAACCGGGCCTGGCCACTCTGCGTTTTCCTTTGAAAAATCTCCAAATAACATTGGGACTACAGCTGGCCCGGTCCGTCTCGCGTGATTAAAATGTTTGTTTCCATTACACATGGGTTTATGATTAGCAAGATGAAAATTGAACCACAATTTAGATTAGACATTGCTTAGCGTTGGCCCTGGGATTACTAATCTGAGTTTGAGCATTAACTTAGGAGTACTTATAGTCTTTAAGCCTTGTTTAGTTAGTTTAGAAACCTTTTGGTTAGAATGAATTGAGGTGTGCCGCGCCAAACAAAACTTCAAATGCATGGTCATCGATCAAGTAATATTTTATCTTGAGAATTCGAGGCGTGCCATTTAGTGAATTTTCCATGGCCCTCATAAAGTTGCGAATGCATAGTTGCTTTAGGCGCGTTATTTTAATAACTTACCTTCCTAAAGTCGGGTGTGCATTTCATGTGACCCAAATCCAAATCTCAACAACGTTAAATAAAATGTGTCTCGGACTGCGGGTGCATTTCATGTGGCGTGGTCCAAAGACGTGTTTCAGATGACGTTGAAATCTTTCTTAAAATAATTAAAAGTGGTTTTAAAATTAAAAATGAACATAGGTTTAAAAGTGTTTTAAAGTTAGATAATTAGGCCAACAATAAAAGTTAAGTGACCATGCTAGAACCACGGAACCCGGGAATGCCTAACACCTCCTCCCGAGTTAACAGAATTCCTTACTCGGATTTCTGTGTTCGCGGACTGTAATACAGAGTCAATCTTTTTCTTGAGTCGGGATTTAAACCGGTGACTTGGGCACCATAAATTATCCCAAGTGGAGACTCTAAATCTTTTAATAAATAATCCCGTTTCGATTGTCACTTTAAGTTGGAAAAAACTCTCTTATTTATACCCTTCCGAGGGTGTAGGTGAAAAAGGAGGTGTGACAGCTCTGGCGACTCTGCTGGGTATCAAATCCAGAATCTCTGGTTCAGGGTTCAAGAATTCGAGCTTACAATAAATGTTATAGTTGGTTTTATCCATTATCTGATTTTGTTACATGTTTGGGCCTAATGTGCTAAGTATTGCTGTTACCGCTTTGATATTCTGTGAACTGTATATAAACTGCTACAAAACCCTTCTTCTCTCTGAGTCTTCTAAATCATGGAGGAGTGTGCACTTCGTGTGACTTCTCTTCTGTTAGAGTCATATCCCAAATTTTAGAACAAGATTCGGACAAGTTGCAAAGTCGGTGAAGCTTCTATATTCCCGGTATGTTGCCCCCCCCCCCCGGCTCGAGCTGTCCACTTGGGTAAGCCAGGTCTAGAACAATAAACCCAGGTTTTGAACCTAGTATAACAAGACCTCATGACGGATCCCCAGTAGGAACGTTTGCTTGCATCATGTGCATTTAACTTTGGAGACTCAACACAGGGGTTGGGTCTGTCTAGGACAGGTATACCAAAAATAAAAAAGACCATCCTGATGCATTTTACTTGCTACTTGTGCATTTATTTGCTTCGGACTTGCATGCTGACCGGCTTATGAATATTGGGAAAAGTCGAGAAAAGAGAAATAGTAGTGTAGGGGGTTAAGAGAGTTAATCACTTGTTTGAGAAAAACCAATGTCCGGATAGTGCTAAAACTCTGCCGAATTTTTTTTTTTGAAAAAAAAAACGAAATGAAAAATGAAAAAAAAGAAGAGTTTTGTTTTCAAAAATAATTTGTTTTATTTGCCCGAACTACGCCAGTTTGATTCTCTCAGGGTGTGAGATACGTAGGCAACCCTCATCGGGTCCAACTTCCTTTTTGCAAAAATAGCCCAAAAGAACAAAAATTTTACTTTAATTTGAAAATAATTAGGGTGATGTCATTCTTGTCAAAAATAGCCGAATGTCCCTAAAAGGGCGCCGGAAGGCTGCTTTTGCAAGAACAGCCACCTTTAGTCGCTTTTAAAGGTTTTGGCTAGTTAGCCGACACAGCCTTAAAATCTTCGTTTTCGAAGTGCTGAAAGGCCGTATTGGCAAGACCGGATATTTTGTGAAAATTTTGAAAAAAAAATGGTCATTTCTCTTAAGTCAAAATGAGTCATAGTTTTCTTTTAACTAAAACCACCTTAATAAATGTGCAGGATGAGCACAATTCAAAATGAACCTTTTTCGGTCCGTGAAGAGATCCCTTTGAAGCTGCATATGTGGTGGAATGATTTGGGGGAAGATAGCAGAAAGGTTGTGACAAAAGCGTTGGGTTGTCTTATCGGGCTCTTGAAGGTTAAGCCAAGAAAAGACGTGATTGAGGCCTTGATACCATTTTGGGACCCCACACATAATGTATTCCATTTTGCTGATTTCGAGTTAACTCATACATTGGAAGAGATAGCAGGCTATGCCGGTTTCGAAGGGAATCTTAGAAGTCAATACCCGGTGGCACCGAGAACAGTAACCCCTCACAAATATTTGGACTTGTTAAGCATCAGTCGAGACATCCGAGACGGAAATTTGGCCAAAGAATTCTGTACCTTCTACTTTTTGTATCGACGTAACGGGGATCCTCGTGGCTTCGAAACAACAGATACCGGTCTTACTCACATGGGAAACCAAGACAAGTGGGAAGCTCGGAGAGGATTAGCTTTCATAGTGGCGTTCCTGGGTATTTTAGTTTTCCCCAAAAAAACGGGAATATAGAGTTGGGGCTTGCAGGGATAGCTGACTTTATGATGAAAAAGGCAAATGGGACTATAGTGCCGCTAATCTTGGCAGACATTTACCGAGCTCTGACCATTTGTTGGGAAGGAGGAAAGTTCTTTGAAGGGTGCAATATGTTGTTACAATTATGGATGGAGGAACACTTTTGCCACCGTCCCGGATACTTGAATTGCGGTATGACTGGCCTTGAATGCATCGAAAAAATGAAAAGCAGGTAGAGGGTTATGAGTTCCCGGATCGTACGAAAGCATGGCATGCTCATTTGAGATCTTTGACTGCAAACAAGATCGAATGGACGATCGGGTGGCTCTCGGTTAGTGAAGTAATCTATATGTCGGCTGAGGTGTGTTTTTTGCTATTGATGGGTCTTCGGAGTATCCAGCCTTATGCTCCGCACAGAGTCCTACGTCAGTTAGGCCGATACCAGACCATCCCACATGATGAAGATTTGAGTCGGCAGGTCATTGAGTTAGAACCAAAAGCTGCCTTCCCAGAAGAAAAAGTGCGTCGGATTTGGCATCAGTGCAGATTCTTAGGGCCTAATACTCAAGTACGAGATCTATCCAGAGGCGAGGTGGAGCCTAGTTACACTACTTGGTATGGTAAAAGATCCCGAGTTCAACATGAGCCCGAAAGGCCCGCTAAGAGACCCCATGTCCAATAGTTCACCGACGGAGCACAAGTGCAATGGGACTGGTTGACCAAAGAAAACGAGTACAAGGATACCATAAGCAAATTGAAAAAACAAGTCAGGGGCCTTCAGTTTGAAAACAGCTTGCAAGCCGCGGTGGACGAAGGAGAAAAGAAAAAGCTAGCTAAAGAAAATGAGGCCCTTCAAGCCTAAATTCAGAAAATGAAAATAGCGGCAGAAAACCCTGCCCGAAGTGCCAAAGATGAAAAACTCATAGCTAACTTGAGGCAGAAAGTGAGTGACTATAGTTTTGATTTGAACAAAGCAGAAAGTGAACTAGCCAGGGCTCGAAAGCAATTGGCTAAAAACGCAGATGAATGAGCACGCCTGGTTAAGCAGTTGAAAGAAAAGTACGACAATGAGGTTGCGGGATTAAAGAAAAGGGTCATCGCCACGGAAAACAAAATGATCAAACAGGCGAAAGACTTCAAGGGTGAAAGGGAACATTGTTATACAACATTGGCACAATTAGAAATAGATTTGCAACAACTTCAGGAGCAGAATCATGTGGCCGAGAAAACTTTGGAAGCCAGGGCTCAGCAGATCGAGTGTTTGTTACAAGAAAAAGGTGTCATAAGAGAGAGAATTAGAAACATCGCCGATTACATTGTTGTGAAGTGCCAAGCCTGTGAGGATATGACTCACACCACCTTCTTCACGACAGTGATGACATTTGTTAAACAGATAATGAGTGACATGGATAGACTTAAAAGGGATCTTGCATATAGGCCCGCGGCGAGACTGAATGATGTCCCGCGGGCACCAGGAGCATTAATGTATTCATGATTTTTCATTTGAGTCTGTATTTCCTTTTCTGTTAGAGTTTGTCAGTTGTTTTGAGTCTGTATTTTGCTTTCTACTGGAGTCTGTCAATTGTTTTTGAGTCTGTATCTTCTTTTGTTGGAGTATGATAGTTTATTTTTGGAGTCTATATTTTGTCTTTTCATCGGCGTCTGTTAGTTTCTCTTGGAGTCTGTTAGTTTTGAGTTTTTGTAATCAAAGCATTTGCTTTTTATGAATATTGAAAATCCCAAAAATATTTTAGTATTTACTTTCACACTTATCTTCCAGAACTACGCTCGGTCTAATTCATGCGAGGTCATGAAACGTAGGCAATCTCCATAGGATTCTACCATAACCAAAAGGAAAAAAAAGGAAAAACAAGAGAGAAAAAGAAAAGAAAAGAGAGAAAAATAAGAAAACCAAGAGAAAGAAACAATGGCAAAACAAGAGGGAAATGAGAGGATGAAAACAAAGAAAAAGCAAAGGCCAGAATGAAAAGAGAGAAAAGGGGGGAAAGGGAAATTGCGAATGGAAATAAGGAAAAGTCGGGATGACACAAACAGCCGATCAAATGCATAATAGAAACGGTTAGTTGCTTAGGTGCATTCATTCCCCAAAATATGCAGCTACCAATCTGTTAAAATCCTAATCGCTAACAAGGTTGTTGTTGATGTATTGAGTTCAGGTAGGTGGCTAGTTGATTGGCATTCTGGCAACTCACTCCTAAAACACCCGATCAAAAGACAAGTTGAACATGGCCAACCAAGAACCGGAGACAAGTATCGTTGATCCGTCAAAAGAGGTGGAAGAAGTAGATGTTAATGCGATGAAGGAAGAGATGTATAAGTTAAAGCAGCAAATGGCTGAAATGTACCAGGCCTGGGCAAAGGGTCATCCACCACCAGTTTATCCTGCCAACCCTGTTTATATCCCACCATCGGCCCAACCTCAGAAGCCTCCCACTGTAAACTCATCTCCAGCCTTTCCCCTCTACCAACAATGCTATGGCACCACTTCTCATACTTCTCAAGCTCCACCACCCAAATAAGTCATATACCCTCCTCCACCAGTCACTCCCGTTTTTGTGGTACCTCCACCTGCTGCATTACACCGATCTTCCAGTGAACCTCTGTTCCAAACTCACGACAACCAGTATTATCCCCCTGAACCCACCTTCAAAGTTCTGGAACCATATTTTTACACCCCTCATCTTGATCTCCCGGCGGAGACCGAGAAGCCACCCAAAAATCCCGAGCATGAGGAGATGATCATAAAGGTCAAAAGCTTAGATCAATCGTTCAGAGATATGAGGGGGATGTGAGGTCAAGTAAGTGTGGCCTATAAGGATTTATGTTTGTTCCCCGATATTCAGTTACCAGCAGGGTTCAAGATGCCCAAGTTTGATCTGTATGATGGGCATGGTGACCCAGTAGCACACTTAAGAGGATTTTGTAGCAAGATGAGAGGGGCAGGCGGAAGAGATGAATTATTGATGGCATATTTCAGCCAAAGTCTGAGTGGATAGGCATTGGAATGATATACTAGACAAGATCGCAGCAGGTGGTACACATGGGACGATTTGGCCCAAGCCTTCGCCTGCCATTTTCAGTACATTCTTGAAATTATCCTAGACTATTTGTCATTGACAAAGATTGAGAAGAAGCCCGGTGAGAGTTTCAGGGAATATGGATTCCGTTGGAGGGAGCAAGCAGCGAGGGTTGACCCTCCGATGAAAGAAAGTGAGATGGTTGATTATTTCTTACAGGCTTTGGAGCCCACTTATTTTGGTCACTTGGTGTCAGCAGTGGGCAAGTCCTTTAATGAGGTTGTAAAAATGGGAGGCATGGTTGAGGAGGGACTCAAGTCTAACAAGATCATGAGTTATTCAGCAATCAAAGCGACCACCCAGGCCATTCAAAACGGTATTGGAGCTGTACTTGGGAAAAAGAAGAAAGAGGACGTTGTGACAGTTGAGTCAGGAGCTTGGGTCGGATCCAGGGGCCTTTCACATTACTACAACCAACCTCGACCCTATAACCAAACTTACCTCCACACTCTATATAGCCCACCACAACACTATTACCTACTATCAGATCCCCATTTTTCCATTCATCATGCACAAAAATACCCTCAACCTTCTGCCCGCGCGCAATGCCGTGCACCAATTCCACATAATCCCTACCCAGCCCCGCAAAATACTTATCCACCCCCGACAGCATACCAAAATCCCCCTGGGACAGGTTTCAGGCCCAATCAGGCCACCAAGAATGAGAGGTTACAGAAGAAGAAGACTTTCACTCCATTGGGAGAATCCTATACCAGTTTGTTCCACAGGTTAAGACAATTGGGTATGCTGAATCCGATCGAGCCAAAATTGCCAAATCCTCCCCCGAGGAATCTTGATCACTCTGTGAGTTGTGAATATTGTTCTAGTGCTCCGGGGCACGACACGGAGAAGTGCTGGCAATTGAAAACAGCTATTCAAGAGCTCATTGATACTAATCAAATTGAGGTCCAGGCTCCAGAGGCACCTAATATCAACCAGAACCCATTGCCAGCTCATCGAGAGATGAATATGATTGAGATAGTGCATAAGGAAGGGGAGGCTAAGAAGCCTTCGCAAACTGTCATGATGATTCAGTCCAGCAAAGTCAGGCCGTTCGAAAGGTCAACAAGCGAGAAGTCTGCTATCAAGTTGAATGGGGCAAATAGTGAACCATATATGGTGGTCAAGAAGGGTTCCTCAAGTGACGTTGTAGGGAAACCTGAAAGAGCGAAAGTGGTTGTGCCAGGAGTGGCGAACAATCCTGTGGTAATTGTGGACGGTGCCCGAACAGATCCTACCATTATCAAGTCGGTAACTCAATTACCAATAGTCAACAGCAATGCAATCGTGTGCAATTATGAACGAGTGACAGTGACTTATAGGGGGAAAGAGGTTAAAGAAGAAGTTTGTGAGACCCACGGTTTGACTCGATCGGGGAGATGTTTTGCCCCCGAAGAGTTGAGAAAAGCTAAGACCTCTAAAGATAGCCTAGTATTGGCGAAGAAAGCGGTGACCAAGGAAGAAGCAAAGGAATTCTTGAGAAAGGTGAAAGTGCAGGACTATTCCATTGTGGAGCAGTTGAGGAAAATACTGGCTCAGATCTCATTATTGTCATTATTGATCCATTCAGACGAGCACCGTCGGGCTTTAATGAAGATCTTGAATGAGGCCCACGTTCCTGATAAAATCTCAGTAAACCACTAGGAAAAGATAGCTAATAAGATATTTTAGGTAAACAGAGTCACTTTTTTTTATGATGAGTTGCCCATGGAAGGTACTGAGCACAATAGAGCCCTCTATCTGACTGTGAAATGTGAAGATTCCGTGGTTACTCGGGTACTGGTTGAAAATGGTTCCACTGCAAATATTTGCCCTCTTTCCACTCTGAACAAGTTGAAGGTGGATGATGAAAAAATCACAAGAACAGTATCTGCATTCGGGGATTCGACGGTGGAGGGAAAGATTCAGTCGGGGACATAGTGCTCGAGCTTACAATAGGGCCAATTGAATTTACTATGGAATTCCAGGTGCTCGATGTGGCTGTTTCTTACAATCTGATGTTAGGTCAACCCTGGATTCATGCTGCTAAAGCGGTCCCGTCCACTCTGCATCAAATGGTTAAGTTTGAATGGGATAGACAGGAAATTGTTGTGCATGGCGAAGATAATTTATGTGTTCCCAGTGATGCCATTGTTCCGTTCATAGAGTTTCAAGACGACAAGGGGCCATAGGTTTATCAGGTTTTTGACACAGTATCGGTAGAGAAAATTCCCGAAGGGAAGTGCGTTCCAACTCCAAGGGTAGCTGCTAAATCAGTCATGGTAGCTGTTGAAATGTTGAAAAATGGTTTTGTACCGGGCAAGGGTTTGGGTGCAACTCTACAAGGTATCATACAGTCTGTTTCTCTTCCTAAAAACCTGGATACATTTGGTTTGGGATTCAAGCCCACAGTCGCAGACGTAAGGAGAGCCAGAAAAATGAAACAGAAGGCATGCGCCCTTCTAAAGCCAGTCCCGCATCTTTCAAGATCAGTTGTCAGGCCTGGTACCAGAAAGTGCCCAGTGACGACTGTTCCCAGTTTAGTGGTTAATGTGGATGAGATTTGATTGAAAAATTTGAGACGCCGATGTGAACATGTTAGAAGCTGGACAGGGTTCGAGTAAAGCGATGTGCAGTTTGTGGAGCCCAGTGCAAAGATTAACAATTGGGAAGCTACTCCTCTCCCCACCAGGAAGGAGTTTTGGTAGTTTGATTTGATTTCCTTTTAGATTATCTGGGTTATTCCAGGGTTGTAATTCAGATTCTATATTCCGTCCGTTTGGATGTATAAACCTTGTTATCTTTAATTTCAATGAAATGCAATTTCACTTTTTCTCCTTCCTGATAATTTTATTTTGTTTTTTCTTTTCTTCCTTGTACAGTTCTTTTTATGTTGGCTTCGATGATATGACATGCATGAGGAATCTCCGGCACAGTCCTAAAAGCCAATCTAATTCTGAAATAGTAATTCAGGAAATAGAGTGTGATGATGAATCGGAATATGATGAGGATGAGGCCTTTGAAGAGATTAGCAAAGAACTAAGCCATTTTGAAGAAAAACTCAAGCCTAACCTGAGTGACACAGAAGCAATCAATTTAGGGAACCCAGATAATATTAGAGAAACTAAGATAAGTGTCCATCTTGAACCTCAACTCAGGGAAGAGATAATTAAAGCATTACTCGAGTACAAAGATATTTTTGTATGGTCATACGATGACATGCCAGGTTTAAGCACTGATTTGGTGGTTCACAAATTGCCCACTGACCCGGCATTCCCTCCTGTCAAGCAGAAACTGAGGAAATTTAAAACTGATATGAGTGTGAAGATTAAGGAAGAGGTCACCAAACAGTTTGAGGCCAAAGTCATTCGGGTCACCCGATATCCCACCTGGTTAGCCAATATTGTGCCTGTGCCGAAGAAGGATGGCAAGACCAGGGTGTGTGTTGATTATCGAGATCTCAACAAGGCAAGTCTCAAGGATAACTTCCCACTGCCGAACATCCATATATTGATCGATAATTGTGCCAAACATGAGATTGGTTCTTTTGTGGATTGTTATGCGGGTTACCACCAAATCTTAATGGATGAGGAGGACGCAGAAAAGACGACATTCATCACTCCATGGGGAACGTACTGCTATCGGTTCATGCCATTTGGTTTGAAAAATGCTGGGGCAACCTACATGAGGGCAATGATGACCATATTCCACGGCATGATACATAGGGAGATCGAGGTTTATGTGGATGATGTGATTGTAAAGTCTAGAAAGCAGTCTGACCATGTCAGAGATCTAAGAAAGTTCTTCCAAAGGCTTCGTAGGTACAATCTAAAGCTCAATCTTGCAAAATGCGCATTCGGTATTCCATCTAGAAAGTTGTTGGGATTCATAGTCAGCCACCGAGGTATTGAATTAGACCTGTCAAAGATCAAAGCTATCCAGGAATTACCACCCCTAAAAAACAAGACTAAGGTGATGAGTCTGTTGGGAAGATTGAATTACATCAGCAGGTTTATTTCTCAGCTCACGACAACTTGTGAGCCTATCTTCAAATTGTTAAAGAAAGATATTGCGGTCAAGTGGACAGATGAATGTCAGGAAGCATTTGATAAGATAAAGGGGTACTTGTCAAACCCACCTGTGTTGGTCCCGCCAGAACCAGGCAGACCTTTGATTCTGTATTTGACAGTCTTGGACAATTCATTTGGTTGTGTGTTGGGTCAGCATGACATTACCGGCAAGAAGGAGCAGGCCATCTATTATCTCAACAAGAAGTTCACAACTTACGAGGTTAAGTACACTCATCTTGAGAGGACGTGCTGCGCCCTCACTTGAGTGGCACAGAAGTTGAAGCACTATTTGTCATCTTACACTACTTACCTCATCTCTCGTTTGGATCCGTTAAAGTATATCTTTCAGAAGCCTATGCCTACATGGAGGCTCGCAAAGTGGCAGATTTTGCTCATAGAATTTGACATCGTCTACGTGACTCAGACTGCGATGAAAGCACAAGCATTGGCCGACCATTTGGCTGAGAATCCCGTGGATGAAGAATACGAACCTTTGAAGACCTATTTCCCTGATGAAGAAGTAATGCACATTGATGAATTGGAATAGATTGCAAAGCCAGGATGGAAACATTTCTTTGATGGGGCTGCTAACATGAAAGGCGTTGGGATATGAGTGGTGCTTGTTTCTGAAATAGGGCATCACTACCCTGTTACGGCTCAGCTTCGATTCTACTATACTAACAACATGGCCAAGTACGAGGCATGCATTTTGGGTTTGAGAATGGTTGTGGATATGGGTGTCCAGGAAGTCTTGGTCTTGGGTGACTCGGAACTTCTGGTGCACCAGATTCAAGGAGAATGGGAAACTAGGGATCTAAAACTTATACCGTATCGACAATTTTTATATGATCTTTGTCAGCGATTACAATCAATAGAGTTCAGGCATATTCCAAGGATTCACAATGAGGTCGTTGATGCTTTGGCTACTCTGGCGTCAATGTTATATCATCCAGATAAGGCTTATATGGATCCTTTGCAGATTTAGATCCACGATCAGCATGCTTAATGTAATGTGGTAGAAGAAGAGCTCGATGGGGAACCTTGGTTTCACGATATCAAGGAATACATTAGGCTGGAGGTGTATCCAGTACAAGCCACAGTGATCAAAAGAGAACAATTAGGCAGTTGGAAAGCGGTTTTTTCTTCAGTGGAGGGATTCTGTACAAAAGGACTCTAGACCTTGGGCTACTGAGATGCATAGATGCTAGGCAGGCTACAGCTATTATGACCGAAGTACATTCTGGAGTCTGTGGACCGCACATGAGTGGGGACGTGCTAGCAAAGAAGATCCTTCGTGCAGGTTATTATTGGCTCCCTATAGAGCGAGATTGTATCAGTTTCGTGCGTAAATGTCATTAGTGCCAGGTGCATGGAGATTTGATTCCTTCTCCACCATCTGAATTACACACGATGTCTGCACCATGGCCTTTTGTTGCGTGGGGCATGGATGTCATTGGGCCAATTGAGCCATCATCATTAAATGGGCACAGGTTCATTCTGGTGGCCATAGACTATTTCACCAAGTGGGTGGAGGCTAAAACATTCAAGTCTGTAACCAAGAAGGCGGTGGTTGATTTTGTGCACTCAAATATCATTTTCCGGTTTGGGATACTAAAGGTGATCATTACAGACAATGGGGCTAATCTCAATAGTCATTTGATGAAAGAGGTATGTCAGCAGTTCAAGATTACACATCGCAATTCTACCTCGTACCGCCCTAAGGAAAATGGAGCAGTTGAGGCGGTCAACAAGAATATAAAGAAGATACTTCGAAAAATGGTGGAGGGTTCTAGGCAGTGGCATGAAAAGCTGCCATTTGCATTGCTGGGTTACCGCACTACTGTCAGTACTTCAGTAGGGCCGACTCCTTATTTGTTGGTATATGGCACCGATACCCGCAGAAATTGAAACCTCATCCCTTCGGATTGTCGCCAAAGCTGAAATTGATGATGATGAGTGGGTTAAAACACGTCTGGAGCAATTAAGTTTGATCGATGAGAAGAGACTAGCAGCAGTGTGTCATGGCGAGTTGTATCAACAGAGAATGGCAAGAGCCTACAATAAGAAGGTGCGTCCACAGAAGTTTGAAGTGGGTCAGTTAGTATTGAAACGCATTCTTCCTCATCAGGCTGAAGCCAAAGGCAAGTTCGCCCCGAATTGGCAGGGGCCATTCATCGTAACCAGAGTATTGTCAAATGGCGCTTTGTATTTAACAGATATAGAAGGCAAGTGTGTATAAATGGCCATCAATTCTGACGCGGTCAAGAGATACTATGTATGATTTTCTTTGGTTAAATTATATTTGTTTGTACTTGGCATATTTTTGAAGATTGAAATGACGAAGGCATTTTGTTCTGCTATCTAAAACACTTTATCCTTTGTTATCCTTTTGAGCCTTATTTTTTTTTCATACCCCTCTTTCAGAATCAGCAACAAATATCAGAAACACAAGCGTGAAAGATAAGTAAAGGAAGAAGAGAAAAAGAAAAAGAAAAAGAAAAGAGAAAGAGAAGAATGAAAAGAGAAAGAAAAAAGAAGAAAAATAACAAAAGAGAAAGAAAAGAAAGAGAAAAGAGAAAAGAGAAAATCACAACAACAAAGTAATTTCTATGACATGAACTACGTTCGACCTGATTCCTTTTAAGGATACGTAGGCAGTCTCACGGTTCGGTCCCATCAAATAAAAATCCAAAGGTTCCCAAACAAGAAACTGGGAGCAGAAGTTGTGGTTGTTGTCAAAAATTCAATTCCGAAAGCTGTAATTTTTGAACCCATTTGAATTGTTTTGAGCCTTTGATATACTTTCTTTCTAACCCTATCCAAAAGCCCACGTTACGGTCCAAAGAAAGACCTTCCGATCAGTCTTCGAGAGATGCCAAGTCAAGCAAGTGGAGGTGATTCATATCAAGGGCAACACTCTGGTCCAAGCAGAAAATATTGAATATGAGAGAGTCTTATTGGTGAAAACCTTCACGGGCACCATAAGGCGACGGGAGCTGAGAGAAATTAAAAATGAGAGTCTTATTGGTGAAAACCCTCACGGGCACTGTAAGGCGAAAGTGAGTTAAGAGATGAACAAATGAGAAAGGATTGTTGGAGAAAACCCTTCAGGGCACCACAGGCCGAACAAGGTCAAAGTTTTGGTGAAGAAATCAGGATATGGAAACTCGGGGTAGCAAAGTATAGCAACTGAAAGTTGATTGGTCGGACATATTGGGTTGATTAATCCGAAAGGCATGTCATGATCATTGCTGCCAACTGCTCCACTCAAATAAGTCTCTTTTCTTTTTCCCCTTCAGATAGTCTTCCAGTTTTGGATTTTCTTATCCTTAACTCTGAAAGTCATTGCATTTAATTTCTTTTGGGTTTATTTCTCTAAGATATCCCCAATGTCAGTTCTGTTTAAGCAAATAAGAAAGAATTTCAAAGCTTGCTACCAACTTCGAAAGTCGCACAAGGCACAGCACAGACAAGGCATTGCTAGAGGTAGTATAATGTGAAATGGGGTATGAAAGGTCAAGTGGAAGTTCCATCGGTGAAACAGTTTAGTAATTTCGTGGGAAATGTAGAGGTCCAAACAGATGGGTCATAAAGGTAACACAATGGTTTGGGTATAGAACACTCGGGTCATCCAAGGTCATGGAGGTGTGAAAGTCAGCCGGGAAGTCAAACGGTTCTTAGCCAGTGCAGAGGAAGCCAATCAAAACAAAGCATGGCAGCGGAGAGGTTTTCAACAAAGAATGCCGTCAACTAACCACCACATTTTAAAACTGACAAGATTTTTCTTTGATTGAAACAGTGGCAAAAAGTTTTATTTGTTTCGGGGAAATCCTCTGCAAAGAAAGGCGAGCACCAAACATGTTTGACGGTAAACTCTTAGGTCCCGCCTGAATAATGGGATTTAATTGGAAGTTTTCATGACCCTCCTAAAAAATGGGACCTAGCTTAAAAATCAAAACAATCATGAGTAGTAAAATCTAGCATAAATGTACCCCAAGGAATGTAATATGGTTTCAAGTTCGCATGCTTGATATAGGATTCAAGTAAGAGTTTTCGGGACCCTCCTGGATAATGGGATTTAGTAGGAGTTTTCAGGACCCTCCTGGATAATGGGATTTAGTTTTTAAATTTTCAGGACCCTCCTAGATAATGGGATTTAAGTTCAAATTTCAGGGCCCTCCTGGATAATGGGGTTTAATCTTAAAATTCTCAGGACCCACCTAGACAATGGGACTTAGTTAAAATTCAAAATGTTCATGAGTAACAAGATCTAGCTAGGCTCTACCTTGAGGAAATATAAGTTTGGCTTTGAAGTTTTCATGCTTGGGATAAGATTCAATTTGAAATTTTCAGGACCTTCCTGGATAATGGGACTTATTTTTAAGATCTCAATTAGATAACAACATTTACCCTAAGTTCTGTTATGGGGCAGCATAATCGGCCGAAAAGAATAGTCACTCTTAAGATAAGACTTGGTTTTTGATTTTCAGGATCCTCCTGTATAATGGGATTTAGTTTTAGGCGTTCAGGACCCTCCTGGATAATGAGATTTAGTTTTAAGTTCTCAGGACCCTCCTGGATAATGGGATTTACTTTTTTGTTGTCAGGACCCTCCGGGATAATGGGATGTAGTTTAAGACTTTCTTAGATAACAAAATGTAGCAGGAGTCACACCTTTAGAAGATATAATTTAAATTTTAAAGTCATCATTTAACTAGGAGTTTCAGGACCCTCCTGGATAATGGGATTTAGCTTTCAGATTCATAGAGATATTTGGTAACATGTCAATTAACACTCACAGATGTGCCTAGCCACCAAACTGGGGCAGAAAATTTTCTTTGTTTTTGTCTATTTTTGTTGAAATCAGGCGCCCACCTGGATAACAAAGGAATACATTTCAAGTTTTGGTAATCAGGTGCCCACCTAAAGAACAAGGGAATACATTTCAAGTTTTGGTAATCAGGCGCCCACCTGGATAACAACGAAATACATTTCAAGTTTTGATAATCAGGCGCCCACCTGAAGAACAAGAGAATACATTTCAAGTGTTGGAAATCAGGCGCCCACCTGGAGAACAAGGGAATACATTTTCGAGTTTGGGAGTCAGGCACCCACCTGGAGAACAAGGGAATACATTTTTTAAGTTTCAGCAATCAGGCGCCCACCTGGATAACAACGAAATACATTTCAAGTTTAAGTAATCAGGCGCCCACCTGAAGAACAAGGGAGTATAGTTCAAATTTCAGTTTCAAGTTCTTATTGATATTTGGTAACATGCCAAACTGGGGCAGAAATTTTCTTTGTTTTTGTCTATTTTTGTTGAAGTAAGGCGCCCATCTAGAGAACAAGGGAATATATTTTCGAGTTCAGTAGTCAGGCACCCACCTGGAGAACAAGGGGATACTGTTTAAGTTTGTGTCAATCAGGAGCCCACCTGAAGAATAGGGGAATGCAACTCAAATTTTGGCAATCAGGAGCCCACCTGGAGAACAAGGGAATACATTCAAGTTTCAGCAAGCAGGCGTCCACTTGGAGGAAGGGAAAACATCTCATATTACAATTCAAAGCGGCAATAAGGGGATTCCACTGGGAGAATGAAAGTCAACAGGGCAACAAGAACCACAAGAGGAAGTTTGAAGATGTAGATAGGATTTTGGAATGCATAGATTATAGTCTAGTCTAGCTTCTTTTTATTTTATCATACGAGGTTCAGTAACCAGTAGCAGCAGCAGTAACAGCTACAGTGAAACCACAGTTTTATGGTAGTCCCAGCTACCAAAACATTCCTGAACTACACTGACTTGATTCCTTTTTAGCCGAGGATATGTAGGCAACCTCAGAAGCAGGGTGCGGTCAACTCTTTCAAAAATGCTTCCCACGGAGTATTCAAACGGGCAAAAATCGCTCGTATCCGCTCACTCTATCTTTGCACGAAAACTCTTCATGTTTCCGGTCAAAGAGGGGCAGCTGTGAGCACGTGATTTTTGCCCTATATGAATTACTCCCATAAATTCAAAACAAAATAATTTCTTTCAGTGTTTGCAATTTTGTGGATTTTCGTGGCATTTTATGTTAAATGTTTGCATTTTTCTGTGCATATTTATTTTATTTAATTAATGAAAAATACAAAAATATGTTGCATTTACATTTAGGATTAATTAACAAATTAGTTGTTTTATAAAAATGGGAAAATCACAAAAAATAGTTCATTTTGCACTTTTTAATTTCGAATTTTGGTAGTTTTTCCTTGAATTTGGTTTTTAATTAATTGGGGTAAATATTATTTCAATTAATTAGTTTAATTTGGTGAAATATTTAGTTTAAAGAGTAATTTAGGATTTAATTTAATTTGAAAAGAAAAAAAGAATAGAAAAAGAATTGATTAAAAGAAATGGGAAGAGTCAATTAAAAGGGGGCTGTAATTTGGACCATTTTTAATTGAAATCCGCCTAGAACACTCCCCAGCCCAGGCCCAAACCTGGTTTCCACCCGGTCGGTCTCCACACCCCACTAAACGACGTAGTTTCGCCCTTTTTGATCTGGACTGTTGATCTCAGTTGATCAAACGGACCAGAACTAACTTTATCTTGATATATAAATGTCGGAACCCCCCCCCCCCCTCACCCCCCTCATCGTCTCTCACTCACCCTCGTCTCTTCAGAGACACCCCCGAAACCCTAATCCACCGCCCTAATTCCCACCGCCTTAGCCCGGCGGCGACACCTCTGTTCACCACCAAAATTACACCCTGGAACCTCCACGACCCGCTCCTCCCAAATCCCGGGTCAGTTTCCCTCGAATATTGCCCGATCTTCTCGAATATTAGATCAGAAAATGAACCCTAAAATCCCAAGATTTTTGAATCAAGATTTCGTTGAAGATTTTAGGTCCATTTTGACTTTATTCGTGTGTTTCTGATAACAAACACATGGTTAATCTCAAACTGAGCCAAAAATTTGAAGACTTGAAAATTCGTCACCATTCTTTACTGGTCCGAGTTGTTTTAAGGTATTTTGCTCTTCTTTACCTTTTGTTATTTAACTTCTGTTTCTTTGTTCTCTTCTTACCTTCTTCTACTCTTTCTTTTAGTTTTCTAATTTTGATTTCCCATTTTTTTTATTTCTTCACACTATCTGTATCTGCATGTTAGATTTAAGTTGTGTTTGATTATCAGTTGCGTCCTGTCTTCAAGTATGGATAGTTTGAATTTTCATTCTTGTTTTGGGCTTAATTTTGTTCCGAGTCATTAGGTTTCTAAATTTGAACGTTTGGGTTTTTGGGTTTTTCTTCATATTAATTGGGTTCATAAGGATTAAATAGCCTAAGAGGGAACTGAATTGGGTCTACGCAGACCCATTAATTTGGGTCAATTGGACCCCGGGTTCTTCCTGGCATATGGAGGGTAATAAACAGTAGTGTGGAGGGTAGTATAGGTAATTGGGGTGGGGAATCTTTGTGTAACTGAATCGGAAGCTTCTAGGAAGCTAGGGTTTGGGACTATATTGAAATTCTGAATTTTACATTAGGGGTAGGTGAGCTAAAACCAAAATTGAAAAGGGGGCAAAATGCAAAGACTGATATCTTTAAGATGCCCTAGTCCCTTGTCTATAAAGGCATCCAAAACTTGCCTTTAAGGCAGACCCAAGAGACTTGAAAGAGATAAAAATTCTGAAAAAACAAAAATGGCTGAGAATTCTGAAACTGCACTGATTTCCAGCATATTTCTTTGATAAAAACTGATCAAATTCTGTATCAGCTGGGGATTTCTGATCTTCTTCATTAATTAAAATCTCTGAAAGTTTCATATCTTGCACCTGGATTGGGAGATGGTTTGATTTTTGGTTTTTTCTGGGTTCAAGCTGTTGTGAGGTCACTGTTGCATTGCTACTGTTGTGCTTTTTGTTCTGTTGTTATCTATTGTTTCTTCACCTCTTTTTCCCTTTCAATTTCTTGGTATGCTCTTGAAACTTGGATGGAACTGAAACCTGATTGAGCTTTGTATAAAGATTTATGATCCAGTTGGTTTTAAATGAAAATATCAGTCCCGGTTCTGTTAAATTCTACCCTGTTATCATTTATGTTTTAGTTTAGCTTCTTATGTGCATTTCGTTTTGTTTTAAGGCTTGGATCTGAGTTTGTTTAAATGTACTTGATTTAAAGCTATTTAGGTCTCTTAATGTGTATTAATTAAAGACTATGGTCTAATTTAATTAGCAACAATTGTCTGGCTGTTGGATTGTGTTTTGTCACAGCCATGGCTTGAATGTAAGTCAATCTAGACTTTGTTCTAACAAATTTGGTACAGGTTGTGCTCTCTTTCAATCTTGTTTAAGTTTGTTCTTGTATAATTTGAGGTCTAGATCCAGGATTGTATGACTTATCATGTAATCCTGCTTCTATTCATGTACTGAGTTCTGAGCATTCTAAAGGTACTTTCAAATGAATCTGAGTCCGATTTAGATTTGGAAGCCTCCAGATTGGTATCAGTTCGTCATGCTTGGTTTCTCATCTTATTTAGAAAGTTTCGAGTTGGTATAATCTTGCTGAATATGTCAGTTTGAAATGGATGTTGCATGAATTTGTAATCAGTAAGTTTTGACATTAACTGATGAGCAATTCGTGCAAAAGGTTTATCGTCACGACTGGAAATTGTATTTTTTCTGCTATAGAATACATGCACTGAGTTCTGAACATGTTTTACATTTGGTTCAAGGATTGTTAGCACTCGTCCAAATCCAGGAGTTCCTTGAATGATAATTGGCTTCAAGTATAATTGTTGAATCATGTTTTGGGCCATCATCATTGACCCAATTACAATTGCCTTTCGTTTCATAACTAGGCTGCCCAGCTGGGCTTCCCTTTGAGCCTAGTTACCTCTCACGCATAATCAGTAGTAAGGGGCAACTACACATGGGTTTTGGAACCGGGCCTGGCCACTCTGCGCTTTCCTTTGAAAATCTCCAAATAATATTGGGACTACAGCTGGCCCGGTCCGTCTCGCATGATTAAAATATTTGTTTCCATTACACTTGGGTTTATGATTAGCAAGATGAAAATTGAACCACAATTTAGATTAGACCTTGCTTAGCGCTGGCCCTGGGATTACTAATCTGAGTTTGAGCATTAACTTAGGAGTAATTATAGTCTTTAAGCCTTGTTTAGTTAGTTTAGAAACCTTTTGGCTAGAATAAATCGAGGTGTGCCGCGCCAAACAAAACTTCAAATGCATGGCCATCGATCAAGTAATATTTTATCTTGAGAATTCGAGGCGTGCCATTTAGTGAATGTCCATGGCCCTCGTAAAGTTGCGAATGCGTAGTTGCTTTAGGCGCGTTATTTTAATAACTTACCTTCCTAAACTCGGGTGTGCATTTCATGTGACCCAAATCCAAATCTCAACAATGTTAAATAAAATATGTCTCGAACTGCGGGTGCATTTCATGTGGCGTAGTCCAAAGACGTGTTTCAGATGACATTGAAATCTTCCTTAAAATAATTAAAAGCGGTTTTAAAATTAAAATGCACATAGGTTTATAAGTGTTTTAAAGTTAGATAATTAGGCCAATAATAACAGTTAAGCGACTGTGCTAGAACCACGGAACCCGGGAATGCCTAACACCTTCTCCCGGGTTAACAGAATTCCTTACTCGGATTTCTGTGTTCGCGGACTGTAATACAGAGTCAATCTTTTCCTCGATTCAGGATTTAAACCGGTGACTTGGGCACCATAAATTATCCCAAGTGACGACTCTGTTCTTTTAATAAATAATCTCGTTTCGATTGTCACTTTAAGTTGGAAAAAACTCCCTTATTTATACCCTTCCGGGGGTGTAGGTGAAAAAGGAGGTGTGACATATGGCACTGTTATTTCTACGCAAGGTACTGTTTTGGGCGCCAATGATAGTGCCTTGGACAATGCCTTGCACTGCCTATGGCACTGACTTTTCATTGCCTTGCATGTCTTCTTTTATTGCTCCATTTTGTAGCTCTGAGGTACTATTTCGTACAACTTTTCTTCAATTCATGTCCAAGCATTCCTACACATGAAATAAGCTCTATTACGCGCAATTGTCGCACAAATTAGCATCCAAACAATAAGGAAGTAGGGTAAATAACGTCAAGATATCTGGAAAGAACTATCGCACGACATCAACGGGTTATTTATTGATAGAGAAAAAGATAGTATAAGTATATACACACAATATATTCTCATTTTTGTTTGGGCCAACTTACGTAAGAGGTTAATGATTTGTTCTCATTTTTGTTTTATCACCTCTATTACATAATAATTGTACCTAACACAAATGTTATGCCATTGTCACAACCAAAGTAGAAAAAACACATTCCCTTTGGTAGAAAACTATCAAACACACCAATTGTCCAAAAAGAAGACAACTATTATTTGAAGTTGAAGGTCCTTGATTACTTAACTGAAAAACCATGTGCACTTTTTGCCAATAATGGCAAATTGGGTAATCCCTTTTGAATATTTGATTAGACACCAATAAGAGGAAGTAATATTCCCTTTTTCATGTACTCATCTCATTTAACGATATATAATATCTCTGGTTTGACATCCTAGCTCCCTTTGGGGTCTTTGCATAAAACATCATACACACAGACGCTTCTCCCACATTTCAAGCGTCTGCAAATTTAACCACCATGAGCTAAGTTTTAAGGTCGAAATTAGACAAATTTGTGAAAATATGATGCGATTGACGAGTGAAAAATGCCAAACGGAGTACAGCAGTGCTTACTTCGTCTTTTAGGGGTCGTTTGGTACGATAGATAAGTAAAAATAATTTTGGGATAAAAATTTAATACCGCCTTAGTGTGTCTGTCATCTCTTGAGTACTTCTTTTTATTGGCTCGCAAATGTTAAAGAAATTGACATTTTAGTTATACACGGACTCACTTGTCCTAAAATGAAATTCCAAATACTTGATGACTTTGGAAAAAGAGCAGGAGAAAGTTTAGGGTAAAATCATCCCACTATAGCATAGTAAAATATTAAAACATATACAAATTTGTTACATGGAAAGAAGCGTTAAATGGTAGTAGTATTATCCATTTTTGAAAGATTAATGGCACCTTACGAGCGTCAAAGATTGGGGTGGAAAGTCGATACTAACTATTTTTGGTTTCTCACCCGTTGTCGATACCTGTTTTGATGCTCCGAATAATGCGAATTTGTGCTATGTAAGGCTCATTAAAGGGGAGCCCTCCTTAGCTATTAAGATTTATTTTTTTTCATTTCATTCCTCAAAACGAGTCCTCTGATTAAGAGTTGAATGATCCTATACTCTACGATTAATAAAAGACCACCAAGAAAGAAGTTTTAAAATTCAATCAGCATGTACTATTACTAAAAAGAAAATCAGCATTTCTAAATGAAGTTGTTTAATTTGTTTGCATTTCGCTCTCTTCCTATGAAGATGCAAAACGAAGGTCTAAAATCCCTATCAGGCTATAGTTGTAAGAATATATTAGGCTTTGAAACCATGATTTAATTTCCAGTCATGGACATACTCAATTAGCGAATGAACTAATTTTCAAATTACTATGTTTGATCCCTATCCTATTTTCTGTAGGAAAATCTTTTAAGCCAAATAGGTAGATAAATATGTAGGAAAATCCCTTCCAGGAATATGTAGGAAAATCTTTTAAGCCAAATAGGTATACACGATTAATTTAATTTGAGAATAGTACTTAAGCAAGTAATAAGCACTAGATAAATAACTAGATCGATGTTTAGACGTATATGAATTCCATGACATGATTATAGTACTCCATGTTAAGCCAAATAGGTAGATGTGAGCAAAGGCTGCATATGCTTATAACATGAAAGGATTGGAGTCTCGGCAAATATATATATATATATATATATATTTATATTTATTCATATTTTTTGTTTGGAATTCATAAAATTAAAGTTCGATGGAAGCATTGGTTGAACAGTTTGCTGGTGTGCTAGCCACAGATCCGCTTGTGAATGTGAGAGGTAGTGATTAATTATCTGAATATTGGGAAGTTGACAAGATTCTTGAAAATGATTGAGTTGCTTTGAAATATTTGATGAGATTGAAGATAAGGTGACAATGATCTAAATGTGGGGCTTCCACTACTGGAATCGAAAAATGAAGAACAAAAAGTCAGGATAAGGCTTGCAAAGCCATTATTATATCAATTTAATTTGGAATCATGTGTCTTGACTCTCCATAAACTGATAAAGTCCATAAAAAGAAAGACTAATTGTCAAAAGAATTTTCTAAATTTTGGTTCTTTGAATAAAATCTTTACACACAAAACCAAGAAATTAAAAGGGATGAAGTGAAATTAATATCAAACATCGGGTGAAGAAAGAAGATCGTAAAGAAAAAATAGTGTTCCTCCATACTGCATAATAAAATAAATATTTTAAATATTTTTTAGCTCTTCTATGTGGGTCGTATTCCTCTTTATTAAAGTTTAGCATTTACATAGTCTAGCTATAAGATCAACAAAAATGGCAGAAGTCCTTTGGTTCAGTTTCACCAGACAATGATTTTGTAGGAAAGAGACATTTTGAAAAACTTATGATGGATATTGTGGCACGTATCTCTTATCGTGGTCCCTTAATTCGCTATACGTACGCAACTTATTGGTTTAGACGTAGAAATCCTCGAACAAATGTTTCCTATTATTTGACTGAATTTAATATAGTAGTAAATCACAATTTACTATTAAATTGAAATTGTGATGGAACATGTTGAATATTTTACCAATCTTATGGCATACGAAAAGTGAATTAACACTGTATGGGCCAAAAATATCTTAGTTATGTGTGGGCCACGTCAACCCTAAGAGAACTTTCGAAGGCTGCCACACATTATCGATATGATTTCAATAAAAGACGAAGACAAGGTCGAAGTGATCTGACAAAGGAGTCAACAGAGATCGAGGTTCAGGACGAGTACTCTCTTAAACGGAGCAATAACAGCTAGTTTTAGGATAAGACTTTAAAGAGAATATTCCAATAATGAATATTCCTGGAATCTGTACTATTAGAGTTCTATGGCCCAGGTTCCCTTATAAATAGAAAGATATGTAATTATAGAAGGGAATTGGACACTCATTGTAAAAGAACGACACTTTGACATTCTTTGAAAATTCTTGCTTTATATACATACAAAATATACTCTCCTAAATGAATATTAAAAGGTTCATCAATCACTTATCATTATAAGGAGGAACATCACCGAATTCAACCCTTTTACGGTTATCTCATTGACATTTATTTACTCAAATGCCATTATATTTCATTTACTACTATTGAATGTTGTCTTCTTAGTTCTTGGGTCATTAAATACCGTTGTTGTTACATATTTATTGATATCTAATGAAATATGTAACATTTTGTCATGAAATCAGTTACATGACCTTTTGGATATTACTATTAGCTAAGATTAACTCTATTCTATTAGAAAATCTAATTGTTTAAACCTAGATCTAAATTTTGGGTCAAACAAACACCCGCTATGATTGACTGAGTTGATTGGGTGAGTGATTTCTTACATGAGAGATTTGTGATTAATTTCTCTCACCAGTAGCTTCCTCAGTCAGAGCTCGTCGAACCGGGCTTGCCTTGTATAGTTTGCGAGCTATCGCACAGTGAGCAAGTTATCTAGTGCATACCCGAATGGTTGGTTGAGTGGGTTGGGTGGGTTGTTTCCCGCATGGGAGACCTGGGATCATCTTCCCTTACTTGCAGCTTCCTCAGTAGAGCTCGTCGCACCACGCTTGTCTAGTGTGTTGGTTTGTGAGCTATTGCATTTCTCAATGCACACCCGAAGAGTAACAGCTGCGAGTTTTTTGGGGAATTTCCTAAAAAGAAAAATGAAGTAACTAAATACTACTCCTATATAAGTAACTATTTTGAAAATAAAACGTACGTGAAGAAAGTGCATGCAGTTCAACCCCATTTGAAATTTCTTTTTGTTCAAGTGTATCCGTTTGTCCAAGGTTTCGTTTCGTTCTTTTCTCCCCCACTATTTAATTTAATTTCTTGGTCAAGTTTGTAATTTGGGTGTTCTTGCGATTGTGACGTTTTCGTATTCATATGGTTTTTATTTGTTTCTTGTAATTAAGGAGTTTAATATTCCTCACATGGGTTTTTGAGTTTCGTATGTTTCCTGTATATTGGGCAGCATGCCTAATGCCTGAAAGCGCAGTCTTTTCCGTAGGAGGCGGGGATTTGATCTTTTATTTGTTTAAGAAATTGAAATAAGAAAAAAGTGGTTTTGCTTTTAAAATCGGCATTTTATAAATTTTAGAATGAAAAAAAAATAAAAAATAATTAAATGTGATTGCTAATTGAAGTTAATAGGCAATTTCTAGATTATGAACTCTAAAATTCAGAGGAAGAAGATGAAGAATGTCTAGAAGAAGACTAGAGAGAAGTTATAGAGAATGAGTGGAGAAGATAATGAAATCATATATTTTTCATATTGATTGAAATAATCGTGTAATTACAATATATATAGTTAGGTAATTAACTGATAATCTGACTCAACTAATTGACCTCTTAACTAACCAATGGACATCTAATTACCGGTAATCAGGAAGACTGAAAAAACTAAAATGCCCTTACACTTTAACACTTATGTTACCCCTTATTCAACACTCCCCCTCAAGCTAGGAGGTGAGAAAATATTTAGAACTCCTAGCTTGGACATTAGGTGTTCATGTTGAACTCTGGTGAGACCTTTAGTAAGAATGTCTGCAGGCTGATCTTTGCTAGGAATGTACTTTGTTACTATCAACCCTTGTATTATTCTTTCTCTTATAAAGTGGCAATCTATTTCGATATGCTTGGTTCTCTCATGGTATATAGGATTAGCTGCAATCTGAATAGCAGCTTTATTATCACTGTATTCCTCAATAGGTAAGGTTACTTCAACGCCAATTTCTTTCATGAGACCTTGTAGCCAAATGAGTTCAGCTACTGTGGCTGCAATGCTTCTGTATTCAGCCTCTGCAGAACTCCTAGATACTGTTGTTTGTTTCTTTGATTTTCAGGCTACTAATGAGTCTCCTATCTTGATTAAGTACCTTGTTACTAATTTTCTGGAAATTGGACATGCTGTCTAGTCTGCATCACATTAGGCAGTAATGTTGTTGTTGTTTGAACTAGATAATAGAATCCCTCTTCCAGGTTGGTTCTTGATATATTTGACAATCCTCATTGCTGCTTCCATATGTGATTTTTAGGCTGTTGTAAGAACTCACTAAATGTTTGAACACTGAAGAAAATATCAGGCCTGATCATTGTTAGATAAAGCAGTCTACCTATCAATCTCTGATATGAGTTAATATCAGCAGGAGGATCATCTGTTAACTGATTTTTACAGTGATAATCATATTCTTTGGTTGTCAGTTTAGCATTAGTGTCTAGTGGAGTAGCAATGGGTCTAGCAGTACTAAATCCAAGTTCTGATATAAGCTCCAGAGTATATTTCCTTTGATGTGTTAGTATCCCTTGTTTAGATCTTGCAAACTCAATATCTAAGAAATATTTTAGCTCACCCAGATCCTTCATTTTAAACACTTGATGCATGCTGTTTTTTGTTTCTTCAATCAATTTCAAACTATCACCTGTTATCAGCATATCATCAACATATACCAAAACCATAGTAGTACCCTCAGAAGTCTTCTTCATAAATAAAGAGTGATCAAACTGACTTTGTTTAAAGCCAGATTTTATTAGAGCTTCATTTAACTTTCCATTCAATTGTCTTGGAGCTTGTTTTAAACCATACAAGGATTTGATGAGCCTGCATACTTTCTCCCCTGGCTCTTAAATCCTTGTGGAAGCTCCATGTAGATTTCATCATATAAATCTCCTTGAAGAAATGCATTATACACATCCATCTGGTGTATATGCCATTTTTCTTTTGCTACAATTGCAAGAACTGTTCTAACAGTCTTCATTTTAATTACTGGAGAAAAGGTTTCTTGATAATCAATTCCCTCTTTTTGACTGTATCCCTTTGCTAGTAATCTAGCTTTAAACCTCTCAATTTCACCTGAATCCTTATACTTCACTTTATAAATCCACTTACACCCTATTGGTGTTTTTCCTTCATGTAAGGAAACTATGTCTCATGTATGATTATTTTGTAATGCATCAATTTCTGTTTTCATTGCTTCTATCCATCTAGGATCTTTTATTACTTCTGCATAAGTTGTAGACTCGGTAACACTTGAGGAGGTAGCAATGAAAGCTTTGTATGATGAAGACAGACCTTCATAACTGATGTAGTTTGATATAGGATATGGAACTTCTTGATGAACATTGAGTGACACAAAGTCACTTAACCATATAGGTAGTCTTTTTTCCCTATCAGATCTTCTATGTCCAGTCTGAACTACTGGATTTGTGTTATGCATAGATCCTGTAGTTGATATTTCAAGTCTCTCGGAGTCTCTATTTTGAGGTTCTTGATATAAACTATCCATGACTTAATTTTTACTAGAATTACCTTGTATAGGTTCATAACTGATGTAGTTTGATATAGGATATGGAACTTCTTGATGAACATTGAGTGACACAAAGTCACTTAACCATATAGGTAGTCTTTTTTCCCTATCAGATCTTCTATGTCCAGTATGAACTACTGGATTTGTGTTATGCATAGATCCTGTAGTTGATATTTCAAGTCTCTCGGAGTCTCTATTTTGAGGTTCTTGATATAAACTATCCATGACTTAATTTTTACTAGAATTACCTTGTATAGGTTCATAATTGATGTAGTTTGATATAGGATATGGAACTTCTTGATGAACATTGAGTGACACAAAGTCACTTAACCATATAGGTAGTCTTTTTTCCCTATCAGATCTTCTATGTCCAGTCTGAACTATTGGATTTGTGTTATGCATAGATCTTGTAGTTGATATTTCAAGTCTCTCGGAGTCTCTATTTTGAGGTTCTTGATATAAACTATCCATGACTTAATTTTTACTAGAATTACCTTGTATAGGTTCAGGAATATGACCAAGTTGTGTTTCCACAATATTATTTGGAGTTTGAACTACTGGCTGATTATGTACCTGTATACGATCAGATATTGAAAATTGAAGATCTTGTAACTGTGAATTTGAAGTTGAGAATATATGAGTTGAACAGTCTTCTTTCCTTTTGAAAGGGAAGACATCTTCTCTGAAGACTACATCTCTATTAACAAAGATACCCTATCCTGTAAGTCATACAATAGATATCCTTTTTGAGTCTCTGCATATCCCATGTGAACTGCAGTTTTGGTTCTTGAGGATAGCTTGTCATGTTGATGAACTATCTTTGCATAACATAGACAGCCTAGAACCCTTAAGTGAGTATAGGAAGGTGATTTTTGATATAGTTTTTCATAGGGAGTCTTATTGTTGAGGACAGCACTTGGAAGTCTGTTTATGAGGTAAACAGCAGCAGTTACACAGTGACCCCAAAATCTTATAGGTATTTCAGCTTGGAATCTAATTGCCCTGGTGGCCTCTAAAATATACATGTGCTTCCTTTTAGTAGCTCCATTTTGTTGAGAAGTGTAAGCACATGAAGTTTGATGAACAATACCAATCTTCTTAAACAATTCACTGTATACTGAGTTTATAAACTCAGTACCATTATCAGTTCTGATAATTCTAATAATTTTGTCAAACTGAGTTTTAATTAGGACCAAAAACTGTTGTAACAAAACACACACTTCTGACTTTTGTTTAAGCAAAAACACCCAAGTCATTCTTGAAAAATCATCCACTACAGTTAAGAAGTACTTATTACCATCATATTTAGGAGTTTTGTATGGCCCCCATAGATCTATATATACTAGATCAAACTTTCTTACAGATTTAATGCTACTGATAGGAAATGGTAATCTTGACTGTTTAGCACAAGGACAAACTACACATTGCTTTACTATATCAACTATAAGATCAGTTTTGCTATGAAGTAACTTTTTGAGAACTGTGGATGAAGCATGACCAAACTTCTTGTGCCAAAGATCTACTTCTTTTGTTGTAGTTGAATTACTCTAGTCACTTTCCTTTATTCCAGTTGTTACCACTAAATATGTTCCAACCACTTGTCTTTCAAGTATATAGAGTCCATTATCCTCCCTACCAATCGCTCTCACCTTCCCACTGAAGAGTTCCTAAAATACACAGAAATCAGGAAAGAAGACTGCTGAGCACTGCAATTCCTTTGTCAGTTTAGATACTGATAATAAATTGAATTTAAATTATGGAACATAAAACACATTAGTAATTGTGTTTCCTTATGATATGATGCTAACACCAGTGTGTGTCACATATGAAATATCTCCATTTGGCATGAATATTTTCTTTGGTTTTTCAAACTGAATTACAGTAGACTCATTTAGCATATTCAAATTAACCACCATATGGTTTGTGGCTCTTGTATCTATTATCCACTCTTGGATACTATTGGAAACCATTAGAGCACAACTAATACTTGTTGTGTTAGCTGCAGGAGTTGAAATTATGCTTGAAGACTGACTGGTTCCAGACTTGTTAAGTAGTTGAAGTATTTGATCATATTGCTCTCTTGAGAATGTGCATCCTGTCATCTGATTAAATTGGTTGAAATTGAGTTCATTCACTGTCCCTTTGTCCTCAGATTCTTGATTTATATTCATATTAACACTCTGTAAAGAACCTCTTGCATCATTACGACCACTATATGTTTGTTGCACCATATTGTCAGTCATGACATTTTAGGCAGCATTGGTTCCTGCTCCCCCTTTCCTTTTTGGTCTATAATCAAGTGGATAGCCCACAATTTTGTAGCAATTTTCTTTGCTATGTCCCTTGAGTTTACAAAAATCACATTGAACATTGTAGTTTTTATTGAATCTTTGATTTCATGTGGATCTTGAGTACATCACTGCATCAAAACTTCCTGACATCATTGTAGGATTGGCACCTAAAATTCCTGTGGCATTTGTTGAAAGCACGTGATTTTTGCCCTATATGAGAATTACTCCCAAAAAATTCAAAAATAAAATGATTTTTCTTTGGTGTGCAATTTTGTGATATTTTGAAGAATTATTTGTATTTGTCTGTGCGTGTTTATTCGCTAAATTAATAAAAAATACAAAAATATGTCGCATTTTGCATGTAGGATTTAATTCTACAATTGATAGTAACTAAAATTGTTTTACAAAAATTAAAAATTACAAAAATAGGCATCGTTTGCATTTTTAGCATTTAATGTCCAAATATACAATTTTATGCTTAATTAATACTTAATTGTGCGTTAATTGTTATTGGGAGTTAATTTGCGCCTTTATAACTTAATTTAGTTCTTAATAATAGTTTAAGTATTTTTATAATTTAGTTTTAGAAAAATAAAAGAAGAAAAGAGAGCGAAAATATAAAGAAAGTCGGAATTGGGCATCTTCTTCAATTTCAAGCTATAGGCCCAAAAAATGGCCCAATCTTCCCTACGACCCAGTCCATTTCGAACTGGGTCGACCCAGTCCATAACCCAAAAGACCCAAACCCCTTTGTCTTACATTTTACAACACAAAACAAAAGAAACAAGAAGAAAAAACCCTAAAAAGACTAAGAAGTCATCCGCCCCCCTCCTATCTTCTTCTTCTTCCTCAAGTTTCTCCAAGGTCATCCATGGCTTCCCCCTCAAAGCTCAACCATGGCTGCCCAACGTCACACTCACACACGCACAACCCCTCGTCGGACCACCCAAATCGACCCCCGTCCGCCATTAAAACCAAACGACCACCTTCAAACTTCGACATCCATGGTTGTCCCCCCCCTTGTTTCTTCGTCGTCTTCTTCACCACGTCCAGTCATGGACGACTTCAAACAGCCCCAAGCAGCCATGAACGAGCAGCCATGACGAGCAACAATAACTCCCAGTAGCTACACCATCTTCGTCGCGTCCAAACAACCATCGTCGCAGCTGTTTCTGCGTCATCCATGTCGCCGCTGCTGCGTCCTTTTTGTCCGCCATTGCTGCTGTTTTTGTCCTCCATTGCTGCTGTTTTTTGTCCTCCATTGTTGCTGCTTTTTGTCCTCCATTGTTGCTGCGTTTCCATTGCTCCATCGACGACGAACAGCTCGTCGACCTTCACCAAACATGCTTGCCGCTGCTGCTGTTTTTTGCCTTCATCTTCTCTTCGTCTTCGTCGTCATTTGTTCGAGCTTTGGTCGAGGCTCGGACAGATTTGTTTATAATCAAAGTTCTTCGTTGATTCATCTCCGGTTAGTTGTTTTTGAGTTTTATTTTGTCCATATTTCGTTTTTATATTTCTCGAAGTTAAAATCGTTAAAGAATTCAATTCTTGTTTTGTTCGTTGTTCATCGTTGAAATCATTTTTATAGTTTGTTCATGTTCATGTGCTTTGTTAAATTAATTTTCAGATTTCAAAATAGAAATTTAATTAGTTGTTTTCATATTCATTTCATGTTTGTATTATTGTTTAAGTGAATATTTGTTAGTTTGATGTTTGTTAGATTCAAATTGAAATTTAATTAACTATTTCTTCAATTTGTTTCATGTGTTTATGTATTGTTGGAAATTGTTAATATTGTTAAGTTCAAGCTTAAGTTCATAATTGTTTATTCGTCAATCTTGTTATTTGTCTAAAAAGAATTTAGTTGTGTTAAAGGAAATATATTGATTTAATCGTTTAATCCGTCATGTTTGTTGTGTTAAAATAGATTCATTCATGTTCATACTTTGTTTGGATGATCTTGAATCCGAATTTTGTATAGTTTGATTTCTTGTTTACCATTTGTGATTATTTCTTGAATTTGTCTCATAAAGTTTAATATAGGAATTGTTGTTGTAATGTTGTTAGAGTAGTTGATTTTAAGTTCAATATTATTGAATTTAGAAATCAAAATATACTTGTTTGTTGTTGTTGTTGAATCCGAAAATAGGATTGTTTGTTGCTAAAATATTGTTCAATCAAATTTTAGTTGTTCTTTGTTGTTCAATTTGTGTTCATGTGATTTGTTGTTGAAATGTTGTTGAAATCATGTTCATGTGCTTTGTTGTTGAAATGTTGTTAAAATCGTGTTCATGTGATATTGTTGTTATGATGTTCATCCGTGTTCATATTGTTGTTTGAACATTGTTAGAAATTGATCATATTGTCTATATTTTGGTTAAGTTTGATTAATTGATGTGTTATAGCTGATGGGTAGTTTGGTAAATTTGTAGTACGTTCAGGGGTAGTTTGGTAATTTCAGTAAGGTCGGAGGGGGTAGTTTAGGAATTGTACATTTTGAAATTGTTTATTTGAAGCATGGGGGACAAAATGAAATGGGGTGGGTTGTGATATAGTTGTTTAATATAAAGGGGGGACAAGATTTAATTTAAAGGGGAATCTTGCATTATTTTAAATGAAGCATGGGGGACAAAATGAAAATGGGGTGGTGTGATATGTTTATTTAATATAATGGGGATGAGTGGGAAGATAATGGGTTTGGTAGAGAAAATGGGTTGATTTTAATTGATTAAAAGATTTATGGGATGGGTTATAAGAAGTCTTGAAATCAGAATAAAAAGGGGGACAGACAGAAAAAAAGGGGAGAGAGAAACAAATCTGAAAATAAGAGAGAAAAGGGCTGAACATTTAAGAGATAGAAAATTCCGAAAAAATATTTAAGCTTTCAAATAAAAAAAAACTAAAAAAAAATATTCTGCTTTCTTTTGTTGTTTGAAATCAGAATTGATTGTTGTTTCATAAAAGCTGAAGCTTTTGTTTTTTTTGGATTACTACTCCACCGGTCTGTTACTAGGTTGTTACTGTTGTTGGGCTATTGTTGTTGTGTTGTACTGATTTTACTGCTGCTGCTGATTCTCATCTTCATTTTCTTTTGCCTCCAATATCAGGTACACAACTGACACACTGGTTATTGTAATCCGAAATATGAAGCATGAATACGAAAAAATGAAGAGTTGAAATTTTGAATTATATTTAATTATATTCTGAATTTTATTTGTATGTATAAATTATGTAGTTTGCAAAAAATCAGAATCATGTAGATATTTAATACATATAGTGGAACATTCGACGATAGCTTAACAAATGAACTATCTACATCTATTGCCTAAAAATAAATAAATGGTGTAGTAATTCCGTTGAATAAAAAATCAAACGAATAGGTCATCTAGTAGGAAGTTGGTAGAAATTTATTTAGTTAAATAATATTGGTTAATTTCAGCATATAAATGGTCTAGGATTAAAATTAGAATTGCTATGTTTTTTTTTAATTTGACAAACTGAGACATGCCTAGTATAATGTAACTAGGTAATAACATGTAAATAAATTAAGATATTTCTCCTTTATTTTGTAGAGACAAATTTCAATAAAAAATGTAGGCATTTTAGGACTGTCCTTTTAAAAATAAAATGAGATGAGCCTCGCCCAATAAAATGCACTAATTGTGGGGCCCTCAATAAATATTTAATTAAGTATTTAGAATTCGGGATGGACTGTTTAGTGAATTCCACAGTCTTACCCATAAATAATAATATGTTAAACGCTTTAGGCACGATTTAATAATAATACATTCTTAAACATGGGTGCGCATTTATGCGACCCAAATCCAAATCCTAAAACATTGAATAAAAATACGTTCAGGATCGCGGGTGCATTTTATGTGACGCAATCCAAAGACATGTTTTTTTAAACGATGTTCACATTCTTGTAAAAATAATAATAACAATTATGAAAGCGGTAAAAAGATAAAATTTGGCACATCGGTTCATAATTGTATTAAAATCAGATAAATAAGCCAAATATGACAATTGAGCGACCGTGCTAGAACCACGGAACTCGGGAATGCCTAACACCTTCTCCCGGGTTAACAGAATTCCTTATCCGGATTTCTGGTACGCAGAATGTAATATGGAGTCATTCTTTTCCTCGATTCGGGATTAAAATTGGTGACTTGGGACACCCTAAATCTCCCAAGTGGCGACTCTGAAATAAATAAATAAATCCCGTTTCGATTGTCCTTTAATTGGAAAAAACTCCCTACGCCCTTCGCGGGGTCGGAAAAAGGAGGTGTGACAGCTCTGGCGACTCTGCTGGGGAAAAATAGGACCCAGAATCTCTGGTTCAGGGTTCAGAAATTCGAGCTCATATAAATTGTTATATTTGGTTTTATCTGATTTTTACACGATTGAGCCTAATGTGCTAAATGCTGCTTTTACCGCTTTGATATTACGTGAACTGTGTATAAACTGTGCCGAAACCCATCTCCTCTCTGAGTCTTCTAAATCATGAAGAAGGGTGTACTTCGTACGACTTCTTTTCTGTATAGTGTCAAATCCCAATTTAGAACGAGGTTCGGACAAGTTGCTAAGCCGGTGAAGCTTCTGTATTCCCGGTACGCTACCCCTCTCGGCTCGAGCTGTCCGCTCGGGTAAGCCAGGTCTAGAACAAACACCCAGGTTCTGAACCTAGTATAACAAAGCCACATGCCGGATCCCTAGTAGGAACGTTTGTTTGCATCACGTGCATCTGACTTTGGAGGCTCAACACAGGGGTTGAGTCTGTCTAGGACAGGTGCACCAAAAATGAAAATGACCATCCTGATGCATCTTACTTGTTACTACTTGCGCATTAATTTGATTCGGACTTGTGTGTTGACTGACTTGTGAATATCAGGAATAATATTTTGAAATTGAAAAAAAAGAAATAGCGGTTAGGGAATTGATTGTTTATTTTGAAAAGAAAACAAATGCCCAAATACTGTCAAAACTCTGCCGAAATTTTGAGAAAATAAAAAAAAATGTCTTATTAGTTTGTTTTATTAAAAGCTAAGAAAAGAAAAAAAAGTCGTTGTTCTGTTTTGTTTTTCAAAAAAGAAAATAGAAAAAATATATAGTTTGTCTTGCCATGAAAATGAAAATGAAAAAGAGTCTTATTTTTAAAATGGTTTTTTTTATTATTTATTTGCTTATGAAAATGCAAAAAATAAAAAAAATAAAAAAAAAAAGTCTTTCATTATTTGTCGCAAATATATATATAAATCTGAAAAGTTTTTTTTTATTTCCAAAAAATATATATATCTTTATTTGTTGCAAAGAGTATTTGTCTTGCCAAGAAAATTCAAAGTAAAATTCCAAAAAAAATATGTCTTGCAAAAAATAATATAAATATCTTTATTTTCCATTGTTGATAAAACAAAAATAATAAAAATGTTTTTTTAAAAAAAAATCCGAAAATATTTTGATACTTCTTTCAAAATTGAAAAGAAAATTCAAAATTCAAAAAATATTTTTTAGAAGCATTTCTTTTATCAAAAGTAAAATTCCAAAAATATTTTCTTTTTTTTTCTTTAGAATAAGAAAAAAAAACAAATGGAAATTCAAAAAAAAAAAAACTTCCTTTTACTTTTGAAATTCTCAAAGTTCAAATCAAAAGAAAAGGAATTTTTACAAGTCTTTCTTTCAAAAAGAAATCAATCAAAAAAAAATATATATATATACTTCCTTTCTTCTTTTGAAGCAGTTCTTTCACAGTTCCAATTAAAAAAAATATTAGTTCATTTACTTATTCGCGAGGCTCGAACTACGCGGGTTTGATTCTCACCGGATGTGAGATACGTAGGCAACCCTCATCGGGTCCAACCTCACCTTTTGCTAAAATAGCCAAAAATCAAAAATTTTAATCTTGTCATGAATAAGTCGGGTGGTGTCCAACCTCCCCTTTTGCTAAAATAGCCAAAAAAAAAATAACATGTCAAAATTTTAATTTTGTCATAGAGAAGTCAGATGACGCTGTTTTATGAAGGCATAGCCGAATGTTCCCGAAAGGGACACCGGGAGGCTGACTTTGCATAAACAGCCACCTTCGGGTCATTTTTAAGATTTTGTCCAGTTGACCCACACAGCCTTAAAAATCTTCGTCCCCGAGGCGTTGAAAGGCTGTGTTTGCAATATTGACTTTTCTAATTCGAAAAATGATAAAAAGAGTCATAAATAAGTCGGGTGATGCTGTTTTGTCAAAAATAGCCGAATGTTCCCGAGAGGGACGTCGGAAGACTGACTTTGCATAAACAGCCACCTTTTTGGGTCATGTTTAGGATTTTGGTCTAGTTGACCCACACAGCCCTATAAATCTTCGTCCCCGAGGCGCTGAAGGGCCGTGTTTGCAACATCAGGTTTTTAGTATAATTTGAAAAGAAAAAAAAAGTCAGCGGTCAGGTGAATACCGTTTGGATTTTTTAGTCAAAATAAGTCGAGCCAACTTCGGCCGCGTCTTGAACCGTTCTTGCCGAAATAGCCTTAGAGTATCTGTCAGTTGTCGAAAGGTTATTTTCGTAAAAGAATGGACAAGTGTGTAAAGTGTCATAAAATAATCCTCCCCGGCCTCAAATTCATGTGAAATTTGGAAGGGGCCACATTTGCAAAAATAACCGTTTGGTTGCATTTGTCAAACGGGGAAAGAAATTGGCCGTTTGTAAATCTTTTAATTAGAATATGTGGGTTGTTTGATTTTCCAGCTTGTAGGTCATCTTCAAACCTTTGAAACTCAGTTTGTTTTAACATGAAAATTGAAAAAAAAATGTTTAGCATTGTTTATCTTTTATTGGGTCTGAACTACGCTCGGTCTGATTCATGCGGGGTCATGATACGTAGGCAATCTCCATAAGATTCGACCACCACTAAAATAAAATAAAAAATATAATAAAAAATAAATAAAAGAGAGTGTGGAAGATTTTCAGGGTGGCACAATTGTCTAACTGCTTAGGTACATTGTATCTCTGATACATGATTGTCTGTCCTATGCCCTAACACTAACGTGATGGCTTCCCTTTGATGTGTCCATGTATAGAAAGTGGTTGGTTGTGGTAACTCCTCCCTGCAAAGCAAAATCAAAGGACAATGGCTCAGAACCGCAGAACCGAGTGGATCGGTACTGATGACCGACAACAATTGGTCGAACAGAACAACAGGTTGGTAGAAGAAGTGAAAATGTTGAGACAGCATGTGGCAGACATGTATCATGCATGGATAACGGGAAAAGCACCACCCCCTCCACCGCCAAGCCTCTTGAACTCGGTCATTTCCCAAGCACCCAACACCATAATGGAAGATTCTCCATACTCTCCATCCCAACCCATTTATGGCAGCTTTCCCAGCTATCCGAGTAGCTCCATCACTCTTCAATGCTTCTCCGCTCCCCAACACCACTTCTTTCCCCGTGACCTCAAAAGCCATACCTCACTTCCCAGGTACCCGACTCCACGAAATGCTTACCCACCCATACAAGCCTACCAAAAGCCATCTGGATCAGGTTTTCGGCCCTGTCAACATGCAAGAATAAAGAGGTTGCTGAAACGAGAAAAGGCTCTCACCCCTATCGGGGTATCTTATGCCAGTCTGTTTGAAAGGATAAGGCATGCTGGCTCGATTGAACCACTCCCCGCATGTACTCCAAATCCACTTGCAAGGAGCTTTGATCCGGCAGCGCGATGCGCCTACCACTCCAATGTCATAGGGCACAACATTGAGAGCTGTCATAGTTGGAGAAGGGAAGTAGAGAAAATGATCCAAGAAGGGCGGGTTGTGATTAATAACAGTGACATGGTGCACTCGAGCCCCCTCGAACTTGCCAACGGATGTTGATGATATTGAAGCTGGTAATGGTCTTGGCAGTATCGATGCAAAGCTCAGTGGCTAAGATGTCAGTCTTGATAAAGTGGAAGGACGCTCTGTTCCTTGGTTAACAAGAAAGAAGCTTGTGGTGGCTTATTTTGTTGACATTTATGTTGTTCGGATTATTAGGGTTATAAGTCGGATATTGTCTTGTCCATTTTGTTTTAGGATTTTGTTCTGGACTATTTTGTTTGTTTTGTTATTTAAACCATTTCACCAGTAGTCTAATACAAAATCCGATCTTTCTTTATTTACAGTCATCTCTTTGTTTAGTCCTTTTATCATTTTTGTTCAGTGCCGATTCTAGTGACATGACATGCGCACACAGTTTGGGCCTAACTTTAAAAGTTAATCGTAAAACCCTGGAAAGGCGATCATACCATTTAAAGGAAGTAAGAACGGTTTGGGATTATTTGAAGCCCGAGTCATGTGGAACTGGGGCAAGTTAAACACAAAGAAAACCGTTAAAATCAAGATTTGCCAAATTGGCGTGAGGGTCATTCATGATAATGAGAGTGTCGCCCAACGATGTTTTAGAAATAACAAAGGGAAAAGCAAATGTTTAACATAATTGTCAAGCCCAGCACCGTCGGAAGAGACTATAAATCTATTGTTTGTTGTGTTGTTTGCATTTGGCATGTTTTGAAGACTGGAATGACGAAGGCATTTTGTTCTGCTACCTAAACACTTTATCCTTCGTTACCCCTTTTGAGCCTTACTTATTTTTCTTTCATACCCCTCGTTCGGAATTAGTAAAAACGACTAGAAAACGCGAGCATGGCATGAAAACATAAAAAAAAAACAACAAAAAGAAAAAGAAAAGAAAAGAAAAGTGATAACAAAAAAAAGTCAAATGAAAACAGAGGAATTGGGAACTACGTTTGACCTGATTCCTCAAAGAGGATACGTAGGCGCTTCACAGCTCGGTCATAGGGTGCATAGTGTGCATAATGTGCATGGTACGCATGGTGTAATAAATAAAAAAAAATATAAATAAATAATTCCCAAGCAAGAAACTGGGGCAAGGGTTGCGCTTGTGGTAAGCAAAATTGGTTCTGAATGTTGTAATTTTAAACCTCCAATTTATTTTGTTTTGAGCCTTTAATACCCTTTCTTTCTAAGCCTATCCAAAAAACCCACATTACGGTCCAAAGAAAGACCTTCTGATCAGTCTGCAAAAGATGCCAAGTCAGACAAATGAGAGTCTTACCGGCGAACATAACACTCTGTTCCACAACAGAAAGGACTCTAATCTCCAGCAGAGAGAGTCATACCGGCAACACTCCAAATCCCCAGCGGGAAAGTGATACAAATGAGAGAGTCTTATCGGTGAAAATCTTCACGGACACCATAAGGCGATGAAAGCTGAGAGAAAAACCAAAATGAGAGAGGCTTGATAGTGAAAACCCTTCGGGCACTACAAGTCGAATAAGATTAGGAATCAGATGGAGAATTGCCAATTGAAGGTCTTGAAAGACGATTGACGGCAGAGGATAGGCCACATGTGCATGTCATGACCATTAGAGTCGTTGTTTTCGTTTGATAGGTTTTTATTTATAGTTTCTTTTGTAAAAGAGTCATCGTTTCCTTTGTCTTTTATTTTGTTTCTTTTATCTTTCTCCTTTCATAGAAAAACTCCCCAATAGAGTCTGTCTGGTCATAACAAGTGTGAATTGACTTCAAAATATGTCATCAGCTTCCCAATTATACAAAATGAGATCTGACTAGTGCATCCAAATGGTATAGTCAGCGAGGAACAAATGCGAGGCCAGTGTCAAGAAAATATCCCCAGCAAAAGGGAATTGACAAAAGGATTGACGAGTGTCAAAAGGGATATCCTTGCCAAAACCAAAGTTATAAACCTCAAGGCCAAAACCCGTGGGCAAATCAAGGAGAGCAATGAGCATGATTTGGGAAATTCATACTAGGACTAAAAGGTCGGGGAAATGCCAGCTTCCGAGCTATGTCACAAAAGAAGACGGATATCCCCAGCAGGAAGGGATTATCCCCAGCACATAATATCATCCCCAACAAGCTGTGGAACGCAGAGCAAGGAAGGAGAAAGGGAAAAGCCATCCCAGTAGGGGTATCACAACCAACCACCATGTTTTAAACTAACAAATTTTGTTTGATTTGAAACAGGTAAAGGAAATGGCATTGATGCCAGAAATGCATGCCGCAAGGGATATTATCAAACTGGGGCAGAAAATTTTCCTTCCACTTAGAAAATTTTCTGGAAGTCAGGTACCCATGCGGGGAAGAATAAAGATAACACCAGTCTCAAGGGAAGTGGTCTTAGAACCAGTGTTGCCCCCAACATAATAAGTTTCTATGGAGGAAGTTGTTCCCCAGCAAAGGGATGAAACTTGAGCTCAGTGAAGCACTAGTTCTGAAAGAATCAGAATCCCCCAACGGTGTTATCCTCGACAGCGTTATCCCCAGCTGATAACATTTTACCCCCCAACAGGTAAGTAAATAATTCCCCAACAGTGTTATCCCCAGCAAGTATTCGAGGTAAGACATTTTCAAGTCTTAAGGGTATTTTGGGTTCATCCGCCCTCGAATAGGATATTTTGGGTTCATCCGCCCTCGAATAGGATATTGTGGGTTCATCCGCCCTCGAATAGGATATTGTGGGTTCATCCGCCCTCGAATAGGATATTTTGGGTTCATCCGCCCTCGAATAGGATATTTTGGGTTCATCCGCCCTCGAATAGGATATTTTGGGTTCATCCGCCCTCGAATAGGATTTTATTTTCAAAGTTGTTGTTGAAGCCAGGCGCCCACCTGAATAACGAGAGGAATACTTTTCTTGTCTGTCCATTGCATATTTTAGGCGCCCACCTGTATAATAAGGGAATACATTCCACGCCTTTGCCAATAGGAGACGCACTTCCTAAGTCTAGTTCCGCCAATAGGAGACGCACTTCCTAAGTTAGTTTCACCCATAGGAGACGCATTTCCTCCTAAGTTTAGTTTTACCCATAGGAGACGCATTTCCTCCTAAGTTTAGTTTACCCATAGGAGACGCATTTCCTCCTAAGTTTAGTTTACCCATAGGAGACGCATTTCCTCCTAAATTTACTTTTACCCACAGGAGACGCATTTCCTCCTAAGTTTAGTTTTACCCATAGGAGACGCATTTCCTCCTAAGTTTAGTTTACCCATAGGAGACGCATTTCCTCCTAAGTTTAGTTTACCCATAGGAGACGCATTTCCTCCTAAATTTACTTTTACCCATAGGAGACGCATTTCCTCCTAAGTTTAGTTTACCCATAGGAGACGCATTTCCTCCTAAGTTTACTTTTACCCATAGGAGACGCATTTCCTCCTAAGTTAGCATTGAAGTTGGGAGCCCGCCCATATAACAGAGGCATACATTTCTGTCCTTTTACTTTCTGTTCTAGGTCGCCCACCAGTAAAATGCGGGAATACTTTCTGTTCTAGGTCGCCCACCAGTAAAATGCGGGAATACTTTATGTTCTAGGTCGCCCACCAGTAAAATGCGGGAATACATTTATGTTCTAGGTCGCCCACCAGTAAAATGCGGGAATACATTTCAGTTCTAGGTCGCCCACCAGTAAAATGCGGGAATACATTTCAGTTCTAGGTCGCCCACCAGTAAAATGCGGGAATACTTTATGTTCTAGGTCGCCCACCAGTAAAATGCGGGAATACTTTCTGTTCTAGGTCGCCCACCAGTAAAATGCGGGAATACATTTCAGTTCTAGGTCGCCCACCAGTAAAATGTGGGAATACATTTCAGTTCTAGGTCGCCCACTAGTAAAATGCGGGAATACATTCATGTTCTAGGTCGCCCACCAGTAAAATGCGGGAATACTTTCAGCTCTAGGTCGCCCACCAGTATAATGCGGGCATACATTTCATAATTTTGCATTGAAGCAACTTTTTAGTCTTGTATTACAGATTTTGGAATCAGTAACCCCACCAGAAGGCGGAAGGTTACAACAGGAATCCCCAGCAGTAAACAATAAAATCCCCAGCACCGGGAAGCAGAAGGTTGCAACAAGAGGTCCCAGCATAAACTCAAGTCCATGTGTCAAAAGGAAGAAAATTCACGGAAGAAAAGCACCGAAGGAAACACAAGCCGACAAGAAAGCAAGGCAACAAGAACAAATTTTAGTCTAGCCTAGCTTCTTGTTTTCTTTTAAGCACGGTGTAACAAGGAGATCGGTAAGCAGTGATAACAGCATGCAACAGCAGTAACATCGCAGTCCCACGGTAGTCCCAGCTACCAAAAACTTCCCGAACTACATTGACCTGATTCCTGTTTAGCCCAGGATATGTAGGAAACCTTTGAAGCAAAGGTTCGGTCAAATATTTTTCAAAAAATGCTTCAACGGAGTACTCGGATGGGCAAAAATCGCTCGCTTTATCTTTGCACGAAAACCCTTCGTGTCTCCGGGCAAAGAGGGGCAGCTGTAAGCACGTGATTTTTGCCCTATATGAGAATTACTCCCAAAAAATTCAAAAATAAAATGATTTTTCTTTGGTGTGCAATTTTGTGATATTTTGAAGAATTATTTGTATTTGTCTGTGCGTGTTTATTCGCTAAATTAATAAAAAATACAAAAATATGTCGCATTTTGCATGTAGGATTTAATTCTACAATTGATAGTAACTAAAATTGTTTTACAAAAATTAAAAATTACAAAAATAGGCATCGTTTGCATTTTTAGCATTTAATGTCCAAATATACAATTTTATGCTTAATTAATACTTAATTGTGCGTTAATTGTTATTGGGAGTTAATTTGCGCCTTTATAACTTAATTTAGTTCTTAATAATAGTTTAAGTATTTTTATAATTTAGTTTTAGAAAAATAAAAGAAGAAAAGAGAGCGAAAATATAAAGAAAGTCGGAATTGGGCCTCTTCTTCAATTTCAAGCTATAGGCCCAAAAAATGGCCCAATATTCCCTACGACCCAGTCCATTTCGAACTGGGTCGACCCAGTCCATAACCCAAAAGACCCAAACCCCTTTGTCTTACATTTTTCAACACAAAACAAAAGAAACAAGAAGAAAAAACCCTAAAAAGACTAAGAAGTCATCCGCCCCCCTCCTATCTTCTTCTTCTTCCTCAAGTTTCTCCAAGGTCATCCATGGCTTCCCCCTCAAAGCTCAACCATGGCTGCCCAACGTCACACTCACACACGCACAACCCCTCGTCGGACCACCCAAATCGACCCCCGTCCGCCATTAAAACCAAACGACCACCTTCAAACTTCGACATCCATGGTTGTCCCCCCCCTTGTTTCTTCGTCGTCTTCTTCACCACGTCCAGTCATGGACGACTTCAAACAGCCCCAAGCAGCCATGAACGAGCAGCCATGACGAGCAGCAATGACTCCCAGCAACTACACCATCTTCGTCGCGTCCAAACAACCATCGTCGCAGCTGTTTCTGCGTCATCCATGTCGCCGCTGCTGCATCCTTTTTTGTCCGCCATTGCTGCTGTTTTTGTCCTCCATTGCTGCTGTTTTTTGTCCTCCATTGTTGCTGCTTTTTGTCCTCCATTGTTGCTGCGTTTCCATTGCTCCATCGACGACGAACAGCTCGTCGACCTTCACCAAACATGCTTGCCGCTGCTGCTGTTTTTTGCCTTCATCTTCTCTTCGTCTTCGTCGTCATTTGTTCGAGCTTTGGTCGAGGCTCGGACAGATTTGTTTACAATCAAAGTTCTTCGTTGATTCATCTTCGGTTAGTTGTTTTTGAGTTTTATTTTGTCCATATTTCGTTTTTATATTTCTCGAAGTTAAAATCGTTAAAGAATTCAATTCTTGTTTTGTTCGTTGTTCATCGTTGAAATCATTTTTCTAGTTTGTTCATGTTCATGTGCTTTGTTAAATTAATTTTCAGATTTCAAAATAGAAGTTTAATTAGTTGTTTTCATATTCATTTCATGTTTGTATTATTGTTTAAGTGAATATTTGTTAGTTTGATGTTTGTTAGATTCAAATTGAAATTTAATTAACTATTTCTTCAATTTGTTTCATGTGTTTATGTATTGTTGGAAATTGTTAATATTGTTAAGTTCAAGCTTAAGTTCATAATTGTTTATTCGTCAATCTTGTTATTTGTCTAAAAAGAATTTAGTTGTGTTAAAGGAAATATATTGATTTAATCGTTTAATCCGTCATGTTTGTTGTGTTAAAATAGATTCATTCATGTTCATACTTTGTTTGGATGATCTTGAATCCGAATTTTGTATAGTTTGATTTCTTGTTTACCATTTGTGATTATTTCTTGAATTTGTCTCATAAAGTTTAATATAGGAATTGTTGTTGTAATGTTGTTAGAGTAGTTGATTTTAAGTTCAATATTATTGAATTTAGAAATCAAAATATACTTGTTTGTTGTTGTTGTTGAATCCGAAAATAGGATTGTTTGTTGCTAAAATATTGTTCAATCAAATTTTAGTTGTTCTTTGTTGTTCAATTTGTGTTCATGTGATTTGTTGTTGAAATGTTGTTGAAATCATGTTCATGTGCTTTGTTGTTGAAATGTTGTTAAAATCGTGTTCATGTGATATTGTTGTTATGATGTTCATCCGTGTTCATATTGTTGTTTGAACATTGTTAGAAATTGATCATATTGTCTATATTTTGGTTAAGTTTGATTAATTGATGTGTTATAGCTGATGGGTAGTTTGGTAAATTTGTAGTACGTTCAGGGGTAGTTTGGTAATTTCAGTAAGGTCGAAGGGGGTAGTTTAGGAATTGTACATTTTGAAATTGTTTATTTGAAGCATGGGGGACAAAATGAAATGGGGTGGGTTGTGATATAGTTGTTTAATATAAATGGGGGACAAGATTTAATTTAAAGGGGAATCTTGCATTATTTTAAATGAAGCATGGGGGACAAAATGAAATGGGGTGGTGTGATATGTTTATTTAATATAATGGGGATGAGTGGGAAGATAATGGGTTTGGTAGAGAAAATGGGTTGATTTTAATTGATTAAAAGATTTATGGGATGGGTTATAATAAGTCTTGAAATCAGAATAAAAAGGGGGACAGACAGAAAAAAGGGGAGAGAGAAACAAATCTGAAAATAAGAGAGAAAAGGGCTGAACATTTAAGAGATAGAAAATTCCGAAAAAATATTTAAGCTTTCAAATAAAAAAAAAACTAAAAAAAATATTCTGCTTTCTTTTGTTGTTTGAAATCAGAATTGATTGTTGTTTCATAAAAGCTGAAGCTTTTGTTTTTTTTGGATTACTACTCCACCGGTCTGTTACTGGGTTGTTACTGTTGTTGGGCTATTGTTGTTGTGTTGTACTGATTTTACTGCTGCTGCTGATTCTCATCTTCATTTTCTTTTGCCTCCAATATCAGGTACACAACTGACACACTGGTTATTGTAATCCGAAATATGAAGCATGAATACGAAAAAATGAAGAGTTGAAATTTTGAATTATATTTAATTATATTCTGAATTTTATTTGTATGTATAAATTTTGTAGTTTGCAAAAAATCAGAATCATGTAGATATTTAATACATATAGTGGAACATTCGACGATAGCTTAACAAATGAACTATCTACATCTATTGCCTAAAAATAAATAAATGGTGTAGTAATTCCGTTGAATAAAAAATCAAACGAATAGGCCATCTAGTAGGAAGTTGGTAGAAATTTATTTAGTTAAATAATATTGGTTAATTTCAGCATATAAATGGTCTAGGATTAAAATTAGAATTGCTATATTTTTTTTAATTTGACAAACTGAGAACATGCCTAGTATAATGTAACTAGGTAATAACATGTAAATAAATTAAGATATTTCTCCTTTATTTTGTAGAGACAAATTTCAATAAAAAATGTAGGCATTTTAGGACTGTCCTTTTAAAAATAAAATGAGATGAGCCTCGCCCAATAAAATGCACTAATTGTGGGGCCCTCAATAAATATTTAATTAAGTATTTAGAATTCGGGATGGACTGTTTAGTGAATTCCACAGTCTTACCCATAAATAATAATATGCTAATCGCTTTAGGCACGATTTAATAATAATACATTCTTAAACATGGGTGCGCATTTATGCGACCCAAATCCAAATCCTAAAATATTGAATAAAAATACGTTCCGGATCGCGGGTGCATTTTATGTGACGCAATCCAAAGACATGTTTTTTTAAACGATGTTCACATTCTTGTAAAAATAATAATAACAATTATGAAAGCGGTAAAAAGATAAAATTTGGCACATCGGTTCATAATTGTATTAAAATCAGATAAATAAGCCAAATATGACAATTGAGCGACCGTGCTAGAACCACGGAACTCGGGAATGCCTAACACCTTCTCCCGGGTTAACAGAATTCCTTATCCGGATTTCTGGTACGCAGAATGTAATATGGAGTCATTCTTTTCCTCGATTCGGGATTAAAATTGGTGACTTGGGACACCCTAAATCTCCCAAGTGGCGACTCTGAAATAAATAAATAAATCCCGTTTCGATTGTCCTTTAATTGGAAAAAACTCCCTACGCCCTTCGCGGGGTCGGAAAAAGGAGGTGTGACATTTGTTATTGACTTCTGACCTTCATCACTAAATATCATAGCATAAGCTTGATTAACCGTAGGTACTGGACTCCTCATTAGAATCTGACTTCTAGCCTGGGCATACAAGTCATTAAGTCCCATTAAAAACTGATACAACTTAAGTTTTTGAAGATATACCACAAACTCCTTAGATTTAGGGCAATCACAACCTGGTGCAGGCACCAAGGCTTCAAACTCTTCCCACATATCCTTAAGTTTTGAGAAGTATACTGAAACAGATGCAGTACCTTGAGACAATGTTGCAATTTCTTTATGCAGATTAAAAGACCTTGAATCATCTACCTTGTTAAACCTCTCAGACAAATCTTCCCAAACTACTTGGGCACAAGATGCATACATAATCCCTCCTAAAAGATTTTTAGACACATAATTCATAATCCACGAGAGTACAATTGCATTTACTCTCTCTCAGTGATTCCATAGAATTTCTGGAAATGTTTCTTTCTTACATGAGCCATCAATTAGTCCTAACCTAATTTCTTCCTAGCAAGGAAACACGCATAGATCGATTCCAGATTGAGTAGTTCTCAATACTTGTGAGTTGAAATGAGATGATTTGAATACCGCTCACATCGGCTGGAGACAGGAACAGAGGATGATTATAGTCGACTCCAACTGGTTGATTTCCAGTTCCAATAGTTGAATTTTCAACTCCAGAGTTCAATTGATCCCTTGCATGTTGTTGAGATCCAGATCCACGACCTAAACCTTGTTCGTTTTCCATTGACAAGAATTCACAAAATTTTCGAATTGTTTTTCTGTAAATGAGAAAGATCGATAACACGAGCTAGAATTTCAAGCTCTACTGCTCTGATACCATGAAGTTAATACGCAATTTCTAGATTATGAACTCCAGAATTCAGAGGAAGAAGATGAAGAATGTCTAGAAGAAGACTAGAGAGAAGTTAGAGAGAGAATGAGTGGAGAAGATAACGAAATCATATATTTTTCATATTAATGGAAACAATCGCGTAATTACAATATATATAGTTAGGTAATTAACTGATAATCTAACTCAACTAATTGACCTCTTAACTAACTAATGGACATCTAACTACCAGTAATTAAGAAGACCAAAAAGACTAAAATGCCCTTATACTTTAACAATTACGTTACCCCTTTCTCAACACTAAAGAAGAAGAAGAAAATCAATTTGCGAGACCGACAATATCATTTTAGTGCTCCAAGTTTCTAACTTCGCAATGATTAGATTTAATTAAGTTATTTACGCTGACAGGGTGTGGAAAATGTCTTCAACCACGTAATAATTTGAAACATACCCTAAAGCAATTGAAAATGTTTCAATATATCTCTGCATAATTGAAAAGTTCAGATATCTACATGGCTTCCATTTAATTCCGCCAAATCAGACCAATTTTTTTTAAGTGACGGAGGCACAAATGAGCTGCCTTTTTCACATTTAATAGCCGATATATATATATATATATATATATATATATATATATATATATAAGCTATAATTGCAAACAACAAGAGCAGATGTGAACCTTTCTCCTTTTTTTCCCCGGGACAGTATAGCAGGAATTTAGTGTACTGGGCTGTTCTTTTGTCCTTTTATAAATGTAGCTCAACTTATAATGACAAACTAGTTAAATTTTTATACAATTATTTTAATTTTTATCATAGATAAAGATGTGGTTGTTATTTACGATACCAATGCTTATATATCTTAACTAAATCCAATGGAAGAGGAAACGGTGGCTTCTTGATGGTATAATTTTTTAATACTATTAATTTTAATTTATTTTAAATAAAAAATCGATCAAAGTTGATCGATTTTATAAAAAAAATTAAAAAATATAATATTTTGAAAAATCGACTAACTTCAACATATGTTTTCCGGCCGATTTATTGACCTAGCTTTGATCGATTTTTGTCGAATTTCTAACAGGGATAGTTCAAAACTATGTGCTATTAAATCTATGTGCTAGTTTTTGTCTGTGCATGTACCCACCTGTCCAATTACCATCAAAAGTGTAATGAAAATCATCAATTAAACGTACGATACATCATTCATCTTTTTGATCGGTTGACATTATCAAATGTTTGCCAGAAAAGGTCAATAGTAGTACTTTCTATCCAAGGTGGTAGACAACTTTCCTTACCTAATTCTTGATTTGGATATCATCATTTAGCACTCTCTTCTTGTTTTTTGCATTAATATTTTTACGGCTTGTGGAATCATTTTTAAGAGAAAGGCTATTTTATTCCCTTGATTATATAGCCATTGATCTATAAACCTCTTTTCCTTTGAAATTAAATTTGAGAATTAGGCATTGATTTTTATGTCATTATGATATTGCTTCACTTTCAATTAGCTTGAATCTATATATTAATAGCTCATTTTCTGCTTTCTGTGTGCTACTATCTCCATGCATGGGCTAATATCTGTTTTTTTTAAAACATCTTTTTAAGCCAAACTTAAGTACTCTACCTAAACCTAATCTTTGAGTGGTCCATTTAAGAGATTGATTACTCTTCATTTCTATGTTGCAAGTACCTTCCCCCCCCCCCCCCCAAAACCCAATAATGTTGTGAGTACTTGGATGACATCTTCTTTTTGACCGTCAATTACTCGTCAACTATATATTAAAAAATAGTATTATTTTTTAATTATTAGTGTAGCTACGAAATGCTTGTTCGTGTTATATTCCATGTTAATGTATTTATACTAAACATAGTAGCGCCATTAAGTAGAGTAATCTCTCTATTTTCTCTTTCCCCTTTCTGATATTAATACATGCCCCATATTAAGCTTTGTTAATATACGTATTATTTTTTATTTACTACGTACATGCTCGTCTCACTTTGTAGCGACAAACATGCATATGTATATTTTGCAACTTTAATCAAATTACAACTATGGTACTCAACAAGGAATTCCGTTTTATCCCCAAATATTTAGTTAATACACTCGTTATAATTTGTACGTGTATAGTAGCTGGTTAGGTTTTAAATGTTCTGTAAAAATATTTTCTACCACACGTGCATAGATTTTAATTCATATAACAGTTAAACTTTGTTCGTGAGATCAACCACCCAAAAAATAGTTTGCATACAAGAGATGACTCATTCATGATAAGGAGCCATCACTATTGAATTTTTTTTGCTCATTCAAGTGAGAGAAAGAACAACGTCTTTAATTTGTTTTTTTCCCTGTTCATATTGGTTTTGTTGTTTGTGGGATTGGAAAACAAAAAGTGGATTACTGAGTACAGTAAAAGATTTCACGTGGGAGTAAAGGTGTCAGTCATAGTGAGCTCGTGAATTCCACATTTCATTTTCTACCCTTATCCAGTTATAGGAGCGGAGTCCGTTTGGCCATAGATTTTCAAATTTATTTTTGAAAAATTTGATTTTAATAAAGTTTAATTTGAAAATGAAAATGTATTTGGACATTAATTTTTAACACATATTTCCCAAATTTATTTTGGAAAAATATAAAACATAACTTATACCCACAAGTTCTAAAAACTATCATGTCACGACCCAAACTGGAGAGTCATGACTAGCACCCGACCATACTTGCCGAGTACTAATTTATATTTTATCTAACCTTCTTTATTATCTTTTAGGGCTGACGAGATCAATATAAATGGTAGACATGGATCATGGACAACCAACAATAAAATATGATGGCATGAACATACATAACATGGGATGACCAGACAATCAAGAAACTACATATAAGGTACGAGCAACCACGCTACCATGAAAGACTATACAACAAAAACCAGTCGACAAGGCATACCAAACTATACATGAGTCGACACCTGTCTATGAGCCTCTAAATGAACATAAGTGCTGCAATATAGCCGGAACAGGGCCCTGACATACCCATAATGTCTATAACAAAAATGCATATCAAGACCACGGCAAGTCCGGAGAAGGGATCTCGCCAATCACTGCTGAACTGGACAGCCTACTGTGGTGGGGGAGCTGCACCTGCCTGTCTATCAGGGCCTGCAGCATGTCATGTAGCGTCCACAAACAAAAGGACGTCAGTACGAATAAAGTACTGAGTATGTAAGGCAGGGAACCATAAATACGAACAGTAATGTAAGTAGGGATAGAGAATATACAACCTGTAACATCTGAGTACCTCTGAGGGCTACTGACATGAAATGCATGATACATATATATATAAATACATAAACTTTTAAATCATACGCCTCTGTGGGCATCATCATCATCTTATCGTACCCGGCCGTAATAGGCTCGGTAAAAAAACGTACCCGGCCATCATAAGACTCGGTAGTATCGTACCCGGCCACATGGAGCTCGGTAAAACTCAACTGATCAGTGGTTGCACAATAGATGTCGTACCCGGCCAACTATAGCGTGGCTCGGTAGAGTAAAATAGATACATATATATAATGCATGCTCGACTCATGGAATCACATTCTAAACCTTTCGGAGTGATGTAAGGTCGGTATCCTCTGTACACGTTATTAGGACTAACTCTTCACTATGAACCTTATAAGAATCAGGAAGTACCAACAACATTGATAACATAAGAATAAGAGAAGCAACATTAACATCAATCGTTCCATAAGAGGGAAAACAATGTAAGTACTGCTAGCTTCTAAGAGTAGAGTATCTTTGGAAGCTCGTTCATTACATTATGTACAATCGGAGTCGTGCAAAAGAAGGAAAGGGATAGCCTCACATACCTTGTATATAATGCCCCAATCTCAAGCTATGCAATTGTCACAACTCCTTAGTCTACAATAAGAGAAACGATAATATCGTTATCATTTAAGCGTCATAACTATTATGTATCGTCCACAACCTATTTTACGATGAAACGGACAGCACCTTCCCTATATGTATGACTTCACACAATTCAAAACAATCACCAAACAGCCCAAACAACATCACTAATAATCATATTGAGCCTCCCAAAATAGTCTACGCACAACCTAATCACTTCATACATACGACGTCCACCGTAGTCGTGTCAAATGACCCGGAAATGTTATGAAGAACTATCAGCCCACAACCCTACATATATATGGTGTTTCTCCACCCCCTTCCACCTCCAAAAATCCACAAAATAGTAGTAAACCACGTAGCCCAACAGCAACACAAAACAGTCCACAAAACAGTCCGCTACAAGTGAATAACTCGAACTCAAGGCTTCCGATCACCGTCCTGTGAGTTCTTACATATATAGAACGAATTACCATGAATTCACAGCAGAAAAAAATGTATGAAAGAGGGCAGTAACTTACCTTACTTGTTGGATAACTCAGCCCTTCCCTTGGTTCTTCAAACTCTAGGTTTTATCTTCAATTAGAACTTGAAAGAGAGGGAAAATCGATTAGGGTTTGTGTGGGATTTTTGGGGAGGAGTTGCAGGGGTTTAATTTGGTTTTGAAGGTCTGAATAAGGGTGAAATAACTGAGTTTATAATCCCTTAAAAGTTCTCTCTTGGCCGACTTTGGGACTTTTACTTTTGTCCTCTCATTTTGGCAAGTAGGTGAAGCACCTACTTGTCACCTACCAATCTGCGCAGACTTGCAAAAATACGAATATCTCTATACTTCGAGATCGTATTGACAAACGGTTTAATGCGTTGAAAATTAGACTCATAGATCTTTAATTTGGTGGGTATATCACCCCGTAATTCCTTGTAAATTGGGAGAAAAGCTTAGAAATATTTGACCTAATGTTTAAGTAAAATTATGAACCTAAGTTGCGACAACGTTTGTCGACTTTTGTTTCATAACTCGTTTGACTTCAAGACTTATGATACGGATATTATATGATTCAAATACCTTAATACATGACCTCTTGAGTGTATTAAGAACCTCTAGGTTTACCTGAAAACATGAGTTACAACATCCTTAATTCGTTTAACTTCTAATACTTATTAATTACCCTAGTACACCCTTGTATCACTTAAGACCAATAGGATTAACTTCTTATCATCTCAAAGGTAATTCCTTCTTGGATTTATGTTAACTAATATATGACATGAACTAACGCGTGTGGATATGGGTTGTAACATATCACAAATATCCAATAGTACCATTATTAATAATATTCATTATATTATCGAACCATAGTCCTGAACATAAATAAATTTGGTACAAAATTATTATTTTTATAATGAAGTACATGATACACTATCAGATGACCGAGAAGACGAAGCAACATTGTTACAAAATAATAATTGGTTGGCTCTTTTATAAAATACAAAAGTTTGAAGCAATTTTTAAAAATATAGTAGTGATATTTTGGCCCAAAACCAGCTCAATAGCTGGTTTTGGGATTTGGATTTTGCCAAAATGTAGGCAAAATCTATGGTCAAACAGGTCCTTAGAATAATGTTAAAATTACTTCCGTATGATTTATAAATTACGAGTTCAAGCTATAAAATTAGCTATTAATATTTGCATGCAAATAAGTTGCATACATCATATTCTTTTGGGATGCGATCCTTCTTTGAATCTTATGTAAACATAAAATATTTCGTGCACCTAACTGTTATTTTATCATTATTCAGTTATACACAGGCATGACAACCTCTGCTTGTACTATGTGAATATTAAAATAAATAAATTTTGGAGGACACGTTAACAGGTGGAGTCAGAATTTAAAATTTATAAATTTAATTAAGATTATAGTTCATTTAAATTACTAAATTCTAAATTAGTAGTTTGTATATTAATAAATTTCTTAAAATAAATAGAAAATTTGGACCAAAATTATTGAATTCGGCAAAACCCTTAAGAATATGCTAGATCTGCCCTTGCATGTTGGTCCGTGAATAGTAAAAGGGGAAACGAGATCCTGTCCTTCAAGTGTGCAAGGAAAAGTTGCAGTCCCTAAGATCTAGATTTTAAGAGTCAATTTGGTATAATTCAAAAAGAAATAAATAGGTTAAATTGGAATTAATCTTTGAGGTATGTTAATTACATTTGTAATTTGAGAATATAACTTCATGTAGGTTTACTAACATCTCGTTTGGAAGGTTGTTATATCACTACTAGAAATCCGGACAAAAGTGATCACAAAAAGCGACCAAAGTTGGTCGCTTATGGCATAAAAAGCGACCAAACACGCCTGATAGCTATATTGATGGTCCCTTTTATTTAGGGACCAAAGTTGGTCGCTATTTAGCGACCAACTTTGGTCTCTAAGCTAAAAGGGCCAAATATTCTGATTTTGACTTTAGTGACCAACTTTGGTCGCTATATTAATTTAATAATATAAATTTAGCGACCAAAGTTGGTCTTTACATATGAAATACGTTGTTTTTAATTTATCATTAATCATTAGAAAGCGACCAACTTTGGTCTCTAATCCAAATATTATATTTTAAAATCTGGACAATAGAGACCAAAGTTGGTCGCTAAATTCAAGAATTTAATTTTTTTTTTAAAGATAAGCGACCAACTGGTCGCTATATTTCCAGAAATTGTATTTTTTTTTAATACAAATCTGGGCAGGTAGCGACCAAGATTGGTCGCTATTGCCCAGAAAATTATTTTTTTTTATAGTGAAATGCGACCAAATAGAGACCAAAGTTGGTCGCTTTTCTTGGTATATTTTTGGCAGAAACTGCCTGTTTTGGCAGCTACACCACCTGCCAGCTTACCAAACATCCTAAACAGGCATTTTATGCCAGCAACAACAACAACAACAATTAAAAGCAACAATCAATAGAACTAACACATTAAGCTAACAAAACTAAGTTAACGCTTATTACAAGCCCATTCGAACTAAAAAGAACTAACACAATAGAACTAAGTTTTTTTGTCTAGTTCAAAGTATATAAAGTACTCAAGGAGTGTTCTTTCAGCATCCTCGTCCGAAAGTTGGATTGCCTCGCCCGATTCATTAGGCGGTTGACTGCGTATGAATTCTCCCACGTCAGCTGCATGTGAAGCGAACCTATATAAAAAATTATATATATTGAATTAGTATTTCAAAATTTATATAAAAGTAAATCAAAATACTTAATGCAAAAGTAAAAAACTTACATGTATATAGTCGAGGCTCGACCCTCCTTTCTGAATCAGTCTCTTTCTTATTCTTTACAATACGAGTTTCATTGAATAGCTCATCTTGCTTCATTGGCATCATAAAGTTTTCTGGTGACTTTGGTGATTATCCTCGTGGTACTATTACTCGGGATAAACTTGGATACAGAGAATAACTTGGATACAGTACCTGACAGGGTGTGTCTTTGATCAATTATTGATCTCTATAGCTACAATGATAATGAGAAGGCAACGACATGTGTTTCAAAATAGTGATGGTAAAGGTAGGATTTAACATTTCCTAAGTAGATAAAAGAGGTTATAGAGGAATTCTCTACTTCACTTTCTAAGAGGAAAAGAAGTTTGATTGATAGTGACAACGTTGATGAAGACGGAATGTTTTCCGTTGGTCATGACAGTTCCCATAAAGCGGGGATCATAAGACTCTATGATGACAAAGATTATAGGAAGTTTTGTTCTAAACTTTCTTCCAAGTCTGATCCGTACAAGCTTAATATGATATTGGTGATATTTCTTCGGATTCAGACAATGATTTGACCGACAAAAGTATGGAAATGCTCTTAAAAAGAATTAAAGGTAAAACGTTTTTCTTGGTAGAGAAGGATGCTGAAAAGATTTTACCTTTAATTCTTTTTAAGAGCATTTCCATACTTTTGTCGGTCAAATCATTGTCTGAATCCGAAGAAATATCACCAATATCACATTAAGCTTGTACGGATCAGACTTGAAAGAAAATTTAGAACAAAACTTCCTATAGTCTCTGTCATCATAGAGTCTTATGATCCCCATTCTATGGGAACTGCCATGACCAACGGAATACATTTCGTCTTCATCAACCTTGTCACTCTCAATTAAACTTCTTTTCCTCATGGAAAATGAAGTACAGAATTACTCTATAAGCTCTTCTTTTATCTACTTAGGAAATACTAAATTCCTACCTACACCATCACTATTTGAAACACATGCCATTGCCTTCTCATCATCATTGTCGCTAATGAGAAGAACAATTAAAGGCACACTTTGCCAGGTACTGTGTCTTAGTTATTCTTGGTGGAAGTTCTATTGCTTGTCTAATAACATCATCAACCTCTTCTAATAATCGTCCGACAATCTAAAATTCCAAAACATAAACTAAAAGTTCAATTCATATCCTAAAACTTCAATTCATATCCACAAAAGTTCAACTCATATCCTAAAAGTTTCAACTCATATCGTAAAAAGTTCAAGTCATACATAAAATCTTCAATTTATATCGTACAAGTTCAATTCACAAGAACAAAATCTAAAAACTAAAAGTTCATCAATTCTTATCCTACGAGTTTAAACATAAACTAAAAGTTCAATTTATATCCTAAAGGTTCAATTCATATCCACAAAACTTCAAGTCATATCGTAAAATTTCTATTTATATCCTAAAAATTCAACTCATATCCTAAAAGTTTCAATTTATATCCTACAAGTTCAATTCACAAGAACAAAACCTAAAAACTAAAAGTTATATTCATATCCTACGAGTTTAAACATAAACTAAAAGTTCAAGTCATATCCTAAAGGTTCAATTTATTTCCTAAAAGTTCAACTCATATCGTAAAAAGTTCAAGTCATATCCTAAAAGCTTCAACTCATTCCTAAAAGATTCAATTCATATCCTAAAAATTCAACTCGTATCCTAAAAGGTTCAATTCATATCCACAAAAGTTCAAGTCATATCCTAAAGGTTCAACTTATACATAAATGCTTCAATTTATATCCTAAAGCTTCAACTCATACCTAAAAGGCTCAAGTCATATCCTAAAAGTTCAACTCATATCCTAAAAGCTTCAAGTCATATCCTAAAATTTCTATTTATAACTAAACTATCAAGACAATACAAAGATTCAAGGTTCAATTTATATCCTAAAAGTTATATTCATATCCTACGAGTTTAAACTTAAACTAAAAGTTCAATTTATATCCTAAAAGCTTCAACTCATACCTAAAAGGTTTAATTTATATCCTAAAGCTTCAACTCATACCTAAAAGGCTCAAGTCATATCCTAAAAGTTCAACTCATATCCTAAAAGCTTCAAGTCATATCCTAAAATTTCTATTTATAACTAAACTAGTTTTATCCTAAAGGTTCAACTCATTGTTATTTCAAGCATTATTACACGGCTAATGTTAGTTATCCTCTATGTGGGTGACTTGTTGTACTCAAACAAGAGCCACGCAACGATTCGCTTAAGGCGTTAAACATTAACATTGTCTTGAACTTTAAGAGAAAATCCAAATATATATACTATCACGTGTCTATATTAAATATCTACCTATAAACTAATCAAGATTAAACTAAAAGTTCAATTTATACCCTAAAAAGTTCGATTCACTAGAAAAAAATCATAAACCCTAAAAGTTTAGGGTTTCTTCTCTTCAAACCATTTCTTGCCCAAATTAATAGGTAAAACCAAATATTTTAGCTACTAACAATTATCATAGATTTAATTTAGCTAAGAACAATTAATTTTTAGGGTTCAAACTAGAAGGAATTAAACAAATTGAAATAAGTCTATTTCGAAAAAAAAAAATAAAGGAGAGAGAAACCTACCAGCTGGGCAGTGGAGGACACCGACGGAGCTGCTGCTGCCGCCGGCGGGCGTCGGTGGCGCCGCTGCTAGAGGGAGACGGAAGGGGGGGGGGGGTTTGAGTGTGAGAGAGAGAAGAGAGGGTTTGGGGAATTTTTTGAAGAAAATAAGAGAATGGGAGGGGAAACCCGTTTTTAACTCTGTTTTTACAAAAAGCGACCAACTTTGGTCGCTATTTTTGGTACCAAATATGTGTTGACTATTTTGACCAAAATAGCGACCACAGTTGGTCGCTAAATTCTGACCGTTTTACCAGAATAGCGACCAACATTGGTCGCTATATCAAAAAAAATTAAATTAATTATAATTCAATTTAAAATTTATATTTATTTAATTCAATTAATTTTAATTCAATTTAAAAAATTCAATTAATTTTAATTCAATTTAATATATATAATTTTAAATTGAATTTAAAGTAATTTAATTGTTTAAAGCTTTCAATTCATATCCTATATATATATATATAAGCTATATTCGATACAGTATTACCTAATACACTTATCCTCAGTGCATAGTATAGCGTAAGTATATATATATTATATGTATAAGCTATATTCGGTACAGTATTACCTAATACACTTATACTTAATGCATAGTATAGTGTAAGTACATATATATATATATATATAAGTTGTATTCGATACGGTATTACCTAATACACTTATACTTAGTGCATAGTATAACGTAAGTACATATATTATATAAAAATGGCGACCAACGTTGGTCGCTATTTTGGTCAAACAGTCTATACTTAGTGCATAGTATAGCGTAAGTATGTATATTATATATATATAAGCTATATTCGATACGGTATTACCTAATACACTTATACTTAGTGCATAGTATAGCGTAAGTACATATATTATATATATATAAGCTGTATTCGATACGGTATTACCTAATACACTTATACTTAGTGCATAGTATAACGTAAGTACTTAGTGCATAGTATAGCGTAAGTACATATATTATATATATATAAGCTGTATTCGATACGGTAATACCTAATACACTTATACTTAATGCATAGTATAGCGTAAGTACATATATATTATATATATATATAAGCTATATTCGATACGGTATTACCTAATACACTTATACTTAGTGCATAGTATAGCGTAAGTACATATATTATATATATATAAGCTGTATTCGATACGGTATTACCTCATACACTTATACTTAGTGCATAGTATAGCGTAAGTACATATTATATATATATATATATAAGCTGTATTCGATACGGTATTACCTAATACACTTATACTTAGTGCATAGTATAGCGTAAGTACATATATTATATATATATAAGTTGTATTCGATACGGTAATACCTAATACACTTATACTTAATGCATAGTATAGCGTAAGTACATATATATATATATATATAAGTTGTATTCGATACGGTATTACCTCATACACTTATACTTAGTGTATAGTATAGCGTAAGTACATATATTATATATATATATATATATAAGCTGTATTCGATACGGTATTGCCTCATACACTTATACTTAGTGCATAGTATAGCGTAAGTACATATATTATATATATATAAGCTGTATTCGATACGGTATTGCCTCATACACTTATACTTAGTGCATAGTATAGCGTAAGTACATATATTATATATATATAAGCTGTATTCGATACGGTAATATCTAATACACTAATACTTAGTGCATAATATAGCGTAAGTACATATTATGTATATATATAAGGCTATATTCGATACGGTATTACCTCATACACTTATACTTAGTGCATAGTATAGCATAAGTACATATATTGTATATATAGACACACACGCCCGCTTCGTAGTACTATTCATCCCTTGTATTACAAAAGTATTAACGACTTACATTTATATTATTTACATAGTAAATACAAAAGTGATTTTTAATTTTGACCATTGTTGACCAGAATAGTGACCAATTATGGTCGCTATTTATTCATGAATTTAGTTTAGCGACCAAAGTTGGTCGCTAAATTTAAATCAGATTTAATTATATTTCATATAATAATTAAATTAATAATATAATTATTAAAATTGAATAACTGGGACCCAGTTAAGCGACCAAAATTGGTCGCTACCTTTCTTGCCTTTATGTAGCGACCAACGTTGGTCGCCAATTTTATATTATATATATTTATATTTTATAATTTTTTCAAAATAATAATATAATTATTAAAATTTTGTAAGCGGGTCCCACTTTAGCGACCAATATTGGTCGCTAATCTCAGTAAACGTTTGCCCAAGCAAGTCTGACCAATCCAGTCGATATTTTGACTACTTTAGCGACCAACCTTGGTCGCTATTTGGTTTCCACAATTTATTTTATTATTTTTGCTAGTTTAGCGACCAACTTTGGTCGCTTTTTCCCATAGACAAAATTTGGTCGCTATTTTTTGGTCGCTTTTTACAGGAATTCTAGTAGTGTATATAACTGTATCTTATTGTTACTTTAAATATAATATTTTTTTAAATTTTATTGTATCGTATCATTAAATATATCGTTACATAACGACGAAAAGTATCACTTTTGGAACGACCGATTTGATATGATCGCATCGTTGCCTTTTTGTTTTCTCTCATCTTGCCGTTCTTTATTATTAAATAATTATATTTTATCCTTTATCCTACCTTTTTATATAATTCTACCTCATATTTTACTTTGTTTTTATAATATTGCAAGTTACAATTTATCTATACATTGTATACATCAAAACGATATAGTACAATACTATACATTATGAAACATACATAACAACCGTCCAAACAAGCTGTAAATCAAAGGTGCTAAAGCCTTATCTTTCTAATTTCTGAAAAAAGTATTCTGAAATGAAAATTGTATAAGAAGTTTTCATGAAATAAAAGCGTGATTGGATATAATTATTTTTTGTTGAGTTTCGTGAGTTTTTCGTGTTAAACTAATAAAAAAAAATTGTTCAAACAACAATACCTTCAAAAAAAATTCTTCAGATCAAATTTCTGAAAATAGTGACACGTTTCGGATATCAAGTTGCATTATCATGAGCCCTAACTAAAGGGGAAAAGAAGGGTGAGAATCTGTATAAAGGAAAAAATCCATTCATCTTTTTGAAAGAACCAAATATTTCATTCATCTTTTAGAAAAGAATTCAACCAAGTTTCCTTTTCTCCTTTACCATCCCAAAATGATTCTTTATCCTTTAAGTTTTAGGTCGTTATAATTAGTGAGCTCTGTAAATAATAAAAGCAAAGAGAATAAGTGGAAAAGTTTGATTTGATGGTAAGTGGTATAAGTTGATTGCATTGCATTATTATTGACAGAAAAGGTAGCAAAAAAGTTGAATCTTTTGTTGGATTTTAAGGTACTTATTATACAAAGTGAGTGATTGGAAAAAAGAAAAGACTGATTAGCCAATAATGAGCTCACTTTCTTTTATAAAGGGGAAAAAACTAAAAGTAGGTATTAAAGAATTTTTCGCAAAAAAACGTGAGATTTGAAGCATACAATATTGCAAAAAATTTGTACGTCACTCCAGGTTATTAAATTTTGGAATAAGCTAATATTATACGTATGATATTAATCATATGTAAAGCTTGACAAAACATGCTGACGTATAACAAAATATTCTAGTAACAGAAATATAATTTGGGATAATTTGTTTCTAAACTAAGAAAATAGAATCTTTGAATCACTAAGTCATAAAGTACAAGACCTTGCTAGGAAATATGAAATTTTACTTAATGATTTGACTCTTAATTTTACGTCGATAAGAGTTTAGAATTAAGAAAAATATGTAGAATTGAAGGGTAAGAAAATTGTACGTTTAATTTTACTATTCGGCTATGGGATTTTTAAAAACCTTTCCTAGCTAATTTTAATACCTTTACATTTTTCCATAAAAATATGTGTTAGAGAAATTTATAACGTATGTTAGTGGTATCGACTCTTTTTTTGTTGCAAGTTTGAGTTTGCTGATTTATGTGAGAGGTCCCATCCCATTAAAAATACAACCAACTACTTTTTCCATATCAACATATAAGGGTCAAAATGTGTAATTTTCAGTATAAATTTAAATACTAATCATAATTTTTTTAAAATGAAACTACTACATTTAGAAATTATATTAAAGTACTGTAAATCATGGAGTATATCGTTAGTTGTTTTAAAAAATATTTGAAAAGTAAAAAAAGAAAAAGATATTTCAATTTTCAAATTAATAATAACTTCAAATTAAATGAGACCAACGGAATGCTAAAGATAAGCCCAATTTGTGTTTCGACAAGAATACGCAAATGCAATCATGACCTCATTTCTGTTTTAGATGTTTGAAATTTTAAAATATACAGTGTTTCTTTTTGTTTTTAGGTATGAAAAGAATGCAAGAGAAATAGTGTTTGAACTGTAGAAAATATTCATTTCTTGAGAAAATGGGAGGAATATTAAGAACATGAAATATTAGTGTCAAAATTGTCTTAAGTGTGAGTTTAATGAAAATGAATTAGGAGTAATTTCACCTTCAAAAAGTGTGATGGGATAAATATAAATGAAACTTTGACGGCGCCTAACCAAATCTGTTAGCCACACCAATTAACACTTTACACAATTCAAATAAAGATCATCAAATAAATAGTAAAATAAGAAGACAAAATTTAATACAAGCTACCCTAAGAACTGATGTTACAAGTCACACGGAACTAAGATTTAAAGTTACAATATTGGTACAAAGAAAATACATCAACATGCATAAACACAAATACAATTCATTTCTGAACGTTTCGAGTTCGAATCTTGAAAATAAATAAATTACTGATAAAGTCTGAATCTGATTTAAGTAGTTGGACAAGTTGGTATCGAATATTTTTTTTTTGTTTCCCGTTCGATGTCCGGTACTCACATTAGAACGTGATTATATCCGAATTCGCACTGTGTAGGGCTCCATTCGGGGGGAAACGCTCCCTACCGAGGATTTTTTTATACCCAGAACTCGAATCTGAAACCTCTGATTAAGGAATGAGCAGTCACGTTCACTACACCACATCCTTTAGTTGTAAGTTGATATCGAATATCACATAGTTATAAATAAATAAAAATTAGGAGTAATTTTGTATTTGACCAACCAAAAGCAAAGTAGCTAAATGCATCTGTGGTCCGCAGCAGCAGATAACAACGAAACACAAAGACACAGCCAACTCCAGTAAGTGTACTTCAACACCCCGCGCCACTCTTCTCTCTCTCTCTTCTTCAAATTCTTTTTCTCTCTCTCTCTCTCACAGTCTCACTGTCTCCCCCTCAACCCCCCCCCCCCACCCAGGTATCAAGAAACGACCAGTATAGGACGATTAAAAAAAAGAGCTGGTCTTCTTCATTTCCCAAGAGATATTTGGGTATATAATAATACTAGTAATAATAGAATTTTGCTTGCTTTTTTACATGCATTATATCCGTAGGATTTTTTAAAGCAGAATAAGTTAAGAACTTGTTTGTGCGTTTTCTCCACGTTTATCCACTTGTCTAAGGTTTTTTACATTTTTTTGTATTTCTTCATTTTCTTGGTCACTCTCAGGTGTTCTTGGAATTGTGATGTTTCTGTATTCACATGGATTTTATTTACTTTTGTCTTTTTATGTTAATAAAAATTGAAGATCTCTCACGTGGCGTTTTGTTAATTTTTGTTGCTTTACGTCGGCTATACCCTATGCCTAAAGCTAAAAGCATAGTCTTTTGATTGCCTCTTTGGTTTTTGGTTAAATGATGTTAAAGATTAAATCTTGAAAAGGTGAGTAGGAGAATGGGGGATTGATCTTTAATTTTTTTTCTCTTTTTTCTTAGACTTATATAAATATTATCATTATGAATTAAACTTGCTGTGAGGTTTAAGAGTGGTTTCTAAAGATTGTTGTTTATTATACCACTTTTGAAAATTTTAGCTGAAACTTATGGCTAAAGAGATTTTAAATCTGAGGATAATTCATTTTGGGGTGTGTGCAGATTGATTAGATGCTCATAAAGTAACCGTTTTTGGAAGGCTGACTGAAAAAGATGCCATTTTAGAAATGATTTGTACTGAGGATGATCAATTATTGGGTTGGAAAGATTTTCCAAAGGGGCTTAAAGTCCTACTTCTTGATGAAGACTGCAATTCTGCTTCAGAGATGAGATCAAGGCTTGAAAAATTGGATTACATAGGTTAGTTGTAGCAGTCTTCGAAAAATACTTACTCGCAGCCGGTGTTTACCTTTTCTTGTTCATCCCTTTTTAGTAACAAATTTTTTGGTCAATTACTTGCATTTTGTTTTCCATGTTAATTGTGCCTTCTAGTTTTAGGTTTCATATGGAAATACCTTTTGCATTTATTACTGAGGGTAAATAGAGTGTTCTGTTCCATGTTTCCTATTTTAAGATGAAAAGCATTTAAGTGATTCATGTTTCTTGCAGAATACTCTGAATTACTGGTGTAAATTTTATTAATACTAATGTTTTTCATTCTTCTTTCTTTAACTATTGAGAAAGGGTGCATTGACGTAACTGGTAAAGTTGTTGTCATGTGACCAGGAGGTCACGGGTTTAAGCCATGGAAACAACCTCTTGCAGAAATGCAGGGTAAGACGGCGTACAATAGACTCTTGTGGTCTGGCGAGATCTTAGTGCACCGGGCTGCCCTTTTTCTTTAACTATCGAGAGTTATAGTTGAGGATGATATTTTGCTCAAGTCCATAGCTTGTTATTTGTCCCAAATTTTTTGTGTTATTTTTCGCCGCTTCTTTTGCTTTATCTTCTGCTTTTGAAGAGGTCATGGATTTGTATCTATTCGTAAATCTTCCTGAAATTTCATGTTTTTGCAGTTTACTCATTCTGCAATGAGAATGAAGCTTTGTCTGCAATCTCAAACAAATCTGAGGACTTTCATGTTGCCATCGTGGAGGTACTAGTTTCATTTATGCTCCTCTTGAAACTTTCTCTCATTTAAGTTTTAATAATACAGTTGAGCTTGAGCTAGCTTGTTGAAGTAATATCATGTGCAGTAAAGCAGCAGGTCGATACTATTCTCAAATAATAATTCCATTTTAACATGTAAATGCTATAATTGGGAATTTAGGCTATTATATACCAGCTAAAACAGTAGGCACCCGTATTGATATTCGATTGACAATAGTTGATCAATAAAAATTGAACATAGGTCAGAATGTTATACTAATTGTCGATGAACTTGTCTATCATTTGACACAGGTAACTGCAGGCAACAGTGATGGAGTTCTCCAATTTCTTGAGAGTGCCAAAGATCTGCCAACAATAAGTGAGTGCTACACATATTGAAAAATAAGTGTTGTATTGTAATTAGACTTGGTTTATGACGACATGATGATATTGGCAGAATTGTAAGTGCTGGAATCGTAAAGTTTCTGGCTTGTAACACCAAATAAAATAACTTGTTTACGTATTCTAAGTTTTTTCTGAGAATGATTCCATGCTTCTTTTGGTAGATCTTAGTTTCCATTTATTCCTTTTGGTCTGTCATTGTTAATTGTTTAGAGCATTTATGGGGTCAGTATAGAATGGGAAGTCTTCTCTAGTAGAAACTTAAAAAAGATAACTGTACTTGTCTCTAAAGATTCTAAAAGCTAAAATATATCTAATAATCCATTTTGCTTACTTCTTGCAGTGACATCAAATATTCATTCCCTTAGCACAATGATGAAGTGTATAGCGGTGAGATTTGGGGATCAAGCTTTCATTTGAAGCACTTTTTAAGAAAAAAATGAAGCACTTTGTTTTCAGTAATTATGTAAAAAAAAGTTGATTGTGTTGATGTATTGCAGCTTGGTGCAGTCGAGTTTCTTCAGAAATCATTATCAGATGATAAACTCAAAAATATCTGGCAACATGTAGTTCGCAAGGTTTGTTGCGAAGACTTTACTGGGTCACCTTGTGATTCTTTCAAACTATTACACTTTTTATGTGGAGAGGACATCCTGATCTTATTGGTTGTAGCAGGCATCCAATGCTGGAGAAAAAGATGTGCCCGAATCGCTTAAACCAGTAAAAGAATCTCTTGTTTCCGTGCCACAGCTACAACCAGTAAAGAGTGCAGCAGGTGACAAAAGTTCAAACGAAACGGAACCTTTTACCACAGTACCAGGCAACAATAATGAACACTCATCAGGCTGTGATAAATACCCTGCTCCGTCAACCCCACAATTGAAACACGGAGTGAGGTCAGTGGACGATGGAGATTGCCAAGAGCATACCATCTTTTCAACTGAACAAGATAGTGGGGAGCATGATGGGGACGCTAAATCCGTCGAAACTACTTTTAACAATACAGTTGCTGAGAGTACTGTCCAAACAAGTCCTCGCGAGCAACAAGGACAGACTATTGTGAAAGAGGAGAATGGTTCATCTCCTCATCAAAAGATGGAGGCTGATATTGCTACCTCTTCACCAAGTAACAACTGCCCTGACAATCGCACTAGTCATTCTGCTGAACCTAGTAAAGCATCTGCTCCCCATAGTTCAAGTGGGACTAAAACCAATAAGAAGAAGATGAAGGTAAGATGGAAGAAATGGTGCCTGTTTCTCATAGAAATATAATGATGGTAATTATGTGTTCAAAGTTCCATAATATTGTGGTCCAAGAAAGCCATTATTTGTTTTCTATTGGCTCCAAAGGTACAAGAATGCTGTTTTCTGACCTCAGTTTGATTTTTTTCCTAGTTGCGTAGGTTCCTCATGCACTTTTGTGTTTGAAGGCCTGAAAAACATTTCGTCATTGCTTCTCTAGTTCAACAATCATGTGGTCTTTTTTTTCTTTTTTTCTCTTCTTTAAAGGAAAAAGGGATGAGATGTGGATATATTAGATGTGGCGTGGCGTATATCTTCCTCCTCTTGCATTCATGAACTTAGTCTTATGAACGGTTGCTTTGAGAAGTTCATGAACATCATAGAACATCCTCTTCAAATTTTGTAAGATCAATGCAAAGCTCATTTTTCTTATCTTGAAGTTTTAACTTCTCAAACAGTGCATGAAACATAGCAATCAGTATACGACTCTAGCTAGATTATATTTGTGTTGGCGATTTCAACCTCTATAGTATTTCACTGAGCAGTGGTCAAATTATCCTGCATATGCGGGAATTTGAATCAGTTGATTCAGGGGAATGAGTTTGATATCTCTTTCTGATTCAGGTAGATTGGTCACCTGAACTACACAAGAAGTTTGTTCAAGCAGTAGAGCAACTTGGTATTGATCAAGCCATTCCTTCTCGAATACTAGAGCTGATGAAAGTGGAGGGTATAACGAGACATAACGTAGCTAGCCATCTCCAGGTTTGTGAGTTATGCTCTTTGTCAATTTATTCGACCTTTTCTTTTGAGTTATTTCCAATGCTAAAAATTAAATATTAGCCAAACAAGCCTTTGTCTGCTGTGGAAAGGGAATGTTTGAAACCTGACCTTCTACTGCAGTATAACAAAAAAGGGCCAGTATCTAACATTTTGCTATATTTAGCAGGGTCAGATGCAATTTGGCTGAAATGTATTTTAATGAAAATGATCAACAGTTGGGAAATAAAATAGTACTAAATCTTGGCCATTTTAAGTATGTCGGCATGATTTTTCCATATCCTATCAGGGAATATAGTTGAACAAGAACAATAGCAACAACAAACACAGTGTAATCCCACAAGTGTCTGGGGAGGGTAGTGTGTACGCAGCCTTACCCCTACCTTGAGAAGGTAGAGAGGCAAGGGAATAGAGTTGAACACTTGAGCTAAATATAGTTGGATACGGACATGTCGTTTGCTAGACAATAATAGTGTGTTTGCTTTCCAAGCAGAAATACAGAATGCATCGGAGGCAAATTTTGCCAAAGGAAGTCGAAAGGAGATGGCCTCATCCACAACCAAGAGATTCAGTACAAAGGAGCTATTATCCTCTTCATAGACCTATCATGACCGTCCCACCGTATCATTCTAATCATATCCCCGCGGCTGGTCAATTATATCCTGCTTGGGTACCACCGGCAAGTTATCCTAATGGTTTACAAGTGTGGGGTTCACCTTACTATCCGGCATGGCAGCCTGCAGATTCTTGGCACTGGAATCCTCATCCAGGGGTAAACATTTGTTCTCAGCTGAATTACTTCCTTCTAGCTTGGCATGCCTATATCGCGGGACAACTCTAGGATTTAAACATAATGTGTTCAACTTTTAAGGTTCTTATCATTGAGCTCATCGTAGCTTGAGATGGATTCAGAATTTAGTATTTGTTGAAATATAAGTGATTTTTTACGTATATATTTATACTCCGTGTCAAAAATACTGGGTTCAGTTGAACCTATGGTTTATTCGTCTCTGCCTATGTCACAGAATTTTGAGCTCGAAGAATACGAAGCTGAAAACTCATGTTTTGTAATAATGCAGCTGCATGCTGATACATGGGGCTCCCCTGTCATGCCACCATCATTAGGATCATATCCACCATATCCTCAGGTGAATACATTTGCAATACCACCTCCACTTGATTCTTTCGTACAGTTCAGTGATGTTCTTGAGCTATTTAATGTGAGTGCATTTCTTGCATTGAGTTCCTAATGGCACGTGAGTTGGATTATGCAGAATGGTGGAGTTTACCGGCCTAACGGAATGCAGAATAGATATAGCATGCTAGAGAAGTCATTTGATCTTCACCCGGTAAGTTTGTCACAATCGGATTTTTATGGATATCTTCATAGATTTTGGATCCTATTTTCGACAACAGAGTTCTTTGTGGATATTTGTACTAGGAGATTGATACTTCAGTCTCATTTTCCCCTTTGGAACTAGAAAGGAAAATCAGTGACGTAATTGTTTTTTAACTTTTCTTATAATTCTTTTGATAATAGTGCTTAAACTACAAATGTGTGTAATGAGGAGGTATTGCGTTAAACTTTTTGTCTATCATCTTCAAAATGGATCTAATTTACATATAATGACAAGTTAAAAGAATTTCATCTTATTATTTAAGTTGTACGTTTAATTAGTTGTAACTATTAGTGTCTCTCACGTTGGTTCATGGAGTGGTTGTAGTCTCTTTGTATGGTCTTGGTCGTCATGGACAATCCTTACCATGCTAGCTTTTGAGGCTTGGGTAGGCCTAAGGTCCATTTTTATCGGTAACCGGCTTACTAGCTCTCTTTTCTTGATTATCAACCCACTCTTACACTGTTTTCCTATAACTATTTTAGGTTACCTAGTAACTTGATAGAGTAAAAACTTTACGCTTCGATGTATCAATGCTAATCCTTTTCAAGATTGTAAGTTCTTTCGGTAAAATTTTGGTTGTTGGTTGTGGTGCAGGCTGAGGAGGTTATTGATAAAGTAGTAAAGGAGGCAATAACCAAACCATGGTTGCCTCTTCCTTTGGGCCTAAAACGTCCTTCCACGGAGAGTGTTCTTCGCGAGCTTTCAAGACAGGGGATCTCAACCGTCCCACCACAAATCAATGGCTCTCGCGGTCGGAGCTGATGTGGCAATCATTTTACTTTACTCTGGGTCCCACAGGTCCATCCCAAATTTTTCGCCAACAACTTTGATTGGCCCACGCAACCATAAGAGAACCCAGTGCCCTGACCCGACCCGACCCTGACAAGACAGAGGGTTCTGATTTCTGAAGTATGAATAAATGAATGGCAGAGAATGAGCCACGTGTATGGTCTTAATTTAAAGGCCAAAATGGGGCTGTTGTAAATATTGGTTTCCCCCTTTTTGTAGCCCAATTTTGGACGTTTGGGCTGTTGAGTGTGCTCTGTGAATTGTTTTTGAGAATAATGGATTGGGTCATTTTGGGGATGTATGAGTGAATGTGGGGCTATATTCGTACTTGTCAACAATAATTGACCCAATGCAAACAATTGAAGCTTACAACAATCTACAGTGATGGAATGAGAGTATGAAACATTAACCATATGATATATGTGTTCTGTTTGTTTGTTGGGACATTTTAGCAGAGACGGATCCAAAATTTAAATTTTATGGGTTCAAGTTAAGTTCATATCTACTATGTGTTTTTATTTTAGATAATTTTTATATACAAATTTATATGTCGCACAAAAAAGTATTGGATTTAAATGACGAGTTTGAAGCCCAATGATCTTATTGGACACTGTTGTTCAATTAGGTCTTTCTCACTCCTCGAAAATTGTGAGATAACAAAACGTCTGAACATTTAATTTTTCGCTCTGTTATGTCATATCTGAACATTTGCTGATGCTGGATTACAATTTACAATGGTCAAGTACTTGCGTTAATATGTTAAATTCACACGGAGAATGTTTCTTCGTTTAATCATCCGATATTAGCAACCTATTAGCTTGACTAGTTCAAATTTGCACCGTGTAGGGACCATTTAAAGGATAAGCATTCACAATCACAAATTTTATTATTCCTAAACTTTGATCTAAAGTTCTAAACTAGTCAAATATACTCTTAATATAGCATGACATTGTCCGTTTTAGCTCAAACCTGTACGGTTTTCCCCAAAAGGCCTCATACTATTAAGAGATCCTTACACCTTATACTTAGGCTCCCAATTTTTTCAGCTACCAATGTGGGACTTTATTCGCACACCCAACAATCTCACCCTCGAACTAAGTTTCACGTGGCTCACTACCACGATTCACGGGTTTTCCCCTCGAACTAAGTGACCATTGCCACGATCAATTATCATTGTGTACCATCCATATTGTTAGAGCAGTATGGCAACCGAAGCTCGCAACTAGCTTCTTCTTGTGTGCGCACTTCCTCGCACCATCACTTTGCTTTCTCCATACTCATCCTGTTGAACCTAACCTCTGATACAAGTTGTTATGTCGAGGAAGAGGCAAACCCAAAAATAAAAAAATAAAAAAACTAGCTCGCACAATTGTTGGAATCTAATATCAGTTGTTGGGCTAGACTAGCCCAAATACACTCTTAATGTTACAACTCATATCCACATGTGTTAGTTCATGTCATATATTAGTTAACATAAATCCAAGAAGGAATTATCTTTGAGATGATAAGAAGTCAATCCTATTGGTCTTAAGTGATACAAGAGTGTATAAGGGTGATTAACAAGTATTAAAAGTTAAATGAATCAAGGATGTTGTAACTCGTATTTTCAGGTAAATCTAGCGGTGCTTAATACACTCAAGAGGTCATGTATTAAGGTTTTTAATCAGATAATATCCGTATCATAAGTCTTGAAGTCAAACGAGTTATGAAACAAAAGTCGACAAAGTTGTCGCAACTTAGGTTCATAATTTTACTTAAACATTAGGTCAAATGTTTCTAATCTTTTCTCCTAATTTACAAGGAATTACGGGGTGATCTACCAACCAAATTAAATATCTATGAGTCTAGTTTCCAACGCATTAAACCGTTCATCGATACGATCTCGGAGTAGAGAGATTCGCATTTTCGCGAGACTGCGCCAAGCACCTCTCTATGGGGCCCACTAAGGCGATTTAAGATATTTGGACCTATATAGGATGCCTCCAACCCGTTTTAAGTCATTTCTTCTCACTATTTTCAGACCTTAAACCCTAGGAACATCCTCTCAAGGTTCTCTCAAGATTCAAGACCCAAAAAAAGGGCAAACAACACAAATCAAGTGTCGGGAATTCCGTGGCACTAGTAAGTCTCTTGTTCTTCTTGTTGTTGCTCATTTTTGTGTCGTTCCAGCTCATGTGGGAGGTTGTTTTAAAGGTTTTATGTTCTGTAAATACTCCCTCATGTTCTTAATATTAATCCTAGGTGATTTCAAGCCTTCTAAAGTGATTCTAGTGCCGAAAAACACTAATTGATCGCTAGTTTCGCTTTTTTGTTGTTGTGGCAGCATTGGAGGGATATTTCATGGAAATTTAAGGTCAAATTGGAGTTGTTCTTTCTGTATAAAGGTAAGGAACCTCTTACTCTATATGTATTTAAGATTATCCAAGTTGCGGCTAAGCCATTGAAGCTAGAACTTGTGAAATATATATCGAAAGGCTTGGTAGTAATGTTATTGTTTTGTGGATTGTTTTGCGTTGCTGTTGGGCTGCGTATTTTACTACTGTTTTGTGGAGTTTTGGAGAAGGAAGGGTGTGGAGAAACACCATATATATGTAGGGTTGTGGGATGATAGATATTCGTAACATTTCTAGGTCGTTTGACACGACTACGGTGGTCGTCGTATGTATGGAGAGATTAGGCTGTGCGTGGACTATTTTGGGAGGCTCAATATGTTTATTATTGATGTTGTTTGAGCTTTTTATTGACTGTTTTGAATGGTGTGAAGTCATATATATAGTGGAGGTGCTGTCCGTTTCATCGTAAAATAGGTTGTGGTCGATACATAATAGTTATGATGCTTAAATGATAATGATAGTATCGTTTCTCTTATTGTAGACTAAGGAGTTTTGACAATTGTATAGCTTGAGATTGGGGCAGTATATACAAGGTATGTGAGGCTATCCCTTTCCTTCTTTTGCACGACTCCGATTGTACATAATGTAATGAACGAGCTTCCAAGATACTCTACTCTTAGAAGCTAGCAGTACTTACATTGTTTTCCCTCTTATGGAACGATTGATGTTAATGTTGCTTCTCTTATTCTTATGTTATCAATGTTGTTGGTACTTCCTGATTCTTATAAGGTTCATAGTGAAGAGTTAGTCCTAATAACGTGTGCAGAGGATACCGACCTTACGTCACTCCGAAAAGGTTTAGAATGTGATTCCATGAGTCGAGCATGCATTATATATATGTATCTATTTTACTCTACCGAGCCACGCTATAGTTGGCCGGGTACGACACCTATTGTGCAACCACTGATCAGTTGGGTTTTACCGAGCTCCACGTGGCCGGGTACGATTCTACCGAGCCTTATGATGTCCGGGTACGTTTTTTACCGAGCCTATTATGGTCGGGTATGATATGATGATGATGATGCCCACAGAGGCGAATGTTTTAAAGGTTTATGTATTTATACATATGTATCATGCATTTCATGTCAGTAGCCCTCAGAAGTACTAAGATATTACAGGTTGTATATTCTCCATCCTTGCTTACATTACTGATCGTATTTATGGTTCCCTGCCTTACATACTCAGTACTTTATTCGTACTGACGTCCTTTTATTTGTGGACGATGCATGTCGTGCTGCAGGTCCTGATAGACAGGCAGGTGCAGCTCACCCACCACAGTAGGCTGTCCAGTTCAGCGGTGATTGGTGAGATCCCTTCTCCGTACTTGCCTTGGTCTTGGTATGCATTTTTGTTATAGACATTATGGGTATGTTGGGACCCTGTTCCGGCTATGTTGCAGTACTTATGTTCATTTAGAGGCTCATAGACAAGTGTCGACTCATGTATAGTTTGGTATGCCTTGTCGGCTGGTTTTTGTTATATAGTCTTTCATGGTAGCGTGGTAGCTCATTCCTTATATGTAGTTTCTTGATTGTCTGGTCATCCCCTGCTATGTATGTTCACGCCGTCATATTTTATTGCTGGTTGTCCATGATCCAGGTCTACCATTTATATTGATCTCGTCAGCCCTAAAAGATAATAATGAAGGTTAGATGAAATGTACGTTGGTGCTCGGCAAGTATGATCGGGTGCTAGTCATGGCTCTCCAGTTTGGGTCGTGACACTTAATATGGTGTGATATTGTCCGCTTTGGGCCAAGCCCGCACGGTTTTTCCCAATAGCATCACACCATTAAGAGATCTCTACACCTTATATGTAGACTCCCAATCTTATCAGCTACCAATGTGGGATTATGTTTGCACACCCAACAAAGAGTTAAAGGATCTCATCTGTCCGAGAATGTTAAAGACTATAAGGACTACCATGAACATGTTCTTAATCAACACGATTAGGAAAAGGCCTAGTGCAAAGAAAATTGGCTTTAAAAGGTCAGTAATCATTTGTAATTCATTTGTCGAAAAACCATATTATCAGAGTCAAAAAATTAAGTTGACATGTACAACGCCAAACATTTTCCTTTTGGAATGACTATAGTTTCTAGCAAATTCTGGGAATATGCCACAGTGCTGAGAGCCAAACACTCGAGGAAAAAGGTTGACATTACTTGGTCCACTAGCAGAACTAGATGTTTTATTAATTAAGTAATGTGTTTGCCAGAAAAACATACAATATTGGCCTAGATTGACAAGATTGTCACAACATGGTCGGAGTTATTCAATGATTGAGTAAGATATACTTTCATTTTCAAGCTTTTGATTGACTTATTTTCAATTTTCTCACCAGCCAAATGCCAATAACATTAATCTTGACCTACCAAATGGGCTCCTTCAGCTTGATGTTTATTGTTTAGGTCTTCAAACCCAAGGCAATAAGTTTTCTTAGTACTCGTCGAATAGGATAGAATATGGTAATTTTATCTGGTCCATTTGTTTTATCTTGTATTTGATGCACCAGAAAATGGCATAAAATGATGAATAATACTCTTTATCTGGCATATGCAAGATATAAAGTTGGAACATTAGTGTAGAATTAATATTCTACATTATCTTCTTCATTTTGATGTTATAAGCATTAGCCTAAAAACCCAAGAAAATTGTATTCACATTCCTTTATGTCCAATCAATACATGTATAATAAATGACATTCATCAACTAAAATACATTTATATCAGAACGAAAATTGATTGTCAGTGTACAAACAAATACAATCTTAAATTAGTTTGATTTGGTGCAAAAAACTGTATTATTAATTTGAATGCACCTTGCCTCCCAACGGAAACTGTAAGCACTACTAACAACACCACCCATTTTCAAGGACTATAATATTAGCCAATAAAAGTACATTGACTTTAAGCATTTTACCGTTTAAATAAATACATCATTGTCGACTTAATTGTTATTTTAGTTTAATAAAATAAAACAATGACATGTAGCAGTAGAAGTCTTATCTTTAGCACCGTCCCACTTTTGATGTCTTCTTGTGGCTCAACTCACTTGTCCTTATTATCAGCCTTAATTTGGCTATATTTAGACAGAACATTGATTTTCACACAATAAAAGGTTTCATTATGCACTCCTCTTGCTTTCTAATTAGATTCTAACTTCATAACTCATAAAAGGCTTGGTTCATCGTGGCGACTTTACGTGACGACTCCTTTATTCGTCATAAGAAACAACGACTCAAAAAGTTACCAAGAAAAAAAAAAGTTTTCGTAGCGATTCTTGTCCACTTTTCTGTGCGGTGACCTAGGCGGACCCATAATTTAAAAGTGGAGTGTATCATTGTCGAATAAAAATTTAAGCAAATGTTACAATCAAAATTAAACCCATACAATGTACCAAAAGTCAATTTGTTTCCGTTAAATCTATTAATGTTACTCTATAAAATTTGAATTTTAGGATACCTATCAAATATATATACGTACTTTTTTTTCGAAATTACTGGAGGCCGATGACCCTACTAATGGATAGGTCTCTGGTTAGTAGACTATAAAAGCCCCACTTGTGAGTCCATTGACGACTCATTCCAAGAATTCGAGTTGTCTGAGATCGGTTAACAATAATGCTATGCAGCATTTGAAATCTATGTTCGAAGTGAAAATTAGAAAATGAGTCAACAATCCTATATCATCAATTATCTAAGGCTAGCTTAGCATTTATAAATTATAGATAGCCGGCTATTTTAGGTAGAGAAAAATAAAATTCTCTGTTTTTTTGGTCAAATAAAATATAAGGTATAATAGATACATACATACATATAGAAATTTTTTTAAAAAAAATGTTTTGAAACGTACACGGAATTTGTGTTGGTGAAGGTATCTTGTATTCAATGAAATAATCGAGGGGTGCACAAGTAGTCCCGACATTACAATAATAAAAAAAACTTTGAAACGTGTGTTGTGTTTACCTTGAAAATGGTATTAACAATTATATTTGATTTATGGTTCTAAAAATACGTGATTTGTCTTAATACTAGTTGTTATGTGAATAATGTTGAGTATAAATGAACAAGAAATAATAAGCAAATCGGCATGGTCACAAGACTAAGGGCCTCGAGCTCGGCAATATGGGACCTTGAGAGCAGCCTTTAAAAGCTGACGATGAGCAATAAATGAAGAACAATGAACGAACACAACAAATGAGAGGTGATAAATGAAGAACAATGCAATAAATTCGTAGAGTAATTACTGAGAATGTTTAGGCAAGAAAAGCAGAGAATGTTCTATTGTATTCAATATTGTCATCCACACAAAATGACAAGGGTCCCCTGTTATATAGGAGGGGAATACCAACATAGTACATGTCTAATAATAACTTGGAAATTCTATTGGTACAGTTGTATAATGGCTTAGTACGGATTTGTACTATTCTTGCAGACCTAGTCAGCTCTAACCATGTGTATTTGGGAATTTTTCTGCCTTGACGATCATCGATTGTACTACTCCAAGGTTGACCATAATGGGCCTTCGAAGTGCTCTCTCTAGGGACACACCTCGGGGTCGTACCTTACGCTCTGCTTTGGGCTTCTCGAGGTTGGACGTGGAGCGGCATAGTAGCCCCAAAGTCGAACTCCACAAATTTTGGTTGTATACAGATAGTCCCCATGTTTCTTACAATGAAATGATAAGAAACGATCTTGAGTTCTTGCCTCTTCGACACCCCCATCGTGATGTTAGCCACGTGAAATCATTTAAATGGCGTGATAGAAAAAGTTATACAAAGGTCTTATCAGGCACGGTTCTCGAAAAGCCTACGAACCGCTATTGGTCGCCCTTTCAACTCCTCCAAGTGACATATAAATACTCCAATTCCCTATCTTTCAAACCTTTGCAACATCTTCAGATCTTCAAATTTTTATTAATAGTCTCCTGTCTTCAATCTTCTTCTGTGTTCACTTCTTTGTCAACTTGCTTTGAAATTTTTATTACAACCATGGTCAAAACTTCTAGGACAGTACCTCGAAAAGAGGAAGCCCCTTCTTCACCACGCTCGTCTAAAAGCAAAAAGGTAGTGCCTCCCAGCGTTGAGGAGTGCGTTCCTGGGCCTTTCGATACATCGTCTGATCTCAAAATTGAAAAAGCTTCTTCGATACCGGGCCGATGCGAAATATATCAGTTTAATAACCGACGTAGAAAAGGTAAAACTAGATTGCCACTAGGGAGAGGCAGTACAAGTAGAGATCCATTTACTGGAAGAGGATGTAACTAAGCATAAAGTTGGCTTTCTTAGCGTATATATGTATCCTTTTACCTTAGGCCCTTTAGATTCTTCCTCTCCACCGATAGACCCGGTGATTCTCGATTTTTGTAGAGAATACCGAGTGATGCTTGGTCAGATTTATCCTTCTTTTTGGAGAATTGTCTATTTGCTTAGATATTTCTCGAACATGGTCGAGGGGATGTCTTTCACCCTTGATCGTCTGATCAGATTGTTTAGCCCTCGCCTCTATCGAGGGGGCCTAGTTAGACTACAGCATCGATCAGCCAAAGTATTTTTTGCCAACATCTATGACGACAAAGACCGGAGATGGATGAGCCGCTTCGTTCGAGTTAGAACTTCGGACCTCATCCCTGCCGAGAAGATGCCATTCCCCGAGGAATGGAATATGAGTCATTTTCTTTTCTCTTGCAAACTTCAACGCCAAGGCGGGTTGAAGGGATCGATCCCAATAGCCTTTCACGAGGGGAAAGACCCATTCTTTATAGCCGTTACGAAAGCTCCCGAGAGAAAGAGGTGTAGTGTTGTTTCATCGAGCATGTTTCATTATCTGAATGTTCTCTTTTCCTCTTTTGAACTAACTCCTTTCTCTTTTGAATTGATTCCCTTCTGGTTGCTTTGCCACCGTGTAGTTCCCCTATGCGGTCAAGGACCTCTCGGGCTGGGTTAGACTTTTAGACTTCGCCTTTCCGTATAACAAGCGCGTTTGGCGTGATCTGGCTAAAACTTGATGGGAGGCCAAAAATCACGGTACGCCCTCACCATTATCACTTCTAAATCCCTTATGAATAGATTTTCTTTTTGGCGGCATGTTTAACATTTTAAGCCTGTACAGGCCTCGGGGAAGCCGGCTTATTGAGACAGCCTCTTCCTGGTGAAGAGGAGACCCAAAAGCCTGCCAAAGATAGAAAGAGAAAGAAGGAGACGCTGGTAGAGTCCTCGAAACTAAAGAGAGCCAAGGCTCGAAAGCCCAGGATCGATGCAACGGTCCTAACTTTAGCAGCTGCTGAGAGTCTACGAGCTGAAGACGAAGATGATGACGGTTGCCCATTGGTACATCGGGCAAGGGGAAGCGCTAATGCTTCGAAGGTTGCTGGGCAGAAGACTGTCGAGTCTGAGGTGGCCGGTGTGGTCCCGCCTCATATTGAGGAGACCTCAGAAGAGGGTTTAGATGTAGTCCCCGAGCCGACCATTGATCGGGATACAACTTGTGACGGCAAGCACTTGGTTGGTGAACTCGAAGGATCCAGCTCTGAGGACCCTCGAGGGCGAGAGGAAGCCCCGATAGAGGTCGATGCCTTAGGCGATCCTCAACCAGGGTCGTCGTTTTCCCCAGGGCAAATAAGGGATGCCAGGACAGGGAGACTCCCGGTGTGGGTGCATCCCAGGGAGAGAGGACAACGCATTTGGAGACTTCTTTGTCGGCATTGAAGAGGATGATGATCTCTATGCCCCAGTCATTCTTGAGGAGGTTGCGAAACTCCAAAAACAAGTGATTTTGACATAACCTTTGTGCCTTGAGTTTTGATCTTTTGTTTTTCTAACTTCTTTCCTTCGTGCTACAGGTCATGATATTGTACGATCAGGCCTTCTCCAAGTTAAGAGCTGAACTGACTCATAGTGAAGAGGAGCTCGAGAAGCTCGCCAAGTCGAAAGAGCTAAAAACTCTTTACGCCCGAAGGGAGGAGGACCTAAAAAGCCTTCGAACGAGCTCGGAGAAAGTGCTCCAAGAGCGGGCCAACTTCATCGAGCAAGTAGTATGGTATTCATGAGCTTGCTTTTGTTACCATAACTCGGTGTTTACTATCCTGACTCGGCATTCGCAGATTGAGCAAAAGGATGCCTTAGCAGAACAATTTTGGGAAGAAATCACGGCTAAAGATGCCGAAATCCTCGAGCTGAAGCGGTGCAAGGATAGTATAGTCCTCGAAAGGGATATTCTCCGAGGGGAGCTGGCCTCAGCCCAGGGTCTTCTTCATGGTGCTAAGGAGGAGGCTCAATCATTCTAGGCGCTTTATGCTGAGTCGGCTACCGCGCTATCTATGGCCAAGTCTGAAGCCAATGCGCTCTTTTCCTCATATCAGGATGACATTTTTGCAGCAAATGCTCTAGCCAAGGAGATATCTGAGGAGGCCGAGCTCACTTGGCTCGCTCCCTTGCACATGCTCGGTTGGAGGCTCGAAGAAAGGCCTTCGAGGAAGCACATGCCAAGGGTTTTGATCTTTCTGCCGAGATCGAAGAAGTGAGGTCCTTAGAAGAGGAGTCAGCAACTCCGACTACTTCGGACGAGGGCTCTACGAATGGCTCGGGGAGTGGTGAAGATGAAGACTAAGCCATCTTTGCTTTTTTTACTTCTTCTTCTTTTGTACATGGACTCTGCGTGGGAGTTTTGTAAAATGCACCTTTGTAAATATATTTTTGGAATACAAAGGATTTTAATGTCTTCAAAGTTTTGCCTTTTAGTGTTCATGCCGAAGTCAAGCTTCGAACTTGATTTTAACTTCTTCGAGCTTGGTCTCGAAGCAACAGAGACCTTCTATATCAGATTGTTCTGGTTTTGACTGCATATTTTCCCTAGGTTGGGTTGGTAAGGACTTGATTTGACTCCTCGATGTCTCGAACATGGGGTGGTAACATTATTCCTATGACATGATCGTGAAGTGACCGAAATGGCCCCGTCGGTACATTTCCCAAGAAGTCATAATTGTATCGTGAGAGCTGATTGGCTATCAAAGTTAATGAAAAGTCGTCGCTCTTCTTATATATACTTGATTTCCTTGTTTTGAAGGCTTTGCTGCTTCGTGTAACTACCTTTCTCTGTAGAGTCCCTTTCTTGCGCTAGTTCTAGTGTCGCATCTGATCAAAGCTTTCGCCTGAGTTTTCATCTTCCCTTTCTTGTGTTGAAGGAGCTATGGCTACCTGTGACGACCCGGCCAGTCGTCTCATGAGTTACCACTTTGTTTCCCCCGTTTCTGCTTCTTATTGCTTTTTTTATTGGTTCTATTCGTGATCGAGTTGGTTGGCTCAGGTTCGGAAAGGTTTTGGTAAGGTTCGAGACACCTAGTCTCTTTTGAGGAAGCCCAAATTGCAAAGTCAACCGGATGTTAACTTATGTGTTAAAGGGATCGGATGTGAGTTCCGATAGTTCGGGTAGCTTCGGGAGGTGATTTGGGACTTAGGAGCGTGATCGGAATGTGTTTTGGAGGTCCGGTGTAGATTTTGGCTTGAATTGGCAAAATTGGAATTTTGGCGTTTTCCGATTGATAGGTGAGATTTTGATATAGGGGTCAGAATGGAATTCCGGGAGATGCAGTAGTTCCGTTGTGTCATTGGGGATGTGTGTGCAAAATTTCAGGTCATTCGGACGTGGTTTGGTAGACTTTTTGATCAAAAGCGTAATTCGGAAGATTTGGAACCTTAGGCTTGAATTCGATGTGTTTCGGGTGATTCGATGTTGTTTGGGGTGTTTTGAAGATTGGTATTAGTTTGATAGTGGTATAGGACTTGTTGGTGCTTTTGGTTGAGGTCCCGGGGGCCTCGGGGTGATTTCGGATGGTTGGCGGAAAGTTTGGAATTTGGAAATGGCAGCTGAAGTTTTAGGACTGCTGTCATAACCGCATCTGCGGTTGGGAGGCTGCAGGTGCGACCCCAGCAGATGCGGAGGACTGTCGCAGAAGCGAAAAGAGCCTAGGAAGGCAGGAACCGCAGAAGCTGTTGAGGAACCGCACCTGCGATGGCGCAGATGCGGAGATTGAGGATTTAAGTGAGTATCGCAGATGCGGCGTCTTGGACCGCAGGTGCGAAAAGCCTGGGCCAGAAGGTATAAAAGCATTCCTTCACGATTTTTGAGTTGTTCTTCACTATTTCAAGTCGGTTTTGGAGCTTTTGGGAGATTTTGAAGAGGGAATCAAGGGATATCTTCTAGAGGTAAGAGTTTTGAATTTAATAATTGATCCTATGGCATTATTTCACTAATTTGGCCTAAGATTAATGGAAATTAAGGGTTAAAAATTGGGAAACTAGGGTATGTTATTGGAGACCTTGACTTGAGGATTTGAGGGGCTATTTGTGGTCGGATTTTGGGACTTTTAATATGTATGAACTCGTGTGGAGATAAGGAATCTATTGATTTAAATTTTATTGAATTCCGAGGCGTGGTCTCGGGGGTCGAGTTTTGGTTAATTTCGGGATTTATGTTGTAAATTGATTATTTTTCGCATGGGCTTCATTCCCTTAGAATACTTTGACATCGTGATTCTGATTTTGGATAGATTCGACACGAGTTGAGGCCGATTCGAGGGGCAAAGGCGTCGCGGGCTAGAGTTTGGACCGGACTGAGGTGAGTAATGATTTTAAATGTTGTCATGAGGGTATGAAACCCCGGATTACACATCATTGTGCTATATTGAGGTGACGCACATGCTAGATGACGAGCGTGGGGTTGTGCACCGTTGGGGACTGTGACTTAGTTCGTCCTGAATGACTGTCTTACCGTGTATCTGATTGAAAATTGTTTGCTATCGTCATGTTTTGGGCGGAACGCCATATTTGGGCCTCGTGCCAACTATTTGGACCCTTAGGGGATTTTTTACTGATATTTCCTCATTGTTTTGACTTTATACTTATACTCAGTCATGCTATATTCTACTGTTTTCATAACTCGGTCATGTTTACTCTGTTTTAATACATTAAACGATATTTTAAATGATAATTTGGGTAGAGCATCATGTTTTACTGTTGCCCAAGTGGCTTATGAGATTCTGACTGAGTAAGGCTGAGGTCCTGTGTTGTGAGGATACACTGATTTATGATTATGAGGACGAGGGCCTGAGTTGTACACCACGAGGTGGTTTGATATGAGGCCGAGAGCCTATTGATTATGCCACGAGATGGCTTGATATTTCGCTTGGGCCGTAAAGGGACCCTCCCGGAGTCTGCACACCCCCAATGAGCGCGGGTACCCATTGTGATGTGAGATATAGCCCGAGGGGCTGGTGTTGTTCCATGATAATACCCGAGGGGCAGATTTTGTTGACATTGTGCCCGAGGGGCGGATTTTTATGTGTCTATCTATTCTAGCTGCTTTTCATTTAATTGTTTAACTGTTAAAAATGTGTTTTAAAAAAGCTTATTCTGAACTAAGGTGTCTTTATGTCTTCACTGTTTCATTGCTTTTACTGGTTTTATACGGCTTCTTTATAGCATGTTGATGTGATTTTATGTGATTTCTTATCGCTCAGCCTTCATTTACTGTTATTACTCACTGAGTTGGAGTACTCACTTTACTCCCTACACCCTGTGTGCAGATTCAGGCGCTTCAAATCCCGCTAGTGAGTGTTGATTCTTCCAGCTCAGGTAGATTCGGAGATTCACTAGGTAGCTGCTCGGCGTTCGCAGCCCAGTTCTTCTCCCTCTATCTTATTTTCTCTTATTTTAGTTATGTAATAGACTATGTAGACTCTTCCTGTTTTTGATCGGTTAGTAGATGCTCATGATTGGTGACACCCCGATGTCGGGCTATGTCTATTTCGCAAATTGTATTATTCACCTTTATTTTGGGATTATTATTATGTTAAAGACTTAATTTGTATTATTATAATGGCTTGAAATGAATTGGGTGTGTGTCGGCTGGCCTTGTCTTCACGAGAGGCGCCATCATGACCGGGTCCGGGTTTAGGGTCGTGACAAGTTGGTATCAGAGCCTAGGTTACATAGGTCTCGCGAGTCATGAGCAGGTTTAGTAGAGTCTCGCGGATCGGTACAGAGACGTCTGTATTTATCCTCGAGAGGCTACAGAACCTTTAGGAAAAACTTCATATTCTTGAAATTCTTGTCGTGTGAATCTGTTGATCCGAGTACTAAACTTCTGTTATTCTATTCTCTCATAGATGGTGAGGACACGCGCTACCAGTCGGGATAGACGACCATAGTACCACCAGCTGTGGCTACTAGAGGCAGAGGACGCGGTCATGTTCGTGGTAGGGGCAGGGGTGTTGCCCACACAGCAGTTAGGGCAGCACTTGCAGATCCACTAGCTGCCCCAGTTCAGGACCAGATCCCAGTTGTAGACACTCCAGCAGCACCAGCTCAAGCACCAGTTGTGCCCATTGTGATTCCGGGTCTTCAGGAGACCTTGGCTCAAATTCTATCAGTATGCACTGGCCTAGCTCAGGCGGTCTCAGTTACTACAACTGCAACTACTTCTCAGGCCAGGGGAGGCAATCAGACTCCCGCCGCTCGCACACCTGAGCAAGTCATGCAGGGACTTCATACACCAGGGGCGCATCTAGCCCAGCCGGTTGCAGCTGCTTAAGACTATGTAGCTCCTGCCATGCCAGAGGACGAGCAGCACAGGTTGGAGAGGTTTGGTAGACTTCAGCTTCCGACTTTCAGTGGTGCAGAGGGCGAGGATGCCTAGGGTTTCTTGGATAAGTGTCAGAGGATGCTTCGTATAACGAGTATTCTAGAGACCAGCGGAGTCGCTTTCACTACTTTTCAGTTTTTTGGAGCTGCCTTCACTTGGTGGGAGGTTTTTGATAGGCGTAGGCCTATTTGTGCAGCACCCCTTACCTATCAGCAGATCTCCATTCTCTTTTTGGAGAAGTATATGCCGCAGTCTTGTAGAGAGGAGCTGTGCAGGCAGTTCGAGTGGTTGCGTCAGGGAGAGATGACTATGATGCAGTATGAGATGAGGTTCTCTGAGTTAGCTCATCATGTGGTTTGGTTGGTTCCGACAGATAGAGAAATGATTAGGGGGTTTGTTGATGGCCTCACTTATCAGCTTCGTATTCTCATTACTAGAGAGAGGGTGACTGGTGCTACTTTTGAGGAGGTTGTAGATATTGCTCGTGAGATTGAGTCAGTTCGTTTCCATGAGCGAAATAAGAGGGAGGCCAAAAGGCCTCGCTGATTTGGTAGTTATGGTGGTGCTCTTTCGAGAGGTCAGTTTCAGCACGGCAGAGGCCGTCCATTCAGGCATGCTCAGCCAGCTCGCCTAGGTTATCGTGGGGTACCATCGGGTCATGGTTCTCACAGTTCTCATCAGGGCTAGTCATTACTTAGTGCCCTTCCAGCTCAGAGTTCATCCCGTGCTCCATCAGTTCAGGGCTCTTCTATGCCAGGTGCATCTGCTAGTCATTTCGGTGCTAGAGGTTCCCTTCAGTCCCCATCTCCAGCACTCGGGAGTTGCTATGAGTGTGGAAAGATGCATCATATGTGGAGGTAGTGTCCTCGTCGCCTTGTGGGTTTATCTCAGTAGAGGAGTCAGCCATCAGCTTCAGCGCCAGTTACTTCACCACCACCCACCCACCCAGCTAGGGGTGGAGATCAGTCAACTAGGGGTCGCCCTAGAGGGGGAGGTCGATCAGGTGGCGTTCCGGCCCATTTCTATGCACTTCCAGCTAGACCCGATGTTATTGCTTCCGATGCTGTTATTACTAGTATTCTCTCAGTCTACCACATAGATACTTTTGTATTATTTGATCCCGGTTCCACCTTTTATTATGTGTCATCATACTTTGATCGTTATTTGGATACTCCTCGTGAGTCTCTTGTTTCACTTGTTCATGTATCTGCTCCAATGGGCGATACTGTTATTGTAGATCGTGTGTACCAGTCGTGTGTGGTGACTATTGGGGGTCTGGAGACTCGAGTGGATCTGTTGTTATTATGTATGGTAGACTTCGATGTTATTTTGGGAATGGATTGGCTATCTCCATGTCATGCTATTCTGGACTGTCATGCTAAGACAGTGACATTGTTTATACCGGGTGTGCTACGGATTGAGTGGCGAGGTTTGACTGATTATGTTCCTAGTATGGTAATCTCATTCTTGAAGGCCCAACATATGGTTGGGAAGGGTTGTCTTTCGTATCTAGCCTTTGTGAGGCATGTCGGTGCAAAAACTCCCAATATTGATTCTGTTCCAGTTGTGAAGGAATTTCCTGATGTGTTTCCTACAGACCTGTCGGGCATGCCGCTGGACAGGGATATTGATTTTGGTATTAACTTGGTTCTGGGAACTCAACCCATTTCTATTCCACTGTATCGTATGGCACCAGCGGAGTTGAAAGAGTTAAAGGATCAGCTTCAGGAACTCCTTGATAAGGGGTTCATTCGGCCTAGTGTGTCGCCTTGGGGTGCGCCGGTTGTATTTGTGAAGAAGAAGGATGGCACAATGAGGATGTGCATTGATTATAGGCAGTTGAACAAAGTAACAGTTAAGAACAAGTATCATTTGCCTCGCATTGATGATTTATTCGACCGGCTTCAGGGAGCGAGAGTGTTCTCCAAGATTAATCTCCGTTCAGGTTATCACTAGTTGAAGATCAGGGACTCGGATATTCTTACGACGACTTTCAGGACCCGATATGGTCATTATGAGTTCTTGGTGATGTCTTTTGGGCTGACCAATGCCCCAGTAGCATTCATGCATTTGATGAACAGTGTGTTCTGGCCTTATATCGACTTGTTTGTCATAGTCTTCATTGATGATATTCTGGTGTATGCGTGTATTCAGGAGGAGCACGTGGAGCATTTAAGAGTTGTGTTACAGAGTTAAGGGAGGAGAAGCTTTATGCAAAGTTATCAAAGTGTGAGTTTTGGATTAGTTCTGTGGCTTTCTTGGGACACGTAGTGTCCAGTAAGGGTATTCAGATTGATCTGAAGAAGATAGAGGCGGTTCAGAGTTGGCCCAGACCATCCTCAATCATAGAGATTCACAGCTTTCTTGGTTTAGCGGTTTATTACTACCAGTTTGTTCAGGCATTCTCATCTATCGCATCACCCTTGACCAAGTTGACTCAGAAGGATGTTTCATTTGTATGGTCAGATGAGTGTGAGGAGAGCTTTCATAAGCTCAAGACAGCCTTGACCACAACTCCAGTGTTAGTTTTGCCATCAGCTTCAGGTTCATATACCGTGTATTGTGATGCTTTGAGAGTTGGTATTGGGTGTGTATTGATGTAGGAGGGTAGAGTTATTGCTTATGCTTCGCGCCAGTTGAATCCCCATGAGAGGAACTACCTTATTTATGATTTGGAGTTGGCTTCCATTGTTCACGCGTTGAAGATTTGGAGGCATTATTTGTATGGTGTGTCTTGTGAGGTGTTTACTAATCATCGTAGCCTCCAACACTTGTTCAAGCATAAGGATCCCAATTTCAGGCAGCGAAGATGGTTGGAGTTGCTAAAGGATTATGATATCACTATATTGTACCATCCGGGGAAGGCCAATGTGATAGCCGATGCTTTGAGCCAAAACGCGGTGAGTATGGGGAGTTTGGCATATGTTCCAGTTGGGGAGAGACCTCTTGCAGTTGATGTTCAGGCCTTGGCCAATCGACTCGTGAGGTTGGATATTTCGGAGCCCAATTGGGTATTGGCTTGTGTGATTTCTCTGTCTTCCTTATATGATCGCATCAGGGAGCGCCACTATGATGATCCGCATTTGCTTGTCCTTAAGGATAGAGTTCAGCACGATGATTCCAGAGATGTGACTATTGGTGATGATGGGGTGTTAAGGATGTACGGCCGGATATGTGTGCCCAATGTAGATGGGCTTCGGGAGTTGATTTTGGAGGAGGCCCATAGCTCGCGGTATTTCATTCATCCGAATGCCGCGAAGATGTATTAGGATCTGAGACAACATTATTGGTGGAGGGTAATGAAGAAAGGCATTGTGGGATTTGTAGCTCGGTGTCTCAATTGTTAGCAGGTGAAATATGAGCATCAGAGACCGGGTGGCTTGCTTTAGCACATAGATGTTCCAGAGTGGAAGTGGGAGCGGATCACTATGGACTTTGTAGTTGGACTCCCACGGACCTTGAAGAAGTTCGATGCTATTTGGGTGATTGTGGATTGGTTGACCAAGTCCGTACACTTTATTCTTGTGTGTACTACCTGTTCTTCATAGCGGTTGGCAAAGATCTATATCTGGGAGATTGTTCGTTTGCATGGTGTCCCAGTTTCCATCATTTCAGATAGGGGCACTCAGTTTACTTCGCAGTTTTGGAGGTCTGTGCAGCAGGAGTTGGGTACTCAGGTTGAGTTGAGCACAACTTTTCACTCTTAGACGGACGGACAGTCCGAGCGCACTATTCAGATATTGGAGGACATGTTGCATGCTTGTGTCATTGATTTTGGAGGGTTATGGGATCAGTTTCTACCACTTACAAAGTTTACTTATAATAATAGCTACCAGTTGTATTCAGATGGCTCCATATGAGGCTTTGTATGAGAGGCGGTGTAGATCTCCAGTTAGTTGGTTTGAGACGGGTGAGGCTAGGCTATTGTGGACAGACTTGGTGCTAGATGCTTTGGAAAATGTGAAGGTAATTCAGGAGAGGCTTCGTACAACGCAGTAGAGACAAAAGAGTTATGCTGACAAGAAGGTTCGGGATGTGTCTTACATGGTTGGCGAGAAAGTTCTGTTGATTTTTTCACCCATGAAGGGTGTTATGAGGTTTGGGAAGAAGGGTACATTGAGTCCTCGGTTCATCGGGCCTTTTGAGGTGCTTCCGAGGATTTGGGAAGGTAACTTATGAGCTTGCTTTGCCACCCAGCTTGTCAAGTATGCATCCGGTATTTCATGTTTCTATGCTCCAGAAGTTTATTAGGGATCCATCTCATGTTCCGAATTTCAGCACGGTGCAGTTAGATGGTGACTTGACTTATGATGTGGAGCCATCAGCTATTTTGGAGCGTCAGGTTCGAAAGTTGAGATCAAAGGATATAGCTTCAGTAAAGGAGCAGTGGAGAGGTTGGCCCGTAGAGGAGGCTACCCGGGAGACCGAGCAGGAGATGCGGAGCAGATATCCTCACCTGTTTGAGGCTTCAGGTATGTTTCTTGATACGTTCGAGGATGAACATTTGTTTAAGAGGGGGAGCATATGACGACCCGGTCAATCGTCTCATGAGTTACCGCTCTGTTTCCCCTATTTCTGCTTCTTATTGCTTTGTTTATCGGTTCTATGCGTGATCGGGTTGGTTGGCTCGGGTTCGGAAAGGTTTTGGTAAGGTTCGAGACACTTAGTCTCTTTTGAGGAAGCTTAAGTTGAAAAAGTCAATCGGATGTTGACTTATGTGTTAAAGGGCTTAGATGTGAGTTTCGATGGTTCGGGTAGCTTCGGAAGGTGATTTGGGACTTATGAGCGTGATCGAAATGTGTTTTGGAGGTCCGGAGTAGATTTAGGCTTGAATTGGCGAAATTAGAATTTTGGCGTTTTCCGGTTGATAGGTGAGATTTTGATATAGGATTCGGAATGGAATTCTGGGAGTTGCAGTAATACAGTTGTGTCATTTGGGATGTATGTGCAAAATTTTCAGGTCATTCGGACGTAGTTTGGTAGACGTTTTGATCAAAACCGTAATTCGGAAGATTTTGGAACCTTAGGCTTGAATTCGATGTGTTTTGGGTGATTTGATGTTGTTTGGGGTATTTTGAAGATTGGTATAAGTTTGGATAGTGGTATAGGACTTGTTAGTGCTTTTGGTTGTGGTCCCGGGGGCCTCGGGGTAATTTCGGATGGTTGGCGGAAAGTTTGGAATTTGGAAATGGCAGCTGAAGTTTTAGGACTGCAGTCATAACCGCATCTGCAGTTGGGAGGCCGCAAGTGCGACCCCCGCAGATACAGAGGACCAGTCGCAGAAGCGGAAAGAGCCTAGGAAGGCAGGAACTGCAGAAGCGGTTGAGGAACCGCACCTGTGATGGCGTAGATGCGGATTAGGCATCGCAGATGTGGGGTTTGAGGATTTAAGTGAGTACCGTAGATGCGGAGTCTTGGACCGCAGAAGCGGTATCTGGACTGCAGGTGCAAATAGCCTGGGTCAGAAGGTATAAAAGCATTCCTTCGCGTTTTTGAGTTGTTCTTCACCATTTCAAGTTGGTTTTGGAGCTTTTTGGGAGATTTTAAAGAGGGAATCAAGGGATATCGTCTAGAGGTAAGAGTTTTGAGTCTAATAATCGATCCTATGGCATTATTTCACTGATTTGGCCTAAGATTAATGGAAATTAAGGGTTAAAAATTGGGAAACTAGGGCTTGGTATTGGAGACCTTGACTTGAGGATTTGAGGGTCCATTTGTGGTCGGGTTTTGGAACTTTTGATATGTATGAATTCGTGGGGAGATAAGAAATCTATTGACGTAAATTTTATTAAATTTTGAGGCGTGGGCCCGGGGGTCGGGTTTTGGTTAATTTCGGAATTTATGTTGTAACTTGATTATTTTCGCACGGGTTTCGTTCCCTTAGCATATTTTGACGTCGTGATTCTAATTTTGGATAGATTCAATGTGAGTTGAGGCCAATTTGAGGGGCAAAGGCGTTGAGGGCTAGAGTTTGGACCGGATTGAGGTGAGTAATGATTTTAAATGTTGTCCTGAGGGTATGAAACCCCGGATTACACATCGTTGTGCTATATTGAGGTTACATACACGCTAGGTGACGAGCATGGGGTCATGCCTTGTTGGGGATTGTGACTTAGTCCGTCCCGAATGATTGTCTTACTGCGTATTTGATTAAAAACTGTTTGTTATCATCATGTTTTGGGTGAAACGCCATATTTGGGTCTCGTGCCAACTATTTGGACCCTTAGAGTATTTTTTTTACTGATATTTCCTCACTATTTTGACTTTATACTTGTACTCAATCATGCTATATTCTACTGTTTTCATAACTCAGCCATGTTTACTCTGTTTTAATACATTAAATGATATTTTAAATGATAGTTTGGGCTGAGCATCATGTTTTACTGTTGCCCGAGTGGCTTATGAGATTCTGATTGAGTAAGGCCGAGGGCCTGTATTGTGAGGATACACTGATTTATGATTATGAGGCCGAGCGCCTGAGTTGTACGCCATGAGGTGGCTTGATATGAGGCCGAGAGCCTATTGATTATGCCACGAGATGACTTTATATTGCGCTTGGGCTGTAAGGGTCCCCTCCCGGAGTCTGCACACCCCCAGTGAGCGCAAGTGCCCATTGTGGTGTGATTTATAGCCCGAGGGGCTGGTGTTGTTCCATGATATTGCCCGAGGGGCAGATTCTGTTGACATTCTGCCCGAGGGGCAGATTTTTATGTGTCTATATGTTCTAGATGCTTTTCATTTAATTGTTTAACTGTTAAAAAGGTGTTTTAAAGAAGCTTATTCTGAACTAAGGTGTCTTTATATGTCTTCATTGTTCATTGTTTTTACTGGTTTTATACTGCTTATTTATAGCGTGTTGATGTGCTTTTATGTGATTTCTTATCGCTCAGCCTTTATTTATTGTTATTACTCACTGAGTTGGAGTACTCACTTTACTCCCTACACCATGTGTGCAGATTCAGGCGCTTCAGGTCTCGCTAGCGAGTGTTGATTCTTCTAGCTCAGGCAGATTCGGAGATTCACTAGGTAGATGCTCGGCGTTCGCAGCCCAGTGCTTCTCCCTCTATCTTATTTTCTCTTGTTTTAGTTATGTAATAGACTATGTAAACTCTTCCTATTTTTGATCAGTTAGTAGATGCTCATGACTGGCGACACCCCGATGTCAGGCTATGTCTATTCCACAAATTGTATTATTGACCTTTATTTTGGGATTATTATTATGTTAAAGACTTAATTTGTATTATTTTAATGGCTTGAAATGAATTGGGTGTGTGTCAGCTGGCCTTGTCTTCATGAGAGGCGCCATCATGACCGAGTCTAGGTTTAGGGTCGTGACACTACCATGCCCAAATCCGCTCAAGAGGAAGAGGGAAGTCCCACCTCTGCTTCCCGCCTGGCCGGTGGTACACCGCCGGTGTTTGGTAAGCTAACTTCGAACTGCTTCATCTCTAAGAGAGATTTTACGATAGAGAAACCTCTCGATGTTTCAGGACATCGAGGTTCATTCGATCAATAGAAGAGAGACACCTCGGGGCTGTAAGGAAGGACTGAGGATGGGGCGAAAAGGTGAGGCTGCAGGTACCCTCCCGGGAAGAGGATATTATGGCCCATGTAGAGGGGTTTCTAAATGTGTACATGTATCCTTTTATGTTGGGTCCTCTCAACCGACTCGTGCTCGAATTCTGTCGAAGATATCGAGTCACTTTGGCTCAGATCCATCCGTTTTTCTGGCGAATTGTGTTGATGATAAGATTTTTTGCTGAAAAGGCAGAGCTTGAGTTCACTCTTAGCCATCTCATCAGATTGTATCGGCCTTTACATCATCGAGGTCTAATTACACTACGACGCCGATCCACCAAACCCTTTATTTCTAGTGATGAGGAGGACAGGGATCGAGGATGGATGAGTCGGTTTGTTCGAGTGAGGACTATTGATATTATTCCTGCGGAGTTTCCTGCCTTTTCCCGAGAAATGGAATTTCAAGCGTAAGTGATACACAGTATTCTATTATTTTTGTTCTCGGCGGAGCCAGACTTCGTAAGGGCATTTTCTTTCCTTTCCGTAGCGATCCCATGGATGCCAGATGAGGTCCTCGATCTTGTGGGCTGGGCCCGCAAACTGGCAGCCTCTTTGGCTTATGACGAGCGCAATTGGAGAGATTTGTCGAAAGCAAATGGGAGGCTAAGCACCATGGTATGTGCTATGTGGTTTTTTTTAGGAGTACTTTCCCTTTCGAACACTAATTTCTTTGTAGCAGGCATCAGTGAGTTCTCTGAGGTGAGACCATGCCCTTTGAGGAGGAGGAAGGACCTTCAATTTTTGAGACAGAAGGATAATAAAAGGAAACGGTCCTCGAAGGACGAGGATTCCCATAGCAAAGCAGGATCCGCCCGGGGGCACGAGGAGGACGTTGCCGCTGACGAAGACCTCATTTTTATCGGTCGCCCTATGGACATTAATGCACCTGGAAAGGATGACTCTATATTGATGGCTCGAACTAGGAGGCCTCCCGAGACTGTTGAGCCTGCTGGACTCGAGGCCCCTAGTCTCGAGGGAGAAATTCCACAAGTGAGGAAAGGTGAAGGTCTTTCACTACCTGGTTTGGCAGCTGGTTCTCGAACGTCGGGAAGTATTTCGAGGGGAATGGGCTTCGACGCATCTCCGCCCAATCAGAGCACCTTGGGTTGTCCTACCAAGGCCGATAAGAACGAGCTGGTGGATGTGAAGTCGACCTTCAAGGAAGATTAGCGGCTCTACTCTATGGTGAGTTTTGAAGTTATTACAACTTTTCCAATTTCATGTTCTCTCCCTTTCAACTGAACTTTTCTTTCTCATAAGCCTTTGATAAGCTCAAGTCTGAGCTGCTTCGCTATGAGGCTAAGTTGCGTAATGCCTTGAATGGGGAGAAATCTCTCAGGCTTCTTTGTGATAAGAAGACAAGAGAGCTGACACATCTTCGATCGGAGTTGGACCGAAGTCGTGATTACAAAGGCATCCTCAAGAAACAGGTAACTTCTATTTAGAGGGAATATAGGCTTCTTCTCCCATCTTCGGAAATTAACATTTCGGTATCCCAGTTGCAGAGAAAGACAGAGATGCTGGAGCGCCTTCGGGGTGAAGCCAACCAGGTTAATTCTGAGTGCAACGACTTGAAGGCACAGATAGATGCTCATGTTGCGGCCAAAAGGAACACTTTGGCTAAGGCCTCCGCCCTTGAGATACAGCTTCGTAATGCTCGAGAAGGCGATTCGGTCCAGGCGAGCAGGATTGCTAAGCTTGAAATAGATCTTTTGAAGATGAAGGCCGAAGTCGTGGACGCTCGAGCCGAAGCTGAAGAGGTTCGAGCAAAAGCCGACAAGAAGGTGGCCATCTATCTGAAAGATACTGATGAGGCTCATACGAAATTGAGGGAGGCTTCCGATCGAGAGAGTAGAAGCAATGAATATGCCCGATGCAAATCCCGGAGGGAAACTCTCGAGGAGATTCATGGTAAGGGCTTCGATCTCTCAGAGGAGATAGAGCATGCCAAGGTGGATGAGTTTGATACCATGTTCCTCGTTTCTGCTGTTGAAGACAACAAGGAGGGGGCCGGTGAGGGGGCTGGTCCCGAGGGGAAAAAAGCTAAGTTCCCGAGGGTAGATTAGGTTTTTCTTTATTGTTATTTGTATAGGGCTCCCTGCGGGAGCGTTGTCAATGTATCTTTGTACCATTATTTATAATAAGAAAGGAACCATTTTGGTTTTTCCTTTATATGAATTTCCACTTGCTTGCATCTTTGTTTATGTTTTGAGTGTTGATACTTGTCGATAATTAGTCTGATATGTTGAACTTTCAAGATAGGAACCCTTAGGTTGTGCTTGATGAGTAATTGATAACAATTGACCGTTCAGGGCTTGGTCCTCGAATCAAGTTTTGACTCAGGCTCATTGACCCTTAGGTTTTCAACATATTGGCCCTTAGGCTCTTTAGGCTAGTCCTTAGGCTCTTTACGCATTGGCCCTTAGGCGCTTTTAGATTGGGTCGATGCGACCTCTAATATGGCTATAGTTTTCCCCATTTCGGCTGAAGACTTTGAAGTTTTGATTATGCCTTGGCACGCCTTGTGTTCGTCCGACTCTTCAACGCTCAAATAAGAACCTCGATTATGAGTCGATATGTGACGATAATTGAGTACTTCGGGAGGTTCACTTGGAGGCTGATTTTTCGAAGCCTTTTTGCTGAAGGCTGACTATCTCGATGCCTTGTCATTATTTTGGGGATGATATGATCGAAGCTCTTTTGCTTATGCCGGGGGTAGCCTGATTAACCGGTTCTTTTCGAAGTATTTTTGAAGCATTTGTAGGCCTTTAATTTTATGGCGGTGGTCGGACGTCTCCGAGCCGCGTTAATTTGGCCAGAGCCTTTCGATATGACCATAGTCTTTATGTTCGGTCGTTGCTTTTAGTCCCCTAGTGAGATAACCTCAGCGTTTATGTTGATACCCAATTTTTTCCTATATATTTTTAATATGCATAAATACTTACAAAATAGCATATATATGCATATATAAGCATGCACAAGGTTTTTATAATTTTTTCTATAATTTTAAAGATTTTAAATTGATTTATTTCCTCCCCTTTTGCTCATAAAATCCCCGATAATTACCCCTAAAATTATTATTGTGGTAATTTAGTCATCTAAATTCTATGTTTATGCCAAAATATTGTTAGAATATTTTTAATGCATTTTTATAATTGCATTTTGCATTTTTAAAGCTAATTTGCATATAATTGCAATATTAGCCTTATTAATGTATAATTACATTTATATGCATAAAATCGACATTTTATATTTTTAAAATGTTGAATATCTATTTTTAAATCATCTTAGTACATGAAGTTATTCTTTTAGAAGTTATCTATTATTTATTAAAAATTATATGGGGATAAATTGGCTATTTAAAATCTAGCCAAATTGCATTTCAATTTTAACCTTAATTTAACCCAACACCCCAGCCCAATTTCGGATTAAATAACCCGACCCAGGCCCTAATTACCCCTACCCAACCCAAAACCTATCAAATCCTGGCCGTTGATCTAAAAGATCAACAACCCTCGTTCGTTCTTGCCTTTTTTATTCCAAACGACCCCCCAACCCTAATCATTTTTTCAAATCCGTCGCCCTAAGATCCTCTTTATCTCAGTAACCCTCAACCAAACCCTAGCCCTTCAATCACCGACCTCTCTTCTTCGGTCATCTCCGGTGACATCTCATCGTCTCCTAAGCCTCCAATGGCTTCTCTCATGCCACACCTGCCTTCTCTAAGGTCTTCAAGGGCCCAGGGCCATGCCGACTTGCATCTAGGGTTCGTCACTTATCTGTTCTTAGCTACTCTAATGTGATTTCGAGCAAAATCATGTTGTATCTGTTACGATCCTTGGGATTCTAGACAAGTTCTTTCATCTCTCTATGGGTTTCTTCTGAAACCCTAATTTCTTCCTATATCTCTTAGATCTATACAGATCTAAGACGATTTGAGTTTGTTTCTTTAATGTTTTACACTGTCCTTGGAACTCTTTTGCAAGAATCGTTGATTTCAAGTGTTTTTCACCTTCTTCTAAAAAATTAGGGTTTCAGAACTTCTTTTAAAATTTTGTATAACTGATTCGTTGTGTTTAAACTTCTATTTCTTGCATATTTTTGATTGATTCTATGATTTTACTACCTCTTCCACTCGTCTATGTTGAAAGCCCTAATTTTCGAGGTTTCTTCGTTTGGTTCTATGTGTTAGCATGACTGATCGTTTCTTGTTTGAGTTTCTGTGACTATCTTGCCTTGAATATGTTCCTACTGAGTTTTTAGTCTAACATATATCACTTCTATGTGCTTGTGTCCATCTTGACTGTTCAAGACTTACTTCTTTCTCAGTGCTGTTTAACCTTCGTGTTTGCTATGTCTGGTTGTTCTTATCTTACTCTATTTATATGCTGAACACTGAATCATGACTTTCTCTTTGATTGATTTTGGATTCCCTATTTCATGGTTTGATTGGAAGACATTCCTTTAAACCTTCAATTCCTACTCTTTCTATTCAAATTGATTGATTTGCTTACCTTGTCTGCATTAGTATTTTATTCCTATTGATTATTTCCTTAATTAGAGTTTTCTGAACTTAGCCCTAATTGTTTACCATATACTTACTGAATTTGAGATCTTTCCTTATTGGTCATACATTGATTTCTTTCCTTATTTGTTACTTGTTCTTACCGTTTGAACTGATTCCCTTAACTTATGGGAATACTTGTACTGATTTTACTCTAATTGGTTCTGAGTTCCATAATTACTATACTATTGTGATTCTTGCCTTATTTTACCTAGTTTCGAACTACTATATATACCTACTTTCTCATTGACACAAACACGACGACATTGGTTCAAAAACTCTCTCTTTCATACTAAAAGCTTTCTGCTCTCTTTTGTGTTACTTACTACTGTCTTAAGTTAGCCGGCTGCAAGCTAAGGCTAACTACTGGTTTCTCTTTCACTTTGTGCTTACTATCCCCTTACTGGTATGTTCCAATTTTAATTCAAGTCCCAAAACAATATGCATCTCTTATTACTTCAATTTTCCATGTTTCTAATATGCTTCTATCTATGGTTTTATTGTTCAACCTGCAATTAACATGTATACTTCACTGTCTTTTTTGTTGCATGTTATATACTCCTCAGGATTCCCTTCTAGTATGACCCAATGTGACTATGTTTCTCTGATCCCTGGCATGCACCTTCCTGTATGAAGTAATTGGCTATCCTAAGCCTATTAGTTCTGTATTAACTCTATTGTTCATGCTATACTTTAAAAGCCTTGACCCCTTTTAAGGCTCCTCTAATTCTGTACCTATGTCATCTATGCTTACTATGTGCCTTATGCCTATCCCAAACCCCCATTACCCCTAAGTGGATGTGTGCACCTGTTTGACTCCATGTATTGAAGTGTTGATGAACCTCTTTCTGGTTCTGTATTTGGTTTGACTGATTGTTAGTCACCTTACCTTTTTAAACTGTCTTATTTAGTAACTCCCTATGTGTTTTCTTACAAAACTATTTCAAGCAAATCTCTTTTTAACACTGTTTTCCCACTAAAACCTTTCAAACTGTGTCAAACACCCTCACTCTATTCCTAAGTCACTAGGTTCTGCCCCCTGCAGTGTGTGTACTGCCTTGGGATCCTCTTGAGAACCCTCTGAACTCTAGCACACTGAGGCTGGCCCTTCCACACTGCATTTACTCAATTTGTTTACAAAGTCTAGGTGTGAGCACTGCCCGGGATCCTTAAGATCCTTAGGGAACTCTGACGCACTTAGACAATGATATTGTCTATGAAATTGGCATTTGAGGCTATTGAAGGTCTTGAGAAATCATTTGGGCCTGCTTCAGGCTCCCTATAGTGTAACTTTTTCTTTTCTTTTTATCTGTTCATGTAATTCATTCATCTGGTTTGTAATAATTTGTAAATGAATATTGGGGTAAAAAGTGAAAAAGAGTGGGTAATTACATATTTGTGGGGTAATATGGCTAGAAACCATGCCTATAGGATGTTATATTTGCTATGTTTGCCTTACCATATTAGAAATCATGCCTACAGGTTTCAAGTGGTTCCAATAATAGAAATCATGTTTATAGGTCCTAAAATCAACTTCACAAGTAGATACTATGCCTATAGGATATGATCCAGTTCAACTTCTGTTATAACGAGTGTTTACATGTGTTTTCATTTGTTATCATTGTCACACCTCCTTTTTCACCCGCGCCGCCGCAAAGGGGTGCGGAAGGGAGTTTTTTCCAATTAAAGGACAATCGAAACGGGATTTATTTATTTATTTCAGAGTCGCCACTTGGGAGATTTATGGTGTCCCAAGTCACCGGTTGAATCCCGAATCGAAGAAAAGAATGACACTGTTTAACAGTCTGCGCACCAGAAATCCAGATAAGGAATTCTGTTAACCCGGGAGAAGGTATTAGGCATTCCCGAGTTCCGTGGTTCTAGCACGGTCGCTCAACTGTCATATTCGGCTTGATTATCTGATTTTATACAATTATGAACTTATGTGCAAACTTTAAACTCTTTACCGCTTTTATTATTATTATTATTTTAACAGAGAATTACAACATTGTGAAAAACGTATCTCGAACCACGTCACATCAATGTACCCGTGGTTATTGATACATTTCAACTCTGTTGAGATTTGGATTTGGGTCACATAAATGTGCACCCGAATTTAAGAGTATAACATTATTAAAGACGCGCCTAAAGCGACTAGCATATCATTATTTTGGGTAGGGCCGTGAAATTGACTAAACGGCCCGTCCCTAAGTCTAAGTATTTTAAAACAAATAATTATTGAGGGCCCCGCAATTTTGTATTTATTTTGGCGAAGCACGCCTCATTTATTTTAAGGATATCCTAAAGTGACTACATTTCTATTAAATTCGTCTCTAAAATAAAAGAGAAAAAATCCTAATTAATTACATGCTTTAACTAAATTTAGCTACATGTTCACGATTAACCTAATGTTGACAATATTAAAACCTTCATAGCTAGTGAACTAATCAGTTTTGCCAAGCCGATTCACTAAAGACACCAACTTATGTTTCCTCTTATTCCAATTATTAAACAGTTTGACAGTAATGAGCATGCTTAAATATATACTACCTAATAATCAAGCTAAAGCAAAGTATTATTTAATACATCACTACAAGATGCCTAGTTATGCAAAGCGACAGAAATTTACAGAATAATAATACATGAAATAGCCTAAATACAATTAGTAAAAGAAACAAAGAAAAAGCTAAATTAAAACTTCAAAGTTCCATTCTTCATATGTATTCATGCTTTCACATTTCAGCTTATAATATGCCAAAGTTACAGTTGTGTACCTGGTATTGTCAATACAAGAAAAAGAAGATCAGCAAAGTAGTATGTAACACAACAACATACAGTAGCAGAAAGCCCAACACAGTAGCTTCAACACCTCAATCCAGAAATCCCAGCAACACGGAGAAAACTAGTAAAAATGGAGAAGAAAAATAGTCCGAAAATCTCTCTTTGTTTTTTCTTTCTAGCTTTGAACTCTCTATGGTGTTCTTCCACTCTCAATATTTCATAAAATTTGGTTCTATCTTTTTTTAATCTGTCCACAATGAATTCTGTCCCTGTATATCCAGTGTATCCAGAGTGTATATCGAGTGTATACCTCTCTCTCCGCCCCCTTTTTTTTCTTCTCTCTATCTAGTTTTTCTTCTTTTTGGAACCCCCTTCTTCCTAAATTTTCTCTTCTATTTATAGCAAAAGTTTCGAAATTTTCAGATTTGTTTTTTTATTATTTTTTATTTTTTAATTAAAAGAAATCCCACTTACAAATTGCTTTTATTTTTTTAGAAAAAGAAATCCCACCTTTATTTACTTTTATTTTTAAAATTCCAACTTTAATTACTTTTATCTTATTTGAAATCCCACTTTTATTTTTTTAAAAGAGAATCTCACTTTATTTAACTTTTCTTTAAAAAAATAAACCACGATCTTTTCTTTTTCTTTTAAAAATGCTACTTTCAATTACTTTAAATTTTTTAAATTTTCAGATACCTTTATATTTATTTTTTAATTCCTCTTTTACTTTTTAATTTTTTTAAAATTTCCACAAAACTTTTTATTTTTTTAAATTTTCTACATTCTTTTACTTTTTTTAAAAGAGAATTCCACATATTTTTACTTTTATATTTTTTTTTATTCAATACTTCCCTTTTTCTTATTTTTTAAATCATTCCCGAAATTATTTTTTTTTAAAAAAAAAAAATAAATATTTTCGAATTTTTTTATATAAAAAAACAAATAATAAATAAAAAAAATATATTAATAGTGATAATTCACCTTTTAATTTTTTTGGTATTTTTATCCTATAATAAAAAGTGTAATAAAGCTAAAATAATAGTAGGTTAAAACCCCCTAAAATATTTACATAAAAGAAGTGATAAAAAATTAAATGTTGTCAAAAATTAGGTGTTCACAATCATGCCTACAAGTTTCTAACATCAGCTCTTAAATAATTAGATGTCATGCCTATAGAAAACAACATCAGAAACTCTACCTAGATCTAAAATCAGTTTAGTTTAAGTAAGTCAATCCAGTTCTTGAGTAGTTTGCTTCGAAGTTGGTCTAATTAACGGTTTGTTTTCCTGAAATGAATTCTCTCAAAATACTGCTTTAATTCACTATTAGAAAGCATGTTTGTAGGGACTCAAGAGTCAGTTTTAAAATCTTCCCAATGTTTTACTATGTCAAGCATAGTTATCATGCTCTTAGGACACCGCTATTCGGCGTGTAGACAAGCCTATAGGACGTTTTCAAATCCTGCAGTTCTGAAACTGTTTCTGCTACTTAATGTTGTTTTGATTTTAAAATCAGTAGGCAAACGGATAGGGCCATTACTTCTGAATTTATAAAAGTAAAAACTGCATATCTCATGTGTTCTGATATTCGCCTAGACCTCATGTCTTAGGATACTGTTTAACAATATTGCCCTTATTTGTGTTTGAGTAATGTTGTTTACATGCATTATTTGTGGAGGTAAACTTGAGCCTCTAATTGCTTCTTTTCTGCCTTATGTGCTAAGTTCCTATTTGTTCTTTCTGTAAGCACGTGATTTTTGCTTCACGGACAATTGCTCCAAAAGAAAATAAAAATAGCGGCAAAGGGCTTCGCTGTACAATTTTTCGGTCTTTCCGTGACATGTTTTGTTAATCGTTTGTGAGTCTGTCCGTTTTGCATCTAGTCATTATCAAACAAAAATACAAAAAAAGGCCTGTCGTTAAAAGAAAATTCAAAAAAATGTGTGTATGTGTGCATCGTTCATTCTCAGCTGTGAGTTAACCATTTTTATTTTTATTTTATGTTAAATTGTTATAGGTGCTAACCAATATGTGTGTAAGTTTATTTTAATTTTTACAATTTTTAGGAATTTTTAGTTTAATTTGTTGATTTGAAAAAGAGAAAAAAAAAAGAAGAAGAGAAGAAAAGGGAAAATCGGATTGGGCCCCAAAATGAGGCCCAAAGCCAAGGCAAGACCCAGTCCAAACCAGGCCTGCCCAGGCACGCCCCCAAAACGACGCCGTATAGGGCGTTCGATCTGAGCCGTCCGTCCAGGCCAATCCAACGGCTCAGGACCTTTTTCAACAACCCGTGTTCAAACCCGACCCAATAACCAATCCGACCCAACCCCTCACTTAAACCAAACGACCTCGTTTAACTACCAAACGACCCCGTCTCATTTCTCACCATCAGATCCAAGCCGTTGAGATCATTTGATCTAACGGCTCAGATCCAATCCCCTACTCCGTATATAAACCTTCCCTTACACCCACGCCCCCTATACCAACACCCCACCCCTTCGTCCCCAAGTTCAAACCCAGACCTCCCATTAGAAACCCTAGCCGCCCTCGTCTCCCTTGCCATTAAAGCCGGCGGCATGGACGCCGGTGGCCACCTCCTGAACACCCTAGGACCACCTCACTGTCCTGAACACGAATCCACTAACCACGAGCCTCGAATCACTTCCGTTCGTCTCGAATCTTCGTTTGAAGATTTGAGCCGAACCCGGATCCATGCCAAATCATCCCATCTTCATACCAGACACTCCCCTGACCTTCCTCGTGACCAAACCAAACTTGGTTTGGTCCGAATCTACCCACAACTCCCAAAAATCCAGATCTGGAAATCCAGACTTTTGAAACACATGCACCTGGGGAACCCGGCCAGTTTTGACATGGGTTTGAGGTCTAATAGACCTTAATCAAGGTGTTCTCGTGTGAGAACACCCTGATTAAAAGTTTGTTCGGCCTCAGAAGGTCGACGTTGAATCAAGTTTGGGTCTGTTTGATTTAAACATTTTCGGTAAGTTTTTCCTTTCTTTTGTGTTAGTTTTGATTAAGTGGTCAGCATGTTTCGTTGTGTTTGTTTGTTATTTCTGTTATTTTCATCCGGATTTCTTTCTTCCCTGTAAAGGCCTTTTTATTTGGTCGATTGTATTCTGTGTATGACTCTGAATGTACTCTGTGAGTAAACATGATCGTCGATTAGTTTAATCGTCAGATAAGTTGACTCATATAGGCCCCAGTAATTGAACAAAAATTGTCCGATGCCCTTTAGGTCCCTAAATGTATTGTTTATGTGAGCGATCGATTATTACCTGCTATAATTAGTATAGTCGACTCGATAAATGTCGTCGATTAGTTTTCTATAACTAATGAATCGAATGAGCTAATAATGTCGCATCACTAATGAGCCTGTATTGTGATTTGGAATAGGGGCATTACCCATGAATGGTAGTTTGTAACTACATTGTAAACAATTAAAGGCCAGGTCGGGGCAGTTCTGAGATCGAATGTTCAAAGCCCAAAATGCCCTGATGCTGCAATAGGCAAGGCAGTAATAATCCAGGGATAACAAGGGCATTCTGGGGTGTTGAAAAAGACAAAAAAGATTAGTATAAATGGGCTGACAAGTAGGGTACTAATTTAGGATTAAACTAATACCAATGGGGAACAAGACACAAGGGTATGGGGCTTAAAATGAGTAAACAAATGAGCCCATAATTCTGGATTAAACAAAAACCAGGCGTGGGGAATAAAGGGGGGCTGACACCAGAAGATGCTGAGGCATGGGGCTTAAAGGGGTATGGGCAGGCTGCAAGTTGCAGCAAAAAGGGCAGCCTAGCTGCACTGAGTCATTTGGCTTATAAATAGGCCATTTGATAACTTAAAAAGGATTTTTTTTTAGTCTTCAGAAAAGGAGAAAACGAAAGGTTGGAATTTTAGTCTTGAGGCTGGAACTCTTAGTCTAAAGAGAGGTCTAGTGAGCTTAAAGAAAACTGAAAAGTATAAGGCAGTTTCCAATAAACATTGTAACCAAACACTGCCTGAAAGTTGTATAAGAGTGCATATTGGTCAAGCTGTCTTGGCCAAGTTCTATTGTTTGCATTGACTGAGCTGTTTGGGGTTGTTGAACTGGTGGTTTTGCTGCATTGAACACTCAGTTATTGCTGTTGTTTCATTATTCTTTCCTGGGATTGCTGGCTTGGTTTCGACTATCTGTTAGTCCTTGTATTCTGGGAGATATTGTTGGTTATCTGTGGCTGTGGAAAACACTTGGTCTAGTTGGTTATTGCTGTGTTGTTGCTGCGTGTCTGTGTTGCTGCTGTATTTACTGCATACTGCCCAGCTGATCATTTCCTTCTTCTTTTGTCTCTCTATACCAGGTACATGACTAATACTCTGTCAAATGTAATTGGAAAGTTGAGCATGAATACAAAAGAAAAGACCTGAAGAGTGACTTTTATACATAAATTGTTACATTAGACATCATGTACTGTATAATGATTTTCATTTCTGTTTTGACAATGGAAGTAGCCTGTATGCCCAGTATATATCAATGTGGATTAGTTGAATGTTAGTTTATATATGTATGTTGTTAGGTGGAAATATTCCCAATATAATAGGTTGTATCTTAGACTTAGTTTAACTGTGTAGTATATTCTTTAATGTAGGCCAAGCATGAAAACTATCCCCTACTAGTTAATTTCTTTCCCTTTAATAGGCGATCCCTTTATACCACGCCAATAGAACCCAGAACGAGTTCACGGCCTCAACCTCACAAGGGTCGAGCCCAGGTCGAAGACAGACTAGACAGGCCCGCATCGAACGAGCAGTGGCCCAGGTCTGGCCAACCGCGCGTGGGCTGGATTTGGGCCCATGATTATTCGTTTGGCCGACTGTGCACGCAACTTCGGTCCTGATTTTGAAGCATTTCCTAATTACATCACAAACAACTTGCAAGCATATAATTAATTAGGACTATCTACTGTTCTCGATTGATAGAGACGAACACGACAAGAAACGTAGTTGCTATAGGATATCCTTTAAAAAAAATAAGAACGAGATGAGCCTCGACGAAAATAAACAAAACACGCAGATGCGGGGCCCTTGTTAAATGTATATTATTGAAGCATTTAGTTTCCGGGACGGGTTGTTTAGCAAATCTCACAACCCTCCTAAAATAACAATACGTTAGTCTCTTTAGGATGCGCTTTAATAAGCCTTGCCTTCTTAAAAACTCGGGTGCACATTTATGTGACCCAAATCCAAATCTCGACGGATTCGAAATGTATTTCTAATCACGGGTACATTGATTGTGACGTGATCCGAGAGGCATATCCATGACGTCGCTAATTCTTTTTAAAAGTAGAACGAGACGAGCCTCGTCAAAAAATGAAAATGTACACAGCCACGGGGCCCTCCAACTGTATATATATTAAAACACTTAGAATTCGGGATAGGTCATTTAGCGAATGTTACGGCCCTCCCCAAAACAACCATACGTTAGTTGCTTTAGGCGCGTCTTAAATAATTTATTTTTCTTAATTCGGGTGCACATTTATGTGACCCAAATCCAAATCTCAGCCGAGTCGAGATATATCAATAACCACGGGTGCATTGATGTAGCGTGGTTCGAGATATGTTTTCACGACGTTGCAAGTCCTATAAAAATAACGGTGAACGATAAAAGCGGATAAAAGATAAAATTGGCACATAGGTTCATAATTGTATTAAAAATCAGATAAATAAGCCGAATATAACAGTTGAGCGACCGTGCTAGAACCACGGAACTCGGGAATGCCTAACACCTTCTCCCGGGTTAACAGAATTCCTTATCCGGATTTCTGGTACGCAGACTGTAATATAGAGTCATTATTTTCCTCGATTCGGGATTAAAATTGGTGACTTGGGACACCCTAAATCTCCCAAGTGGCGACTCTGAAATAAATAAACTAATCCCGTTCCGATTGTCCTTTAATTGGAAAAACTCCCTTGCGCCCTCTCGGGTGCGGAAAAAGGAGGTGTGACAGCTCTGGCGACTCCGCTGGGGATGATAAAACCCAGAACCAATGGTTCAGGGTTAAGAAGTCGAGCTTAGAATAATTGTTATTATTTGGCTTTATTTATTATCTGATTATTACATGTTTTTGAGACTAATGTGCTAAATGTTGCTGTTACCGCTTTGATATTATTTGAACTGTATATAAACTGTGCCGAAACCTTTCTCTTCTCACCTCCGGGGATGTGCTCACTGGTTGAGACTCCTTATTCTGTTAGTGTCATACCCTAAATAAAAGAGGTTCGGAAAGTTTCTAAGCCGGCTGGCCTTTTGGTTCCCGGAAAGGAGCTCCTTCCTCAACTCGAGTTGTCCGCTCGGGTACACTGTCTAGAACACCGACCCAGGTTTTGAACATAGAATAACGTGACTTCATGCCGGATCCCTAGTAGGAACGCTTATTTGCATCACGTTGCATATGACTTAGGGGACTCAACACAGGGGTTGGGTCCGTCTAGGACTAGCAACCTGATATGAAAAGACCATTCTGGTGCATCCCACTGTTTTCCGTGCATTTATTTGTCTCATGCCCGCATGCTGACCGGTGTTTGAA